>NC_056751.1:280802031-281419531 GCF_019279795.1 Protopterus annectens
CTATTCAAAATTCTCAGTGTGCATACTGTTTTCTGCTTTACTTCTACAATGATTACAGAGATTTGGATTTAATTTAAAACTTTTATTTCAAATTTTGTAGCACGTATACTAATAGACATTTGCTAAACAAAGTAATATAGTCTCACAATGAAAACAGGCTTGGCATTAAAACTTTTCTGCCTTTGAAACTCACATCCACTGAAACAGCATTGAAACCCACATTCAAAGAAAATGCATCTAGCCAGTGGCGGATTAAGTTTACCTTTGGGCTGTTTTCAAATCATAGGCCCCTTGCACACATTTTTAGGACCATGCAAAAGTTATTTTATTCACCTTCCTGATTGTAGTAAATTATAATATATAATAATCAAATTATATCCCGTGCATAATACAGCAGCACTTGTTAGAGCATGTATAGTTTTGAACATTTTTCCAGTAAGCAGTGAAACAAAACATATGACCCAATAATGGCAAAACTGTCCAGTTCAGAACATTTCAACCATAAAAGCCCACTCAGACTTCTGTCATTACAATCCACCAATATCAGTCAATATGCACAGTCTCTGCAGAAGTAAAAGTCATCTGAATAATTCCACATTAAAGAGATATGTAAATAATTAAAGGGTTGCTGCTAGCAAACAACTTTATATTTTAGTATTTCATCTACAAATTCAGTGCCTGCTGCCCTTGAAGAATAAATTGCCTATGTTACATTAAAAAATAATAAGCTGGTAATATTGCAATAAGGAATGGATGGCACACCCACAAAAAGAAACAATTAAAAGACTTCTTTGATCCCATTAAATGATTAAGTCCCCATCAATAATATTGAAATGCATAATGAAGTGCAACAAAAATATTCTATGTAATCACTTAGTGAAAACATGAGTAACACAGCATCATAAATAAAAACAGTTTCATAATTTAGTAGTCTTCTGTGTCAAAATACATTTAATATTCATGGAGTCATTCAGACCTAGTATGTTTTGCTTGCAACTTTAGCCACCAAGATAGTTACTTAGTATCCAGTAACAGTACTTTGACATATTCCTGTATAGCTAGGAATTCCATACTTCCTCTATATATGCAAACAGACTGTGGAACGAGTAGGTAAAACTGTAACATTTAATAAGTACCTGAACCATATTTGAAATATGTCTGTTCATGTTCTGCTGCACAGTTTAAAAGTCTTCAAGAATTGAAATTCCAAGTACAGACGTAAACAACCAGTCACACAGACGCAGAAGACTGTTTTCATCTTCTGCCTCTGTGTGCGACTGGATGCAAAGGGTGTTCTTAAAGATGAACACTGTTAAATTAACAAAAAAAGTAATTTTGTTTTTAAATTAAAAGAAAATTAATCTCCTGCCATTTTTTCAGGACAATATGCTGTCTTTTCCATTTTCAGGACAGTGTCCCTTAATTCAGGACATACCAGAAAAATGCTACTGTGTGTGTGTGTGTGTGTGTGTGTGTGTGTGTGTGTGTGTGTGTGTGTGTGTCTGTGTTTGTACACATATGTACGTATGTATGTAAACATACCATCTTCTCATGCCTCTTATTTGATGTGGCTGTAATTCTGGCATGTATTCTGAGATGCAGTACCTTAGTACTACAGCTCTCTATTAAGAAAATGCCAAATTCCCCAGATTGGTGTGCAGACACTATTTTCTAATCAATATTTTAGAAATCTTATTCTACTTGGCCAAACCTGTTTATAACTTTTTCAATCTACCTAAAAAAGGAAAGTGTGTTTAACAGTCTCTGTGAAAATTATGTATCTGTGTGTTGAACAACAATAACTGCCATCACGATCCTGAAGTAGAACTTGGACAGGAAAGTATAGTCCTTCTAGATACTGCACCATTTAATGATACTAGTACTACTGGTGTCAGGCAGACCTGTCATTGATTCCAGCAGTTTGTGCACAGAGTTTGATTGTTGTGAACAAAACTGCCAAGCTTGTGATGCTGAATCTTATTCTCAGAGACAAATTCATAGCTCTCATGCTTCTCTTACCTAATTTGAAACTACATGTAGCTATAATAATTTTTCATAGCATGAGTACTGCTACAAACCCAGCTCCAACTCAGTTTTGCATCTGAAGTGGATTTTGACTCTCGTTACAGCCTCTGCGCTTGTCAGTAGGGAGCATAATGTAACATTTGGGGGTTGTACTCATGACTTTTTTGCATGCAAAGGAAATGTAATAACCCCTATACCTTAAGCTTTCATAAGAAGCATAGATTCTATTGATGTGGCTGACTGATTTCTTGCCCATGATGTTGAGCTCCTGAAAAGAGAGTAGTACTTGCTTATTTCACATAGAAATGTGAAATAAATGTTATAACTCAAGCAGATGCAGGGTTCACTTAGAGTTATGGTGTTATGGCTGATGCATTCTAGTCTTCCATCCATAGTTGCATAAATCTGCTAAAACACCTTGCTATGAAAGTATTACATCTGTGGAATATGCATATATGCTGAGAATGACTCAGAGAAATGACACTGTGGACATTTTAAAATGCAAGTTAGAAAATGTATGCATCATTTCACTTCAGATTATTTGCTATGGTATAACTAAGGAATATCTCAGCACATTTCTTGAGCACATTCTGCCAAGAGTATGGGTTTGTTTCCTGACAAAAAATGAACTGGAACCGCACTTTTTCTGAGATAGTAATAATAAAATCAGGGTATATGCAATCCTAAACTAAAATTATATTGTAGAGCTTACTGAAAAATCAAAAAAGCTGTTTTGTGACAAAAACTTTTCAATTACTTTTGAAGAAAAAAGGCTTTGCAATACAAAAGGTAACAACTCCGCCCATGGCAGTTTGAATTCATGAATAATTAACACCGTATTTAACAATTTTAAGAGGTTTCTCAGCCATTCACTATGGTCTTTAGCAAATTTTCCTATAAAAAGTTGGTGGCCTGAGAGACAGATTAATCTTTCTTAGTGGGACTTAAAGGAGGTGTGAACCATGAGACATCTAAGATGGTAATGTTATTAGCTGGAACTTTTTTATTTTATGAATATTTACTTGTTTTAGCTTGCCTTTTAGTGTTTTGTGCTTTGAGACAAAGAGTCTAGGACATAACGTTATAGCTTTTCTGTACTGGAAATCTGTGTCATACTTGGCAAATATCCTTTTATGTTATGTTTGTTAATCTGATTTCAGTCTAGATCCCATGCAATTTGGTTTTGTGAAAGGTAGATCACTGAGTCAGTCACCAGAGCTGTGGATGAGGGCAAGGCAGTTCATACAGCCTACCTTGATCTGGCCAAGGCCTTTGATACCATTCCCCACTCAGGAATTATTGATAAGCTCACCAATCTAGGCATCAAGCCCTATATCATCAGGTGGGTTGCAAACTGGCTCTCAGATAGAACCCACAGTGTGAAAGTACTGGACTCCAAGTCAGACTGCTGACCAGTCACTAGTGGAGTCCCATAGGGCTCGGTCCTTTGTCCTCTCCTGTTTGACATCTACTTCTCAGAAGTCCAGGCCAACACCGAGGGACTCTGGCTGACCAAGTTCGCAGACGACTGCAAGCTGGGAGCCATTATTAACTCCCCAAGTGATGTAGACATCCTACAGAAAGGCCTCACTGAGACCAATAGCTGGTGTCGAAACCATGGCCTTAAGCTTAGTGCTAAAAAATGCTTCATCATCCCCTTTGGTAAAAACTCAGTTCCCACTAATTACCACATCGATGGGAGCCAACTGAACACTGAAGGCGTTATAAGAGATCTGGGGACACAGGTTGACAGCAACCTCTCCTTCAACCACCACATTGCCATTGTGGTCAGAAAGTCCTTCTATGTGGCACATCTCATTACCAAGGGTTTTGCATCCAGGAAGAAAGAGGTCATCATCTCTCTCTACTCTTCCCTCATTAGGCCAGTCATCGAGCATAATGCCTCATTTGGCATGTACCTCACTAGACACATGCAACAGCTGGAAAGGCCACAAAAGTACCTCATGAAGAGGATCCTAGGCCTTAATCATATGCCCTACACAGACAGACTCAAAAAACTTCAGCTAGTCTCTGTCTCATATCGTCTACTAAGAGGCGATCTCTGCTTGACTTACAAAGCCATGTCTGACCCAGCTCAGTTAGAAATGCTACAGCTAAAGAAATCCAGATCCGTCTACACCACACCCTCCAGAGACCCCAACCTCATTACCACAATCAACAGAACATGCTGGAGGGACAGGTTCATAACTCAGAGACTGCCCATGCTCTGGAATAGACTTCCCATACATGTCAAGTAGAGGACCTCACTGGCCCTCTTCAAGAGAAATCTTGATGAGTGGATGGGAAATAGAAAGTTCGCCCTGGGGATCACTCTAGTAGCTCTACTTGATAGAGGCACTGGGAACTAACGTCAGGCGACACAATGCCAGGGCATTTCTATGGGCTAGGCTTATAAAAGCTCCAGGGCCATTACCCTAGTGCACACCTATGAACCTATGTGTAGGTCTATGGTTTGCTTATGCGATACATGGGTTGCTAGGGAGAACAGTGGTGAGTTCAAGTCTTACAGTACTAATATTTGATTCAAAGACATGGTAATGAGCTGATAATGAGGTCTTTATCATTGTGGCCATATTTGTCTCTGAATTGCATTTTCTCACCATTATGCTCATTATTAGTGAGTCACAAGTACAGACCGTAGTCCGTCTGTGTCAATGCCCTTTGACATTTAATGGTTACACAAAACAAGACTGACCAATCAAGGCTTCCAAAGGTAAATACCATTGAAAATAAACAATGTCACTGGTAAATTTAAGTAACTTGTTTAGAAGAAGAAAATCAAAATAAGAATGACACTACAGCAGCAGTAACAGCACACTAGGAGAGTGTGTTGGCAGGGCTATAGCTTATTCTTCTATCCTTGCATAAAACATACAGGTAATACAATAAACTTTGTATAGCATGGTACACATTGTCTCCATGTGCACTGACTTTTTGTTAGTGCATAACTCCTTCTGCACATCACATAGTCTGTCTTTTGTTTACAGTGTAGCCTTACAGCAAGACTTAGCAGTACAGTTGACAGATGTGTCTTACAATGCAGTACTGTGTAAACCCCTGTATCACATCACAGTAGCCAGAACCACAGAGGTCCATTCACACCAGTACTGATATATCAAAACACCACTCTGCCACAGGGTACAGTCACATAAATGTTAATATGAAAATAAGTGATGTAATGGGATCCTATCTCGCCTACATTCATAACTGATGGGCTCGGAGCCGATCCATCGGCTCCGACTCGGCCAACTAATACACTAGCACGAAGTCTCTCATTGGCTGGGCTACTACCTATCCCAGGATGCACTACACCTGCTTCCCCAGATCTCGTTTGCCGCTTTACAAGCTGGACGTGGTCTCGACTTAGCTGGAGCTAAGTGGTCCTTTTTTTACCTTTACTGGTCTTTGACCTTGGGTTTTTTCTATATATTAATAAAACAGCTGTTTTAACAGCTATTCTTTGTAAATTTGTTATATCTTCAGTTGCGTGTGTGAAGTGATTTCTGGTACTTTATTTTTGTAGTCAGGCAAGGCCCGTTTAAGTTAGAGGGCCTTTGCCCTACCTTTGAGTGCTGTTTTAAGTGGTGTTATTGTTGTTAATTGTTAATTGTTTTTTTTTTTTTTTTTTTTCGGACTAAGCCCGTTTAAATTAGAGGGCTTTGGGCCGCTGAACTTGTTTTGTTCTGCGTCTGTTCACTGTGTTCTTGTCTGAGGTAATTTTTCCTCTCAGTACTTGTGCTTTGTGTCTCGCGCTCTTCAGTTGGCGCAAACCTTGTTTATATATTTTTATTGCTTGTACGAGGGCCTGTATTATGTCAAAAGAGCAGAAGTCAGGCTTTAAGAAATGCACTCGGTGCAATTACAAAATGTCCATTACAGACAGCCATTCAATTTGCGTTTATTGTTTGGGGCCGAAACATCTACAGGAGACATGTAGTGTCTGTCATGCTTTCTCCTCTAGGGTTCTTCAAGAACGCAAAAACAAACTGATACTGAAGGGGCTTATTAAACCCTCCTTTGAGGAAGCCTTAGATCCTCCTGTTGCTCCCAAAAAGAAAAGATCGTCGGCTCCGACAAGTCCGTCGGAACCGACTACTAAAAAGCAAAAATTGACTTCTTCTTCCTCGGCTCCACTGACTTCGGGGCCAAGGGTCGAAGGGTCTGCCTCGATACCTCTTTCCTCGGCTCCATTAGTTTCAGAGCCGCAGGTTGGAGTATCGAGAGGTGAATCACCTCCATCGGTTCCAATGGCTTCGGAGCCGGTGGAGGTGTGCAGCTCAGACTCTTCCCCCTCGGCTCCGAAGAAAGCTCCTTCGGTGCCGATTGTGGTCCATGCTGTGGTGGAACCGGCGCCGATAGTGTTGGAGCCTTTTCGGAGCCGGTCCCCTACTCTCTCGGAGCCGAGAGGAAAGTCTTCTCGTCGGTCTACCTTCTCTAAATCTTCGAGACTGTCTGATCAGGATCTGGATAGGATGATACATAGGCTTTTCCAGTCTCCAGTTTTTGCTAAAATGGTCTCGGCTCCAGCCCAGTTGGCTTCGGAGCCGATCCCCCCTCCAACACATTCGATTCCTCCTCCAACCTCCTCGGAGCCGTTGGAGTCGGTGGTGGTGGAGCAAAGCAGAGCCATACGGTCGGAGCCGAGACCCCTTCGAGGTCTATCGGTTCCGACTGTCCTTCCTACCCTGTCCTCCGGTTCAGGGTTTGGTACTGCGACTTCTTCAGCCGGGCTCGAGGGGAACACTTTGGGATTGGGTGCTTCGGTGCCTAGTCTTCCCCTCGGAGCATCGGCTGCTGGAATTCCCAGTGCCATCGTGGCCTCTAGACCAGTGACCTCCATGGAGTCTGGAGGTCCGGCCTTTGAGGCCATGAGGAGCGCGCTGGCCATGCCTTTGCCGGTTCAGCAGGCTTCTACCTCACCGTCCCTAGACTTGGAGACTGGTGCTTCTGTTGTGTTGCAGTCCCCCAGCAGCGGGGCCCCAGGGCCTGAGGATACCCCCATCGGGGGTTTCCTTCTTTCGGGAGGTCTGTCCGAAACTGCTTCAGACGAACCCCCACAGAAGAAATTGTGCAAGAGGAAGCACGTAGACCCCCAAGATGAGTCTGTTACATCAGATACTGACCTCGATGACGCAGAAGGGTCCCCCAAATCATCTTCGGATGATATCTCTTTCTCAGATATCTTGGAGATTCTGAGACAGAGAGGTGATTGGCAGGCCAAAACCCCTTCAGCTGAGGAGTCAGTCTTCCTCAAGGCCTTTGGGGCCCAGCCTTCTGCCTCCTGGGTGTCTCCGCCCTTCGATGAACTCCTTGATTTGGTTTCTCGAAGGGCGTGGGAACACCCTGATTCTGTGGAACCGGTGCCTGCGAGACCCAATAAGTTTCTGTCAGCCCCCCCCCCAGAAGGAATTTCTGACGAAGGGTGTGCCTGTAGATGCTATGGTGGTGGCTTCTGCCACACAGCAGGACGTGGCAGAGGCTTCAACGTCTGTCCATCCTCCTAATAAGGATTCCAGGAGCATGGATAGGTACGGGAAGCGTACCCTGTCTTCAGCGGCTTTTACCCTACGGTCGCTGAATTATTTATGTCATTTTACTAGGCTCCAAAGGGACCTCCTTAAAGAGCTAAATGACTCCCTCACTGGTAATCTACCTGAGGCGCTGGCCCGACTGTTGGCGCCCAGATGACTACCCTGTTATCCATCGTTAACTCGTCCATGAGGCTCATTTCGTATGCGGCAGAAGGGGCGAGTAGAGCAGCGGGAACAGGCGTTGCCCTCAGGAGACACGCCTGGTTACGCTTGTGTTCATTCATGAGGCCTTCAAGTCTTCCTTCGCGGCGCCTTTGATGGGTCATCTTTGTTTGGACCCAAGGTGAAGGACACACTAACTCGGTGCGAGCAAGAGGGCAAGACTCTGACTGCCGTTGGGGCCCGTTTTTCCGCTCCTTCTAGGCCTTACCCCAAGGCTCAGAGAGGAGGGAAAATGTGGTTCAGAAAATCTCAGAAGTCCTTCCCTACTCCACCCAGTGATTCCCCCTCCAGAGGCGGGGGGGGGGAATTCTGGAAGACGCCGCCCCAGAGGTGGCAGAGGCCCCCGTAACTCTGGAGACCGCGACTTCTTTCGTGGTTCTTCATACAACCAGCGTCCCTGAGTTGTTGCCCGACTGTGCAACTCCGGAGCCAGTCGGGGGTCATTTTGCGGCGCACCCACAAGCTTGGAAATCCATAACAAGCGATCAGTGGGTGCTTCGCATTATTACCGGAGGATATATCATCCCCTTCAACAAACCCCCCCTTTCCTTAAGGGAAATCCCGGACGTACCACCCAGTCAGCGGGATCAGGCAGCAATAGAGGTTTCAAAGCTGCTAGAAAAAGGAGCCATCCAGCCTGTCCCCACCGACCAGATCGGATCAGGAACTTACTCAAGATTATTTTTGGTACCAAAAAAGACAGGGGACTTCAGGCCCATTTTGGACCTCAGTTCATTGAATCGTTTTGTGCAAAAGTCCAAATTCCGAATGGTCACCCTTCAATCTATTCTTCCTTTGCTGGAGAAAGATGCATGGATGTGCTCCATAGATCTCCAGGACGCTTACTATCACATTTCGATAGCTCAAGAGTCCAGGAGACACTTACGCTTCTGCCTCGGAGTCAGTCATTTCCAATTCCGAGCACTGCCCTTTGGTCTCACCACAGCCCCCAGGGTGTTCACCAAGTGTCTGGCAGTGGTGACTGCTCACCTGAGGAGTCTGAGATTCCAAGTGTTTCCATACCTAGACGACTGGCTCCTTACTGCCACCTCCGAGCATCTACTATTCCAGGCGCTCAACGCCACGTTCACCTTGGGCCGTTTCTTGGGGATTACGTTCAATTGGCAAAAATCTGTACTACAGCCATCTCAGCGTATTACTTTTATAGGCACAGACTTAGACACAAAAAGAATGCGCGCCTTTTTACCGGCAGCAAGAATTCAGGTTCTACAAAATCAAGTCAAATCCTGTCTTCCACTATTAAGAGCCCCGGCCCATCGGATTCTACAACTGTTGGGTTTGATGGCGTCAACCATACTCTTAGTCCCTTTAGCCAGACTTCACATGCGAATATTACAATGGCTTCTATCGGTTCAATGGTCCTATCAGGAACTACCCTTGAACCATTTAGTCATGATCACGGAGAGTTGCCGTCAGGATCTGCGTTGGTGGCTTCTCCAATCCAATCTCGACCAAGGGCGACCCTTTATTCCTCAACGTCTCGTTGCCACTGTGACTACGGACGCCTCCCAGGTAGGGTGGGGGGGTCATTACCTGGACAGGTCGGTCCAAGGCACATGGCAAATCCAGGAAACGCATTAGCATATCAATATCCTGGAGATGAGAGCGGTACTCTTGGTACTTCAAGCTCTCCATCACGCTCTTCCGCAAGGTCCGATTGCTATCCTATCCAACAACATGTCGGTGGTTTGGTATATAAACAAGCAAGGTGGAACCAGGTCTTACCCACTGTGCAGAGAAGCCATGAGACTTTGGCACTGGGCGGTAGCTACCAACCGCTTTCTAATGGCAACGCACATACCGGGGAAATCCAATGTGATTGCGGACAGATTAAGCAGAACCATTCTTTTACCCCATGAGTGGTCCCTCAACCAGAGAGTAGCTGCGAAAATCTTTGACAAATGGGGTCTCCCTTGCTGCGATCTGTTTGCCAGCCCTCACAATGCGAAATGCAGAGAGTTCTTCACGCTGTTCCCCTCCCAGGGACAGATTCCCAGGGACGCTCTGACCCACATTTGGCCCCCCGGTCTTCTTTACGCCTTCCCTCCGTTTCCCCTCCTACCGAGGGTAATACAGAAGGCCATTTACCTGGAGAGCGAGATGATTTTGATTGCCCCGCACTGGCCTCGTCAAGTTTGGTTCCCTTTCCTACAGAGGCATGCGGTAGAGGGTCCATGGTTTCTGGACCCGGTGCCAGACCTGTTGACTCATCAGTCAGGACGGCTTCACCCGTCTCTCAGGTCTTTGAAGTTGGCGGCATGGTTACTCCACTTCCATCCTTAGTCCGAGACAATTCTCTTTCTCCAGACGTGATCCACATATTGTCTTCTTCTCATAAACCTTCCACTGTCAAACTTTATTCCAGCAAATGGAAAAGGTTCGCCTTCTGGGCTCAGGAACGGGGTATAGACCCCCTTACTGCACCAGTATCGGAGGTTCTGAATTTCCTGGCCTCCCTTTTTCAGTTGGGCTCTTCAGTTTCTACCATTAAGGTTCAGCTAGCGGCTATCTCTAATTTTCATGCTTCCTTTGAACCTTCATTGATGTCTCACAAACTTTGTAAGGCTTTCCTTAAAGGAGCATGGCTCCTTAGGCCTCCAATATCTCACCCTGTCCCCCCTTGGGACTTGAATATGGTTCTTGCTGCCCTAACTGCCCATCCTTTCGAACCAGCTGCTACATGCGATTTAAAATTTCTGTCCTGGAAAACGGCCTTTTTAGTGGCCATAACTTCCGCCAGGCGGGTTTCAGAACTTCAAGCTCTTTGTTCTGATCCTCCCTATTTGATTTTTCACAAGCATAGAGTTTCCTTGAAATTAAACCCCTCCTTTTTACCAAAGGTAGCCTCTTCCTTCTGTATTCAACAAACTATAGAGCTCCCTGTGTTTTTCCCAGAGTTCTCTAATAACGCAGAATATATCTTGCATCAATTGGATGTCCATAGACAACTGCGTTTTTACTTGAATAGAACCGCTCACACGCGGAAATCAAATCAATTGTTTGTTTCCTTTGCAATGAACAAATTGGGTCAACCAGTAGCAAAAACCTCCATAGCTAAATGGATTAAAGATTGCATCATTTTTATTTATTCACAGGCTAACAAAGAGCTTCCCTTTCCAGTCAAGGCTCATTCTACCAGGGCAATAGCTACTTCTGTAGCTTTTCACTCCAAATTATCTATAGATGATATTTGTGCTGCGGCAACCTGGACTTCTCCGCACACTTTCATTTCTCATTACAAATTGGATGTGGTTTCTCGAGGCAGGGCTTCCTTTGGTTCCACAGTTCTCAGGAGTGTTTTCCAATGAGCCACCCGGGATTTAGGTGCTAGGGACGCTGTCCCATCAGTTATGAATGTAGGCGAGATAGGATCCCATTACATCTTTTAGTTATGTACTTACCATAACTTCGGATGTATGGGATCCATCTCGCCTACATTCATAAGTACCCACCCTCCTTCCCCCTTCCATTCGGATTTAGAGGAGCTGTAGTCCCATTTGGAGATCTTTTCTTGAAGAACTTTAGTTGGTTGTAGTGACTACTAGTTTTTCTGTGTTTGCATGGATGTATGAAAGCGAACAAACAAGATCTGGGGAAGCAGGTGTAGTGCATCCTGGGATAGGTAGTAGCCCAGCCAATGAGAGACTTCGTACTAGTGTATTAGTTGGCCGAGTCGGAGACGATGGATCGGCTCCGAGCCCATCAGTTATGAATGTAGGCGAGATGGATCCCATACATCTGAAGTTATGGTAAGTACATAACTAAAAGTTAGTAATGCAACATGGCAGCATGGCCCTCAGAGGTCCATTAATTTCTGCCTCCACACACATTTCAGACTATTTTTTTTCCCTTTATCATACTTTGTCTTGTTCTTCAGGTTTTTCATGCATTCTTTCAATGCATACTACCTGGCCAAGACAGCTCTAATAATTGTTGAGGAATAATCTAATTAAATGAGGAGGGAATTGTACCATGCAACCAGTAGCAATAGAGCTTTATCTGCTCTGAGTTGCATTTTAGATATTTTTCCATTCTTTTGATTCAGTGATAGCCTGAACAAAAAGTTCACTCTTTTTTTTCTTTAAAGAAAAAATAAGTTGGGTCCAAGGCTTAATGACCAAAGCACTCAAAATAGCAATTCCCAATAAAGTAAGAAAATAAATGCTTGCAAGAACACACAAATCTTATTTGAGAACATACCTGCTTTTCAATTATTCTGAAAAAAGTAAGTCATATCCAAACACTGCATGATTTCTTACAGGCAGATTGGAAGAATTCCAGTTCACTTATGGCATGTGTTTGGGATGTTAAAGGAAACCAGGAAAACACATGGTTAAACCCATGTGGACAGAGGGAGGATATGCACATTTCACCATAAAGGAGCCATGGTCAAAATTTCAACCAGACTGCTGATCACTGTGCTTATACTGCTGAGAAGTAGTAGATTAAACTGGAAGGTTCCTCCCCACAGACTGCTAAAGTTCACATTACCTTTTCCTCATACCTTCCTACCTTACTAGATCATCATGCACTACCTAGGAGGTTTTCCTTTTTTCCTTACTTCTTTTAAAATCTGCTCAGTCTGGTGCTCTAGTACATAGACCCTTCCTACAAATAAACTTCATTCACACTCATTTAGTACCCTTTTTCTCATTTATATGCATTTATTTTGCTCTGAGTCAGACTTGTTTTGATTTAAACTGTAGAGGAAGAGATGCACTTATCTAGCCAAACTGGAGGTAAAGCTCTCTCCAACCAAGACTGAACTTGACAGTCAAGAGGAGAAGGTAAACACTAGCACCACACCACACTCATCACATAGTCCCACTAAATCTACACCACCAAAATCCACACATAGAAACACAAAAACATTCATGGAGGCTGTTAATAATAATCTGCTCAAGCAACAGAGACCTCCAAAGAAGAATTGCAAGCAACCTTCACCCCCAACACAACCCAAATGACACATAGCCCACAGACTCAGTGTGCCACTCAACCACAGCCCGTAAGGCAAAACAACATACCCAACACACTAGTCATAGGTGACTGTATAATCAGGCACACTGATGTCCCACTCACCAGGCTAAACAAGGAGAAGGTTACTGTCAGCTGCCTTTCGGGTGCCAGGATCCACCACGTAACCCACACACTCAGGTCACCCCACAACAAGTACAAATATGACTCTGTCATTGTCCATGTTGGTGTGAATGACCTGAGACGTACCTCCTGGACTACAAGAAAAGAGACATGGAAGAGCTCTCGGATCTTGTAGCCCAGGCAGGTATGACCCTAGCCCTGAGTAACATCCTGCCATTGCTCAGAATGATACCGCAGTACAAGGACAAAATGATTGACTTCAACAATTGGCTAAGCTTCTGGTGTCATTCTAAGGGGATCCAGTATCTGTCTGCCTGGGACGACATGGTCAACAGACCACGATGCTTTGCCAGAGATGGCCTGCACCCGTCACTCCTGGGATTCCAGATACTGGCTGAGGCTCTTGCCGCCACTATAGTGCCTTTTTTAGGCAAGGTTCAAATGACAAATTTGCCACCGTAACAGAAACAGCAAGCAAATCTGACAGTAATGCTACTCAATGCTAGAAGTCTAAATCTCAAAATGCACTCCATCAAGGCACTCCTTAAAATGGAGAACATCGATATCTGTGTGGTGACTGAGACCTGGTTCAAGGCTCCAGAGAGCACCCCTGCATTACCAGGTTATAACTCATACCACACTTCTTGGCCACCTAACCTGGACTGGAACACCAAAGGCGGAGGTGTGTCCATATTCATTAAGGATATTCACACCTCCAGGCTAGTTGCTCAGCATAATGCATCCGAGGTTATCCAAGTGCAACTAACTCTGGGCAAAACTGCAATCCAAATTGTAGCTTGCTACAGATCCCCCACCATGCCCCAGGATTCCCAATCCTGTTTTCTTGATATACTGGAAAAATATTAGGGTTCAGCCAAACACCCTAATAATGGGCGATTTCAACTACCCCGCCATTAACTGGGAAAACTACTCATGTACCAACTCCTTCTCTCAATGCTTTCTGGAATTCATAAATTCCAATGCCCTGGATCAACTTATCCACACCCCCACAAGGAGCAACAATATCCTACACCTAGTCATTACCAACATGAGTGACTGGTGTTCTACACCTGAAGTCAACTCCTCGTTGGTGAGATCTGACCATAAGCCTAGATATCCACATCCCGCTCCCACCCCCCATTAAGGAGACCACAGTAAAAAATTTCTCCAAAGCCAACTTCATACTTCTTAAGACAGAAGTGGTGAACTTCGTGACACCCATGCAGATGGACAATACAGTTAGGACTGCTGAATCCTACACAAATTCACTCTATAAGCACTTACATGAGTGCATGGATCGTGCTATCCCAAACAGAACCAAGACACTATCCTCCAAAAAAAGGAAGCCAGTCTAGTGGTCTCCTGCCTTAAACAAACTCTACAACAGAAGGAAGAAACTGTTGCAAAAGAGAGTAAAATCCCATGAGTGGAGGAGCTCCCTGGTCAGCCTCAGTAAGAAGCTGAGATCCCTTATAAGATCCTCCAAAGCTAGCTATGAAAACAAAATTGCCACTGATTCTAGGGACAACCACAAAGCATTCTATAGCTATGTCAAGAATCTCAATGGCAACACCCAGATCTGCTCTGGGTTACATTACAATGGCACGAGAATTACAGAATCAACTGATATTGCCAACATCCTGGCAGATAGGTTCACTGCTAACTTTACCCCTCTCTCACCCCCTAAAGGGCCCAAATCTATACAGGAAGAATGCAGAGTCCCTGTAATCACAACTACGCAGATAAAAGCTGCACTCTCTAAAGCCAAAAACACAGCATCCATGGAACCAGACAACATCTCAGGCTGCATTTTGCACGAACTTCAGAACGAAATGACTCCCCACCTAAGCACCATGTTCAATCATAGCCTCACGTCAGGCTTTGTGCCCACTGAATGGCGCCCAGCAACACTTATCCCACTCCACAAAGGGGGAGCCACCACTGATCCCAGGAACTATCACCCTATTAGCCTGACGAGCCTGGTCTGTAAGGCCATGGAACGTATCATCGTGGAACTCATAAACAAAGACATTGGTAACCTCCAAACTCTGGACCCCACCCAGTTCATGTTTGTGAAAGGCAGATCATGCCTCCTGAACCTGATCGACTTCTTTGACGCAGTCACCAAAGCCGTACACAAGGGTAAGGTGGTTCACACAGCCAATCTTGACCTTTCCAAGGCTTTCAACACCATTCCCCATTCTGGAATTATAGCTAAACTCACTAAACTAGATATACATCCCTACATCACAAGATGGGTTGCCAACTGACTCACTGACAGAACCCAAACTGCACTGTAAAAGTTGCAGATTCCAAATCTGACTTCAAACCGGTGACAAGTGGAGTACCACAGGGTTCAGTCCTGGGACCTCTCCTGTTTGGTATCTACTTCTCTGAAGTACAGGCTAACACAGAAGGCCTTTGGCTAACGAAGTTCGCAGATGACTGCAAACTAGGAGCCATAGTCGAGTCCCCAAATGATGTGGACATCCAACAGAAGGGCCTCACTGAGACAGATGCCTGGTGTCAGAGCCATGGCCTCAAGCTCAGTGCCAAAAAGTGCATTGTCATCCCCTTTGGTAAAAACTCTGTACTCATGAACTACCACATAGATGGCAGTCTACTTAACGCCGAATGTGTGATAAGAGACCTTGGGACCCAGGTGGACAGTAGTCTCTTCTTTGATAATCACATCGCCACAATACTCAGGAAATCCTTCTATGTGGCACACCTCATCACAAAAGGGTTCTCATCCAGGAAAAAAGAGGTCATTGTTCCCCTCTACTCGGCACTCATTAGACCCATTATAGAGTACAACGCCCCATTTGAAATGTACCTCACAACACATCTGCAGCAGCTGGAAAGGCCACAGAAGTACCTCACAAAGAGGATTACTGGCCTCAAACAAATACCCTACACTGACCGCCTCAAAAAACTCCAGCTTTACTCCGTATCGCCTATCGCCTACTCAGAGGTGATCTCTGCCTAACATATAAAGCTATGTCAAACCCAGAGCTGTTGGACATGCTACACCTAAAGAAATCCCAATCCCTCTGAGTTACATGCTCTAGGGACCTAAACCTTGTCAACATAATAAACAGGACATGCTGGAGGGATAGATTCCTGTCCCAGAGACTTCCCATACTTTGGAACAAGCTACCTATCTATGTCAAGCAAAGTTCCTCATTAGCACTCTTTAAAAAGAATCTTGATGAGTGGATGGGAAATAAGAAATACACCCCAGGGATGAATTCTGTGGCTCTGCTTGACAGGGGCACAGGAAAATAACTTTCTTGGATGACGTAAGCCAGGGAACCTTGTTGGCTAGGCTTACTTAGGCCCTTGGGCTGATAGCCTAGTACCTACCTATAAACATATAAGTCATTTCTAGGCCTCTGGTTGCTTCTTGCTCTGACAGCTTGTGCTTTTTTCCTATTAGCCAGTTGGCTCTTCTGACTTTTTTTGTATTTCTCTCCTTTCATAAGTTGCCTGGGTTGCAAGGCACTCCTCCTCCTCAGTCAGCTGTTTAACCTTGCACTGTATAGCCACAGGCATTTAGAACCATAACTCCTTCTATACATCCTACTCCAGAAATTCCTGTGTTTCAAGGAGCTGCTCCTTGCTCAGCCATTTAACCATACACTATATAGACACAGGCATTTAAAATCATAACTTCCCGGGTATAATATACTCCAGAAATTCGGAGTGTATTTAATAGTCAGAATGTGTTTGAAGTGACTTGTTCTTCTTTGTGTATAAACTTGTATTGTTCATCTTGGACATACAGCACTCCAGTTAAGTAACTCCTAATCTCATAGGCACTGCTTCCACCTCCAGCCCAAAGTAGTAGACGACTAGAACCATGGATCTGCACCTTCCAGCTGTGTCTGTAGCTAGCTTGGTTGAAATTGGCATTATGAGACAATGCAACAATTGTCTTATGGTCCCTGACAACCACTTATTACTTAAACAATTGACCCAATTGTGTGAGGGATGTAGTTATTTAATGTTATTGGATGCAAGGCTCTCCCATAAAGCCAGTACAAGTAGTAAGGTTGTCAGCACCACACTGAATGCATCTCAGACACTTACAGAACAAACATATAAACCCACATGTGCTGAGGCTCTTAAAACTAATCTGCCAACACCTCAGATACCACCCAGATTTAACTACTGCAACAAGTACCCTTGGCAAACTCACAAATATTCAACTAAAGCAGCACCAACCACAAAACACGCAGCTATAACTCGTGATGATACAGCTTGAAAACCCATAAGGCAAACATCCACACAAACCAACATCATAGTCATAGGAGATAGGCTAAGCAAGGAGAGAGATGTTCACAGTCGGTTGGTACAGGGGACTAGGATTAGCCACATAATGCCCATACTCAAGTTCTTGCACCACAGGTAAACATAAGACACAGTCATAGAACATGTGGGAATAAGTGATCCACAATGTACCTCCCTGGACTATGTGAAGAGAAACATGATGGAGCTCTCAAAATATATGTCCAAGGCAGGTGTTAACCTAGCCCTTTACAGCATTTTATCTTCACCTAGAATGATGACACATTGAACAAAAGATGATTGATCTTAGCAGTTCGCTTAGCTTCTGGTGTCACTTAAAGGTGGTACAATATATATATATCTGCCTTGGAGATCATGGCAGACAGTCCAATTTGCTTTGCCAGGAATGGCCTGCACCTCTACCCCTAAGGCTTTTATTTATTGGTAAAAACCTTATCCACCTCCATAATGTCTTCAAAAGCTTCCAAGATAACAAAATAAAATTCAGAAAACTTTAAGGTATTGCTGCGTAATGCTAGGAGCCTTAACAAAAAGCTACACTTCCTATAGTCAGTCCTGCCTGTTGAATGCATTAATATATGCTTTGTCATGGACAACAAGTTCAAGAATATTAAATGCACACCATCAATGCAATGTTTCAACTCCTACCACACATTCAGACCCACTATATTAGATGAAGACACTAAAGGATTCCTGGGGTGTGGGTGTGGGTGGGAGGGTGTTCTACATTTATATAACAAAATTTTACCTCCAGACTCATTAAGCAAGATAAGGACCCGGAACTCCTCCTTGTTCAACTTACCATTAACAAAGCCCAATATTGAATCACATCCTGTCATAGCTAACTGTTGGCCCACTTCTATGGCTACCTTGATCCATACTCCATACCTGGCTAGTTTGGAAGCCCTAAGCATTGAGCCAAACACCATTCTGTTAGGGGAATTCAGCTACCTCTCCATCAGCTGAGAAAGTAATACGTCCCCTAACATGTATGCACAGAAATTTCTGCACTTCATAAATACAAACATGATGGACCAGCTAGTCCAGAATCTTGGACTTCGTTGTCACCAATATGTGACAGCTGTGTCCACTACCAGTTTAATAGCCTTCCTAGTCATATCAGACCACAAAACAGTCATATTCACCGTAAGACTGAAGCCAGAAGCATCTTCCAACAACTCAGTATTCAAAGGTTATGCTAAAGCTAATCTACTAAAACTGAGTGATAACCTGGCAAAATTCAACATTACCTTCCAAACAGATGACCACTTTACAAATGTGAAATCCTTCACCACAAAATTATATGAGTAAATGACTTGCTACATAGAAGCATCTGCCCACATCTAAAATAAATTTAAAGCCAAACGTAAAAATAATCTCCTGAGATGGAACCCAAATATAAACATGCTATGCAATAAAAGGAAAAAAAGTTAATTGCATGTCAAAATAAATGTAACCCTTCAAGTGTCAAAAACACTGCTGACAAATTGATCAAATCTGCCAAAACTAGGTATGACACAAAATAGTCACCCAGGCAAAAAATAATCACAAAGTCTTCTTTAACTATGTTAAAAACCTCAGAAATAGTTCTGATATCTGTAGCCAATCTACTGGAGCATAAATTTAGTTCTAAGTTCAAGTCTCCACACTCACTACAGATTACATACTCCGCATTCTCCTTCAAGTCTTCCAGGAACAAATCCTTAAATCACTATCCAAGACCGAAAGCACTGCTTCTGTGGGGCATGATAACATACCAGGATACCTGCTAGTCAGCCTGAAACAGGACAAGCCAACTTCCCCTACAGAGGTTCTTCAATATTGGCCTCCGATCAGGGTTTGCACTGGATGAGTGGAGGACTGCAACAGTCATGCCTTGCATAAAGGTGGGGCCTCAACTTGACCCAGGCAATTATAGACCTATAAGCCTGACCAGCCTCATCAGTAAAGCTATGGAAAAGGCCATTATGGATGTAATAAAGACATAGGCGGCCTAAAAACCCTTGACTTGAGTCAGTACAGCTTTGTCAAAGGCAGATCCTGTCCACTTAACCTGGTCAATTTCTTTGAAAAGGTTACTGAAGCATTAGATGAGGGAAAATCTGTACACACCACCTATCCAGACTTCACAAAGGCATTTGACATCATCCACCACTTATGTGTAGTTGATAAACTCATTCAGCTAAATATAAATCCTTATGTAACTCATTGGATAGCAAAGTGGCGCACAAAGAGAACCAAGGATATTAGGGCTGGTGGATCTGCATCTTCCAAAAGACCTGACACCAGTAGTGTACTTCATGGTTCTGTCCTTGGGCTTTTCATCATTGGTATCTCCTTGAAAGAGGTCAAATTTATTTTTTATTTATTTATTTTACATTTGTTAACCGGGCTAGTCCTGCTGGATACATGTCCATTTTCAGAGGAGGCCCGAGGAGAAAAGCTCCACTATCTAATACAAAGTAATAAAAGTTCATTCAAATTACATAGGCAGTTTAAGAGACAGCTAAAACAGGCATTTAAAATACATTGGGAAATTAAAACACATCTACAAACAGGCATTTGGCAAGTTATTCAGTAAGAGAATACATAAAGTATTAAAATTTCTTCGGTACAGGTTATAAAATAAAGACATTAGTAATTAAGTAGTTTGAAGGCTAAAAAAGAGTTAGTAGAAAGTAGTAGCTTGGAGTTAATAGAGTTGATTTCTTAGGTAGAAAAGAGAAGCGATGGAGAAATAGAGTTGGATGAAAGTGCAGAGGATGCAGGAGACGATATGTGCTCAGCTAGGGAAGTTACATGAGCAAAGCCAGTGATTGGTTAGAAAATGTTTTAGTTGAGTTTTAAATAGTGTAATAGAAGTTTGGGCTATGAGGTCAGGAGGAAGTTGATTCCAGTCTTTACCAACTGAGTTGGAAAATATAGAGTCACCTGCTGTATTTTTTGCTAGAGAAGTTTGAATCAGTAATTTATTGGAGGAGCGTAGGGTTTTTAGGTTATTATAGGGTTTTATCAGAGTAGAGAGCATTGGTATGTTTTCTGGGTGGTAGAGGGCTTTATGGGTGATTGTAAGTTGGTAGTATTTAATTAGGTGAGGTAACTCAAGCCATCCTAGGTTATGGAGGTTTAGGCAGTGATGTGTTTTATATGGAGATGCAGTGGCAAATTTGGCAATGTTGCTGTAGGTTGTTGTAAGCCTATTGATGTTATGTTTAGAAAGATTAGTGTAAATGGGGGATGCATATAGTAGAGTAGAGAGAAGATACGTTCTGGCTATGGTAGTTCTTGCTTCAGGTGTTAAGAAAGATTTGATTCTGTAGAGAGAACCTAGTTTTTTATTAGTTGCTTTTATGATAAAGTTTATGTGCACATCAAATTTCAGTTGGTAGTCAATAGTAAATTTAATTTTAAGAGCTTATGGCTGACCAAGTTTGCTGATGACTATAAACTTTACATCATCATACTCTCTCCAGAAAATACCAAAATCCATTAGGAAGGCCTTTTCCAAGCAAATAACTGGTTTCAAAGCCACATCCTGACACTTAATGCCAAGAAAATGTATAATTGTTTCCTTTTCCAAACATGACATTCCCTGCAACTATCCTGCAGACAACATACCTATGAAAATTGACCCATTAGTGAGTTGTCATTCGATTACCGTGTATCCATTATACAGTTTTTAGTAAGGGTATGACATCCAAGTCCAGGGAGGTTATCATTCCACTGTATTTCTCCAGTGCATACCAATTTGAACGCATGATACAACTCAAGACCAGGGCCTTAATCACAAAACCTACACTGATCATCTCAAAGCCCTGTCCCTCATTTTGGTATTCTATTGACTACTGAGGGGTGATCTCTGCCTCACTTACAGAGCCACTGCTGACCCCATACTTTCAGATCTACTGCACATCCACAAGTGCAGTAGTGGAAGGAAGACTTGCTCAAGAGATCTCAATCTATTTTACAACTTAAATAGAATGTACTCTAGGCATATATATATATATATATAAATAACACAGAATACGACTTTTTTGGAATCATCTTCCTCTCCATGTAAAGTGCATCTCTTGCTCTATTCAAGCATAATCTGGATGAGTAGAGGGGAAATTGCAAATTCACCACTGGATTTGCACCATTGTCCCTTATGGACAGGGGTAACATGTAAAGACTGCCTGCCTGCCCCTGGGTTTTTCATATTTTTAATACAAGGTAGTCTTACTAAAAATATTTTAGTTAGAAACTTATTGGGAATGCATGGCTAGGCTTCTCAAGATCCTGACAGCTCATTAGCCTAGTAAGTACCTATGAACCTATGAAATGGCCAATGGTCAGCTGCTTTCACACACATCCTGGCCAGACCACCAAAGATAGTCACTTATTGTATAAGTACTGATGTTGAAATGGGAAGAAAAGTAAAAGAAATGATGGCCTTATTACATTGAAATGCACTTCATCACCCCCCCACACACACACACACACACACACACACACATTAGCACACACAAGCATAAGCAATAACAATGACACTTAAATGCATTCCAACAACCCTGTTTTTGTTTTATATGCCTGCAGTTAGGTCACTAAAACTTGCACAGAATCACCAGATTCAACTCAGTTAAAGATAGTCAACATTTTTAACAACCAAATAATTTTAATTTTTCATATGTTTAAATTAACATTTAGATAGCCATTAATAACAGGCAAACTCGCCACTTTGTAGCTACTGTCCCATCCATCGGACGTGGGACATCTTCACCGTGCCTAATACCTGTTTCTTCATTTCTTTGCAACTGAAACGTTCTGTGACTCTCTTATAAAACTCATGATTCAAGTGATCAGGCTGCAGCAAAGACTGAAAAATTAAATGTGGCATAGAATAAGTTTCTTAAAAAAGTTGACATACCCTGGTTTTCTTTTTCATAAACTGCAACATTTTGTAAAACTGCTGCTATCCTTTCTTAGAGTTACATGAATGTGCAAAATGTTTCATTGTTTTTAATCAAAAATAAAAGGTTGTATAGTATAACAAATATGGATTTTGTACAGAGAGCAATATGAAAATTGTAGAAACATATTATGTGCAACTTTTCATTGGCCCTGTCCATTAGCTGCTTAAGTGGGTAGTACTTTGTCCTTTGCTAGAAAAGTTAGCCACATTCCCACTAAACTATTGCTCGAGATCACTGCAGAAGTGGCATGATACTCAACAGGTATACCTTTGGCATCTGTACCCATGAAAGAACCTTCTTCAGACTATGCCGATTGAAACAACCTTGTATGTTATCTCAAAAACCACTTCTGACTTCAAAAGCTTCAAACCTAAACTGCTAGACCTGCCATTTAATGAGGTCATGTGCAGACAGTTAATTTCAAGGATAACTGAGGTAATTTGTAGCAGCTCCAGATCATTGACTGATCATTAATAGCTACGGTCACCCAGTGATTTCAGTTTTGGTCACACTTGAACATACTTGTTGCATCATTTTCAAGGTAAGCCCCTGAAAATGGAGGACCTGCAATTTTAAGAATACTTTACTTGTGCCTTCTTTCAATCACACTAAGAATTGTTAAAATTCCAGTCTCACTAGTTCTCTTGCCCTACAAATGTGATCTTTGTATTGTTAAGGTGTCATTCTGTGGTGACTAACCCAGTTTACTTGTTCCTTATGGGTTCTGTTGCGGTACTTAATTGCTGTTCTCTGTCATATTGTAATAGTAGCATTTTCATAAAATGGATTTTCATTTTTTATGTTGCTAGTTCTCATCAAGTTTGGCTTCTGAGTTGATTTTAGAAGGTAATGCACAGTAGTGTAAGTGTGATAGCCTATCGGAGATTCTCTGTAGTTTCTTGCATAATGTTTCTGTTAATATTCTTATTATATTATGCCAGGTGTTTGTTATACACTGTGATTTAACCATTTAACTCTGAGGAAAGCACAGAAAGCACAACTGACTAGAAGAATAATACTGTTTAATTCCCTGATCAGTCACATGTTCACTTTGTGCCTCTCCCAGGTGATTTCTACATACACACAGACATCAAACACACACACAAAAAACATAATCAACGCACCACCTCTGAACTAGAACTGTTTTCCTGTACAGTTAGTTTTGTGATGTTGGTTTAATGAAATTTATATGCCTGTGCAAGCTCATTACTCAAACACTGAGAAACAAATACCATTTGCAACTTAAATCTGTAAAGTTTCAGCATGGTGTTATAGCTATAGTGTACAGGGATGACAGAAGATGCTGAAGGCTGGAGGCGGAGGTCCAGAGGGGGAACTTGTGACCTAAAAAGAGCATTTTAAAGCCTTTTCCAACTGCAATAAAATCATGTATATGATATTACTATTTACTATAATAAAAAGCATATACATGGTATGACCTGTATGTATTGTCAATGGAACAGAATTAAGAATTCTCAGGAGTTTCATATAAAATTACAAATGAATCTACTGTCTTTCTGTATCCCATTCTACATCTGAGCAAAATATTTGCTTTCACCTGAATTCCTTGTCTTTGAGTACAGCGTTGACACAGATGGCCTGTGTGCCAGGAACTTGGATGACTACAGGAAAAATGATTAATAAACAACATTAGTAAAATAACATGGCTTCTATGTGGCATTTAGGATTTGAACTACATGATGGTAAACAATGACTGCAATTACTGAATAGCAGAGACTCAATCTATTTCTAGCCATAGTCCTGTCAGCCCATTGCACACTTTACATTGTGAATTTGGACATAAACTCTCAGAACTATAGCCAGAGATTAGTCCAAAGTAGACTGAAACCATAGATCCCTTGCTTCTGCTTTGTCTGGCATGTGCCAGAATGCAAGGGACAACACATTCTGATTTCTTAGTTTGATTACAAAATACATTGGACACATGCGCACACACACGCACTGTCCTACTAGTATTTCAACTGTAGTAAGCAGTATTGCAAGCATCTTGGTTCAAAGAAACAAGGCAAGTTTTGGATAATAAAACATATGCAGCCAGAGAAACAATGACATTATCATAGTTCTAATTAAAAAAACAACTACGGAAAAGAGCCACTGATGTCATTTATAAAAGTAGTAATGACAGTTTCAATGTTGGAACCACGGTATAACCATAGCAGCACCTAGAAGGACATACAGCTGTGCTAAATATACAGTCATCTGCTGAATAATCTTTCAGTGATAGAAGAACAGGATAATAAAAGAGCTATATATTGATAATGGCTCAGTACCAGGAGAATTTTACCAGAGTCCTAAGCCTACTTGTCCTTTTACCATAGAAGTGTTACTTGCTCTACAATATAGTGGCTTGGGGCTGTGTTTGATCAAAGATTTATAGATGTCTTGCAGAATTCGGGTATGGGTAATCCTTCTGGCATTTGCTGTGTATGTCATTGTGGAAGACCCAGTGCATTAGACTAGCCAGTTATGCAAAGATGGTGGTGATTTCAACAAATATGATAGAATGTCAAGGATATGGGCATGCAAATGTTAGCATGAGCTGCACACTTTTGGTGGCATTTTTTTTTTGTTGTTGCTGCTTGATAGTTGTTTAGTACCAGCTGTGGATCTTGATTTTTGGCTTGAAAGGATAGGAATAATTCAATTTTAGGATGATCACACAACTATGGACTACTTGGAGGATCAACAATTCTCATGCGGCATGACTTTAAGATGCAGAGGATAACTTGGGCACCTGGAAAAAGAAACATTTACAGAGAGAGTTTGTAAGCTCTCCACAGAAGCCCCCATTCCTGAGAAGTGACCTGGAGGACCAAGCACTGTGAGTCAACAATGCTAATTGCTATGTCACAATCAAAAGCTTTATGGGCAAGAAGAGCAGTTAACACCAAGTCCCCCTCCCCCAAGACTCATGTCATTTAGCCATGTACATTACTGGTTATATTGCTCGATTTAACAGATAAGCCTGGCACAAACCCATATGGAATAAGAGTAATTTATTTTAAAAAATTGCAGTATATATATATATATATATATATATATATATATAGTAATTAACCCCTTAACTGCTGAGCATTTTCATCCTCTAGAATATTGGATGTTTTCTTTCGGTTTAAATGCGTGTATCTTCCAAATAGTTCAGTTATTCAATACATTTCAAGGAAATATCACTGTCATAGTTGCCTATAAATCAAAATTGAACTGGGATCTAATCCTCAAAGAAAAAGGAGTAGCTGTGTCTTGAATTTTAATGAGAGAAAATCAAATTTAAATGTAATTATTTCTGAACAAATAAAATTTATTTAGTTATCCATCCACCCTTTTTTGACTATGTTAGTTCCCCTAGGCTAAGAGCCACTTTTCAAGGCAGACTTTTGTTGTTGTTTATACTACTAGAGAATACTTGGCAAGGGCACCAGGGAACTCATTCATCCTCCCTTTTTTGCCTGGATTAGTCCTTCTGTGCTGTGAGCCTCTTTTCAGAGTAGACCCAAGTTGGTATTTATATAACTAGGGAAACTTGGCTAGGGCACAAGGAATAAATGCTGTAGGATGTTTTATAGCCACCAGAACTACCACTAGCTCAAGTAAATTAAAATGAATAAAAATATCACTTTTGTCCAGAAACACTTACACTTTTTAGTGCAGGAATTATACCAACAATCCAACACGATAGATTTATCTTTTTATTGCCTTTATTTTAATCTAGAGTGAACTGACTACATATTTGTTTTAGTTGACTGCTTTGTACAAGTTACACTCTGTCAATCGCCACCCTGTCACCTTAAGATATTCCTGTGAAGTATCCAGGAAAACACCTCTTGATAATTCCACTTTCATTTTGATGTGCCCAGCCTCATGGATAATGACACAGTATTCAGTTATAAAACACACAATATTGTTATTCCAAACTCAGAACTTCCAACTTCCAAGGGGAGCACACTTCTGAATTTGACTCCATAGGTTTAGCTGACTGAAAGCATAGCATTGTGGCTATAGTATATTAAAACTGAAAATACACAAACATATAATTCTTTTCTGGTCGAATGTGCAGAATTTTATACTTCTGACATAACAAGGTCTTATTACACACATACTGTGGACATTAGTTTTACCCAGCCTTTTGGAATCTAAGTATGGTTTCAGATTATGACAATAAAACAAAATCTCTCTGAAACACTGGATGTTTTATTTGTATTTTTTTTTTATTCATTTTACTTTACTGACCGGGTGGTTGGACTGATCCAAGGACCCTTTTCAGCCATAATCAGGATGCAAATGCACACAGAGATACAACAGAACCAGAGTCATTCAGTTACAGAAATTAGACTAGTTCAGACGTAGAATGTTTCAGGTATGGCAAGCAGTTGATATGTGATAAGTAAATTCACATGTTCTTGGAAAGCAGTTATACATTATGCAATTCCACGTCTTCTTCTAGTATACTTTCCATTAATTATAAAGTGCAATCCTGAATCCACTACTCTTTCTCCAAAAATTTCCAGTTTTAGGAAAGAGAGTACAAAGTTTTGTCTTTACTATCATAATCTATTTTTTTAATTTCACTATTACAGTTTTAATATTTTAAATTGCTCTGTCCTATAGTCAGGTAGTTAACATAGGGGACTAAAGCACTGAGTTGTTAATAAACTGCCCAGTGTGCAGGGTTTGATTCCTTTCTCCTCTGTACAAGTTACTTAACCAGACAGTGCTTCTGGATCACCCCTAAAATCAGACAGTTTGAGTATAGTGGGCTTACCTGATCAACAAATAGGTTAAAGAAATTCATTAAAAACATGCCATTAATAAACTTCCTTCCCAAGCACACTAGAAATGATCTGGTACCGAGTTTATGTGTATGTTATAGGCACTGGCTGCACATGTACATCTGCTGTGCCTACCCAGTAGTAAGATAAATCAGGTCCAACTGTTTCCATTAGTGCCCCATCAAATACCTTGTCACATAAATCTGTGTTTCAGCATTTGTCTGCCAAGGGGAGTAAAACTCTTTACATCCCATCTGACTAGTAATAACACCTAAATTTCCCATTGCTGCAGCCTGCTTGATTTTTGCTCATGTTGGCCTTGTCCTGTATTTAATAAAAGCTGCTAGAATAACGAATTTTGAATTAGCTTTCTGATTCAATCAATACAACATGTGTTATTCCAGCAGCTTTTCCTCTGAAACTAAAATAAATAAGATACATTAAAAGAAGAGAGTACAATGGCAAAATAAGGGTCATCCTGCAGTTTTCATTGAGTAAATGGTGGATACCTGCTGTAGCCTTTATTTCTGTAGAAGACTTCCTTCCCGAAAAGAGTCATGTATCAGTTGGGCTGGTCAGAATCTTCAAAGCTTCCTTCTGTTCTGTAATGCCATGCTAGCAAAACTTTGCAGTAACAGAGCACTGTACCACAATATTCTTCAATTTGAACTGTTAATAGCAGCAGTCTGCATTTAAAGTGGAACAGCCTTACAAGACTTTCTGCAGATATATAGAGCTGAGTATATTTTTCTGCATTATTCTGTATTATAGAGCTAAATTGTTGCTTAGATATCTGTTGTCTTAGTGTTCTGCAAATATACAGAGATCAGTATATATTTTTTTGGTTTTATAATTTGCACTCTGATTCCTCACATCTCTGTTGAAACTTTTCCCCACCCCCCTCCGTGTTCTGGTAGTAGTTTAAATGTGGTGGCTTTTGCAGTGCCCGCCCCACTGTAGATTTGATCTAGGACACTCCCCCAGTCCCATCTCTTTACCGCATTCTACCTAATAAACCCTTTCTGCACTTGCTTTTAGTCCTTTTTAATTTAATTACATTTTTTCAAACTGTGTGTGGACTAATATTGCTACATACTCAAGTGTGCCTGCTTGCACTGCATGTGAATTATTTTTACTACTGTTTTTGCTACTTTTCTGGAAAAAAAAAATTGTAAGCCTGTCTCTCCTACCTTTCCTGTAATTAGTGTTCCAGATACAGATTTGCTGTATCCAGGACTATCTGTAAGCTTCTGAGCCCCCAAGCCTTTCTGTGTTGGAGGGAAGCCTTCTAGCTTATCAGTGGGAGTGGTAAGCACTAGGTAACCTGTCTACCACATAAGGAGTGGTTCTGGCCCAGAATTTGTAGTTATTGGCCGTTTGGGCGTTCTTCCATCTCTCTCAACTTTCTGATTTGAAGGCCTGCATTCTGTCCTGTAACTCCTGGGCCCATCTCATTTGCTCACTAAAAAAAAAAAAAAAAAAAAAAAAAAAAAATCTGCTTTTACTGTATTTGTGTTTCTTCCTACTTTATTTTGCTTTTGCATCATCTTAACAGTAGTCATTTGTATGTATTACTGCTTGGTGTAACTCATTCTAAGCCTTTTAGTTTAAGCACTTGGGCTTCAGACCAGTTTTTACATTAGGAAGGTTTGTGGTCTGCACTGTGGTGGCAGGACAGGTAGCTTATATCCTTCTAAGTTGGGAACTGCTGATTGAGGGCTCAGTGTCTGTTATTCTAAAAGTGTATTAATTCTGTTTTAAGCACTTGGGGTTTAGGCCAGTTATTTTACATTAAAAGGGTTCGTGGTATGCACTCTTGTGGGAGGAGAGGCTGGACTCTGCCCTTCTAGCTGGGAATTTCTGGTTAAAGGCTTATAGTGCCTGCATATCTAAACTGCTTCTTACTGAAATTGGTACACCTTGTTTGCTGTAGCATAGACTAGATCCAGGCCTGCTGAATCTAGCTTTGTTTGTATAACCTGAGCACTAATCCAGGCATTCTTTAAAGTATTCAATTGTATTTATTACTGCTTGGTAGTAACTTGATTAAAGTGTAGCTATCATTCTAAGTCTTTTGGATTAAGCACTTGGGCTTCAGACCAGTTGTTTTACATTAGGAAGGTTTGTGGCCTGCACTGTGGTGGCAGGACAGGTAGCTTACATCCTTCTAAGTTGGGGACTGCTGATTGAGGGCTCAGTGTCTGTTATTCTAAAAGTGTATTAATTCTGGTTTAAGCACTTGGGCTTCACGCCAGTTGTTTTACATTAAGAAGGTTTGTGGTCTGCACTGTAGTGGCAGAACAGGTAGCTTACATCCTTCTAAGTTGGGAACTGCTGATTGAGGGCTCAGTGTCTGTTATTCTAAAAGTGTATTAATTCTGGTTTAAGCACTTGGGCTTCAGGCCAGTTATTTTACATTAAAAGGTTTCGTGGTCTGCACTCTTGTGGGAGGAGAGGCTGGACTCTGCCCTTCTGAGCTGGGAATTTCTGGTTAAAGGCTTATAGTGCCTGCATATTTGAACTGCTTCTTACTGAAATTGGTACACCTTGTTTGCTGTAGCATAGACTAGATCCAGGCCTGCTGAATCTAGCTTTATTTGTATGCTGCTTGTTTGTTTGCTTGTTATTTCTCTGAAATGCTAATTCCACCTAAAACGCGGCTTTTCAGTGCTTCTGTGGATCCCTAGTGATATCTGCATTGCTTACTGTACTTATTTCCTTGTTTCACTTGAAAGAAAGTTACTGTTTGTCGTTTTTGCATTTAAGTTACCTGAAACACTTTGTATTTAAGTTACCTGGCACTTGCTCACTAAAGCAATTATATAAGTCAGCACTAAAATATTAAAAGCACTACACCCTCACAAACTCCCCTTGAGTACCTCGTTCCCCATTGGCCCTTTTTTTTCAATTATAAAGGAATTCCCAATACTATTCTAGCATGTCCAAAGGTCAGTTGTCAATCTCCTCTCCGGTCCAGCTGGTGAATCTCGGAATCTTGAGGCAATGTTACAACTGCCTCATGTACACAGACAACCCTCTCCTCCTCCCAACAAATTCCAACACATGTGAGAGATGCAACCATATAGCCATACTTGAGGCTAAGCTCTCTCAACTCAGTACTGATAAAACCAGTCAGGAGGAGAAGGAAACCACACTCACTACAATTCCAATCTCACATAGACCTACCACGACAGCAAACCAAACACATAAACACACAAAAACATACTCGGAGGCTCTAAATAAAAATCTGCCTAAGCAGCAGAGACCTCCAAAGCAGACACCCAAGCAACCGCTACCCCAAAACAAAACTCGTGCAATACATAGCTCACAAAGCCAGTGTGCCAAACAGTCACAGCCCTTAAGGCTAAACAACACACCTGATCCACTTGTAATACGTGACTCTATCGTCAGGCACACTGACGTCCCGCTCACCAGGCTGAACAAGGAGAAGGTCACGGTGAGCTGCCTGTCGGGCGCTAGGATCCGCCACATAACACAAGCACTCAGGTCACTCCAAGGCAAGTACAAATATGACTCCGTCATTGTCCATGCTGGTGTGAATGACCTGAGACGTACCTCCCTGGACTACATGAAAAGAGACATAGAGGAGCTCTCTGAGCATGTAGCCCAGGCCGGTATGACCCTGACCTTGAGTAGCATCTTACCCTCACCAAGAATGATGCCACAATATGAGGACAAGATGATCAATTTCAACAATTGGCTTAAGTATTGATGTCATTCAAAGGGGATCCAATGCCTGTCAGCCTGGGATGACATGCTCGACAAGCCACGATGCTTCGCTAGGGATGGCTTGCACCTGTCACCCCTGGGCTTTCGGATATTGGCAAAGGCTCTTGCTACCCCCATAGTGCCTTTTTTACGCAAGGCTCAAAAGACAAACCCACCTCCGTAGGTGTCACAAGGGATAAGAAACTAAGAGTAATGCTACTCAATGCCAGAAGTCTAAACCTCAAGATGCATGCACTCAAAACTCTCCTTAGCATGGAGAACATCGATATCTGTGCAGTAACAGAAACCAGGTTCAAGGCTCCCGAGAACACCCCAGCGCTACCAGGTTATACCTCATACCATGTTTTTCGGCCCCAAAACCTGGACCGTACTACAAAAGGAGGGGGAGTATCAATATTCGTCAAAGATACCCACACCTCCAGGTTGGTGGCACAGCACGAAGCATCAGAGATTATTCCCTGTGCAACTAACAGTGGGTAAAACTGCCTTCCAGTTTATAGCCTGCTACAGACCACCCTCCCAAACCCAGGAACCCCACTCTGCCTTCCTGAGAACACTGGAAAATATGAAGGTCTCTCCAAACACCATTATATTGGGCGACTTCAACTACCCAAACATAGACTGGGAGCATTACTCTAGCTCCCAACACCCTAGCCCAAAGGTTCCTAGAATTTATAAACTCAAATGCTATGGAACAACTTGTTACCACTCCCACAAGAGGGGAAAACATACTGGACCTGATCATCACCAACATGGGGACTCTATGCTCCAGACCAGAAGTGTGCCCCTCACTGGTAAGATCAGACCATAAACTAATCTCATTGGATATTCACATCCCGACTCTACCCCCTGCCCTGAAAACCACAGTGAAAAACTTCTCTAAAGCAAATTTCACACTCCTCAAAACTGAGGTGGAATCCTTCAAAGCCCCCGGGCCTGTGAAAAATATGGCCCAGACTGCAGAATCCTTTATAAACGCATTCTATGAACACCTTCAGGAATGCATGGATCATGCAATCCCAAATAAAACCAAGACCCAATCCTCCAAAGGCAGACGTCCTGTCTGGTGGACCCCAGCCATAAACAAACTATACAATATAGAAGGAGGAAGCTACTACATGATAGAGCAAAATCCCAAAAAGGGAAGGCATCTGTGATCAGTATTAGCAAAAAACTACGGGCACTCATAAAATCGTCTAAGGCCAGCTTCGAGAGAAAAATTGCACAGGACACTAAGGATAATCACAAGGCTTTCTTTAGTTATGTTAGGAACCTGGGTGGGAATTCCCAGATATGCTCAGAATTAGTCCAAAATGACAAAAAATACACCGAACCCACAGACATTGCCAACATCCTAGCTGACAGGTTCAGCGCAAACTTCTCCCCCCCCCTCCCCACCAAAAGGGCAAATATTTATCCCAGCAGAGTGCTGCCCCCCTGACATCTCAGATGCTCAGGTAAGAGCTGCCCTCTCCAAAGCAAAAAACACAGCATCAATGGGACCAGACAGTGTCCCGGGCTGCGTCCTACTTGAACTCCAAGAAGAGCTAAACCCAAACATAAAACTACTGTTCAATCTCAGCCTTACTACAGGATATGTACCCAAAGAGTGGCGTACAGCAACAGTGGTCCCTCTCCACAAAGGTGGTGCCTCAACGGATCCTGGAAACTATCGCCCCATAAGCCTGACTAGCTTGGTCTGCAAAGCTATGGAAAGGATCATCATGGACCTCATAAATAAAGATATTGGGGACCTACAGACACTGGATCCTACCCAGTTCGGCTTTGTTAAGGGCAGATCCTGCCTCTTAAACCTGGTTGATTTCTTTGAAACAGTCACCAAGGCCATTGACGAGGGGAAGGTGGTCCACACAGCCTACCTGGACCTCGCAAAAGCCTTCGATACAATACCCCACTCGGGCATTATAGATAAGCTCACCAGCTTAAATATAAACCCCTATGTCACTAGATGGGTTGCAAACTGGCTCAAGGATAGAACCCACATGGTTAGAATTGCTGGAGCCATGTCAGACTCCAAACCAGTTACAAGTGTCGTCCCCCAAGGCTCAGTCCTGGGACCTCTCTTGTTCGGTATATTTCTCGGAGGTACAGGCCAACACGGAAGGACTGTGGCTGACTAAGTTCGCAGATGACTGCAAACTGAGCGCCATAATCGACTCTCCAGCCGACGCAAGCATCCTCCAAAAGGGCCTCATAGAAACAGACAACTGGTGCCAGAGCCATGGCCTCAAGCTAAACGCCCAAAAGTGTATAGTCATCCCCTTTGGCAAAAACAAAGTGCCCACAAATTACCACATAGGTGGTAATCCATTAAGTACAGAAGAAGTAATTAGGGACCAGGGGACCCAAGTTGATAGCAATCTCTCATTTGACAACCACGTGGCCAAAGTGGTTAGAAAAACATTTTATATAGCCCACCTAATCATGAAGGGATTCACATCTAGATCAGGGGAGGTCATCGTGCCTCTTTACTCCTCCCTCATCAGGCCCATAATTGAGTACAATGCCCCTTTTGGGATGCACCTTTCCAGACACCTGCAGCAACTGGAAAGACCCCAAAAGTACCTCACCAAGAGGATCATAGGGCTCAAACAGATGCCATATGCTGCCCGGTTAAAGAAACTCCAGCTCTACTCAGTGGCATACCCCCTGCTCAGAGGCGATCTGTGCCTGATGTATAAAGCCATGTCCAACCTGGAATTAATGGACATGCTGCACCTCAGAAAATCCAAATCCCATCGAGCTACGCGCTCGAGAGACTTGAACCTCAGCACTGAAATAAATAGGGCATGCTGGAGGGACAGATTCATAACCCAAAGGCTCCCTTTACTCTGGAATAAAATCCCAGTCCAGGTTAGGCAGAGTCCCTCATTGACTCTCTTCAGGAGGAATCTTGATGAGTGGATGGGAGATCGTAGGTTTACCTCGGGTATCACTTCTGTGTCACTGTTAGACAGAGGCACAGTATACTAACCTCGAAAAAGGGCATAGCAAAATTAATTTAAAATGGGTGGCGAAAGCCAAACACACTCTGGCTAGGCTTATAAATGCCCTAGGGCAGATAGCCTAGTATGAACCTGTGAACCTATGAACCTAAAACAGAGGTGTGACTGTATCCATGCTGCTCTGCAGCGTAGATAACATTGTGTGACTATTCTGCTGTGTTTCCCTTAAGGGAGATAACAGTGACAAAGAATAAGAGAGTGTTCACACAACTTCTGTATTAGCAAGAAACACAAGCAGAAGACAAACCATCCTGATGGGGCAGGCACTTGCAGACAAGAGAATTCCATTGTACTATACACTGTCACTGCTAGATGACTCAGCAGAAGGAAAACACCATACATGCAGGAAGACCTTTGACTTATGTACCTGCAAAGTGGATGTCACATCTATAGTCACAACAGGGAAAAATGTGCATCATCAGTGACTTAAGAAGTAATGATAATAACATTCTAGAAGAATGTGGAACAGTATGACTGAAGAAGGGGTGTCTAATACGGCTGAAATGGACCTATGTAATGATGCACAGTCTGAATCCCTGCCTGTGAAGCTTTTGCAGTCAGTGTCCTAATCCCCTGTCAGGAATACAAACTCCCAGTTACCATTCTGTATTTCAGTTAAAACACTAAAACCATTCAAATGATAATTTTAAAAGTGTGTAGATTCATTATGCTAGACTCTAGAACACAGAGCACCACTGCAAAATGCTCCAAAGAAATAACCCTATGTCTCTGACCAAGCTATTACCTGCTTACAGCTCTCACCTTTAAAATTGTATGTATTCTGATACCCTCCAAATTTCAGCAGCAAACTAAAAATAAAAATATCTCCTTATGCCTTAGAGTAGGCAGTGAATGAGGTAATCCAGTATTCTCTGTAGACCTAATTTTTTTTTCTAAAATAGCATCAGCCAGCTGTAACCATCTCCCCTCAGATATCCTTCAATTCTTATCAAATCTAAGAATTCTAGAAAGAGCTCTGCAAGTATTTTAACTCTCATGCCTGTACCTGCTTTGGAGACACAGGATAAAAAACACTGTATCAATGCTACATTAATATTATAGTTTTGTTACTGAAGTATTTCACATCATATGATTAATCTAGCCCCAGAACCTAAATCTGTAAATAGTTCTTTAGCATGGAATTTCTTAGTATCTCTTCCTCTTTAAATTAGAGGATAATAGAGTACTTGTTAACTCATTCATTCCAGTACAGCTCTATTGACTGTGTGCCTTTAACTCCCAGTGGGTGTGGCTTGAGCCATTAAAAAAAAATGAAGTTTTCACCTTACATTTCTCACAAATACTCATTGACAGAGGTCAAACGTCAATACATGTGTTTGCCATCATGTATGCTTCAAGATAAAATATTCTGATACCTTGTATGTAGCATGGTTTTGGAATTATTAATGCAAAAATGAACAATATTAGACGCTTAGAGGTGCAGTAGAAGGTAACTGCAGAAACGTCTGGAGACGCACTCTGACAAATACACAATTGAGAATGCAAGTTTTTTCTCCTTGCTTACCAAATTCATGCAACCTATTCTGTACAAAAAGTAATTGTGTCTACTACAGGAACACTTTACACAGCAGATGGTATGATCGTGATATTACTATTTTCCTTATATATATATAAAACACATATATGTGTGTGTGTGTGTGTGTATACACACACACACACACACACACACACACACACACACACACACACACACACACACACACATACAATTTTCTGCTCCAAGACTCTATACAAGAAGGCCTGGAAGACAGATGCCTTTTATTTTCCTTGGACAGGAATGTTCTTGATATGCTTTTCCACCCTTTCCACTGATATCCAGGGTACTTCTGAAGATTCAAAAGGAATCCCCAAGATCATCATGGTGACTCTTTTCTGGCACAGGCAGCAGTGGTTCTCCCTTCTTTTGGAAATGGTCAGGAGCAATTACCTCAAGCTTCATTACAGAATAGATCTACTCAGACAGGATCAGGGGTGTTTAATACAATGCAACCCCAATCAAATTCAACTGGCTGCATGTATATTATGGTCTTAGTTCATTTTAAGCACCTGTTTACTGAAGTCATACAGCAAGCACTAATACAGGCAAGAAAAAGTGCTACAAGAAAATCATATATAAGAAATGAAAACATTTTTTTTAATTGGTGCCATCAACATAGGCAGCATCCATTCAGGGGCTAGCTGTTCTCTAGTCTCACAATATTTGTGTGAGGTACTATCTCATGGTCTTTCTTAATACTCCATCGAAGTTCATTTATCAGCCATTTCAGCATATCTGATATTTCTCTTTTTAATGCTTTTCATGTCACAGTGGGTTTTGCATAAGTGGCCTCCAAAGAAAATCAGTCCCCCTCCCCGAAATCTTAATTTTGTATTAGGAGAGCTAGCACTTGCTCCATTTGAACCAACTAATCTAGCTGACTTGAGGTTCTTAACATGGAAGACTGTTAGAATGATTGCTCTGACATCTGCAAAAAGAATATCTGAGTTGCAAGCTCTTATGGTGAGTCAACCCTATCTCATCTTTTACAGAGAAAGTTTTTTTTTAAGAACTAATCCTTTAATTGGTGAAGTTGTATCCAAGTTTACTTTAATCCTTACTATCCATCTCCCCATTTTCTTTCCTTAACCTAAAAATGGATACTCCATGCCTTGGATGTCCACAAAACACTTGGGTATTATCTGGACAAAACTCAGTCTTTGAGATCATTGGATCACTTGTTTCATTTCTTGTGAGGATAAGAAGGAGGGACACCCTGTGCCAAAACAGACTATTTCCAAAGGGCTGCTTAAGGCTGTTGTCTTTTGTTACACTCACCACAACTAAAGTATTCCAGGAAAGGTCAAGGCCCAATATACCAGGGCCTTAGCTTCATCTATGGCTTTTTTTTGGACTGGGTTGAATTCTGGAAGTATTCTTGAAAGAGCAACTGGGTCTTCTGTGCATACTATTATGAAGAACTATAAGCTTGATTCCTTCTCTAGGTCCAGATCAGTATTTGCTGGGACCATTGTCCAGGGGCTGCTGGACCCTTCTCCTTCCACATTCCAAATATAGTAAGCCAGGGTAATCTACCTGTGTAGATAAGGGTACTGCAGCATTGATCAGTGTGATGAACATAGTACAGTTGCTTAAGTAATCTTTAACATAACAGTAGATATTTGAATGTTCACTGCTACAGTAGCCACTCCCTCACTACATCCCCCTTGTTTTTGGTGTGTTGCTTATGCCAGGGTGTAGACATTTATTATTTGTTGTTCCTAGCATTGCCCTTTAGGGCTCAGCCTCCCTTTCTCTGCTGGCATGCTAGCTGTGAAGGGTTTGTCTCCTAAACCTGTCTTTTTCTGTCAGCTCAGGTCAAGGTGATTGACAGTTTGGGAGCATGGAAAATGCCCTGAAACTTTGGAAGCTGTCTGGCTGTTATATCCTTGCCAGGCTGTAACCCTTATAACTAGGACTACTCTTGCAGTGATCATTCAGACATCTACTGCTATGGTAAGTTTACTTACACAACCATATTTTTCATCTACCGAGCAAAGAAGCATACGTTTTGAGGTATTAAAATAAACCCCTGTCTATCTTTGTGTGGTTGGAAAACCTGCATCCCGACTGGTCTCCATGCATTCATAGCCTAACTTCTGTGTTGACTCAGTGTTATCAGTCTGCCCCATGTTGTACTTGACAAGCTACCTTGCTTGTATTAATTTGTTGTAGTTAGTGTTGTAGCAGGTTTTGGTTTCCCTGCACTGTGTTTCTCTGCACTGGCACTTGCTTCTGACTGTTTTTTTTCCGTGTCTCTGATGTTATGCCCTTGCTGTTGAACCTCACCATATATCTATGTTATTTTTATATCTATTTGACATGTCCTTGCACCTTATCTTTATGAGTGTACTGTTCTTCTGCTTTGTCTCCAATCACTTTAAAGTTTTATTACACCTATGGATATTTTTTCTTGCCTGCATCAAACAACTCCAGTATATGTCGGAGTGCTGATCTGTATGGTTTATAGATGTGTTCTCATCTGTTGTTGTGATCTACTGTTAGTATGGATGACCAAGACTGTGCTTGTACACTTTAAATCTTTAGACAAATAAAGACAAACCTCACTAGCTCTAGTCATGGGCATTCAGAAGTTTTGACTGTATACATAAGAACTTAAAATGTAAAAAGTCATAGGAATTCACTAGTATATCTTTTAGGGGGTCATTTTTCTATTTCCCATGAGCCTTCCCTATTGAGCTTTTAGGAAAATGCACAGTGCAGACTTAAGCTTGGCTGGATCTTTCCTGCAGTTTTCACTAGATGGTATGTCTGTGTTACCTTTTTACCCTTTAGTTTGAATGCTATTTGAGATATTTCGTAGGCACCTGCTGTACTGATAAGGTTAGAAAAAGTCCGAAACATGGTGTATCTACAGCTAGTGGGATTTGTTTTTTTGGAATGTACCCATAAAGTCTTAAAAAGTAAAAAGTCATGGGCATTAAAAAGTCATGCAGCTGAAACACTGTATGTTTTTAAGGGAACATTTCCATATATCTCATGGGAGTGTACTACAGGATGGTTAAGGTATTACACAGTGAAGACTATAGCTTGGCTAGGTCTATTTTTGCTTTTTTTGCAGTATGTATATGTGTGTATGTGTGTGTGTGTGTACTATATATAAATATATATGCACGCTGTATATATATATATATATATATATATATATATATATATATATATATAAGTTTACCTATAGTCGCACGATGTATGTGTGAACAACAAATGTCCGAACTCTACTAACTACACACTCAAAAAAGCGATGTACAACCCCACAAACACACACTGTCGAACTGACCTGCATAACACATCCAGCACCTAAACGCACCGGAATTCCATACCGCTCTGGACCCAGGAACAAGTGCTACCATGGGTCCCATGGGGGGGGGAGGGGTGCAGGTCCAGTATTTGGTTGAGTGGCATCAGATTTCGACGTGTCAACTGCTGACAGTCAGAATAGCCGACATTTCATCCCGCGACATTATTCTTGCTATTCTGAAGATTCATTTTGTGTTCGTTTTTGTCAAGGTAAAGCGTATATAGATATATATATATATATATATATATATATATATATATATATATATATATATATATATATATATATATATATGGGTCCATGTCATATGGTCGACTGTTCATTTGACTGAAAGTTCATTTGATCGACAAGCATTTGCCCCCTTCCCCAATGTTGTGCGACCCTGGAGTTGATATATATAGTTAGGGGGGGTGGGGGGCACAGCCCCCCACCTAAAATGCTTGTCGATCAAATGAACTTTCAGTCAAATGAACTTTCAGTCAAATGAACAATCGACCATATGACATGGACCCACATATATATATATATATATATATATATATATATATATATATATATATATATAGATATATATATGTATGTATGTATATGTATCTAGATAGATAAGGAATTACTTACTTTAGTCAGCAAATCAACAGTATTAATGAGAAGAACATCGACCACAAAAGGTTGACAAAGCAAATTTCGGAAGACAACTGTACATGCGTGAGAAAAATCCTCACCCTGTGCAAAAACAAAACAAAAAAAACCCCCTCAAAAACAAATTACATTGCCTTTTGGAGGAAGACAAGACCCCCCTGCACCATATGTTGGGGAAAAGGAATATTCTCCTACCTGGGGATTGTCAGTCTAGTACACCTGTTGACCATCTGCATATGTCAGCCAAATGTGGTTCATTAAACATTCGCCAACCACCTGGCGTTTCAGCCAAATGCCTGACTTCCATATATATCTGTGCATGTATGTATATATATGTCTGTAGATGTATATATACATATGGGTCTACTTCTACATTTTGAACTTTCACAAGTTTGAATTGCTTATGGTCGAGATCATAAGATCGAACTTGTAAATGTTCAAAATTTAAATACATTTTTTTTACGTTTTTACACCCCCCCACACCCCCTGCTAATTAAATATCCCGACTCCGAGAGCACACTACAGAGGGGAAAATGGCAAATATACCATTCCACACTGTACTGTGATCGCCATTTAAAAGGTTTAGAACTTTCACAAGTTTGATCTTATGGTCTCGACCATAAACAATTCGAACTTGTGAAAGTTCAAAATTTAGAAGTAGACCCATATATATATATATATATATATATATATATATATATATATATATATATATATATATATATATATATATATGTGTGTGTGTGTGTGTGTGTGTTTATGCTGACAAACATTTAGATATCTGCAAACAGACATATTTCTTTATGCTTAGTATATTTGCCATCCCAAACTTGATTATTAGACACTCTGTATCCTTTTTGTAAACATGCTTCTCTCACACTAACCATATCCTGATTTTCAAGATATCAAACACCGGGCTCCTTTGACTGAATTTTCTACTTTTTGATCAAATTTGAATAACACATTTTGGTTGCATTCCTGTTGTCTGTGTGCTTTGCTTCCCATGTTAGGTAGAGGAGTTGGACATATCTCCCCTTCTCTGGAGTGTTAGTTCATTCTTTGTATCTGTCTATGTATGTGCATATCTGTCTTATATAATTGCTAATTCTTAATATCTCTTTTTAGCAACCAAAGATTGTTTTATTATATGTATTCTCTACTAAAAGTCAGATGTACTTCTGGGTGCTGCATGCTCAGAGTTGTGTACCTGCAAAATATAAGCTGATTTTTTGGTGTGTGTGTGTGTGTGTGTGTGTGTGTGTGTGTGTGTGTGTGTGTGTGTGTGTGTGTGTGTGTGTGTGTGTGTGTGTGTGTGTTTTAAATAGCATTTAGAAAGGATAAGTGAGCAAGGGTTTGTGTGTGTGTGTGTTTTAAATAGCATTTAGAAAGGATAAGTGAGCAAAGGTTTTTATTTCAAGTAAGGTTAAATCTGCAGCAACTAGAAATGTACTTTTTGTCTGTGAGACACTGGTGTCACATTCCTTTTGATTAATTTAGTGCTGATAAGTGCAATGACTGTGATTAGACATTTAGAATAGAGTGCTGCTGGCAAGGATTCTGCCTTGAAACTTTTTTAGGTGAAATGAACTTTTGTAATTGCTAGGAACCTTAAACATGATCAATTAATCATTGAAAAATGATAAAATAACACACGGCTAAGTGGACAGTTTTCTTTAAATTGCCATTTCCAAATGCAATAATGCGCATAAATATCTACCACTTGGCTGAAATATAAGACACGCTGGAAAGGATTAGAAAGTACTCTGGCAGTGAGACAGAACTGGGCTTTGTCATTGTTGCATTAATGTTATTATTATTGGAAGGCTAAATTGGACAGTTAATTTATTATTTTCTTATTCATTTGAAATCTAGACTGTTTATATAAGATGATAAGCTTTGCAGATATATTTGTTCTCAAGTGTTTCACTCCATTTAAATAAATGCATAGTACAAAAGCAAAAAAACAACAACTTTTGCCTAACATTATTATTACATATTAGGGCATCAGTTTTGCTTTAGCATTCGTTACATTAAGATCCTACATAGTGATTAATACATTCATTTCACTCATTTAGACATAACATGAAACAATGTACCACAGTACTTTAACCTATAGTGAAAGACTCTGAGATCATAACCCCACCAATCATATTACACTTGGCAGCAGCTGTTATCGTTTTCATTTTGTGAGTGCCAGAAGGAACAGGGCAATCCAAATACAACTGCTAAAGCTAGGCCTAAAATTTACCTCGCTAAAGCATCTATACAACTTTAGACATGTTGCAAAAACTTTGTCCCAGCTGCTAGAAGAGCTTGCACTACCCTCTTAATTTTAGAATAAAAGGTACCCCTCAGAACTACTGGAGTACTTATAAGATCTGTTTTCCAGCCTGCATTATTTATTAAAAGTAGAGAATGGTTTCACAGTTTAGCAGTGACATTTCAAAGTGAACATAATGGAAGTTTTTCATTATATATTGTTCCCACTAGTTATGATCCATAAATAACTAAGATGTAATGAACGTATAAGGAAAATTATGAACTGACTTAAGGTGGTGGCACAGTGGCTCAGCAGTTAACATTGCTGGCTCTTAGCTCTTGGTTCTTCAGTTCAGTTCTCGGACAGATTGCCTTTTATGTAGAGTCTGCACATCTTTCCTGGCTGTGTCCGTGTGGAATTTCACTGAGTTTTCCATTTTTTTTCTGCACATCCCAAAGAGACACTGTGAACTAGTTGCCTCTTTATTGCCTGAAGGTGCACGTGCCATGTAATCATGAGGGTGTTTCTGCATTCTACTGTAAGTTGGATATCCTGCTTGGGGTGAGCATTTTTGCATTTCCTGCACTGAAAGCCTGAACAGAGACCAGCTTTCCAGCAATTCTGCATTAGCTCATTGGAGAATTGATGAATTAATTAATTGTATTACTGATTTGTTTCTTAGAAAATAATAGTGTCCTTAGCAAATGTAGTTAGACAAAGTTGTATGGCTGACACCACAATTCTGACAAGAATCTTCCTTCATGGACTGGTGGCAAGAAAGTTCTGAGGATTTTCACAACTGTTAGTCCTTTAAGTGCCAGCATGTAGTCTTGTTCATAGGTCTTTGGTCAGACATACATTATGAAAGAAAGCTGCCTAAGCTTTTATAGACTGGCCGGATACATCCTATGTGTTAGCATTGCTACAACAGTGATCAGTTTAAACATCTACTGTTATGGTAAGTTCTTACAAAACTTTTAACTAATAAAATGACCACCAGTGAAAAAAAAATAAAATAAAAAACAAACACTGGAGCAGCAGAGGAAGGAAACTGCCTGTTTTGTCGAGTCCAGCACAGCTTGCATTTGGGTTAATGTGACTCAGTCTTTTGAATATGTAGTAGTCATACTTCTGTTCCAAAGAATCATGGGTTTGTACCTCTATTGGACTGATTTGAGCAATGTCTTCTGTGGCTGTGCAATACAATGTGGGAGAGGCAGTCCTTTCCACATTCTGAGCAGCATTAGGCAGATGTCAGTCTGGTATCATGGGAACGGATCTTCCTGAGGGCTCTCTTATCTTCTGTTCTCCATGCCAAGGTGGTTTCATACGAGGTGAGAGAATACCAGGTGTTCGTGCTGATGGAGAGAGGACTGAGGACATGATTGCATATATCCTTGTAGTGCAGTTTGGGTTGCACTTTTGGCCTTTTCCCAGACTCCAGCTTTTCAAAAAAGAGGTCTTTTTGTATTCATCTATCCGTCATGTAAACTATCGTGGCATCTCTCTTCTCTGTATCATGGGGTAAGAGTTTGTTTCTGAAAAGGCTCCACCTTCTTGCAGAGCGAGTTTATTCAAAGTCTCAGTGTAGGTTCAGAGCTGAACATTCTTCTATAGACGTGGTTTTCTCTGTTACGCAACTACAAGAAAAGTGCAAGGAGCAGAACAAACCTCTGCGTATTGTCTTGATTGATCTTACAAAAGCATTCAACTTTGTCAGTATGAAAGGTCTGTTTGCTATTCTGGCAAGGACTGGTTGTCCTGCAGCAGTGCTTAGTATTATCAGGGCTTTCCATTAATGCATGAAGGGACCATCATGTACAATGGATCCACATCTGAACATTTTGAGATTCCCATTGAGTGGAGAAGGGTTCTGTACTGGCTCCAACATTGTTTGGTATCTTCTTTTCAGTACTGCTGAAATTTGCTATTGGAACTGCAACAGAGGTTATCTTTCTCCAAACCAGAATGGACAGCAACCTCTTCAAACTGTCAAGGCTTAGATTAAAGACCAGGGTGCTTAAGAAGCATCTAAAGGAGCTCCTGTTCACTGAAGATGCAGCTGTTGTGACTCAGACTCAGCAGGAACTTTGGTACTCATAACTCACTTTGCAGATTCATATGTGAAATTTGACCTCTCAATCATTTTTAAAAAGACCCAGGTTATGGGCCAAAATGTAGGTAATGAACCATCAATCAGGGTGGGTGACTCTGAGCTGGAAGTTGTCCGTGAGTTCATGTACCTAGGCTCTACAATCTCAGACAACTTGTCGCAAGATAGCAAGATCAGCAAGCGCATTGGTAAAGCAGCCATAATGTTTTCCAGGCTGACAGAGTATTGGGTAGGAGGATGCATAATGGTTAAGGTGTTCACCTTGCAAACACAAGGTGCAAGGTTTGATTCTCACATGTAGTAATTGGCTAGGATGAAAATGGCCCAAAAGGGCAGTTAGCTTAGTACTAACCTATGAACCTATGGATAAGCTCACTGTGCACACCAAGATGCAGGTTTACACAGCCTGTGTTTTAAGCACGTTACTGTTTGCCAGTGAAACATAGGCTCTGCACTCCAAATAGAGCAGCATCTCAATTTATTCCCTATGCACTTTATTAGGCGCATACTTGTTATCTCATGGCAGGACAAGATCCCCAACAGCACAGTGCTTGAGAGGATGAGCACTACCCCCATGTTCACCCTCCTGGAACAGAGACGTATGCACTGGTTGGGTCCTGTCTGTTTTGAACAAATCACAATATTTTCAGTGTCCACAGCCAAGTACATAAGATGAAACTCCAGGAAGCCAAACAATGTAGACCATACACTTTTATTAAAAATATATAAGAAGTCAGTTAAGCACTTTCATCTTGTGCATGTAGCAAACACTTCATCAAAACTCAGTTCTGATAAAGTCCTTATTATATGCACAGGATAACTGGGTGTGGTCTACATTTGGTTGGCTTTTTGGAGTGACATCTTACGTGTGCAACTTTTTTGGTTTTTTGGTTGTTGTTTTGAGCACGCACCCATTTTTGTTACATAGCTAAGTACCTGATATCATGTTTCAGAACTTTAACCATGAGTCTGAGGAAAAAAAATGAAAAATGTCTAAAGCTCCGTGAAGTCTAAAGGGTGAAACAGTATAATAAAAAAGGCCTGCATAGATGCAGAATGTTTTCTTCTCTTGGCTTCAAGAAATGAGAATCTTTTGTAACCTTTGGTTAAATCCAGGGTGGCCAAGACATTGTTTTACCTAGCTTCTCAATGAGCTCCTCTGCTCTGGGCATGAGCTATGTGTCAGATTTGGATATGACATCTGTTTTTCAGAAATCATTACAAAGTCTTTTGGAACAGTCCAGCTTATGAACTGGTAAAACTGATTGGAGTGTACCATTCATGTCAGGACTCCTCAGTAACTCCAAATTTAATAATTATTGCACCATTTTCACTTACTGTTGTTCTTTACACTCTAGTATCCTGTATGGTTTTAGGTTTATCCTCTTCCCTGGCACAATTTCAATATGATGCTGTGATAAATTTTACTAACAGGTAGCTCAGAAAAAAAAAACAACTTTTGTTTCTTATTGAACACTACTTACGTCTTGTTTTTAGGCCTTAGACAAAGTTTTGTATAATCAAACGTCAGGAATATAATTCCCTGATACAATACTGTTGATTTCTTTATCTGTTCTTTCCATTTTCAGTTTATCTTATTTTGTAGTTTACTTTGTTTAGTTTCTTTACCAACTCAAAGGGTTGTAGTTATTTTCAGCAGGGGGAACTAATACTAACATTTTGTAACATTTTAAAGTCTCTAAAGTTTATATTATACACCATCTACTGTAACATACTTCTCATCCTGCAGATATTATAAGTAGCTAAAAAGATTCTTGAAAAGGCAGTATATATGATCCAAAAGCTAGATGACTGATTAGTGTAAAATGTACATACAGAATCATGAGTAACTCATCCCACTTTGAGTAAGCTTATGGGATACTACTCAGAAATGCAAGTTTAAAAAAATGTAAACTATAAAAATATAAGCATATCATCATGTGACCTACACAAGTAGAATATTCCACACTGGGTAGTGTCACTGCCCTTCATATATACAGATCATCCACTGACTGCACTGTCTCATTGGGTGAGTGCAGACAGAACCTCTGTCTGCCTTACTATATCTAAAAGTATTTTTCTGAAAGGAGAGATGCCGTATGCTCAGAGCAGGTAATAGACGTCTGGAAATATATATCAAAGCCCTAGCCTGGGTCATGTTGTCCACAGAATTGCTCCACAAACTGGTGTCCCTTAACTCTAAGTTGAGGCGCAAAACAAACAAACAAAATGCCCCATTCACCAATCCAGCAGTCCTTGGTCCATTCTTCCCCATCTCCTGTTGGCTTGAGGAACAAAAAGTGCAATACTTTTAAAAACTGTAGCAAACCACATTTGTAGCAAGCCACTCGCTATAACTTATACCAGACATGAAGTGCTGAAACAAGCAGTTCTATTTCTGACAGTAAATTTGTTTATGTCCCGTATTTAGAAATGCAGTTACAGAAATAAATGCTGGTACTGCACTATTGATCACACCTCCTAACATCTTGCACCTGGGACAGCTGCCTCCTCCACTCTACAGCAGCTATAGTTGTGCACATAATGCATTCATGGTATTTGGACTTCACACTGGCTTTTCACATGGATACTGCTTGAAGAAACTTAGTGGCATAGGCAGTAATTACTAGAATGTAATGGTGTGATATTAATAGACTTTACTAATGGAATTATAAGATCTATGGCTATCTACTTGATTAGAACTTCAACAGAAGGTGTAAGTATTAGTGGGTTTCTGAACCCAGTATGTTGTGCTGTCTTTTGGTATTCTGGGTAAGCTGCACAGAAGTTCTCAGTGTATTTCATTTCTCCAGACCAACAAAACATTGCTAAAATTCTAGTTTTGGTTTTGTCCATCCCTAAGCATCCTCCCAAAATATGGCTATGTGCCTGTCCATAGGTAAGTAGTAAGCTACCTGCCCTTGTGGGTCCTTTTAAGTCTGGCCAATTTCTCTTCCAAAGATGAAAATCAAACTCTGTACCTTGTTTCTATGAGGTAGACACCTTAACCTTTATAGCCAACCCTAAAATGAAAAAAATCCAGATTTGAATGAAGGTCCTCTTCATCTGCAGTCAGATGCTCTACCACTGAGCTATACTCCCTTTTTACAAAAATAGGCTGTAGTGGAATTTGAACCCACACATAGGCACACAGCATCCATGTTGCCATATTGCTTAACTAGTTGAGCTAAGAGAATTACAAGTTTTTTCATCACAAGTGTTGTTCAAGGTTCTGAAACTAACAGACTGTTTAATATTTCCTTTTTGTGTTTGTTTAACCTGTCCAGCAAGTCATTAATCAGTTGAAAGTATAGTTGTGGGATGGGGCCAGTCTGCTCCTCTGTTTCTCCTTATGTTCTGGCTATATTGATGATAGACTTGGAAATCTGAATGCAAGTCCTTGTGCTGTATGATGGATAGTTAACTGGTGGATGGACAGAACCCATATGTTTAGAGTTGCACGTGCAACTTCTGAAAGTAAAAATGTTAATGGTGTACCACAGGACTCAGTTTTGAGCATGCAACATATATTTCTCAGACCTTCATGCCAGCACTCCTGGCCTAATGTTGAGTGCTTTTATTCAGTCTTCAGCTGACTCGCGATTACTCCAACATAAGTTAGACCATGTCAACAATTTCAGCAAGTACAATGGTCTCAAATTAAATGTAAAAGATGTAACAGAGTTCATTTTGATAAACAAAAGTTTCACTTACCATATGAGATGCACCCATCCAGTCAGATACTGTTGTAAGGGATCATTTCACTCTTGTTGATAATTCATTATCATGTCACCATCATGTCTCCACAGCAGTTTGAAAATCCTTTTAACTGGCCCATCTAAATTCCAAAGGGATCTCCACTAGATCCAGAGAAATCTTAATTCCACGTTACTTGCATCTTATCAGAAGCATTATTGAATATAATGTGCCTTTCGGCATGTATTTGTCTAAACATATCACATATAAATTGAGAGACCTCAGAGATTCATAATTCATGCCCTCAAATCTTATTTTTTTAAACACCTTTAATTGAATTATCATATGTGACATAGGTAAACGTACATTTATATGAAAGTAATCAAACCATATTAAAAAGTTAAGTGATGTGTAATCTAAACATAAATTACACAGTTCCTGCCTTCTCTTAAAACTCATCCCTCCTCTAAAACATTTTTCTGCATGTATTGCTCCCACAATTTCCATTTTTTCTATGTAATATATTCCTTCCCTTTTCTAAAGACCCACTTCATGTTCTTTTATCTCTATTACAGTATTCACTACTTCAAGTATAGCTGGAAAACTTTAGTTATCAGAAGAGACTGGCAGCCATTTCTCTGTACTAAAAAACTCTAACTGCAGAGCTTATAAAACAACACACGAATCACTAAAAACGCTAAGATTTAATAAGAAGCTTTCGGGCTATCCACCCTTCATCAGCATATGATATGCTGATGAAGGGTGAATAACCCGAAAGCTTCTTATTAAATCTTAGCGTTTTTAGTGATTCGTGTGTTGTTTTATAAGCCATTTCTCTGTACTCAGTCTCTTACAGACTCCTCCACAGAGATCTTTGCCTAGCCTTTTGAGCCATGAAAGATCCAGCCAGATATCGATATAGATGTTCCTTCTCCTCTTCTCCTGTTCCTTCCTCTACAAAAGGCAACCCAGGCCAATGACTTCCTTCTGTCATTTTGGTTTTGGCAGTTTCTCTATTTTTACCTAAGCAACTACTGTTTCTTTAAGTACCTGCTACTGAGAGGCCTGTTTTTGACTAGCTCCCAGCTTTGACAATACAGAGGAAAATCTAAAACTCTTTTCATGTTCTCTTTCTTCTCTTTGTGGGTGTATCCCTGTGGAACTCTCCCTGTGTCTGCGTGTGCACAGATGTCATTCCTTACTTTAATGGCTGGAGCCTTCTGTCAAGATTCCATATCATTGTCTGTTGGTGTTCCCCTTTCAGTTTCTGCACTGGCTTCTTTCACTGTCTTATCAATTGGGGTTTTCTAGTAGGAAATACGTTGTGATAACACATGTTTTTCTAGCCCTTCCAGCTCTAGCCAAGTTTCAAATCCGTGTAAATTTTCTGAGCCTATTTCTGTTTATTGGGGCTGTGTAATTTTAGTCACTTGTCAGGCTGCTGTTGCTTCCACACACTTTTAGTAGGAGTGTTTCAGGACTTGTACTCTTAAGTGTACCAGATTGCTGTTATTTCCACATTTTTACTGGGGGTTATATTTTGGCCATAGAATATTTAGCTATGCCCCCCCCCCCCTCACAATTTCAAAAGTGCCATCAACTGAGGGAAGTCATGACTAGTTATGATCAGTTTGTAAAATTAGTTACTAAAGCTATGGGATGTAGTATTTTACCCAAAATAATTTGTATTTCTGAGTCACAGAGTAATCTTTCTTGTCTGTCTCCTTTCTTCTCTCATTTGCTTTGATCTGAGGCATGTGGCTCGTTAACAAGTGTAACTGTGCTGACAGGATCTAGTAGTCATTTCAGTTGTTTGTCATGCATTAACATTATACATTTGGCTAGATTGGTAGTGGCACGCAGCCAACATGCCAATTTTAGTTTTCAAGCTGTTACTTTTATCATATTCTACCACTAAATTTTTATTTTTATCCTGTTGGTTAGAAATTGCATTTTTTCATAGGTACAGCATTTACATTGTCATTAGCAGCATGTTGGTTAGAAATCACAATTTTGTTAGTTATATTTGTAGCATTAGTATTGCTAGTTAAACAACATTTAACACTGTACCATATCTTCCTACATCTAGTACACACTATTTCATTTGTTGACAGTTTTTGTTATTCATGGACCTTTACACATTCTTATTTACAAGCTCATCTTGTTCAGTTCTAAACAATCTTTCATTAAAAAGAAACCTTTCAATTATCACAACTAATTTATCAGAAGGCCCATTTAAGTAAATTACTTGAGAGTATCCTTTCAATTTATAAACTGCTAAACTGTATATAATTTTACTTTTCCTGTTAATTTCTGGCTCTGACCATAGGTTTGACATATGTTTTAAATAAGACATTTGCATTCTTACAATTTCACTTTTATTAAAAATCCAGTTATGAGATGTCACCACTTGTGTTTCAGGAGACAAACCAGCCCAAGCTATCAAATTTCTTTTCAATTTTTGATAGTCCATGCAATCAGTACATTCTGTGTTCATATACTCGTTTAGTGCTTCCCTTGAATGTTGAAAAGACAACAGTTTTGCCCAGTTTGACTGAACCCTGTTCTCTTGGGTGGCATAACTCTCAAAAACAGTAGGGTATGCTTTGATGTCATCATCCTTGCTTAGTTTCCTTAGTGGGGATATAATTTTGTTTATCCATTTGTTAAACAGGTATTATGTAGGTCAGATTACCTAATTGGCCCAGGTTGTGCCAACAAAGGGTCTTCATTAAAAAAAATAGAAAATAACATGATACTAAATGCCAGGCTGTATATAGCAGTTGACATAAAATAAGAAAAAACATGTTATCTTTGAGGTGGCCAGTGTAGTAGTTGTCATATTCAGTTGTTCTGGAGACTGACTCATTGCCTATCAGTAACCTTTCCTAAAGAGCCACAGTCCCCTCCTGAAGAATCGTGATATACTGACTTACACTACGGCTAGTGTGTACCACAGTTTCTGCACTTTATTTGAAAGAATTTTAACAGTTCAGTCACAGAACAGAGTAAAAAAAAGCTTGTTTTCTCTTTGTTTTGATTGGGGTAAGCACCAAAGCAGCAACAAGTTTCTCTTTCCAGGTGAGGTAATTAACTAAACAGTGCCTTGCATTTGCAAACAGCAATGCAGGGAAGGTACATCCGCGGTGGTGCAATGGTAGCATTGTTGCCTCACAACAAAAGGTTCTCCCATTCGATTCTCTGCTGGAGTGCGTGGAGTGCCTTCTGTGTGGAGTCTGCATGTCCTCCCCACAGTTGGGTGGGTGCTCGAAAGACATGTGTAAATGAGCGTGCCTTCGTTGAAGGTTGAACATCGAGCTGGCACCTCGGCATTCGTCAAAATCTACTGCCAATCATTAGCAGACCGGAGTTCCGCTGTGGCGACCCCTAACTGTGAAAACCCGAAAGACAACAATGCAGGGAAGGTAAATAGTGTTGTATGGTATGCATTGACTAATCTATGCCTGTGGAAACTATCAGTGTAGCAAGTAACAGTGACTAGAAACAGTTTCTTTACTATAGCTGTAGTTTATTTACAGTGAAGAATCTCAAAGAAAGTTTGTTTTTAACTTATAATAATAAAAAGCAAACACAGTTGTGTTTTATTCTATTTCTAGTTACTTACAGTCTGAGTCACTTTGAATTCTGTCTGTGAAAACGCAAGATTCTTAGCAGTTCAGAACACAGATTTTGTTATTGAATTACTGGCATAGTGTCATCGCTACATCATTTCTCAGTTGTTAGCCAGTTTATTTTGGGCCAGGAATGAATTTGTATATCCTAACTAATAACTAAGTATTTTTAGTGCATAAATATAAACATATACAATTTAAAATTTATCTTACAACTTCTCCTAAAGTTGACCAGGTTAGGAACATACTTTCTCTCTCTCTACACAAAGTGATCATCTTCTACTATTACAAGACATCATCTTTGCCTGCTTCTCTCACTTCAACCCCCCAATTTCCCAGCCATCCCCTGTATCTCTACATTTATTCCCTCATAACTTCTCCCACAATTTAAAACATTCATCTACTCCTTAAAAAATAAACATTAAAAATCCCTCTTCTATATTCACACCACCATTAATTCCTATTATAGCCTTATTCTCAAACTTAAAATGTTCTTCTTTTGACATTCTCAGCCAACATTTTATTCCCACATACACACGTATTTATCAAAACCCTTATATATCCATTCTCACACACACACACACACACACACACACACACACACACACACACACACACACACACATATACACATCTATGCCTATCTATATTTATATACTTGCCTACAAATATAACATATATATATATATATATATATATATATATATATATATATATATATATATATATTATATATATATATATTATATCTGCCCACCGCCACAGACACACACACACACACACACATATATATATATATATGTGTGTGTGTGTGTGTGTGTGTGTGTGTGTGTGTGTGTGTGTGTGTGTAACTCCATGGGACCTTTTTAAGCCTAGCTATGTTTCCAAAATGTATCCAACAAGTTTTTAATACCCTAGAGTTATTTTAAGGGATTTATGTAGACGTTGACATAGGTGATCAAGCATTTACAGGCTACCTCTGTCTAACAGAGACAAAGTTGCCAGAACAGGAGTTAATTTCTGATTCCCTATCCACTGGTTCACGTTATGCTCGAATTGCATTAGGGGAAAACTCTGCTTCATATGGATGGGAAGCCAGTTCCAGATAAAGGGTAGTCTCTGAGACACATACCGTTCTTCCAAAATGTCTAATTTATGTTGCCGACAAAGTTTAGGTCTCTAGATCAGGTAGATGCTATTTGTTTTGCATAAGTGCAATAGGTCTGTGACGTCTGGTTAATATCCCACCAGACTGCCACCAAATAATGTGATGTCTCTTACTACACTGGGTCAGTAACTAGGAGCTTCAGTCCTCACTACTGACTCTAATGTGAGACTGTCACTTAAGCAGGAGTAATATTTCACAATTTTCCCCTAAGAGCACAACAGGAACATGCTCTATAGCTTGGGACTGGACATTATACTTCTGTCCACCCCTAATGTAACTCCTTATTACACACTTCAGAGCAATGTGTTCCACTTTAACACCTCTGATGCACTCACACTTAAATAAATTAAATAAAATATGAATTTCGTGTGTGTGTGTGTGTGTGTGTGTGTGTGTGTGTGTGTAACTCCATGGGACCTTTTTAAGCCTAGCTATGTTTCCAAAATGTATCCAACAAGTTTTTAATACCCTAGAGTTATTTTAAGGGATTTATGTAGACGTTGACATAGGTGATCAAGCATTTACAGGCTACCTCTGTCTAACAGAGACAAAGTTGCCAGAACAGGAGTTAATTTCTGATTCCCTATCCACTGGTTCACGTTATGCTCGAATTGCATTAGGGGAAAAACTCTGCTTCATATGGATGGGAAGCCAGTTCCAGATAAAGGGTAGTCTCTGAGACACATACCCGTTCTTCCAAAATGTCTAATTTATGTTGCCGACAAAGTTTAGGTCTCTAGATCAGGTAGATGCTATTTGTTTTGCATAAGTGCAATAGGTCTGTGACGTCTGGTTAATATCCCACCAGACTGCCACCAAATAATGTGATGTCTCTTACTACACTGGGTCAGTAACTAAGGAGCTTCAGTCCTCACTACTGACTCTAATGTGAGACTGTCACTTAAGCAGGAGTAATATTTCACAATTTTCCCCTAAGAGCACAACAGGAACATGCTCTATAGCTTGGGACTGGACATTATACTTCTGTCCACCCCTAATGTAACTCCTTATTACACACTTCAGAGCAATGTGTTCCACTTTAACACCTCTGATGCACTCACACTTAAATAAATTAAATCTCACAAATCCAAACACTTCTGAAAAAGCCTGACACAGATTTCCAGCTGTGTCCCATCCCCAAAATAATATGTTAATGTTGCTGCAAATTAGAGTGTCTTCATGCCCTTCTAAAGAGTTGTCCAATTATGAAAGTTAAATATTAAAACAAATAGTAACAAATTACTTTTGGAGTGGCTTGGGAAGTTATCAAGGCAAGTATAAGCACTCTCAAATCAGTAAGGAAAAGCACTTACTGTCCAGCCACAATGTAAGTAAATAAATATATTTAGAATCCACCATATAGGTCGTTTAGAAAATGGAAAATACGAGTAAATACGGTAAATAAAAATATTTAATATTGAGCAAAATGATTAAAAATATAAAACAGTAATTCCCAATAAATAGAACTCAATTACCAGGAAAATGAAATCAGTACTGTAGGATAGAGGTCCAACATTCAGAAAAACTCTTAACTGATCTAGCTGATTAGTTAAAATTTCCTAACTAACTAGAAAACACTGTCCCTGATCTAAACTAAATGACTACAACAGAGCAAAGGCAGGCTTACAGTTCTTTTTTTGGGTATTCACTGCACAGTACATCTGTGATCAACTGACTACAGCAGGCTTTTTTATAGACTAGCCTGTCAACTGTTGAAGTTCTAATTTTCATTTCATATTTTTAAATTCAACCAACAGCTGTTTTCTAAAAGTTCCTTCCTGTCTTTCATCTTCTGACAGTAACACATAGCAACTGTCAACATTCTGATGATATCTTCTGCTGATCGGCTGAATCTGAGACAGTTTGCCTTTAGAATCTCTCTTCACAAACATGCACAGTCAGACATTTAAAAAGACACTGTTCAAGTCTTTAAAACATTCTGTTCAAACAGATCATAAGTCAACATGCAATAACTTATTTACAATATCATAGCCAGTCATGCTGGCATACAAATCACAGGACAATCTGAAATTATATACAAAAACTCAAAGACATGCTAGCATAAATAAGTGTCTAATTTCTTCACAAGGTCCTTCAAAGCAGGATCAGAGGATGCTTTGTAGACCAGGCATAGATTGCATCTAAACAATACAATGATTGGGCTTTGAGGCGGTCCACCTAGGACATATTGTTAGCTCCTCATATTGTTTTTGTGAGGGACCTCTGTGCATGCTCCAAGTGTTGCACATGACTGGCCAGGTACATATTGAAGAAGATATTATAGTTTATGATTGGGCTGATGATAGCTGACTACAACAGAACAAAGACCTCCTTGGACCTAGATGCTGTTGCTCATATATTGCACAACATAGAATGTTCTCCTTACTACCATAGACAAATGATGGTCTAAGGCCAGTTTACTGTCTACATGCATTGCAACCCCCCTGACTATTGGATCTAAACTTAGGGGGTGTATTACCAAGGTGGTAGTTTTTCAGGGGTAGCCATCTTCCCAAAGGGTACTATTATACATTTCTTGACCTTGAGTTTTAGACCATGGGTCTGGCACCAGTTATTGGTCTGGGTCAGCCCTTCTTGGAGGGTATTTATGTCTTGAGGGGTTCCATGACTGTGTCTCATTTGCAATCATCTGCAGACTTACTCAGCCAGAGGCCCTCGATGTTGACCTTTACTTAGAAATAAAGATGCCAAAAAAGTAGTGGCCCAAACACCAAGCCTTGAGGAGCTCCACTAGTGACTAATCTTTTTGTAGAGGTAGACTCTCATATCTTATCTGCTTGGATGCAGTCTTTGTGCCAGCTGGCTGTTCAGCAGGAGACATAGGGGTTTATACCTAATTTTGTGAGTTTGTCTACAATGCTTCAGTGGGGTATTGTGTCAAATGCGTGTTTCAGTCAATGGTAGGCAGTACACACCATGTTTCCCATGTCCATTCCTTTGGCATCGTTCTCCAAGTTGAATAGGCACAACCTACCCTTGATTAAACCAACATAGGTTGGATCCACTGTCTGAAGGTTTCCTATGTCATTGTTTACCATTTCCATGGCTTTGTGTACATGACCAGTTAGACTTATGACTCTGTCATTACCTGAGTCCATAGATGGCCCACTTTTGTTCAGAAGGATGACATATGGAGTCCTCCATTCACTTTGTATGAAGCCTTTCTGGAGGCATTGGTTAAATAGCAATTCTAGTGGTCCTGATAGGTTGTGTTTTTTGATATTAAGGAGGTATCCTGGGATAATATCTTGTCCCACTGATGTAGTTTTCTTGGCCTTTGAAACTGCATTGAGGACATGTTCCTTGCTAATAGTTGCAGGAGTTATGACTGAGGGTATTTCCTAAGGGGTGTTGGGGGGAAGAGGGAAGTAAGTCTGGAGCTAAATTAGTCAGCCAGTAACATTTGCTATATCTTTCAGTTGTGTATAAGTAGCTCCATTTACAGTTAATTCAGCATATTTGTTGTGTATTGCCTTTGAGGTTGTGGACATAGCTGAAGAAAGCCTTATGATATTCCTTAGTCTGAGAGGCTATTTTTGCCTCAGGTTTGGCTTTGGTAGACTCTGTTAGCCCCTTAAGTTGTATGCTAAGCTTGATGAAGGAATTTCTACCTTACTGCATGTTGCACTTCCAACTTTTTGCCATAATTTTCTTCCTTTTGTTATTCAACCTGTTGATGATGGGATTCTACCAGAATGGCTTGTTTTTTTGAGTTTGTCATATGGTTATTCTGGGTAGGTACAGTTGACTCTATGCAGCCATTAACAGGATTGTACAAAGTTTTGTGAACAATACCATATAGGCAGTGGTGTTCTCAAGGTTACAGGGGACTTGAAAATTTTAGGGTGTTATTTAATAGTAGAAAGTTTGCATTAGAATAATTAAAAAAAGTTCCAGGGTTAGAAGAAGTTCTGGGTTTTATTTTTATTTCAAAAAAGACTTCTTTATGGTGTGACCTTACCAGTGAGGACATTTCACATAGGGGGTGACATTCTCCCATGTTTGTGAGGACAAGGTCATGGATGTTAGCACCACTAGTGGTTATACTGACTAGCTGGTTCGGGGTATTTGTGTTTACAAAGTCCAGGAATCTCTGACCCTGTATATTTGGGGTATTGTATGACTCCAGTTTATAGTATACTAGTTAAATTAGTCCATGAATGTGGTGTTGGGTTGAATGGGGAGTGTCTGCAGTATGTTTAATTATGTGTTATGGGTTTCCTGACTCACAGAGGGGGACCTATAGCTTGCACAGATATGGTATGGGATTTTGCCTGTAGTAATTTGGACATGGAGAACCTCAAGTGCATCATAGTCTTTGACCAGACTTGAGGTATGTTTGTTTTTGATGTAAATTGAGACATCTCTACATGTGCCCCTTTCTGTGCAGTTTATTTATTATTATTTATTTATTTATTTAACATTTGTTTGCCAGGAAAGTCCGACTGGGACATAGCCCATTTTCAGTGGAAGGCTGGGGAGAAATGCTCCAGATGCATGTCTTTGTAATTTGGGAGGTAACCGGAGCACCCAGAGAAAACCCACATGAATGCAGGGAGGACATACAGACTCTGCAAAGAACATTCCACAGCTGAGAATCGAACCAGAGAACCTCTTGCTATGAAGTGACAATGCTGCTCCACTGCACCACTCAGTTGATGTTCAAAGTGTGCAGAAGGCATTATAGCCCTACACTGCTGGATGCTCTCTGCAGCTTTAAACCATGTCTCAGTAATTGCCCAGATGTCTACATTCTCCAGGGTGAGGAGAACTTGCAGGGAATGGAGTTTTTTGTTTACACTCCTGGCATTGAGCAGTAAAACCTTTTGATTTTTTGGGTTGGCTTTGCTATGTTGGAAGGCCTGTCAGATTGGCATTGCCTAACAATGGCACTATGGAGGTGTTGACAAGGTTATAGACAATATTCAAAAGTTTAGGGGGACAGGTACAGACCATCCCTAGCAAAGCAACATGGTCTGTCAGCCATAGCCTCCCTGGATGATAATGTAGTACCCCCTTTAAATGACACCAAAAACTAAGCCACGTATTAAAGACAATTATCTTCCATTCGTATTGTGGCATAATCCCTGGAGAAGGTAGAATGCTGCTCGGTGCTTGGATCATACCAGCCTGGGACACATTGTTCAAGAGCTCCATCATATCTCTTTTCCTATATTCCAGGGAGGTACATCTTAGGTCATTTACATCAACATAGCTGTGATTGAGTCATAGTAGTACTTCTTTTTCAGTGACCTGAGTATGTGCATGACCTAGCAGATCTCGGCTCCTAATAGGCTACAGACTTTGACTCTCTTCTTACTGAGCCTTGTGGAACAGACATCTGTGTGTCTCACAGTGGAGTCTCATATGACCAAAATATTAAGTTATGTGGTAATTTGGCTTATTGGCTTAGAAGTTGAGACACCATGAGATGTAGCTGTAGGTATCATGGTAGGTGTTGTTTTGGTTGAGTGTTTTTGGGTTTGCTGAGTACAATTTTTGTAAGTGCAACATCTGGGTGGCTTTTGGGGTTTAGAAAGATTATATTTAAGAGCCTCAGCATATGTGGGTCTATGTGTCTGGTCCATACTGTGTGCACCTGGTATAGCGTGTGTGCTCCTGATAACATGCTTGGTATTATAAGTACTTGTATGTGAGAGCCTTGTCTCTGGTGACATTATGTAACTACAGCTCTCACATACCATATCAGTTTATTTTAAGAATTTGGTGATTGTCAGTAAATATGAGACAATTGCTGATTTGCCTAAGGATAACCATGTCCAGCCAACTGGCTGCAGACTTGGTAGGAAAGTGCATGTCCATGGTTAAAGATGTTTATTCATGATCTACAAGGGGGTGGTACAGTATAGGTTCACAGCTGGCTATCTTGATTAAGAATCAACACTAAGACTAAACTTGTAAGAGGGGGTCTGCTCCTCAATTTGCAGACTAGTTGCTCTTAACAGACCAAGCTGAGGGGATACCTTACTTAAAAGTATTTGAGACTTTGAAAGTTACACAACAGCTATTCTCATTCCTGGCAGCCAGCACAGTCTACTGCTTTGGTTATGTGTCTACTGTTCCGTGTGCATTGTAAAGTTGGTTATGTGTATAGCTGTATGATGTGGTACTTTCCTTTCTGCAGAATCTGAACATAGTAGCAGAATGTTTCCAGGCTTTTTACTTGCAGACTTTGCAGATGTACTCTGAAATACCAAACTTTTGAAATTTTAATATATGGAAACAGCTGCATACTTCTAAAGAAACTCTCTAAACCAGGCAAGAAGTAAGCAAAACACTAGTTAGTGAACTAGAACTAAAGGCTGTTTTATCCGGTTCCCCTGTAAACAAGGCTGTAGACCCAAACTTGTAAATATGCAGCTGCATCTGTAGCAATTTCTTAGGTGTTTTCTAACCCCATTCTAAAGGCCTATGCCTGAGGCCATTTGTAGCAGGCACTCCCCAGCTCATGAAAAGATGCATGCATCTCATTGAATATTGTGTTCTTATCACCCTGTATCTGTTTTGAAAGTAGGCTATAAACTCTTTGCCTCTCTCTTGGCTGATCTCTTGCAGTCACTGATGCACCATTACCAGGGTGGTTTAAGTCAGAAAGACTCACTCAAGATAACATTAAGGAAGATAATTATTAGTGGAATTTGGCAGGTTAGAAAATGTTCCTTATATGTTCTTTGAGATAGAGATGGGCAGGAAGTTGATAGGGTGCACTGGAGTTTCCTGTTCAAGGTATTTAGACTGACGAGGGTTATAACCAAGCATGTGTTATTGTGTAAATAACGCCTGCCCAGGAGTGTTCTGAGGACTGATGCCACAGTCACTTTCCAGCAAAGGACAGACATATATTTGATTAGTTACAGTTAATACACAGCAATGCTCTTCCTGTTAAACTTGCTTACACTACATAATAACAATATTCTCAGTGAAAACATTTGAGTTGGGCCTTGTGGCAAAGTTTCTGCAATATCGGAGTCACGGGTGGATGAAGTGACCCCACACTATTGCACAATGACAATATTGTCAGTGAAAATGTGCAGGAGTTGGGCCTTGTGGCAGAGCTCCTGCAGAACTGGAGTCAGGGGTGGATGCAGTGACCACAGACTCTGCACTGTGAAGGAAGATGGTAATTGAGGGGAAATGGAGAAAAAGGAAGGCATCAAATGAACTCAGACTAGTGACAGAAGCCAAAGTCAGTTAAAAATCTTTTTTTAGTTATGTCAGAAAATAAATAACACCCAATATTTCTCCAACTTTATACATAATGGTACTAAGATTCAGTGGATATTGCCAATGAACTGGCAAATAAATTTAGTGCCATTTTCAGCTTAGATGCTATTTTACACCCACTTATCCCTGATGGAATTAAGCCACCAACCATTACAAAAGAGCACGTACTGAAGGTACTCTCCAAAATGAAGAATACCTCATCCAAGGAGTCTGACAACATACCCAATTACCTAATTAAGAGCACTAAGCAAGCATTGGCAGACAGAATATATGTGTATGAAATAGAGGAAGGATAGAGGAATGGAGAGGATGCAGGGAGAAGAGTTGGCGAAGGTGGATGAGTTTAAATACTTGGGATCAGCAGCACAGAGTAATGGCGAGTGTGGTAGAGAGGTGAAGAAGAGAGTACAGGCAGGGTGGAGTGGGTGGAGAAGAGTGTCAGGAGTGATTTGTGACAGACGAGTACAGTAAGAGTGAAAGGGAAGGTCTACAAGAGGGTAGTGAGACCAGCTGTGTTATATGGGGTGGAGACAGTGGCACTGACAAAAAGGCAGAAGTAAGAGCTGGATGTGGCAGAGTTAAAGATGTTAAGATTTACACTGGGAGTGACGAGGGTGGAAAGGAATAGGAATAAGCATATTAGAGGGTCAGCCAAAGTTGGACAGTTTGGAGACAAAGCCAGAGAGGTGAGATTGCGTTGGTTTGGACATGTGCTGAGGAGGGATGCTGGGTATATTGGGGAAAGGATGCTAAGGATGAAGCTGCCAGGTAAGAGGAAAAAAGGAAGGCCTAAGATAAGGTTTATGGGTGTGGTGAGAGAGGACATGCAGGTGGTTGGCGTGACAGAGCAAGATGCAGAGGACAGGAAGAAATGGAAACCGATGATCCGCTGTGGCAACCCCTAATGGGAACAGCCAAAAGAAAAAGAAGATGAAGCATTGGTAGACTCCATGACCTCTTCATTGCGAGCGTAAAAACTGTCTTTGTCACATAGGAGTGCCTTACAGCTGTTGTGATGCCATTCCATAAGGGTAGTGCCACAACAGAACCCAGGAATTACACACTCCTCAACCTAATGAGTCTTATATAGAAGCCATAGAAAATATCATAGTTAATTAAGTCAGTTATGCTATCAAAAATATTATCAGACTTGACCTCTAGCCATTTGGCTTTTTCAAGGGCAGATCCTGTTCAATGAATCTTGAAAATTCTTTAAGGTTAACTCAGGCTATAGACTTTGTATAAGCTGTCCACAAAGTGTACATTGACCTCACCAAAACATTTGATGCCATAACACATGCAAATATAATAAGCAAGTTGAAGGAGTTAATCAGAGGAAGGGCACTGAGCAAACTGATCTGTGATGTATAACATTAAGTATCCTGGTTTTTGCTTATTTTTACGAGTTATTTATAGCACTTTTATTGTCTGCTGCATACTTTCCTAGCTAGTTTCACTGTGTGTGAAGTATTAACTGGAAATTTTCTACAGTTCTTAAGCATCTGTTTGGGTTTGTTTGTTCTGATTTCCTGCCAGGGAGGGTGTCATATAACTTAATTGTTTGCAGTTAAAAGTATTATCTAGACTCTCCTTGCTCCTTTATCTGTTTAAAACTTTCATTTAAAGGCTCACTGCTGCTTTTCTGCTGTGATAAACATTTCTGCAGTATTTTTCTACCTAAGTAGTCTGGGTAGTTGTAGCATTGTCAATATTCAGGCTTGTGTTTTGGGTCTAGTTTGTTGGTAGAGGCTGTGTGTCTAAGCACATGTTCCAGGCCATCTTAGTTTAGCCAGAGCCAGTCTGGCATTTCAGTTTGAGGGAAGTGTTTATGGTCATTGGCTGATTGGGGATACCCGGACTACGGCTTGGAGTAAGCACCTCATTGGTTCTTTCGAGCTTTTTTTAAAGTTGTTTCAGGTTTCAACTTTCTGTTACTTAAGAAGTTAACTTGTGAGTGTTTCTGCCATTTCACACTGAGCTAATCGGAGGAAGGGCACTGAGAAAACTGATCTAAGATATATAACATTAAGTATCCTGTTTTTTGCTTATTTTTACAAGTTATTTATAGCACTTTTATTGGCTGCTGCATACTTTCCTAGCTAGTTTCACTGTGTGTGAGGTATTAACTGGAAATTTTCTACAATTGTTAAGCATCTGTTTGAGTTTGTTTGTTCTGATTTCCTGCTAAGGTGTGAATCATATAACTTAAATGTTTGCAGTTAAAAACATTCTCTAGAGTCTCCTTGCTCCTTTATCTGTTTAAAACTTTCATTTAAAGGCTTGCTGCTGCTTTTCTCTGCTGTGATAAACATTTCTGCAGTTTTTTTCTACCTAAGTAGTGTGGCTAGCTGTAGCATTGTCCATAATCAGACTTGTGTTTATAGGTTCATAGGTTCATAGATTGGTACTAAGCTAACTGCCCTTGTGAGCCATTTTAAGCCTAGCCAATTATCCCTTGTGAGACTCAAACCCTGCACCTTGTGTTTATAAGGCAAACACCTTAGCCATTAGGCCACCCTCCCAACCCTTAGGGCCTAGTTGTTTGTTGGTAGAGGCTGTGTGTCTGAGCACATGTTCCAAGCCATCTTAGTTTATCCAAAGCCAGTCTGGCATTTCAGTGAGTGGGAAGTGTTTATGGTCATTGGCTGATTGTGGTTACCTGGACTACGTCTTGGAGTAAGCACCTCATTGTTCTTTCGAGCTTTTGTTAAAGTTGTTTCGGGTTTCAACTTTCTGCTACTTAAGAAGTTAACTTGTGAGTGTTTCTGCCATTTCACACTGAGCTAATCAGAGGAAGGGCACTGAGCAAACTGATCTGTGATATATAACATTAAGTATCCTGTTTTTTGCTTATTTGTACAAGTTATTTATAGCACTTTTGTTGTCTGCTGCATACTTTTCTAGCTAGTTTCACTGTATGTGAGGTATTAACTGAAAAATTTCTACAATTGTTAAGCATCTGTTTGGGTTTGTTTGTTCTGATTTCCTGCCAAGGAGTGTATCATATAACTTAATTGTTTGCAGTTAAAAGGATTCTCTCATGTCTCCTTGCTCCTTTATCAGTTTAAAACTTTAATTTAAAGGCTCACTGCTGCTTTTCTGCTGTGATAAACATTTCTGCCATTTTTTCTACGTAAGTAGTGTGTGTAGTTGTAGCATTGTCCATATTCAGGCTTGTGTTTTGGGCCTAGTTGTTTGTTGGTAGAGGCTGTGTGTCTGAGCACATGTTCCAGGCCATCTTAGTTTAGCCAAAGCCAGTCTGGCATTTCAGTGAGAGGGAAGTATTTATGGTCATTGGCTGATTGAGGTTACCTGGACTACAGCTTGGAGTAAGCACCTCATTGGTTCTTTCAAGCTTTTTTTAAAGTTGTTTGAGGTTTCAACTTTCTGTTACTTAAGAAGTTAACTTGTGAGTGTTTCTGCCATTTCACACTGAGCTAATCGGAGGAAGGGCACTGAGCAAACTTATCTGTGATATATAACATTAAGTATACTGTTTTTTACTTATTTTTATGAGTTATTTATAGCACTTTTGTTGTCTGCTGCATACTTTTCGAGCTAGTTTCACAGTGTGTGAGGTATTAACTGGAAATTTCCTACAATTGTTAAGCATCTGTTTGGGTTTGTTTGTTCTGATTTCCTGCCAAGGAGTGTATCATATAACTTAATTGTTTGCAGTTAAAAGCATTCTCTAGAGTTTCCTTGCTTTTTTATCCATTTAAAACTTACATTTAAAAGCTCACTGCTGCTTTTCTGGTGTGATAAACATTTCTGCAGTTTTTTCTACCTAAGTAGTCTGGATAGTTGTAGCATTGTCCATATTCATGCTTGTGTTTTAATGCTAGTTGTTTGTTGGTAGAGGCTGTGTGTCTGACCACATGTTCCAGGCCATCTTAGTTTAGCCAAAGCCAGTCTGGCATTTCAGTGAGAGGGAAGTATTTATGGTCATTGGCTAATTGAGGTTACCTGGACTACGGCTTGGAGTAAGCACCTCATTGGTTCTTTTGAGCTTTTTTTAAAGTTGTTTCACATTTCAACTTTCTGTTACTTAAGAAGTTAACTTGTGAGTGTATCTGCCATTTCACACTATGCAAATTGGAGGAAGGGCACTGAGCAAACTGATCTGTAATATATAACATTAAGTATCCTGTTTCTTGCTTATTTTTACAAGTTATTTGTAGCACTTTTATTGTCTGCTGCATACTTTTCTAGCTGGTTTCACTGTGTGTGCAGTATTAACTGGAAATTTTCTACAATTGTTAAGCATCTGTTTGGGTTTGTTTGTTCTGATTTCCCGCCAAGGAGTGTATCATATAGCTTAATTGTTTGCAGTTTAAAGCATTCTCTAGAGTCTCCTTGCTCCTTTATCTATTTAAAGCTTTCATTTAAAGGCTCACTGCTGCTTTTCTGCTGTGATAAACATTTCTGCATTTTTTTCTACCTAAGTAGTGTGGGTAGTTGTAGCATTGTCCATATTCAGGCTTGTGTTTTGGGCCTAGTTGTTTGTTGGTAGAGGCTGCATGTCTGAGCACATGTTCCAGGCCATCTTAGTTTAGCCAAAGCCAGTCTGGCATTTCAGTGAGAGAGAAGTGTTTATGGTCACTGGCTGATTGGAGTTACCTGGACTACAGTTTGGAGTAACGACCTCATTGGTTCTTTCGACGTTTTTTAAAGTTGTTTCTGGTTTCAACTTTCTGTTACTTAAGAAGTTAACTTGTGAGTGCTTCTGCCATTTCACACTGAGCTAATCGGAGGAAGTGCACTGAGCAAACTGATCTGTGATATATAACATTAAGTATCCTGTTTTTTTGCTTATTTTACGAGTTATTTATAGCACTTTTATTGTCTGCTGCATACTTTTCTAGCTAGTTTCTCTGTGTGTGAGGTATTAACTGGAAATTTTTTACAATTGTTAAGCACCTGCTTGGGTTTGTTTGTTCTTATTTCCTGCCAAGGAGTGTATCATATAACTTAATTGTTTGCAGTTAAAAGCATTCTATACAGTCTCCTTGCTCCTTTATCTGTTTAAAAATTTCATTTATTGGCTCACTGATGCTTTTCTACTCTGATAAACATTTCTGCAGATTTTCTACTTAAGTAGTGTGGGTAGTTGTAGCATTGTCTATATTCAGACTTGGGTTTTGAGTCTAGTTGTTTGTTGGCAGAGGCTGTGTGTCTGAACACATGTTCTAGGCCACCTTAGTTTATCCAAAGCCAGTCTGGTGTTTCAGAGACAGGGAAGTGTTTATGGTCATTGGCTGATTGGGGTTACCTGGACTATGGCTTGGAGTAAGCACCTCATTGGTTCTGTCGAGCTTTTTTTAAAGTTGTTTCCAGTTTCAACTTTCTGTTACTTAAGAAGTTAACTTGTGAGTGTTTCTGCCATTTCACACTGAGCTATTTGGATGAAGGGCACGGAGCAAACTGATATTTGATATATAACATTAAAAATCCTGTTTTCTGCTTATTTTTACACATTCTTTATAGCACTTTTATTGTCTGCTACATACTTTTCTAGCTAGTTTCACTATGTGTGAGGTATTAACTCGAAATTTTCTACAATTGTTAAGCATCTGTTTGGGTTGGTTTGTTCTGATTTCCTGCCAAGTAGTGTATCATATAACTTAATTGTTGTGCAGTTAAAAGCATTCTCTGGAGTCTCCTTGCTCCTTTATCCATTTAAAACTTTCATTTAAAGGCTCACTGCTGTTTTTCTGCTGTGATAAACATTTCTGCAGTTTTTTTCTACCTAGGTAGTGTGGGTAGTTGTAGCATTGTCCATATTCAGGCTTGTGTTTTAGGCCTAGTTGTTTGATGCTGTGTGTCTGAGCACATGTTCCAGGCCGTCTTAGTTTAGCCAAAGCCAGTCTGGCATTTCAGTGAGAGGGAAGTGTTTATGGTCATTGACTGATTGTGATTAACTGGACTACAGCTTGGAGTAAGCACCTCATTGGTTCTTTCAAGCTTTTTTTAAAGTTGTTTCAGGTTTCAACTTTCTGTTACTTAAGAAGTTAACTTGTGAGTGTTTCTGCTATTTCACACTGAGCTAATCGGAGGAAGGGCACTGAGCAAACTGATCTGTGATATATAACATTAAGTATCCTGTTTTTTTGTTTATTTGTACAAGTTATTTATAGCACTTTTATTGTCTGATGCATACTTTTCTAGTTAGTTTCACTGTGTGTGAGGTATTAACTGGAAATTTTCTACAATTGTTAAGCATCTGTTTGGGTTTGTTTGTTCTGATTTTTATTTCCCACCCTCTCTCCTTATTGATATCCTGTTCTTATACTTGGTGGATTTGCAGTTGCCCACCCCTACTGTAAATTTGATCTGGGATACTCCCCCCAGTCTAGTGTCATTACCTCATTCTACCTTATACAGGGAGAACATTTCAGAAGGCCAACCCACTTAGTTTCTTAACCTTGAATTATCTTCTGCTCCCCCTTTCTCCTTTTCCACTTTACAAAAAAGAATTCTAAGCTTGTTTTCTGCCTTTCCTTTAAGTAGTCTAGTCCAGATACAGATTTGCTGTATCCAGGACTGTTTGTAAGTTTCTGAGCCCCCAGGTCTTTCTGTGCTGGAGGGAAGCCTTCTAGCTTATCAGTGGGAGCAGTAAGCACTAGGTAGCTTATCTAAAAAAAAAAAAAAAACACTTTATGCATCATCACTTAGCTAGGGTTAAACTATTCCCAGCACCATAGAGTCTGCTCTTCGAATTTTCCCTTAGAACTAGCCAGTTTTTAGTTATAGCAATCAAATCTGTTTCTTTGAGCTCAGCACTTGTTCAGAACTCATTGTAAGCACTAAATAAGCTACAAATTACTACAGCACTCAACTTTCCTCACTTGTCTAGAGGAAAAGTTTTTAGTACTTAATAAATAAGGGTCAGCTCCTGGTGTTTTCTGTCTACCTGATGAATCTGGGCATCTTGGGGCAATGCAGCAATTGCCTCATGTACACAGACAACCCTTTCCTCCTACCACCCAACACTACAAACTGTGAGAGATGCACTTATAGAGCTAAACTGGAAGCAAAGCTCTCTTCACCCAAGACTGGACTAGACAGTCAAGATGAGAAGGTAAACACTTGCACCACACCACACTCATCACATAGTCCCTCAACACCTACACCACCAAAACACACATATAGAAACACAAAACACACACCTACATTCACAGAAGCTCTCAATAAAAATCTGCCCAAGCAACAGGGACCTCCAAAGCAGAAAAGCAAGCAACCTCCACACCCCAACACAACCCAAATGACACATAGCCCACAAACTCAGTGTGCCACTCAACCACAGCCCATAAGGCATAACAACGTACCCAGCACTCTAGTCATAGGTGACTCTATAGTCAGGCACACTGATGTTCCTCTCACCAAGCTACACAAGGAGAAACTTATCATCAACTGCCTGTTGGGTGCCAGGATCCGCAACATAATGCACGCACTCAGGTCACTCCACAACAAGTACAAATATGACTCTGTCATTGTCCATGTTGGTGTGAATGACGTGAGACATGCCTTCCTGGACTACATGAAAAGAGACATGGAGGAGCTGTCCAATCTTGTAGCCCAGGCACGTATGCCCCTAACCCTGAGTAGCATCCTGCCATCACCCAGAATGATATCACAGTACAAGGACAAAATAATTGACTTCAACAATTGGCTAAGCTTCTGGTGTCATTCTAAGGGGACCCAGTATCTGTCTACCTGGGATGACATGATCGAGAGACCACGCTGCTTTACCTGAGATGGCCTGCACCTGTCGCACTTGGGATTCTGGATACTGGCCAAGGCTCTTTCCACCCCTATAATGCTTTTTTTAGGCAAGGTTCAAATGACAAATTCACCACCGTAACAGGTACAAGCAAGCAAAATCTGAGGGTAATGCTACTCAATGCTAGAAGTCTAAACCTCAGAATGAACTCACTCAAGACACTCCTTAAAATGGAGAAGATCGACATCTGTGCAGTGACAGAGACCTGGTTCAAGGCTCCAGAAAGCACCCCTGCATTACCAGGCTATAATTCATACCACACCTTTTGGCCACCTAACCTGGACCGAAACACTAAAAGCGGAGGTGTGTCCATATTCATTAAGGATATCCACACCTCCAGGCTAGTTGCTCAGCATAATGCATCCGAGATTATCCAAGTGCAACTAACTCTGGGCAAGATCGCAATCCAAATTGTAGCTTGCTACAGATTCCCCACCATGCCGCAGGATTCCCACTCCTCATTTCTTGATACACTGGAAAATATTGGGGTACAGCCTAACGCCCTAATAATGGGCGATTTCAACTACCCCAGCATTAACTGGAAAAACCACTCGTGCTTAATGTTTTCTAGAATTCATAAATTCCAATGCCTTGGATCAACTTATCCACACCCTCTCCAGGGGCAGCAATATCCTAGACCTGGTCATTACCAACATGGGCAACCAGTGTTCCACACCAGAGGTCAATTCCTCGTTGATCAGATCCGACCACAAGCTAATCACCCTAGACATCCATATCCCGCCCCCACTCCCTATTAGGGAAACCACCATGAAAAATTTCTACAAAGCCAACTTCACGCTTCTTAAGACAGAAGTGGCAAACTTCATGACACCCATGCAGATGGGCAATAGAGGTACGACTGCTGAATCCTACACAAATGCACTTTATAAGCACTTATATGAGTGCATGGATCGTGCAATCCCTAACAGAACCAAGATACTATCCCCCAAAAACAGGAAGCCAATCTGGTGGTCCCCTGCCATACACAGACTCTACAACAGAAGAAAGAAACTATTGCAAAGAAGAGTAAAATCCCATGATTGGGGAAACTCTCTGGTCAGCCTCAGTAAGAAGCTGAGATCCCTCATAAAATCCTCCAAAGCTAGTTACAAAAACAAAATCGCCAGTGATTCTAAAGACAACCACAAAGTATTCTATAGCTATGTCAAGAATCTCAATGGCAACACTCAGATCTGCTCTGAGTTACAGCACAATGGCACTAACTATACAGAACCAACTGATATTGCCAACATCTTGACAGATAGGTTCAGTGCTAACTTTACCCCCATCTCACCCCCTAAAGGGTGCATCTCTATACCGGAAGAATGCAAAGTTCCTGTAATCATGGCTGCACAGGTACAAACCACACTCTCCAAAGCCAAGAGCACAGCATCCATGGGACCTGACAACATCCCAGGCTGCATTCTACACGAACTACAGAATGAACTGGCACCCCAAATAAGTACCATGTTCAATAATAGCCTTATCTCAGGCTTTGTGCCCACTGAATGGTGCACAGCTATGGTCATCCCGCTCCACAAAGGGGAGCCACCACGGACCCTGGGAACTACCGCCCCATTACCCTTACAAGCTTGGTCTGCAAGGCTATGGAACTTTTCATCATGGAACTTATAAACAATGACATTGGTAATCTCCAAACTCTGGACTCCACCCAGTTCGGGTTTGTAAAAAGCAGATCATGTCTCCTAAACCTGATAGACGTCTTTGAAGCAGTCACCAAAGCCGTAGATGACAGTAAGGTGGTTCACACAGCCTATCTAGATCTTACCAAGGCTTTCAACACCATCCCCCAGTCTGGAATTATAGATAAACTCACTAAACTAGGTATAAATCCCTATGTCACAAGATGGGTTGCCAGCTGGCTCACTGACAGAACCCACACTGTAAAAGTTGCAGACTCCAAATCTGACCTCAAACCAGTGACAAGTGGAGTACCACAGGGTTCAGTCCTGGGTCCTCTGCTGTTTGGTATTTAGTTCTCTGAAGTACAGGCTAACACAGAAGGTCTTTGGCTAATGAAGTTCACAGATGACTGCAAACTAGGAGCCATAATTGAAACTCCTAACGATGTGGACATCCTACAAAAGGGCCTTACTGAGACAGATGCCTGGTGTCAAAGCCATGGCCTCAAGCTCAATGCCAAAAGGTGCATTGTCATCCCTTTTAGTAAAAACTCTGTACCCATGAACTACCACATAGGTGGCAGTCTACTTAACACTGAAAGTGTGATAATAGACCTTGGGACACAGGTGGACAGTAGTCTCTCCTTTGATAATCACATCGTCACAGCAGTCAGGAAATCCTTCTACGTAGCACACCTCATCACAAAAGGTTTCTCATTCTGGAAAAAAGAGGTCATTGTTCCCCTCTACTCGTCACTCTTTAGACCCATTATAGAATACAGCACCCCTTTTGGTATGTACCTCACAAGACATCTACAACAACTGGAAATGCTGCAGAAATACCTCACAAAGAGGATTACCTGCCTCAAACAGATGCCCTACACAGACTGTCTCAAAAACTCCAGCTTTACTCCATCGCATATCGCCTAATCAGAGGTGATTTCTGCCTAACATACAAAGCTTTGTCAAACCCAGACTTATTGGACATGCTCCACTTAAAGAAATCCCAATCCCTCCGAGCTACATGCTCTAGGGACCTAAACCTTGTCACAACAATAAACAGAACATGATGGAGGGATAGATTCCTGTCACAGAGACTTCCCATACTCTGGAACAAGCTACCTATATATATCAAACAGAGCTCCTCATTAGCACTCTTCAAGAAAAATCTTGATGATTGGATGGGAGATAGGAAATTCACCCCAGGGATCACTTCTGTTGCTCTGCTCGACAGGGGCACAGGAAAATAATTTTCTTGGGTGGCAAAAGCAGGGGTACCTTTTTGGCTAGGCTTATATAGGCCCCAGGGTCAATAGCCTAGCACCTACATATAAACCTGTGAACCTATGAACACCAAACTTACTTGTATTTGGTTAGGTGGATAGCCAACTGGCTTAGAAACAGGATTTTCATAGTAAGAGTTAGGGTACATCCTGTGAGAGCGTGAAGGGGACCAGTGAAGCTCTGCAGTGCTATGTGCTGAGATTTGTGCTGCTAGGTATATACTTCTCAGCTCTCCACTTATCAAATGAGGATCTTTGGTTAACAAAGTTCCCGGATGATTGTAAGCTGGAGTCCCTCTCTGACATTCATGCACTCCAGCAACTGCATACACTGCTTAGTTGTTGTACTAAAACTGGGCTGAAGCTGAATGCCAATATGTGCAACACTGTAGCACTTCACTTAAAAATCACCCTCTAACTCAAGCTGATAGCACAGATAATGCACCATTTCAAAATGAAAAGGCTGTGAGAGACCTGGACACTTATGTGGACAGCTCCTTTACGTACAACTATCACATGGTAATGGTGGTTAGGAAATCCTTTAACTTTGCACAGCTAATAGTTGGAAGGTATGTCATCCATCTCCAAAGAGGTCCTCACCTTCTTGTACTCCATATTCATTAGACCCATCATTGAGTACAACTTCCCTTTTGGAATGTACCTTACTAAGCATTTCAAGTAATTGGAAAGACCCCAGAAGTTTGTACCTAAAAAAATCAGGGGCCTAAAAGATCTGACCTTCAGAGAAAGACTGGAAGTTTTATCCCTGTACTCAGTTTCATACAGACTCATTAGGGGTGAGTTGTGTCTTGCTTATGGGTCTATAAGTGATCCAGTAGTACAAGAACTCATATGAAATCATTTACCATTAATTTTTCTGACAAAATAATTTACCAAGTTATCATAAGCGCCACGGAGCTTATAGAGTTATTACAAGTGCCATGGAGCTTATAGAGTTATTTCACGTGCCACGGAGTTTATATGGTTATGTATGTAATGGTAAACTATTTTGTTCCATGGGAAGGTTTACATATGTTTCTTGTGGGGTAGTTTATATTCTGGGTGTGGGTGTACTCCTGTGAGGTGGTATGTTGGACAGACAAAATGTTTGGTAAAATTTAGAATTCTTGAACATCTGAGACATATTAGAAATTGGAATTTGGATAGCCCAGTAGCTGAATACTTTATTAATGTACATGGGGGTTCTGATGTTAGTTTCTTCTTTAGTGTGTTGGCTACACCTTTTCTTGCTAGGGGTGGGGATTTTTTAGTTAGTTTGTTAAAAATGGAAAGTAGGTTCATTCTAAATTATAATACTTTAAAACCTAAAGGTATGAATCTAGATGTGAATTTAAATGTATAAGTTATAATATTTATATATGTTGTTTTGTTACTTATTGTATTTGGAAAAATATTTTACCCCTTTTTAAGGGTAATCCAAAACAACCCTGTTAGCAAAACCTATTTTAAAGACGAAACGCTTTAAAGTTTGTCACTGATCTGAGTTAAAGAAAAGTCTGTCCTTTCTCCCTTACTTTTTCAGCCTGCCTTGAGCCAAGGAAAGGTATCCCCCCACTTTTTACTGCTTGTAGGGAAACACCTTATGAACTGGAGGTGTTGGCTCACATAGGCACTGTGATTGCTCTAGGCTGTTCAGCTATGGTTCATGCACTGTGAACAACTGCCCTTTACATGACAAGACTTACTTCATTGAAACAGTGTGCTAATCTATTATTTTACAATTTATTTAGCATATTCTTTTTAAGCTAAGGTGTTGCATTAATTTTTTAACCCTTCTGAAGACAGAGGGCTGCTATTTGCTCTATTAGTAAAGTGTTTACTTTTAAAGTAAATGCACACCTAATGAAGCAATGCCTTAATTTGCAGTTAAAGTTTTTCCACTAACTGGATCTCAGGGAGGGTGTATTTTTTCCATCATGTTTCTGATATAATGTGTTGCCTCTGGCTTGTACTGGAGGTGTCAGTTTGTGTGAATGTCTTGATTGGTCAAGCCTTCCTTAAATGGAACACTTTATTTCAGTTGCAACAGGATCTGAGTAAGGAAAATCTAAAAGCGATTATCCATCCTGAATGGTGCACCTTTTTGTGTCTTTACACATTTTTCCACAAGGATTTTGCTACAAACATTTGCTTTTTATTGAGGATTCATTTTAATAAAGGATTTTAAGAGTCTTTTGGATGTCCCTGGTGGTTCGTTCATGACTCATTCACTGCATTGCCCTTTTTAAGGGTTTGTTTATTTAAGCAGGTTCTTGTAGTAGATTGTTGAGTGATGAGATGATTGTTTAATTGAAGCAGTTTGACATTAAATGGGAATGGCTGGTGGCTTATGTTTATCCTTGAAGGCTGTTTGCCGAGGTACCAGTAGCACCATTAAAAGTTGGAGTTTGTTTCCAGTGACTGCCTCCTGAGTGTATTTTTTGGTTCTCTAAAGCCATGTAAGTCCTATAATTTTATGAAAATTTGGATTACTAAGAAGGTCAAGGGGTTCCTAGGTTTGATTTCCAGACTGCATGGAGCACTGAATGATATAAGATAATTTGCAGCTAAGAAGGTTCACAGAAAATAACATTCTGTATTTTAACCTGTGGAGCAGAATTGAACCTGAAGCTGTCACTAGTAAATGTGGCTTCCCTTTAAGTGCCTTATTTGGGTAATAGAGTAAGTTATGATGACAGAAAGGCTGGCAAATATGAATGCTCGAGCACCTTAGGAATGTTGGTGGTGTGACATCCTTCCAAAAGGGTATTAACTGACTAAGCCTGGCCACAAGCTGTAGTGGGCTTTAATCAAACTACAAGAAAGTAGGAAACGCCAAATGTGGAAATCAGAAGGACCCCATATGTCTGTGGAGGAATTTGCTATGGATTTGTGATTTGGAAGCAATCTGTATGTCACTGAAAGTGAAATACAAGTAATTAGTAAGATGATACTTAGAAGTAATTTTTAGGATCATTGTAGGCTATTTGGATAATTTTCTTTACTTGTCTGGAGTGTAGAGTCACACCAGAGGAATTACAGTGATATTTCTGAACTTACTTTGATGTGGTTCTATCATTTCTTTTTGTCATTTTTTACTTGAAGCAGATTTATTTGTATGTAGTGTTCATTTACTCTAGATTTTGCACTGCATTATTCTTTGTAGGACTACTTGCTTGTCTCTTTGGTTTGTGATGTGCACTTCATAGTATGAATCCTTTGCAAAAAAATTGCTTGTTTCTGCAGCTTAACCTTAGAAGGTTACTGTTGTTCCATTCTCTTTTGTAACTCCCAAGCCCAGGTGCTATTAACAGTAGTTGTTCTTATGCTCAAAATATCTGTAAAATATTGCACTACAATAAAAATGTTACCTTTTGTATTGCAGTTTCAGCAAAGTAATAATGATTATATATCTTTATTATGTATGTATTTTGCTTTTTGAGTACTGCAGCAGAGGAATCAAAAGGACAGCATGAGTAACAGTCCTCAGTGTAATATGAATTGTGCTAGAGTGAGTAATGTTCATTGGCGTAATGTGAATTATGTTAGTATCAGTAACGCTCCTCTGTAATTTGAATTATGCTAGTAAGAGTAACATTCCTCCTTTTAATATGAATTATGCTTGCAGTACATGCATATCATCAGAACATTAGCGCATCTGAGTTCCTACAAGCTCTTTCTCTGCAGCTGCTTACATAATTCAAGCTGAGTCATGCATAGGTAACAAAATCATGAATTGTCATACACAATGAGTGTAAATGGTAATGCTGTTGTGACCTAGCATTAGGAAGATACACTTTGAATCATGATGTACTTGTGAGCAGCTGACTTACTGTGCCATATAGCATTGGTGCATTTACTAAAGGTTTTGTAACATACTGTTTAATACATACTGTGTCTATCATCATTCACATCAGTATTTATTTGCAGTATGATACAGCACTAAGTACTTCTGTTGCAGATGAGTATCATTGTCATTCAGATGCTCTGTCTTTATCGTTAATGTTACCATGCCAGGGAGCAAAATAGAGCAAAAATCATTAACACAGGTCTAATTGTGATGCCTTCTCCTTCATTAGTGGCATTGTGTTTACATAAGTAGTGTCAGTTAATTCAGCAGCAATCATTTTTTCACCCAGCTTCCTTAACCACTCAATCTACTAAATTCGCAAAGAAACTATATAATATATAAAATGTGGGTATTAAGATTGATCTGCATCCCTGATTATATATAATTAATTGCTCATTTGAGAATTAGTAAATTAAGAACAGTTCATACTTTCAGCAAAGTGAGTGTGAGCAAATTAATTTGTTGGACGTCTGCTGTCGGCATAGCTGGTTTTAGGCACTAGGGAATTCAGTGGTTACTGGGGACCCCCTACTCCCAAGGGTCCCCCCAACCACAGCAAATGTCTTATTTTGATATATTGTTGCATATTTGTTGAATGAACAAAAGCTAACATAGCAGTCTGGTGTACTTAATAAATCAAGTGAGTAATAACTCATAGGATGAAGAGTCCTAATGATTGGTAACACTTCTCCTTTAAAATTCAAAGATATCTTTGGTTGTAGTGACAATGTTGTGTTAACTAGTTGGCTTCATAATTTCATTAGATGTTTTGCCATTAACATAGTGCCCTTGACTTAGTTAAATCCTGCTGGTGGAAATTCTGTCCTCTAAAACTAACATCATAGCCAGTGTTAGGCAGTAGTAACGGCCACAGCTGGGGGGGGGGGGGGGGCTGATCACCTTTGACTGATTGTGGGGGCCCACAAAAGTTGCCATTGGTCGAAGGAAAATGAGGAGAAAAAGAAAAAAATATTTATTCTTTGATAACATGCTTTATCATAAACAGGATTTAGATATGATCCTGTTACTTTAAAGACAGTAATTGTTGAACTAAAGTGGGCAAGATAAATGCTAGAGATTGGCAGCCCAGAGTAATTGATCTAATTTCTTACATAGGATTTTAACAAGACAGATGCCCCTGATCTTCAGAGATGGTTTTCTCTTTCAGGGAGTTATATGAACAGTGGCAGGACACCAGAAACTGTATCTCTCAACTTCTTTGCACAATAATTCTGGGTAAAACCAAAACATTGGAGGAATAAAGTGTCAAACCCAGGAACACTTTTTAAATATAAGTCTAATTCACAGGTTTATAGGTAAGTACTAGGCAATCAGTCTGCAGACAATTTCAAGCCTAATCAAAACAAAGTATTCAGAATTTCCCTCTAGCCTCAAGGAGAACAAGATAAGATAGACCAGAAGAGAATTTGAGGCTGCCCATTCAATTATCTAGATTACCTTGAAGGTGGCAAGGGGGCTACTCTGCTTAACATGTAGTAGACGTTTGTTCCAGAGGTGAGGGATACATTGAGATATGAATCTATCATGTCAGTGTGTCTTATTTATCTGCTGATGAAGGTTTAGGTCCTTTAACCGAGTATTTGTTATAACATTAGTTCTGCATAGGAATAAGAGGATATCTGATACGGTTGGATCTTTTATGTCACAAAAGGCTAGACATGGATCTCCTAGAAAGTGTCTGTAAGAAACTGAGTACAGAGAAAGGGCTGCCAGTCTCTCCTGGTAACTAAAATTGTTGAGGCCGCTGATCTTCTAGTTATGATTCTCTAAGGCTTCTCAAGTTGTGTGATATATTTAGATAAATACATGCGAAAAGGTGCACTTTATTCAATAATGAGTCTGATAAGACATGAGTAAAGGGGATTTAAGACTTCTTTGGCTTTAATGGAGATGGTTTTGGAAATTATACAGGCCGGATAAAAGGCTTTTTGAGCTACTGTGGGGACATGATGGCCAAATGATAAGGAATTATCAAGAGTACCCAAATTCCTTACAACATGTCTGATTGGAGGGGTGCGTCTCCCATACGGTAAGTGAAACTGTTTTGCATAGTACATTTTTTTTACATTTAATTTGAGATTATTCTCCTTGCACCAGTTGTTAACATGGTCTAAGCCATGTTGGAGCAATTGTGAGTTAGCTGAAGATCGAATAACAATATCCAGTTTATAGCCATCATGAAAACTTAATTGACTATAGGCCAGAACTGGCCTGAATGTCTAAGAAATATATGCCAAATAGGTGAGGGCACAAAATTGAGCCCTGTGGTACACTACTAGTAACTGTTCTGCTTTCATTAGTGGTACCTGCTCTTCTACCCACATGGGTTCTGTCAGACCACTACTTAGTCTATTAATGCTTGCATGGGGGAATAGTATCAAAGGCCTTTGCCAACGGCAGATATGCTGTATGTACTGTATAACCACTATCCACTGTTTCAGTTCCCTTTTCAAAGAAATTAATGAGTTTAAAGAGGCAGAACCTTCCTTTGATAAAGCCAAACAGATGAGGGTCCAGGGTTGAGATATTTTCAATGACCAGATTAATGAAATCTGAGCTAATGTGCTCCATTGCTTTACATATGAAGCTAGTGACACTAATCAGTCTGTAGTTACCAGGGCCAGTGGGTGGGCCACCCTTGTGTAATGGCATTACAATAGCTGTTTTCCAGACATTGGAAAGGTAACCAGTTGAGAGGCTTAGATTAAAGAGTTTAAGTAAGGGTTCAGAAAAGCCATATTTGGCACTGATTATCAGGTGACCTTGTATGTTGTCAGGGCCCATGGATGATGTATTCTTAGTTTTTGAAAAGCCTGAGAGAACTTTTTCCATAGTAATTAAAGGGAGTGGCTGGGATTGTGGAACCTGTGGGACAGCTATAACTGTGGGTGGAGCAAAATTTGCTCTAAATTTGTTAGCTAGGAATTTCCTTTGGGTCAGAGAGTGTAGTATTATTGTAAACTAGCTGTGAACATTGTTGGGTGCTACTTCTCAACTTCCTGACTTAGTTAAAGAAAGATTTGTAGTTATTTTAAGTTCAGATTTGAGATTAATAATGTCTCCCTTTAAGCTGTTTGTTAGTTTGCTTGCTTAAGTGTTCCCTTAAGGTAGGTAGAATAAGACGTCTTGTAGGTATTAAGGAGCTGTGCAAGAAGTGGCCATATTTGTGAGGACTAGGTACAGGACATCAGGACCCCTAATAGGATGGTTAACAATTTGAGAAAGAGTTAACATTTATAATATCAAGGAAGTGCTGTAGATGTCATCCACTGGCAGTGTAGTACAGCCAGTTTGTTGATGGATAGTTGAAGTTAAAGAATTTCAGCTAATCTGCTAAGATAGCCATTGTGCTCAGAAGAGGGCATAGAAGATGTTATGTTGCCACCTATGAAGTGGTGGTTAGTCCCGTTTAGGGAGTTTTGAACTTCTGTGCATTCACATTTGGTGTCCTAGTGAATCTGTCATGAGGTAATGATATCCTTGACAAATACTGATACTCCCCCACAATTGCCAGTAAGTCTGAAGATATGATAGGCATTATACCCATGAATAAAGATAGTGCTTTCATAGCTCTGAAAACATGTTTCTATAACTATACATATAGGAATGTGTACAAGTTGCTGGAAAGCCTCAAGTTCTGGCATTTTTTTTTTGTTAAGACTTTTGGCATTAAGTAGAGACATGTTAATCTGTTATAAATTAGAATTTACTAAGTTGGAATGTCCATCAGCTGGACTCTGCCTAAAAAAGGCACTATGGAAACAGCAAAGGCTTTGCCACAATGTGAAAGCTTTGGTAAGAGAGGTGACGGCCATCTGTGGCAAAGTAGGAAGGCTCATCAGCCATCTCATTCCAAGCTGACATACTGGATCACCCTAGAATGACACCAACTATATATCTAATTATTAAAGCCAATTATCTTGTTCATGAATATCTGCATCATTCTGGGTGATGATAAAATACACTCAAGACCAGTATCTTTCCTGCCTCAGGCACATGCTTAGTAAGCTCAATTATATCCTTCTGCATCACCCTCTGGGTAGAGTCTCTAAAGGTTGTTCACCCACACATGGGTCGCTATCAGGTAATAATCATATTTGTCAGGATGGAGGGATCTAAAAAACTTTGTTACATACAAGATCCTTGCTCCAGAAAGACAGCTAACTGTCGTCCAATTCTTATACAGCCTGGTGATCATGGACAGTATAGGCACAGCAATTGAGTAAGTTAAAGGTGATGAATTGCCTAAGATGGGTGGTAGGATGTACACTGTGGGACAGATAAACAAATTAAGACATCAGAGCAGAAACCAAAGTCTCTCCAACTGCAGAGAAGTTCAAAGAGAACCGGTTATAGTGGTTTGAGTACATGTACAGGAAAAGAAAAGGCAATCTGACGAAGATGATTTGGGACAGATATGAAGAAAGCCAGAGCAAACTAGGACATCCATTAAAGAGCTTGGACAGACAGTGATAGAGAAGAAGACCTGTGATCATCAGGCATGGCTGTCTAACAAGGTCGAAGAGTGGCACTGAATCAAGAGAGATGGCAACAGCTGATGCTGCACCCTGACACTGTGTAGAAAAAGAGAAAAAATGGTTGATGATGATGACGATGATGGCAATAATTTCTTTAACTTATTATCATAAGCACATAACTTGCACGTAAGTGGCTATCTGTGGTGCTTTGGCAGAAGCAGGATATGTGCAAATCTAACTGCTCAGTGCCACAGTTGTGCAGTGAAAAGCATTGCAATTAAACAGTGCTTTGCTCTTGTTGTGTTCTTGGCTTTAGCTTTTTCTTCATGGAGTCTGCATGCCCTCCTTGTGTCATTATTGGTTTGCCAATGTGCTATGGTTTCCTCCAGCACTTCAATAGCGTGGTGTAGGTGAACTGGCTTTTCTCTGGAGACGAGAATACAGCATAATTGTGAGTCTGTGCATCTTGTGACAGACCTGGTTTTATCTTTTGTCACACTTAAAAATACTGGGCACATAAGTAACTTTTCTGAGTTGCAGTAAAAAATGCAGCTAATAAATATTTTAAAAATAAGGTATAAAATACATCACAGAACAATAGAGCTTTTGAGGGCCTGGTGGCCCACATACCCCAAACTGTGTAAATGTATTTTGACATGGAATTAGCAGTGGTCTCTTCCCTGAACCCCAATCATTCTAAACCCTGCCCTGCTCAGAGGTATGTACAGATGGTTGCTGTAGCTTATGTGGGGGCTGTGGATGGTATAATCATTGTTTGTTTAGTTTTCCGTTCAGTAAGACATCAGAAGGGTACACAGGAAGTCATTACAGCTTCTTGTGGAACTGTAGATGGTGAGGTCATTATTTCTTTTACTTCTCTTACAGACATCAGAGGTATGCAGAAAAGGTCACTTTAACTTATGTAGGAGTGATGTGCTATCTAGCAGCAACACACTGGTATGTATTACTATGAATATTATTTTTTTTTTACTTTTCTCACAATCGATCATCAGTCATGCATACAGGTGACTGCCTTTTGGGAGTTAGGGATGAGGAAGCATGCTATGTATATGTATGGAAGCAGTCGCTTTAGAATTTATGTATCCTTTCCAACATTGGTCTTCTCAGTTTATTCTGAGCTACAGTTTTGTTAGCTATAAACATTAAGCCTTGGGCACAAGCTATTTCTTCCTTGAATGGAAAAAAATAAGACTGAATTTCTTTTCTTATGATTTTTGTTCAGGCCACAATTGAATCAAAAGGTTAGGAAAATGTTCTAAAATGCCCCTTGGAACATCCATAAACCTATGGCTTCTGGGGTTCAAAGACCCCCTGCTTGATTCAGTTATTTGCTGTACATTTATTACTGTATTGTCTTGGCTAGTTAGTGTGTTGAAAGGATGCAAGGAAAGGTAAAGTTCAACAATAACAATGAATTTCTTTCCTTAATCATATTTTTTGTTCAGACCATCATCAGATGAAAAAGTTGTTTTAGAGAAACTCTAAAATGTACTTCAGAGTATCTAGAAAGCATTTGCTTCTCAGACAAGCTGAAGAGTAAAGAAAAATATGACAACAAGGGGGTAATGTAATCTGTATGGAGTGGGAAGCCTAAGAAGGGGACAGATAGTGGGACCAATGGATGATGTGTGCGGGGGTGGGGTGAAACAGTAAGCAGTGGAGGTGCCATAGAGCCCTTCATCTAGGGCACCATTTCACCACAGGCCAGCTATGTACATATGATTGTTGTAATGTAACTAAATGCCAGTCACTGTGAATGTCCCTCTGTCAGATGGGCCAACATGGTGTGATATACAGACCTGTGTATCACACTACATTGGCCCACAGGGCTGTTGAAAAATAAGGCTGCTTAGTGGGGGGGGGGGTTCCATTGACAAGTTGACACTTGGAAGTGTCTAAGGGGTCTTTTAACTTGACACTTGCTCAGAGCCCCAGAAATCTAACACTGTCCCCATTTGTCCGTCAGTAGAATAAATACTGTGGTGTTGCCATAAGTCAGCATGCTAACTGAGTAGTACATGCTACAGTCAGGTTGTGGAACATTATCACTGCGACACTCTGATATCTCATTAAGGGTAATGCCATGAGTAAATGTCACCAAGCATTATTTGCCATATCAGGGAGTAACACAGCCATCAGACTTAACTATTGTCATCATGGCATTGAAATTCATGTTATCAGCAAGAGTACTACATCTGTCTGAGCTGTGCTTTTCCCTTCTTGTGGATAAGATTGCCACATGTGATAATACATTAAACTATCCCATAAAATATTTTTTAACTGCTGTAGTAAAAAAAAACTTCATGTGTTGTTTGTGGTTGATTATTGTTCCATTGTAGACTTTGTTATAGCTACCATTCACAAGTACCGAATGACTCATATTGTATGACAGAAATAAACTGAAATAACTTGCAGCCTAATGTTTTACAATGGAAGCTTTACTCAATAAACATGACACAGAATTTCCTGTGTACTGCTGATGTCTATATGGTATGTATTCTTGTGGACTCACGGACATGTTTCATTTTGTTGAATCACGAATGATTGAAAAAATGTAATTAAATATACATTTGATTGAAGATTCATTTGGTTGGATCACAATTCATACAAAAATCACTGCTGGTATTGTTTTGGATCATAGGAATTGCAAGGCAAATTAGTATAGAACAGAATGCATACCTTACTAATGCCCACTCTCACCCGGCAATGTGGATACTGGCTTTGGGTGAATGTCGTTGTTGATATGACTCATGACCCAAGTGCAAAAATGGGAAAAAGAGTTTGTGGATGGATGTTGTACTTCTGTCTTTCGAAGTTTGTGTTTGTGCACCAGCAGTGATTCACTGTGTGAGTGGGTTTTCCTTCTCTCCACAGTGGTGCACCATTGGCATTAGTATATAAGGACATGCCCCTCACCCTGTAAAAAAGCTTTTGGAGGCATATTTACTATATAACATTTTCTCTGAAATGTGATTCGGTTACTTATGTTTGCGATGAAATCTGCTTTCAATCATGCCAGTTTTTAATGATTTGATGAAATGAATATTTTAATTAAATAAATATACTCAAATTCCTGGTCTGTCTACATAGTAATATGACAGATGGCACTTACAATATGGTTTCCTAGCATACTGTTCAGTGTAAGATTCATCCTGCATCTTAACACAGTCTTCCACATTCCAGTATGGTCAGCCTACCAAAAGAGGCGTTAAAGTACTTTGTCCAGGTCCTGTTGCAGTTCACTTGTGGAACAATTATGATGCCACCTAAAGGGTTAATGCTCTTCGTGTTTCACTGTTGCAGTCCTCACATATGGGTTATTAGGCTCCCAGTAGCCCTCAGTCAGCCCGAATACCAGAGTCCTTGGTATATGATGTTGGCTGCCACCGGTTGTAAAACTGATGTCAGTACGTCAGGTATAAAGGGAGGCAGCCGACGCCATTTCCTCAGCCTTTCTTGCAGCGGAGCCCGAAGCAGATGCAATTCGCACTAGTGCCGGTCGGCCGTTTACCTTCGTTTCGCTTTCCGACTACCAAGTTGAAGACACCTTCAGATAAGTACCCTGTTGGGGATCCTCTTTTCTTGCTTTAACGAATGTCAGATAAAGTTAATAACTGTCTTGCCTGTGGAAAATAGATTACGCACCGTGATTTCCATTCCTATTGTATAACTTGTTTGGGCCTTGAGCACAATGTCCCTAACTTGTGATCTCTGTGCTTCTTTTAACCCATGTACGATACGCTGTAGAGCTAAGATTTTGTATAAGCATTTCGGAGTCTGGCCTAAGTTCGTCGGTATGGAGTCTTCTGTTCTCCCGACTTCGGATATACCTAGGAAATGCAAAGACAAGGACCGCGACAGGCCTAGGGTTAAATCTACTGACGACGCACCAGTGAAATTGGTCATCAGCACAGCGGTAGTCAGTGCGGCGCTTTCACAGCCCCTGCAGTATGCAGATCTTCAGCTGCAAGCCTCTGCTGAGACCTTTACTGAGTCCTCCATGCCGCAGGCTGCTATTTCGTCTTCAGACCCTCTGCCTGTCTCTACCTCAGATGGGTCTGGAGCCGCTTTGCAGGCACTGGCTGCTGACACCTCTTCTTTTCGACATGAGACCAGAACCAGACTGACTACCTTAATTCAGACTTCTGCAGTTGCTAGGCCTCCCGAGTCCCTCCGGATTGCTAGTAAACCTTCCAGCCACAAACTTACTGACAAGCAGGTGTCAGCCTCCCCTCCTGTACCTCAGTCCCAGTTCGTAAAGATGGCTGGTGATCTTCTTTCCCTGATTAGGGGCTCTCATCCCCCCCTTCTAAGAGGGCTAAGGAATTATCTTCTGATGTTTTGTCTGCCTCAGATTCTGAGATTTCCAGTATGTCTGCTGGTGAAGAAGGAAATTCTCAAATTTTTTCTGGCTTTGAGGATTCTGATGCTGAGGACTCTATCCCTTCTGCCTCCCCTCCAGAAGATTTTTCCTTTGGGGATTCTTTGAATACTCTTAGGGAGCATTTTAAATGGGAATGTCAAGATTTTCCACAGTCTAAGAAAAGAATCACGGAATTTTTAGATTTGCCACAGCATAAGCCTCTGGCTATACCTCCAGTTTTGGAAGTTGTGGATGATGTTTTCATGGAAAATTCTTTAACTCCTAATTCTGTCCCTCCTGCCTCCAGAAAACCAGATAGGTATTACAGGGTTCCTGAATCTCATCAATTCCTTTTTAAAAACCCTACTGCTGATCCAGAAATTATTTGTCAAGACCCCAAGGGTGTTAAGGCTACTATTGCTAAAAACCCTGTGCCTTCTGATAAGGAATCTAAGGCCCTGGACAGGTGGGGTAAAAAAGGCTATACCTGTGCTACTCTTGCCATTACATCCGTGAATTGTCTTTTTCACATGCTTAAGTATCAGCAGCATACTTTGGTGGCTATTAAGGCTAAACTTGGAGATATTCCTTCCATCACGGAGAACAAAGATTTCAAGACTTACTGAATTCTGCCACTTTAGTTAATAAGCATTCACTTCATTGTGGTTTTGACACTTTGGAGGCTTCCTGCAGAGCAGCAGCCACTGGTTCCATAATTAGAAGGCATGCTTGGCTCAGGGAGCAGCATTTTTCTGAACCAGTTAAATCTAAATTGCTGGATGTTCCTTTGCACAAGAGCAATCTTTTTGGTAATAAGGCTGAGAAGGTACTAAAGAAGTTGGAGGATAAGGCAAAATCTATGCAAGCTGTAAAATATTTCCTTCAGGTTCAACCTCCTCAGTTTAGTAGGGCATTATCCTTCCAAGAACTGGTCTTTCCCTGATCCTGGCAAGCAGGGTCATTCTAGGCCTAGGCGTTTCAGATCTTGCAGAGGGCAAGCTTCTGTCCTTCAAAGGGCTAAACAATGGCATTCTTCTTCTGCTAAATCGGAAAGTTCTAAGCCAGCTTCCCAAAGTAAACATTCTCAATGACTCCAGCCTTCTTGTGCCTGCCTCTGTGGACCCTAGTTTTCCTTAGGGGGGAAGGTTAGCCAGGTTTGCAGAGGTATGGTCTACCATCACAGATGACAAATGGGTTCTCAATATAGTAAACCAAGGTTACAAGTTTTACTTTCACACCTTCCCTGTTTTACAAGGATACCCAGAACTCTCAGGGCAGAGGTAGAAACTCAAAATCTGAAGTAGTTAACTTCATTTGTGCAGCAACCTTTGGGAATCGGATCCGACCTCGGATCCGAGCTGGCAGTTTTCAACAGCTTTAGATCTGAGCTCCAAGCTCCTCCCCCTACCCATAATCCCCTGCCAACCCTGACTGACCCCAGATCTAGTTTGCCGCGGTTTAGTTCAGCAGCTTGATCCTGAGTCTCCTGGTGTTCTCATCTCTTCGTGAGAAAAAAAATGTAACTTTTTCAAATCTTTTCTTTAATTTTTGGTGTGTGTGTGTGCTTAACTCCCTTATAGTTTAAATTCTCTTAGTTTACCTTATTAGTTTTCCTTCCCCTACTTGTGGTTCCATCAGTGTTGTGTGTGTGTGTGTGTTGGGGCCTTGTGTGTGTGGGTTACTTTCTCAGTATGTCTGAGGCCCCAAAGTTAATGTTCTCTAAGTGCACCGAGTGTGGCCATAAGCTGTCCCCAGCGGATGGCCACACTCGGTGTGTATTGCGCCTTGGGGTTGAACACCTGTCCTCTGGTTGTACCATTTGTGCAGCGTTCAACCCCAGGGCACTTAAGGACCGGAGGTCTAAGCTGATTCCGGTGGGTCTTCTGCCTCCGGATTCTGCTTCTACCTCCGGTCCTTCCGTGGCTCCCGCAGCGGCTGCCACTCCTGCCTCCCTCCCCCCAGCCGGGACTCAACCTCCCACCTTAGGCTCGGAGGAGAGGGAGGCTAGGAAAGAAAGGAAGAGGGAGAAGCACCACAAGCAGCGGGCCGAGGCCTCCTCTTCGTCCACCCCCCCCCCCAGCTAAGCGGTCTTCTCCCTCTAGGTCTTCTGGTTCTCCTCCTTCTCGGATCCGGTCCCCGTGCTTTTCACCGGGTCCTGAGGAGGAGGAGACCCGATCTCCGTCGAGGTCATCGAGGTGACACTCCCACCCCACCTCGGTGGCCTCGTCGAGATCCACAAGAAGTCTCACAGATGCAGATTTGGACCGGATGATGAGAAGATTCCTCCAGGCCCAACTGCAGATGGGAGTGCTCCTGCCTCCCCCCCCCCCCTTCTGGGGAGGAGCTCGACCCCCTTCTTTGCCCCGATAGCTCCTTCTGTGACCCGTTTCCTGGGTTCAGAGTCTTCGGAGCCGGGCAGCCTTGGAGCCGGGGGGGTGTCGGCGCAGATAGTCTCGGGTACTTCGGCACAGACACTTCCCTCGAGTCTGTTGGGTCCATTTTCTTTGGATCCGAGCTCTCGGAGCCGAGGGCTGAGCTTCGGATCCGGCGGTATCGGTATGCCTTCGGCTCCGCCCGGGTCGGAGCATGCTGGTCCATCGGATCCGATCGCTTCGGCGTCGGCCCCGATCCGTCCGTTGGATCTGAGGGAGAGTCTGCTTTCGGATCCCAGAGAGAGCAGCTCTCCCTCAGCATTCGGCGTGGTGGAGAGGGTTCTGTCGAGGGATTCCAGGCCCCCGACCCTTGCCACGGCTCCACCCTGCACTCCTTCTCAGTTGGGCCCGGCTTCCATCACCCGGCCCCAGGGACAGCCTGCTTTGACGTCCCAGGTAGTTCCGGTGGAACAAGACGTTGCTGGTGTGACCTCCTTGGACAGCCCCCCGAGGAGGTCCCTCACAAGCGAAGGTGCAAGAGGAGGCACCTGGACTCCCCCGAGTCCTTGACTGAGGACACGGATTTGGAGGAAGGGGAAGGCTCCCCAAGATCACCCCCCGAAGATGTCTCATTTGGTGAGCTCATGGAGATGCTTAGAATAAAGAGGGGGTGGTCTGCCCCAAAGCCTACCTCGGATGAATCCGTGTTCCTGGAGGCATTTGAAGCAGGCCCGTCTACCTCTTGTGTGTCCCCTCCGGCCGACCCCCTGGTAGATTTGATCACTACCAGGGCGTGGAAGGAGCCGGACACTGTGGAGCCAGTCCCCAAGCGCCCGGACAAGATCCTTAGCCCACCCCCTGACAAGTCACACTGGAGTAAGGGTCCCCCAGTAGATGCCATGTTGGTGGCAGCGGCCACCAAGAGGGAACTTGCTCAGGAGAGTCCCTCGGTTCATCCCCTGAGCAAGGAGTCTCGGTCAATGGACCGCCTAGGGAAGCGGGTGTTTAGTTCAGCGACCTTCTCGGTGAGGTCTCTGAACTACATGGCACATGTGCTTCAACTGCAGTGGGACCTTATTAAAGAGTACGCTGCGTCGCCCCCCGAGTCCATGTCGGCGGAGGACAAACAGTTGCACTCCACCTGGATGGCCACTCTACGTTCCATATCTAACACCTCTATGCAGCTTCTGTCTCATGCCATGGAAGGAGCCACTAGAGCCGATGGAGCAGGCCTCGTTATGAGACGTCAGGCCTGGCTCCGACACTGTGATTTCGCGGAGCCCTTCAAGGCGTCGTTCTCTAATGCCCCTTTTGATGGTTCTGGTCTCTTTGGCAAAACCATGCGAGATACCTTGGTCCAGAGTGAAAAGGACGAGAAGACATTGTCTGCCATTGGAGTCCGCTTCTCTGCTCCCCAGAGGTCCTTTTCTAAGAACCAAAAGGGACAGAAGAAGATGTGGTTCCGGAAGTCGCAACAGTCCCATTCCGCTCCGGACTCCCAGCCCTTCTGTGGCAGAGGAGGGCAGGGTGGACGCCACCCTAGAAGCAGAGGGGGCCCGCGGAACTTTGGATCCAGAGAACCCTTCTCGGACCAACCCATGCAACACCCATGAGGGGTTGCCCGACTGCTCCACTCTGGAGGCAGTCGGGGGGGGGCATTTCTCGAAGCACCCAGCAGCTTGGGAGTCCATCACGTCAGACCACTGGGTGCTTCGCATCATATCCAGAGGATATCAGATTCCCTTCTCTCGTTACCCACGCAGCCCCAGATACCTCCCCGATGTCCCAACCGATCAGAGGGAGGCCGCAGCAATGGAAATCCAACATTTGCTGGGAAAAAGAGCCATCCAACACGTCCCCCCAGACCAGTGTGGGTCCGGGTTTTACTCCAGGTTCTTCTTGGTGCCAAAAAAGACGGGGGCTTTAAGACCAATCCTCGTCCTTTCTTCCCTGAATCTGTCAGTAACCAAAGAGAAGTTCCGCATGGTCACTCTTCAATCCATTCTCCCCCTCTTACGGGAGAACGATTGGATGTGCTCTATAGACCTCAAGGATGCGTACTACCACATTCTGATGGACAGGTGATCCAGGAGGTTCCTCCGCTTCCAGCTAGGAGCCAGTCATTACCAATTCAGGGTCCTCCCCTTTGGTCTCACCACAGCCCCCAGGGTGTTCACCAAAGTGATAGCAGTGATAGCGGCCCACCTGAGGCTCCAGGGAATTCAGGTCTTCTCGTACCTGGACGACTGGCTCCTGACCGCCCCAACAAGGCATCTACTCTGTTCAGCCAGAAACTACTTTCTCCGTCTAGCTCCCTGGCTGGGGATCACTATCAACATAGAGAAGTCGTCTCTTACTCCAACTCAGATTATAGACTTCATAGGGGCCAGATTGGACACAAACAAGCTCCTAGCTTTCTTGACCACAGACTGGCTACTATCCCTGAGGCTACATGTGCAGGCCATTCTACAATCTCCAGCTCCCCCGGCGGAATTGGTCCTGAGGGCTCTCGGCTCGATGGCGGCAGCGATCAACCTACTGCCAATGGCACGTTTGAACATGAGGGTCTTACAATGGACCCTCCAGGTCCAGTGGTCCCTTCTTCACTACCCTCTGAGCCATCCCATCCCCCTCAGCAGGGTCTGCAAGAGGGCCCTTCTATGGTGGCTCCAATCTCCAGACCTTCAGCAAGGACGCCCCTTTTCTATGACCCCTCCTGTAGCCACGGTGACCACAGACACCTCCCGCCTAGGGTGGGGGGGGCATTGTTCGGGCAGGACAGTCCAAGGCACGTGGGACCTCATGGAGACCTCATTGCATATCAACGTCCTAGAGATGAGGGCAGTGCTGTTAGCGTTGCAAGCACTTCAGGACCTTCTTCCCGTAGGAACGATTGTGATTCAGACGGACAACATGTCGGTTGTCTGGTACATCAATAAACAAGGGGGAACCAGGTCTTACCCACTCTGTCGAGAGGCCATGAGAGTGTGGGAATAGGCTGTCTCCACCAACCGCTTTCTCATAGCAACGCACATTCCGGGACAGTCGGGACAGTCCAACATCCTAGCGGACAAACTAAGTCGCACCATCCTGTTACCATACGAGTGGTCTCTGAATCCCGAGATAGCGAATTGGATCTTCACCAAATGGGGTCAACCCTGTTGCGATCTCTTTGCCTCTCCCTCGAACACAAAATGTTATGACTACTTCGCTCTCATTTCCCCCTCTGGGGAACCCCCGAGAGATGCTCTGGTGCATGCTTGGCCTCCCGGTTTTCTTTATGCTTACCCTCCTCTTCCTCTAATGCTGAAGTTTCTTCAGAAAGCCAGTCAGTTGGGGAGCAGGATAATCCTCATTGCCCCATTTTGACCTCGTCAAACCTGGTTCCCTTACCTTTGATCTCATCTAGTGAATCCTCCTTGGATTCTGGATCCCCGTCCGGATCTAATATCCCACCCCCTAGATCTCCCAGTCCCGAACCTGGACAACCTCAAGCTCACGGCTTGGCTGCTCCAGTTCCGCTCGTAGCTAGGACTCCTGGTATCTCTTCCCCAGTTAAAACCATTCTAGTAGCTGCGCACAAGCCTTCTACTAGAAAGATCTATAGCAGCAAATGGAAACGTTTTTCCATTTGGACGGAACGCAAAAATTTGGATCCTTTTACAGCTCCTCTGCCCGCTGTATTAGACTTTCTGTCAGGACTGTTTCATCAAGGAGCTAGTTCCTCCACAGTCAAGGTCCAACTAGCAGCTATCTCTCATTATCACGTTGGAAATGAATTGGGTCCTTTGATCACCACGAAATTGTGTAAGACCTTTTTGAAGGGCACCTTTTTGCTCAGACCCCCAGTGAAGGAGGTGGTCCCTCCTTGGGATTTAACGTTGGTGCTTCAGGCCTTGACAGCTCCCCTTTTGAGCCTGCAGCCTCCATAGATCTTAAATTCTTATCATGGAAAACAGCCTTTCTTGTCGCTATCACTTCGGCTCGAAAGGTCTCTGAACTACAGGCCCTATGTGTAAAACCTCCTTACTTGACCTTTCACAAGGATAGAGTTTACCTCCGGACCAATCCCTCCTTTCTTCCCAAGGTTGCCTCTGAGTCAAATATTAACCAGTCCATCAACTTGCCGGTCTTTTTTCCTAACTATCATAACAAAGGGGAATACAAATTACATTCATTGGATGTGCATAGACAACTTCGCTTCTACATCCACAGGACATCTGGTCATAGGAAATCCGACCAGTTGTTTGTCTCCTTTGCCAAATTTAACTTGGGTAAACCTGTATCAAAAGTCACACTCTCTAGATGGATTTCACAATGCATCCTTTTAGCATACGACAGTTCGGGCAGGCCCGCACCTCAAGGAGTTCATGCCCACTCTACTCGATCTATGTCTACCTCTGCGGCTTTCAAAGCTAGAGTTTCTTTGGATGATATTTGCTCGGCAGCCACTTGGGCTTCATCTCATACTTTTATCAATCACTACAAATTGGACATTATCTCCAGAGGGAGAGCATCCTTTGGCTCTGCAGTGCTCCGGAACATCCTTCCATAAAGGTTGCCCAAGGTTCAGGTAGCTGGGGACTCTGTCCCAAAGGTTGCTGCACAAATGAAGTTAACTACTTCAGATTAAGAAGTTATGTACTCACCATAATGTTCCATCTGAGTAGGTAAACTTCATTTGTCAGCAACCGTCCCTCCTCCTGCCCCCTCTCTTGCAAATGTTCTCATACTCAGGTTCATGGGTTTTACCCATTTATCTTGGGATTAGTCATTGCTAGCAGTTTTCTGCTGTTGGGCAAACTTGATCTGAGGTCAGTCAGGGTTGGCAGGGGATTATGGGTAGGGGGAGGAGCTTGGAGCTCAGATCTAAAGCTGTTGAAAACTGCCGGCTCGGATCCGATTCCCAAAGGTTGCTGACAAATGAAGTTTACCTACTCAGATGGAACGTTATGGTGAGTACATAACTTCTTATTTCTTCTCTATTGACCATGGGGTCTATAAAGCCAGTTCCTGCAAATTAGGCAGGCCTAGGTTTTTATTCAAGGCTTTTTCTGGTACCCAAGAAAGGGGGCACCTGGCGCCCTATTCTGGATCTGTCCATTCTGAACACTTTTCTGGTGATTCCCAAATTCAAGATGTTCACCCTTCAACAATTACTACCAATGCTGGCCAAGGATTCATGGCTGGTAACTTTGGATCTCAAGGAGGCTTATCTGCACATCTCAATATGGGAAAGTTGCAGGCAGTACCTTTGCTTCAGGGCTGGGGAGCAACACTTTCAATTCTCTGCATTGCCCTTTGGCTTATCTACTGCTCCCAGAGTTTTTACGAAGTGCCTGGCTCCAGCCATTGCTTTTTACAGGCAGAGAAACATTCAAATTTATCCTTACCTGGACGACTGTCTCATTCAAGCAAATTCCCCAGAACAACTAGAAAAGGATTTGAATTTTGTGAAAAACATTCTCACCTCTTTGGGTTACACTTTCAACGAAAAGAAGTCAAAGTTGGTTCCTTCAAGGGAGATTGTTTTCCTGGGAGCAAGTCTGAATACAGCCACCCAGATGGTATTCCTCCCTCAAAAGTAGCAAGAAGATCTTTCTGCTTACTTCATGAACTTGGCAAGCATGACCCAGCTCTTTACAAGGAAATTCCTGCAAGCACTGTGGTTCATGGCTTCATGTATTTTGATGATCCCATATGCAAGGCTGCATATGAGAAAACTTCAATGGTATCTCAAGAATCTTTGGTGTCAACACACACAGGACTTAGACTTGATTCTTCCCCTGATTCCCTGTCTACAAATGGAGTTCCGCTGGTGGGCAACAGCCTGTTCTCAGAACAAGGGTCTGCCTTTCTGCCCACCACCTGCCAGCCAGACTCTCACCACAGACACCTCAGATGTTGCATGGGGGGCTCATCTGGAGGGCAGGGGCATACAGGGGACTTGGAGCACCCAGCAGATTCATCTGTACATAAACTTAAAAGAATTGATGGCAGTGCTGCAGGCCTTGCTGGCTTTCAAGGACCTACTCTACCCTGGGACTCTGCTGATCAGGACAGACAATACCACAATCATGTGGTACATCAACATGCAAGGGGAGACTCACTCTTAGCCCTTGTGCAGACAAAGCATGAGACTATGGTCCATAGCAGCATCCATGGGCTTATATCTCATAGCACAGTATCTTCCAGGGAGGCTAAACTCCTTGGCGGATCATTTGAGGAGACCTGTTTTGGATGCTCACGAGTGGCAACTGAACAGGGACATTTTCCATCGCATCACTCATCATTGGGCACCCCACAAGTGGATCTTTTCTCCTCTCACACCAATCACATCCTTCCAACCTTCTGCACCAGGGAGTTTCACAACGAAGCTTGGAGGGTGGCTGCGTTGATACATCTATCAGTTTATGCATTCCCTCCTCTGCTTCTTCTTCCCAGAGTGCTACTAAAGATAAGGGACGAAAAATCAAAGGCTATTCTGATAGCTCCAGATTGGCCCAGGCAGCATTGGTATCCCCTCCTTCGCAACCTTTCCCAGGCTTAGCCTTGGCATCTTCCCCTGGTACCAGATCTGTTGGTTCAGGAAGGGGGAAAGTTCCTTCATCCTTATCTTCAAAGTCTGCATTTAACTGTCTGGCTAATACTTTAAATCTTTCCCAACAGGTGGTTGAAGTTCTTCATGAGGCCAAGGAGGCCTAGCACAAGAAAATCCTATGCAGATAAATGGAAGAGATTTTGCTCTTGGATGCTAGCTAAAGGAGAAGACTCTTCTCATATTTCTCTTTCACTCATTCTTGACTACCTAGCAGGACTGCTTAATGGTGGACTTTCCTTTTCTTCAGTCAAAATTCACGCTTCAGCAATTTCGGCTCATTGTTCTTTTGAGCAACCCATTTTTTCTCACCCCTTGATGAAGCAGTTCCTGAGGGGAGCTAGTAATCTTGGAACTCCCAGAAGAGCTCCTACTCCTGCTTGGGATTTTAATTTTGTCCTGGAAAAACGTCCTCTGCCTCCCTTTGAACCAGCTGCCTCTGCATATTTGAAGTTTCTGTCCTGGAAAACTGCTTTCCTTTTAGCTATTTCTTCAGCTAGAAGGGTATCTGAGCTGCAAGCCTTAATGGCAGTGGAACCTTTCATTATTTTTCACTCAGATTGGATTTCTCTGAGAACCAATCCTTTATGCCTAAGGTGGTTTCCAATTTAACCCTTAAGTAGTCTATTCACCTGCCTACATTTTTCAACAATCCCCAAAATAAAGGGGAAAGGATTCTTCATTCTCTTGATGTGCATAGACAGCTGAGATTTTACTTATACAGGACTAAATCCTTTCGAAAATCTAAAAAGTTTACTGGTTAGTTTTGCTCCTGGGGCTCAGAGTAAAGCTATTTTAAAACAAACAATCTCCAAATGGATTGCTCATTGTATTCACTTTTGTTACCTGCAGCATGGGAAGGTTCCCCCTCAGGGTATTAGGACCCTTTCTACTAGAGCAGCCTTTATCTCTGCAGCCTTTCTGAGAGGTGTGCCTAATAAGGACATTCTAGAAGCAGCTACTTGGTCTTCTGTCCATACTTTCACAAAGCATTACAATCTACCTTTGTTTTCTAAATCCAGGGCTGGTTTTGCCTCTGCAGTTTTGCAGGGCCTCCTTACCAACCCTTAATCTATGATCCTTCCTCCCCCCCTTTGTCTTCTTACTGGGCTTTGGGAATCAACCCATATGTAAGGACTGCAACAGTGAAACATGAAGAACATAGTAAAGTTGTGTACACTTACCATAAATGTAGATGTTTGAGTGTATTCACTGTTGCAGTCCTGGTTTCCCACCCTCCATTCCCCCTTTTTTCCTAAGGCACAGACTATAGATTTTTATTTTTTGTATGACATGTGTCCAGGGTGCTGCCATTCCTGGGTTAGCCTTCTTTTGGGGGCTCCTGACAGTTAAGGCAAGAAAAACTGAGGAAATGGCGTCGGCTGCCTCCCTTTATACCTGACGTACTGATATCAGTTTTACAACTGTCAGCAGTCGATGTCATATACCAAGGACTCTGGTATTCGGGCCGACTGAGGGCTACCGGGAGCTGGGTAACCCATATGTGAGGACTGCAACAGTGAATACACTCGAACATCTACATTTATGGTAAGTGTACACAACTGTACTTTCTGCTTAATGCTGAAAAATGGAAGCCTGAGAAGGGTAACTTGGTAAGGGTTAGTCTCCACAGCAGAGAGGATAAATCACATTAGACATTTATGGATTTTTTTGTGCAGTAATGTTGTTATTGAGCAGTAGCTTGAAACAGTGATTGTGTCCTCTACACACATTATCAGAGAAAGATTCCTTAAACAACACATTGCAGATGATGCATGAAAAGACATCTAAATCAGTTGAACAGGATTAAGACTAGTAGTTATAAAATAAATAAGGTATTAATATTAGTATTCATATTAACACATGATAGTGATCATGAGTGAATTACGATCAGGAGGTGAAAACACTAGCTCGTTACATATCTTACTGTAACAGTGGCATGTTGGACCTTTTGTTCTAGTAAATTATTAGTAAAAACGTCCACAGATTATTACTTTATTATACATGATCAGTCAGTAGTAGCTGGTGAGGAAAACCTAAATAACTAAAAATACCATCACTAACATATTACATCTTGCATTCAGATAGTGATAATGTGTTAGCCTAGTTACCTGTGTCTGTTTTCCAAGAGTGCAATGTTACCAAACTGTCCTACAGGTTTCGACATTGTTCAGCTTCTGATTGCCAAAGTACCATCACTTCTTTCCTTGACCGTTGCTGCACATGAAGGCACTACAGGTGCTTAATTTGGAGTTAAGGAAAACCAAAATCTGCTAATGCTGAGTAGAGGAAAATGCCAGTATAATTATTTCCTATTGCACTGAATGTTGTACTAGAAAATCTCAACACTGCTGTTATCTGTTCTGGTTATGCAAATTTCTTGTGTCTGCATGCTTCCAGTAAATCTTATTTGTTCTCACAGGAAAGCATGAGCTTGTGCCATAATATAATTTCTCTGCCAACTTGTCAGGAACATAATATTTTTTCATAATAAGGGATGTTCTTGAGAGAAGGGATTGTTTTTCTTACACTCTGGAACAGTAGAATGTGAGACACGTGGAGCTAATAGCATCTTTAAGAATTCTTTGATGCAGTGACATGGATATTACTCTACAAGACACTTGAACAAATCTTACCAAGCAACGTTTTAAAACAAAATTGTTGTACTCTCAGGTGGTTATACTTCATTACAGCAGCAGGGTTTATACATACAGTTAGCAGATTCTTCGTGTATATAATATTTCTGATTGCTAAATGGAATATTAGACTATAAATATATGAGAAACTGCAGTAGCAAAATCAGCCTGACAGCCAGAGATATTTGGCATGCTGTAGTTGAAGGTATTACTGAGACATAATAACAATATAGCATAAAATAAGGAATAATATGGTGGTGCCTAGTGTTAGCAGAGCTGTTACCCTGTAAAATGCTAATAAATGAACTTAAAACCAAAGCTAACAAAATCATAAATGTATTCAGGTAACATAGCAAATAATCATACTTCCTAACTTCAAATAAACCTATTTTTATTGAGTAAGGAGGTGGGTATTATAACCAGTTGTGGAGCACTGCCTTAGAAAACAATAGTATTTTGAAATATGGTTTCAACTGTTTCTTTTCTGAGATGTGTCGGTATTATTTATTTATTACTTCATTCTCCATTTACCTGCCTAATCCATTTCAGTGTCATGACAAATCTGGACTGTATCTTGGCACTTAAGCAGAGCAGAGAAGCTAATTTTGTATGGAATGTGAACCCATCATAGGATGAACACACGCTCTGTCACACACTATGCTCATACTTATGGGAAATGTGTAGGAATGCCAGTTCACCTACAGTATGTCTGTCTTTGAGCTGTGAGTTTTTAAATGAAATTGGTGGAGACAGCAAAATTCCTTATAGACAGAGAGGATGTGCATACTTCACATGAACAGCACTCTTGCAGAGAACCATACTAGAGAATAAAGCCTTGTGAGGCAACAACTCTAACTGCTGCACCATTGTGCCTCCCAGGAACATTCTTGGCGTGGAAACACCTTCTTAACCTCTACTTACATTGTAAGTGGTGCTACCTGCTTAGACAAAGCAGTATATCAATGTTTCTTATCAAGGTAATGGTATATAACAAGTAAGCTAAAAAGGTAAATTCTGTTTATAAAAAAACACATCAATATACTGCAGACTTAATGATGACTAGTGTAAATCGGCTTTAGCTGTAACTTATGATCATATCCATTCATCCACCCATCCATCAATCCATTTTGTAAGCCATTTGGTGCTGGTAAGCAGATTACATCAGGAGATGTCCCAATAACCAGCAACAGTCTCCAGTTTATTCTGTGGGATCCCTAGTGTTCCTAAGCAAGTTAACACAGCTTTTTTTTCTAAGTTCTGAGATTGCTGAAGACCCTCCACCCAGTAAGCCATACCTGGTACTTCTCTTGCAGGAGGTGTTGATAGGACATATGACTGTTATATACTGAGTATTCTGAACCCATGGGATCAGCAACATTTGTAACTCATTTGGGTACCCTCCTTAACACTTTCATGCATGGCCAGTTTGAATGGATGGTTCCCAAGTATCCCTTCAGAAGAAAATAAGAGGAAAGTTATGAAAGTCTGCTTTTACACTGCATTTTCTGTATGAAACCACTTGTTTCTCTAGTAACCATTATTTTCCTTGAAAACCATATTCATTTGAAAAACATATAGATTCTCTAAAAATATAAAAATAAGATCAAAAGTTTTTTTCATGCAAAAATAAAAAAAATTGAACTCCGAGAAAAGTGCAAATAAATGCATGGTTAAGCATTGCAGATTACATTACTATCATTCAGTATGAATTATAAATTAGACATACAAAATAAGGGCAAAACATATTTCATGACTAAGCATTAATTCTTAATATAGGCCCAAAGCCACATCACAAAATAAAAATAATTTCTCAGATTGCCTGAACTATATATTTTTATTATTCTTCTAGGTGAAACATACAGGAAAAGACTATAAAATAAGTTATTCGCAACACAAGGTGTTATGCCAAGTGCATGAATATTTGCCAACCAATTGAAAAACAGAATATAGTCTTTGGAGGCAAAAATGCATGTGACAGAACACAGAGTACAAATTTAACCAACTGCAATCTGTATGAGATTTCACAACAGTGCAGCTGTTCATTATGCCTGTTAAAGCAGAAGTAAAATGTGCTGGAGAATGCCAGAAATTTGTACATGCAAAAGGCACAAGTCTACCATTTCTTACTAATGATAGACACTAGGATAATGTCCAAGCAACATAACCTGCATAGATTCTGCACTTAGGCAGTAAAGACAGCATCACTGCACAAGTGTTTACCTCAGCCAGCTTTCTGTCTGAGAGGAAACTGATGCATACTGAATGGTCATAGTGCTTTTAATGCCTTTGTGTAAAATGTGGTCCTGACATACAATGGTAAATTGCCCTTGGGAGATGGACATCATCTGCATTTAAAAAGTGTGCCTCATATTGTATATACTTACATTTGGGACATTCCAGCACTGTGTGGGTGACAACATGGGAGTGCCTCAGACTGCTGCATCCCATATCCTAGAAAAATTCCTAAATGTTGTTTATAGTTAGGCTCGGAATGACATACAGTTGTATTCAACATCAGCTGAACAGCATGCAGTACTGAATGAATTTTAAAGGATAATGAAGCCCCCAAATTTCTTGGTGCTAGTGACTGTATCCACATTGTTATCATGGTCTAGTGGTAAAGATACTGAAACCTATATAAATTTTAAAGGGTGGTACTAATCTAGCAAAGCCAGATTGTGTGCATTGCTGAGTGTACGGGATAATAAAAAATATGTCTGCCAGTACTCTTGGAGCACCCTTGAGAGGCATATGTGGAATGTGGAGACTAGAGGTATGTGGGTGTCGTACCCCATAGAGTTACCTAATGCATGACATCAGTGTCAGCCAAGAGGAACACACAAATCCAGTCAGAAAGAGTAGTAGCAGGAGCAACATAGCTGTGACTTACAAATGTTTATTTCTATTCCTATGTCAGGTCATAATGATTATCCCTTTGAATCATGGCTGATGACTCCCATCTGAAGCTCCCACAAAAAATTGGATGAATGTACACTGATGTTCACAAACAGTTCAGGCTAATGAGCAAGTGCTTGTCTGGCCTGCTGATATCTTGAGTCAGTTTTCTGGAAACGTTCAGCTTGCTGTACAGTACTTTCTGTGGTATAGGGTTTGATTCCTTTACCCGATATTTGCCTACTGTGACCTTGAGTAAGTCACTTAACCAGACATTGCGGTTATATAGCAGTGTAGTGCCTCGCGGGCGGTACTGCGCAGCTTGGGGCGTGGCATACATGATTGACACAGAACATGTAACAGTGTAGTGCCTCGCGGGCGGTACTGCAATGAAGACTTTTGGGACGTTATCATGCAACACAGAATGCAAGACATTTTCTTCGCCTTTATTTCTACATCGGGCACAAAGGTAACTGTTTGTGTCAATTGACACTGAACATGCAGCAAGAATGTGATCCGTAATATAATTTATAGTAAAGTAATAAAAAGACATTTTTCTTAGGAGCAAACACTCGCCTTTATTTGTAGAACATCAGGCACAAAAGTAACTCTTTGGCAATATTGACAGCATCAAACTAACAAGTGGTTAGGTTATGAAAACAAGTAGCTACATATTTAACTGTTACTGAGCATACGTACGGGAACCCAGCTCTTCCTTGTGCTCCTCCTGGTACTGTCTTATATGTTCCAGAAGGCACTTAAACAAGTCCTCACTCTGTCTTCCGTACTTCTCACGCCAAACAAACTCATCCAGGTGGCTAGCCACCATATGCCTTACTGTTCCGTTCATCTGTTTGAACTGTTTCTTGCAACACGACCACATCCCCTCCACCGCATTAGTGTGTGCACCAGTTGCAGGGTCTGCAAAATTTTTACTGTGATTTACAGTAAGGTGCGTATAATTCATTGCCGGCAGCTCAGAAATACCTCTATAAGCTGCCCATTCGTCCGAAACTATGACCGAGCCTGGTAGCACATGTTTGCTAATAATCGGAAGTAAGGTACCTGCATCCCTTCTCTCAATGAATGTCAGGTACCCACACTTTCTAGTGCAGTCATAGATTCCAAAGATCCAACGGTCCATTTTGCCTAACACCGACCACGATTGAATTTTGCCTTCACAAGGAGACATTCATCTATCTGCACTTCAAGACCTGGGCCACCGAGTAGCATGGGATCTTGCAGGAGTCTCCAGCTGCAGACATCGCGGAGAAACTGATACCAGTCCACCAGCGTGGTCTTGGATACTGTTAAGTGGTCTGCAAGCCTGCAGATTGGCAGTTTCCTTGACCACCAGTACATCACTTTAATCAGGGTATCCAGAGGCAGTCTGCTCTTATGAAAAAATGTGCCACAGAGCATTCCTGCTCTGCTTCTACAGTTCCTGGCTGTGCATCTCCAGGAGAACATAGCACGCTGCCGAACCAGAGACGACCAAGACCCACAGAGATGGCAGCGTTTGTCCTTCCCAAGTATTCCGACCGACTGCAGGAATGTAACCACGGATGTGGGCGAGGAGGTGATGCAGATAAGGTATGCGTCGTCCATCCTGTTCATTTCTTGAGTGTCACGAAGTTGCAAGGTAAAGGCAAAGGTTGTCATAGACAGATTTCAGGCATTTTATACATACAGGTGTACAAAAGGGCCGATTATTGCCGATTGTGCATGAATAGGTTGCCAGAATGTGTGAAATTATCACTTTTAATGCCAGAATGTGTGAAATTATCACTTTTAAAATAGCTGCTAAATGACACTGTGCATGTTAGGTGTTAAACAGTTAAACAGTATGTGTGAAGCGTTACCTACTCTTTCCCTCATAATTACTAACCGCGAGTTGAATTAGAAAGGTCATACGATGTGTAAAGTATGCTGGTTTTACTTATAAAGAGTTAATGCAATGAATTACTTATAAAGAGATAATGCAGTGAATTATTATGATTATTTTCTGTTTACCATGGATAACTGTAAAAACTATATTTACGCAATTTGTCTGGTACAAGTTAGCTTGCATTTAAAGTATGCTGGTTTTACTTATAAAGAGATAATGCAATGAATTACTTATAAAGAGATAATGCAATGAATTATTATGATTATTTTCTGTTAAAAACTATATTTACGCAATTGCATTTTCTTAAGTAAGAGGGTTAATATGTTTCGTGACAGTTATGGGCGTGTTTCGTGACAGTCAGAGCAGTTATGGGCGGTCATGAATTATTATGATTATTTTCTGTTAAAAACTATATTTACGCAATTGCATTTTCTTAAGTAAGAGGATTAATATGTTTCGTGACAGTTATAGGCGTGTTTCGTGACAGTCAGAGCAGTTATGGGCGGTCAAGGGCGGGGTTTGCTACTGCGCATCCTGCGAGGCACTACACTGTTATATAACCGACATTGCTCCCTGGTCACCCCTGAAAACAGATTGTGTGACTAGTGGGCCTACCTGGTTAATAAATGGCCATTGCTATAATGTTAACAAAAGGCAGATGTTGAAGTGTGCTGCACTGATATGACAAACTGAGACCATACTGAATAGCACATGTCCTACACCTGCAGTATTACACATAGCCACCTTTCTTAACCATACCACTTTAGCCAAGTAGTGTCCCAGCCATCATCATCTGCATGGGCAATAGGGCACATGCAGACTAGATTTGTTGAGACAAAACTCACCTTCTTGAAATGGATGGGTAGAGTTCTGTCAACAGACCTACCCTTGGAGTTTTCCAGAAAGTTGACCACACTGTACCAATGATAATGCCTGATGTCAGCATCATGGCAAGACTCAAGTGATTTGCTGCCAGGTTTCACTGCCTCAATGGAGTACCACTGTAGGCAGTTGCAATATGACATTAGAAACAGATGGAATAGACTTGGTACAGTAAGACTGCCTGCTATAACAGATGCCGTTTGAGTCTATGTCCATGAAACACCTTGGTGATGACCTGGTATACCAATGCCATGTCTGTCATCGTGCTTACTTGTGCCAGGTTATGAACTTAATGTGTTAAGGTTGCTATTTGTCATGTTTATGACACACAGACATTTCTCATATATCGCATGCCTTGTAACAATTCAGTTTGTTGCATCTTAGCACCCTTGTGCATTTTGCTTTGCATATATGATGCACTACATAAGACAGCCATGCTAACAGCCCTGGCAACCATGATCTGTTAAGTCAATCATTCACTCGTACTCTAGATGAATATGAATCTGCAAAGGCAGATCATGTAACGTGGCATCAGTATGTTCCTCACATGTATTACTGCCTCTTACAGGAATAACCCAAGATAGCTGCTACCTGTAAACCTGAACTTGCAGGTTCAGTTTTTTGTGCATTGTCATGACCAGCATCAACATTCCCCACATATTCTTACTAGACACTGGATGCAAATGATCATCTGTAGACTCTGCCTAAACCGCACATAACTGAAGCATGGCCATGTCAGTAACAATGGCTATGGGTTCTATAATGTTGCCTGTGTCCTACATTCCATGGCATTATTAATTGTTGAACACAGAGGCAGAGCAGTGTCATGATGTGTTTCCTTACTGTTAACCAATGTTATGACTATATTGTCAGTATGACTGCTTGTGGCACCATCCCAGGAGTGTAGGACTGGCCAATAACAACTGCAAAAAAGCATCATATTGGGATAAGGGCTGCAAACATTTCAGCATACATATAAGCATATTATTCAAAGTATAACACTTAAAAGAAAAATGTACAATCAGTGAAGGCATTCTCACTTTTGTGCCAAATCAGTATGACCAATAATGATATGTACATACAGCTTAGTTACCTATACACGAGTTGCTGTAAGTGTAATGGCTAAGTGTATACACACTAACAAGTGAGGCACATAGCTGTAGCCACATTGTCTTATGGGTGACCTCAAAGACACTCTTGTCAGTGCTGAGCCAGATTCTACAGGCTTTGATTTTGATTCAAAAGAACAACATCAACAGTCAGTCTGTAATTCAAGGTTTTGATAACAATCACACATGCATGACCTTTTACAAAACTACTTTAATAAATATGTACTGAAGATCTGATATAATCAGTAATGTATTCTACTATATTTTTTTCATAGCATTTTCCCAAAATGCATGTTAAATTTAATAGGCCTAAAATTTTCAACACTGGTTGAATAACCACGGTTGTGAATTGTAACCATGAAAGCATCTTTCCAGACACCCAGAACAAATCCAGTTTGTAAAAATTTCTGAAACAAAAATAGTAAGAAAGTATGCTTTCAACTATGTGTGAAAGATAATAGCTGTTAATACCATCTTGTCTAGCAGCAGAATTCTGGTGATACTTCTCAGCCTGTGTAAATGACAAAGTAGGGTAGACTTCATCTAACATAGGCACATATTCTTCCTTGGTCTTACCCACCATCCCAGAATAAATCATACCCCCACCCAAAAAAAAAAAAAACAGTGCTTCTTGTTCATTAACAACACATCCATTAACATCACTGTTTAGAGTGCTCAGTCATTTTTATAATGGTTCAAATGTGTGAAAATGCTTTTTTATTATCTAGTGTATAGCAAGTCATACTGCATTCAGATTTATGCTACTAGTCCATAACTTTTCTAGAGAAAGTTCCTAACGTTCTTAGCCCGTTCCTTATTTTCCTTGCTGGGAGCCTTTTTAAACTTCCTACAAAAATATTTGCATCTTCTGTGAGCTTTATCAATTGCCCTCTTCCACCAGGGAACAGAGTAACTATGTGATTTTTTTTGAACTAATGGTACAAAAGCATCAATCAATTGCCACATGTAGTCATAAATGTTTTTTCAAGCTGAATCAATAGCAGTATAGCCCAGTGATTGCTCCCAGTCCTAAGTATTTAATTTTAAATTAAGATACTCATAATTAGCTCTATAAAAGGCCCTGCAACACAGTTTATCCTGTACCAAGGAAGCTTTAACCATGCCAGTATAATTCCAGCTAGCATTCAAATGATCAGACCCACTTAGCTCACAGTCAACAAGGAAGCAGCAATCTCATCAATATATTTGACCCAAACCACGTCTAAAATATTCCCATAATTAGAGGATTCAGTTACCAATTGAAAGTAACCATATTCTAAACTCAGCTTCACCATATTACACATAGTCCCTCTGACATTATTAGGTTGATACCTCCATTTTATATTTGGACTGTTAATGTCACCTGTAGTGATATCGAAACCATTAACAAAGTTAGGCGAAAAGGCTTCAAGATGATTTTTTGGCATATAAAATAAACAAATCCTAGCATTCGTACCACTCTTTAACAAGTAATTTAAAAAAGGTCACTTTTACAAATAACGGTAGATGCACACCTCTCTGTAACACATACAGATATGCCACCCCTTTCTTTAGCTCCCAAAGTTATGATATCACTCATAACCAAGTAAGTGCAATGACACAACACATCATTAAACCATGTCTCTAACCAAGGTAAAATCCAAACTGTCAAATGTAGCCCGTGTGTGTAGTGATGTTATCTAGATTATAGTCACAGTCAGTGACAAATTAATAAAGCTGTTTTGTATGTTTAAGTGGTTGCTTTTGTGTTTCCTTTATGCTGGCCTTCATGGGATTTGTAATGGTTGTGTTATGCATGTATATGATTTGTCAAATGTGAGATTTTGCCCCTATGGGTCATTGCTGTATCTTTTGCATCCTGTAGTTGTAGATGTGGCTTTCACTGCTAGTCTTTTGCTGTTTCATATTTATTAATGGATGACAACGGTAGCATGCAGACTTCTAGTGGCCAGTAGTACATACGTAAGTTTTCTATAATGACACATTGTATGTCTTGTATGCATCAGACTGCATCATTCATTGTATAATTCATTCTGTTGCATGAACATGGTTCCAAGGACTCTGACTGGCACATCTCATATTTGTGTTGGATGAGTAGAAGTATCCTGTTCAGTTTTCTTTGATTTACTGAATGTCCCACTTCTATTATTTTGTGTCTTGTCACAATATTCACTACTTCAAGTACACTTGGTTTAGACTTCAAGTTCCATCTTCTAGTAATTGCTTTTTTTGGCAGTCACCACAATTAAACTTAACAAGGCCTTGCTATGTCTAGACAATTCATATCCTGTATCCCAGCTCAGAAAATAATTTCCTTAGTTATACTCATTTGCTTGTTCAGTATTCCTGACAGAGTACTCTGCAGAGACTTTTTAAAGTCTGCCAACTCATTACATTCAGGGAACATATGCTCCCAGGTACCTCTTTCTTTTTGGAGTCTGCTTGGGGAACAAAAGTACTTTTGCAAACACTTCCAGGCAAAAACCCCAAATCTTACAGATTTTTTTTTGTATATTTGGGAGCCATGCATATGTCCTCCCATTGTTTACTCATGAATCTAATCTCTCCCCAGTCTTTTCTGACCTCCTCCAATTGATTCCTATAGCTATTGATGCCCTACTAAATATCCCTTTTTTAACATCTTCTGTTCTAGATACAACTAAAAACTCAAACAGTGCACATTTTTATTTACGATCCCCTTATCCCTTTCTCATTGCCTATACTCCGATATCAATCCCTGATAGGGAAGGCAGTCTCTAGCCTGCAGTCCAAATGTTTTCTTGGCCTTTTCCCATTCTATTACCTTTCCCTGTCTGATTATTTGTTCCCAATACCGTGGTTCTTTTGCCAGCTTCCTCCAGTGGATTCCAGCCCTCTATTGCCTATTCTCTATACCCCTAATTGCAGTCATCCATATCAGCAGAAACTCCTTTCTCCATTCCTGTGTTGGCTTAGTTCTTAGTATACTTTCTACCACTTTATGAATATAATATTTTCCCTCTTTTTTTAATTTCTCCAAGTCTTTGGGTTTCTAATACCATGACTGGAATGGACCTCATTCCTAAGTCAAAGTATGATTAAAGTTCATGAAATTAATATTGTTTCTGGTCTTTGATGTTAACCAGAAGTGCTCTTCACAGCACCCGAAGTATGCCTAGTAATGACTCCTCCTACAATTAACAACCAACCAGGAGATGATAGCGAACAATGAAAACCAATAAAACAAGTTCGCTGTGGAGAACCAAATGAGGGTCCAGACCAAGAACCAATGAGATATTTTATTGTCCAAACACCCAAACGCTTTCCACAAAAAATACGTTTTCGAAAATCTTCATCAAAGGCAAAACAGCGATTGACAATATGCTTCACTTAAATAGAACTATCAGACCAACAATTAGCCAATAGTTTCATTAAAATCATTGTCTGTAAATAATTCAATTAAGAATACTGTGAAACATGAGCAGAAGTTCCAGGCATCCGTCTTTTACCAATATAAATAAATAAATAACACAAATTTCAAAGATCATCATGAATTGTGAACATTATAAAATTATAAAATAAAATGTATATGAAGTATATTTAAAATAGCAAAAATTTTAATATAAATTTTAATATAAATATATATAAAATGTGTGTTAAAACTTGAAACATGGACTAAACCTTTTTCACAAAATATATACCTATACTGCCCTCTAGTGGCAAATTATAAATGTTAAGTTGTCAATCTCGCCTTCATTCTTGCTTGATGGGTTCGGAGCCGATCCCTCGGCTCCGACTCGGCACTTGCTTTAGCTCGAGAACTCCTTTTACCAGCTCGAGGCAGCCCCATATCCCATGATGCAAGGCAGGAAGTACCCAGATCTCGTTTGCCGCTTCGCTTGGGAGGTCTTCTCTTTACCAGCTCCTGGTAAGTAATTCACATTTGTGACATTTAAGCCCCTTTTTAGTTAAAAACTTTTTGTTTTGATAGTTTAACTTTAATTTAACTTTTTCTGACAGAAATCCCTGTCTCTTTTCATTTTTTTAGTCAGTTAATTTCCCTATCCCATCCCCCCCCTGTTAGGGTGTGTGTGTTGGTATTTTTTACTAAATACCCTTTTGGTATTAGTTTAATTAATTGGACTGGTGTGTGTGTGTTTTGTTAGGCACCATGTCTAAAGAGAGGGTTTCAGGTTTTAAGAAGTGTGACTCGTGCTGTCAGAAGATGTCTCTGACAGGCGGGCACACTTCTTGCCTGTACTGTTTAGGCCCTCTTCACCTGCAGGACTCCTGTGCTATTTGTCACTCCTTCAGCCAGAGAGTCCTGCAGGAGAAGAATAAGTTGATTCTCAGGGGTCTTCTTAAGCGGAGGGCTCTCCGGCTAAGTCGGCCCACAAAATCAACTAAATCTGCCAAGACCCAGGCTTTTGTTTCTAAGCCTCTGGCCTTGGCTCCGCCTCGTATAGAGTCGAGATTGGCTCCGGCTGGAGCCGATTCTGAATCCACTAAGCTTTCGCGCCGATGGCTATCGGTGCGAATCTGCTGACCACTGTGGTGTCGGTTCCGACCGGCTCCGACACCCACATGGCACGGGCATCGGTGTCGGCTCCGATCGGCTCCGACACCCACGTGGCACAGGCATCGGTGTCGGCTCCGATCGGCTCCGTCACCGTTACCTTCGTGGCCGTTTCGGCTCCGGCTGGAGCCGATACATCTAGCGTTCTGCCGGCTCCGAAATCGGTGCCGACAGGATCAGTAATATCGGCTCCGATGACCCATTCCAGGAAGAGGTCGAGGTCCCCTTCCTTGGAGCCGATACTTTCGGCTCCGGCCTCGCCTCTTCTATCGGAACGGAGCCATCGGAGCCGATCTTCAAGGTCATCCAGGTTGTCAGACCATGACCTAGAGAGTGGTCAGTAGATTGCTCAAGTCACAGGTACTGGCCCAAATGCTACACAGTCTGTCTCAGCAGACGACTGTTGGTCCACACCCCGTTACAGTTCCTCCTTCAACTCTACCTCAGAGCTTGGAGTTGGAGTCTTCGGGCATGGTTACTGCTACGGCTGGAGGACGGATACCCCTTCTGTTCCTTCAGCCCTACTCTTATCTCCTCTTCCTTAGAGGGATTCGTGGTCGGGCTTCCATGGTCTCCTCCGAGGGGTGAGTGGCATCGGACCCTTGTCCGAACCCGCTCTTCCCCTTGGAGCCTCGGCCTTGGTGAGCTCGGCTCCGACATCTGCCTCGGAGACTTCCCTTCGGTGGCCCCGGAGTTCCTAGCTCTTGGGCGGGGTCTCTCGGACCTGCCTGGGAGGGAGCATTCGAGGTGATGAAGAGTGTACTGGCCACTGGTATCAGTCAGCAGTCTCTTCCGTAGCTCCTCCCTCTATTGTACCTGTTGACATCTCTGCCACTTCTCTTGCTACAGGACCCAGAGATCCTCCGCCTCAGGTTTCCCCATTGGGAATTTCCCCTCTTCCGAGGATTCTCCTGATGTTTGGGAGATCCTCCTAGGAAGAGGACTTGTAAGAGGAAGCATGTAGACTCCCTGAGTCTGTCACTTGGATACTGACTTTGATGAGTCAGAGGGATCCCTAGATCCCCTCTGAGGATGTCTCCTTCTCAGACATCCTAGAACTTCTGAAACAGAGGGAAACTGGCCCACCAACAATCCCTCTGAGGATGAGTCTGTATACCTAGAGGCGTTTGGATCTCGGCCCTCCACCTCCTGGGTGTCTCCGCGTTCGACCCCCTTATGCAGTTTATAGCTGGAAAGGGGTGGGCAGCTCCTGACTCTGTAGAGCCAGTCCCTAGGAGGCCTTCTAAATTTATAACTGCCCCTAGTGACAAACAATTCCTTACCAAGGGTGTCCCGCTGATGCCATGGTGGTGGCTGCGGCCACCAAAAGGAACTTGCAGATCCTTCCGTGCCTGTCCATCCTCCTAACAAGGACCCTGGGACCATGGATAGGTACGGCAAGCGGACGTTTTCCTCAGCGACCTTGGCGATGCGTTCGCTGAATTAGGTTTGTCACTTCACCAGACTCCAGAGAGATATCCTGAAGGAGCTGGGAGAAGTAGTTCAGGATCCTACAGCTGCAGGGGCCCAAGAAAGATTGCTTCGCAGCTAGGAACCCTCAATTCCATTGCTAACTCCTCCATGCGGCTAATATCTTATGCTGCTGATGGAGCGAGTAGAGCTGCAGGCACAGGTGTGGCTCTTAGGCGCCAAGCCTGGATGCGGCTATGTGATTTTTGCGGATCCCTTTAAGGCGTCCTTCACAAATTCTCCCTTTGATGGGTCAGCTTTGTTTGGCCCTCAGGTGAAGGAAACCTTGACCAGGTGTGAGCAGGACGGCAAGACTCTTTCTGCTGTTGGAGTCCGTTTTCCACCCCTTCTAGGCCTTATCCCAAAGGACAGAAGGGTGGGAAGATGTGGTTCCGTAAATCTCAAGGAGTCACGCCGGATTCACGTGGTCAGTTTACCCCTAGAGGCAGAGGGGTAACAACAACAGGCAGCGCTCTAGAGGCAGAGGGGTCCAAGAATCAGGGCAACAGGGAGTCTCTTCCTGAGAAGCCTTTTCAGCATCCCTGAGGTGTTGCCCGGCTGTCCCTCCTTGGAGGCAGTCGGGAAGATTATCACTGTACCCAGAAGCCTGGCATTCCCTCACTCAAGACAGATGGGTACAGTCGATCATATCAAAGGGTTACATAATTCCTTTCGAGGAAAGTCCCTTCCCCTCAAGTTCCCTTCCAGATGTACCACCGGTCTAAGGGACATTGCAGAGTTAGAGATCGCAAAACTACTGCAAAAGAGCCATTCAGCCAGTTATAGACCATTCAGAGCCGGAATCTACTCAAGGTTCTTTTGGTCCCCAAAAGGCGGAGACTGGAGACCAATATTGGATCTCAGCAGACTCAACAAGTCTGTCAGGAAGACAAGATTCGAATGGTCACTCTTCAGTCAATTCTACCCTTCTTACAGAAGGACAACTGGATGTGCTCAATAGATCTTCAGGATGCGTACTATCACATCAAAATTCACAGGCGCTCCAGGAGATTTCTCCGCTTTCGGCTGGGGTCCAGTCATTTCCAGTTCAGAGCCCTGCCCTTTGGTCTCACTACAGCCCCAGAGTGTTCACCAAATGCATGGCAGTGGTCACGGCTCACCTGAGGCGTCAAGGATTCCAGGTGTTTCCGTATCTCGACGACTGGCTCCTGTCAGCCACCACCAGGCATCAGCTTATACAAGCCAGGGATTACACAATAGACCTTTGTTCTCATTTGGGCATCTCAGTCAACTCTGAAAAATCATCCTTATCGCCCTGCCAGTCTATTACCTTCATAGGCAAACTTAAACACTGTTCGGATCTCAGCTACCCTTACAGAACAAAGAGTTTCAGACATTCAGACTCATGTCAGGATCATTCTGGCCAGCAAGAAGGTACAGGCCAGAATGGTTCTAAAGGTGTTAGGTCTTATGGCTGCGGCCATCACTCTTCTTCCCTGGCTCGATACTACATGCGCCTCTTTCAGTGGATGCTGTTCACACAGTGGTCATACCAGCAACTCCCAATGCGTCACCAGATTCTGGTGACACAAACATGCAAAGAACATCTTGCTTGGTGGATCACATCGTCTCAGGTTCACCAAGGCAGGTGCTTTGTACCTCCGTCCCCGATAGCCACTGTCACCACGGATGCCTCCCTGATCGGGTGCGGGGGTCATTATCAGGGCAGGATGGTTCATGGGACGTGGCAACCGTTCGAGTACCATCTGCACATAAATGTCCTGGAGATGAGAGCAGTGCTTTTAACGTTGCAAGCCCTAAACGACTTTCTTCCCGTAGGGACAATTGCAGTCCACACAGACAACATGTCTGTAGTTTGGTATATCAACAAACAGGGCGGAACCAAGTCCTACCCCTTGTGTCGAAGCGCTCAGACTATGGCAATGGGCGATCTCCTCTCATCGGTTTCTGGTAGCAACGCATATCCCTGGGAAAACCAACATTATAGCGGACAGATTGAGCAGAGCTATTCTCATGCCTCACGAGTGGTCTCTCAAGCAATCCATAGCGGAAGAGATTTTTCTGGAATGGGGTCGTCCATGTTGCGATCTTTTGCTACTCCCCAAAACAGCAAATGTCCAGACTTCTTCAGCCTCTTCCCTCTATCAGGCCATCCCCAGAGACGCTCTGACCCAGGATTGGCCCCAGGGACTTCTTTATGCCTTCCCTCCTTTTCCTCTGATCCCTCAGGTGATCCAGAAAGCTACCGTTTTGAGAGCCAAATTGATTCTCATTGCCCCTTACTGGCCTCGACAAGTTTGGTTCCCGTTCCTCCATCATCACCTTTTGGTGCAGCCGTGGCATCTGGACCCAGTGCCAGATCTACTGATTCACCAATCCGGTCAGCTGCACCGGTCAATCCCTTCTCTCAACCTCACAGCATGGTTGCTCCACTTCCTTCCTTAGCCAGGCTTCCTTTGATCTCTAACCCAGTTAGAGATATCATAGTAGCTTCACTAAAATCCTCTACCAGGAGGATTTACACAAGCAAATGGAAACGTTTCTCTTATTGGGCTAAGGCCCAAAATATTGATCCTTTTACTGCCCCTGTTCAGGCAGTTCTGGACTTCTTTGCAGAGATTTTCCACGCAGGCTCCTCTTCTTCCACAGTCAGAGTTCAGTTGGCTGCTATTTCTAATTTTCATGTCGGGATAGCAGATCATAATATTATGTCCCATAGGCTCTGCAGGGCCTTTTGAAAGGAATTTTCCTACTAAAGCCTCCAATCAGGAATCCTCCTCCTCAGTGGGATTTAAATTTAGTGCTGACATCCTTGATTCTTCCCCCTTCGAGCCAGCTGTTTCTTGTTCCTGAAATATCTTTCTTGGAAAACTTTATTCCTAGTGGCTATTACATCTGCCAGGAGGGTGTCTGAACTTCATGCTCTTTCGGTTCGACCCCTATTTGATTTTTCACAAAGACAGAGTATCTTTGAGAACTAATCCATCCTTTTACCTAAGGTCGCTTCAAAAACAATCTGAATCAATCTATTGATCTCCTGTATTTTTCCTAACTATTCAGATAGAGCTGAACAAAGCTACATTATCTTGGCGTCCACCGTCAGCTTAGATATTATTTGGACAGAACAAAAAATTTAGAAAATCTGATCAACTTTTTGTTTCCTATGCGGATAATAAAAAGGCCTTCCTGTTTCTAAAGTGACTTTGTCCAGATGGCTTTCTTGGTCATCACTGAAATTTATAACGATCAGGGGAAAACAGCTGTGCTCAAAACCTAAAGCACATTCAACTAGGAGTTTAGCTACTTCTACAGCTTTTCAAGCTAGACTGCCTTTAGACACTATTTGTGCAGCGGCCACTTGGGCCACTCCTCACACTTTTGTTTCCCATTACAAATTGGACTTGGCCTCCAGGGACAGAGCCAGTTTTGGCTCTACAGTCCTCAAGAGTTTGTTCCATTGAGCCACCCAGGATAGAGGTGCTAGGGGCGGTCCCATCAAGCAAGAATGAAGGCGAGATTGACAACTTAACATTAAGAAGTTATGTACCTACCATAACGTTCCATGTTAGTTGTCTTCTCTCGCCTTCTTTCTTGCGACCCTCCCTCCTTCCCCCTGGCCTGGACAGACCTTGTATAAGAAACTATAATACTAAAGACCATTCAGACCTGGTCCTTTTTCCATTTGTAAGTTTCTTCTTCCTTTGGGAAGTATTGTTTATGCTTGGTGTTATTGCCCTTTTGTCAACAAACGAGATCTGGGTACTTCCTGCCTTGCATCATGGGATATGGGGCTGCCTCGAGCTGGTAAAAGGAGTTCTCGAGCTAAAGCAAGTGCCGAGTCGGAGCCGATCCCTCCATCAAGCAAGAAAGAAGGCGAGAGAAGACAACTAACATGGAACGTTATGGTAGGTACATAACTTCTTATTTAGTGCTCTTCAACTTTAAAACTGGTGCTATAGATATCATGTCATTGTAACATCATTTGTAATTGAAGTGGTTCCAAAAGAAATTAGGGGGGGTATGTGGGAAACCAAACTTGAATATAGAGAGCTATAATGGCAGATTATATTGGAAGCCACTAACAGTCCTGGCCTTAATGACATGATATCTATAGCACCAGTTTTAAAGTTGAGGAGCGCTAAATTATAATTTGCCACTAGAGGGCAGTATAGGTATATATTTTGTGGAAAAAGTTTAGTCCATGTTTCAAGTTTTAACACACATTTTATATATATTTATATTAAAATTTATATTAAAATTTTTGCTATTTTAAATATACTTCATATACATTTTATTTTATAATTTTATAATGTTCACAATTCATGATGATCTTTGAAATTTGTGTTATTTATTTATTTATATTGGTAAAATACGGATGCCTGGAACTTCTGCTGATGTTTCACAGTATTCTTAATTGAATTATTTACAGACAATGATTTTAATGAAACTATTGGCTAATTGTTGGTCTGGTAGTTCTATTTAAGTGAAGCATATTGTCATTCGCTGTTTTGCCTTTGATGAAGATTTTCGAAAACGTATTTTTTTGTGGAAAGCGTTTGGGTGTTTGGACAATAAAATATCTCATTGGTTCTTGGTCTGGACCCTCATTTGGTTCTCCACAGCGAACTTCTCCTACAATTCTTATGGAGTTGCATGTATTGGTTGTTGTTCGTCTTTCGGCTTTTTCCTGGTAAGGGGTCGCCACAGCGGAACTCTGGTCCACTAATGATCGGCAGTAGATTTTTAGAAAACGCTGAGATGCCAGCTCGACGCCCAACCTTCAACGAAGGCATGTCCATTTACGCATGCATGTCTTTCGAACGCTACCAACCCTGGGGAGGACATGCAGACTCCACACAGAAGGCACTCCCAAGCCGAGAATTGAATGGGAGAACCTACAAAATATGACTATAAATTATCTTTTATAAGACCTGTTGCACCTACTACTACTGGAACTGTCTGGGTATCTTTCTTCCAAAATGCCCTAATTTCTGCCTGCAAATCCTGGTATTTTATGACTTTGTATCTCTATGTATGTAAGACACTGTAGTCACTAGTCGTAGCAATTTCAGTGATCAGTACTACTTTTGTCTTGTTTTCATGGACTACTGTATCTGGTTTCTCACATCTACTTTGAACTGTTGGTACTGGGTGATCCCATGTGATATAAACTTCATCATTTTCTATGATGCTTTGTGGCTGATGTTTCCAGTGTTTTTCAGTATTATAATGTTTGCACAATCCCCAGTGCAATACTCTTGCTACATTATTATGTCTTTTAGTATACGGTCCTTCTGCCATTAGTATATCACAACCAACAACATGTGGGACTGTTTCCAATTCTGTTTTACAAAATCTACATTTGTCTCTTTCCCCCACATGTTCAGTGGACTTTGTTAACCATTGAGTACATATTCCACTGTCTTTGGCCACCAATATTAACATTTTGTCTTTTCATTTAAATTCAGCTCTCCTTAACCATTCCTACGAGTCTACTAAAGTTAGCAGGGAAGTCATCTTAGACTTATTCTCCTCATGTTTCAAAACTTTTACTGTGTTTGGATCTTGAGAGGTCAGCAGATATGTATGCAGTCCCATGATTTCAAATCTATACATGTAATCAATTTTGAGGAGGCCCATACCTCCTTCAGAACAGGAAATGTATAATTTTGGTATGCACTGATTTTTATAAATCATTTGCTGAGCATGAAGCATCCTTCTTGTTTTAATGTCCAACCTATCCAACACCTTTTGTGACCAATCAAGCACTCCAAAACTGTAAGTTAGGACAGGAAGAGCAAACTGGTTTATAGCTTGGACTTTTTTCCTAGATGTCAGTGCTGCTTTTAGTATTAAGTCTTCTAAAATATTCCTTACTAAGTTTATTCACATTTGTTCATGTTTTATTGTTGATCCTTCATCAATTCCCTAATATTTATGCACTCCCTCTTGCTCAAGTTCTTTTATATTACATTCCTGCCCCAAACTGATGTTTTCTTGGTGGTGCAGCTTTCCTGCTTTAAAGGTTGCTTTTCACATTTATCAAGACCAAATGACATTCTTATATCATCTGAAAAAGTTTTGACTTGCAGTTGTGCTTTCAGTTCCTCATCTGATGAACTATACAGTTGTAAATCATCTACAAAAATAAGTTGAAAAGTCTTTACACTGTTGTTTTCTGAAAGCCAAATTATAGCCATAACCTAATCTGTTAAGTAAACAACTTAATAGATTAAAGGCAAGACAGAATAGCAGCAGTGACAGAGAGTCACCCTGGAATATCCCCCTTTGAATTTTTATCTCTGGAATAATAAGTTGTCCTTTATCATGACATGACTGCAAAGTGGTTTGCCACTGTTTCATGTTTACTGTAATGTAATCGTTCATTGTAGGGTGTATCTTACTCATTTTTAAGCACTCTTTTATCCATGAATGTGGAATACTGCCAAATGCTTTTTTATAGTGTATCCATGCCATACTTAGATTCTTTCCCTTTTTACAGTTCTCCATTATGACTTTATTTAACAGCAAATGATCCTTTATTTCGTATGAATTTCTTTTATTGCTCTTTTGTTCTGTTGCCATGATTGAAATTTCTTCTAAATGACTGTAAACTCTGTCAGCATCAGTTCCAGTGTATAGTTTATATATCATTGAAGGCAAGTTATTGGTCTATAGTTTTTAGGATAGCTTGCATGTTTGCCCTTAAATAAGGGTATTCCTCTTGTTAACCAGGCTGGTATCTGGTTAGGGTGTGCATGTAAATAGTTCTTACTCATGGCTAAATCTTCATGTAAAGAAGTTAATACTTTTAGTCAGAAGTTAGGTACTGCATCAGGGTCTGGGGTTTTCCAATTAAGAGCGTTTCTTAACTTTGTTTCAATGTCTCTGGAATTTACTTCATCCCATTTCATATCCTGTACATTTGAACCTCTTCTTCTTTCTTGTACTTCTTCTGTCCATTCAGCATCTTTATGCCCCACAGGAACTACATAGATATTTTTCCAAAATACATCTATTTTTTCTTTTTTGGTGGTGTTTCAATTCCTGTTGCCTTGTTTCCCAATTCTCTATCAAAGCTTTTTGGGTTATCAGTAAATTGCTTATTTTGTACCTTTCCTTTATATTTATCTACATATTAGTTTTTCTGCCGGTGCTGATATTTTTAGTTTATTGTTTGTGGTAGTGCACAATAGATCCTGATCTCTTCTGATGCTGTGCATTGTGTTTATCACATCTATCTTTCTGAGTATTTTTGTTCATTTGTTTCCTCTTTCATACTCTTCTAACAGTGACACTTCTTGTCTTAATTGCTTTTTAGTTTTCTCTGTTCAGTGCTTCCATGATGGCATTCGATTTCTCCCTTCCTTTCCCTTACTACCCCATATTCTTGTGGTAAGAATTTATTTGTTATTAATTTAGCTGCAGTATATCATGTTTATTTCTGTTATATCACACAAATCTCTATGGGCAGTCTTAATTACTGTTTTCATTTGTTTTTATCACGCTACTAACTTTTGGGGTTTTATTATTCATATATTCTGTATGAGTGATGTTATTCTTTTTAAGGATCTCCATCCTAAATCTCGCTCTTTCCTTATTTCTTGAATTACCCCCCTCTTCATCACGATCCCTTTCCACTTTGAATTGCAGCTTTCTGCTTCTGCTTGTGTTTTACACACACATATATATATATATATATATATATATATATATATATATATGGGTACCTATTACTTGATCGACAAGTCAAAACAGCGACACTCACATGTTTGACTCCACATCATCGACACTTCATAACATCGACGTTTCAGGTAAGCGATCTTCCCCCTCACAGGACCCATGGTAGCACTTGTTTCTGTCTTTTAACGCGCACGGTTTACGTCAGTCTTCAAAATGTACCCTGACAGCGTTGTCCTTACCTTCTTAATAGTGAAAGGAGTGCTACCATGGGTCCTGTGAGGGGGAAGATCGCTTACCTGAAACGTCGATGTTATGAAGTGTCGATGATTTGGAGTTGAACATGTGAGTGTCGCTGTTTTGTCTTGTCAATCAAGTAATAGGTACCCATATATATATATATATATATATATATATGTATGTATATATGTATATAAAAAAACAGCCTTAACTGTGTAGCTGTAAAATATCCGTTCAAATCAGGTAATCCTAATCCTCCTTGTTCTATTAGAAGGATCAAGTTATCTAACTGGACTCTTTCTCTCCCAAATAAAATCCTTCAACTCTTTATTAATTACTATGCACAACATCTTCTCTGGTTGATAAAAATATACCTGATCCGTGTATAAAACTGAATGACTAAAAACATTTTACTGCTTGTATCTTGCTATTCATATCCATAGGTAAGTGTTTCAGTTTTATATAATCTTTTGTTAAGCTTCTTCCCACATATCCTTAGGTGCCGTAACAGAATCCTTTTTCACCTGTCTCCATAAATATGGGTATTGCTGAACCAATTAATGTGTGGGTAAATAGTTTACACCTATAGCCTTTGTTTTATGATCATTAATTTTATATACCCCCACCAAAAATAAAAATATCTTAGAGTGTTCCACAGCACTGAAATGTCCTTTTCTGGTTCCATCAGGTACAAAATATCATCTGTAAATAAAGCCAACTTTTCTTGAATACCACACCAATTCTATCCTTGAATTTTGGAGTCTTTATTTTCTTTGCCAGTGGTTCTAAGTATAACACAGGTAAAGGGGAAAAATGACATACCTGCCTGGTTCCTCTGTCCTTATCAGAGAGGAACCCTCCCACTTTGATTTTTTGCCTGTGATCCCTCTCATATGCGCCATGGTGGTACAGAGGTAGCGTTGTTGCCTCACAGCAAGAGGTTATCCTGTTCGATTCTTGGCTAGAGTGCCTTCTGTGTGAAGTCTGCATGTCCTCCCCGTGGTCGAGTGGTCTCTGAAACACACGCGTGAATGGGCGTGCCTTCGCTGAAGGTTGGGCGTCGGGCTGACAACTCTGCACCATAAAACTCGACTGTCAATCATTCGCAGACTGGCGTTCCGCTGTGGCGACCCCTAACTGGGAAAAGCTGAAAAGACAAACAACAACATTGTATCAGGAAATGCAAATGCTTCCATTGCCTTAATTATAAAATCCCAGCTTACTATGTTGAATGCTTTCTCTAGATCAGAACCCACCAGCAACAGTGGTATTTTCTTGCATTCTGCTTCCGTCTGGATCATCATTGTTCTATTAATGTTGTCAAATGGTTGTCTCCCCTTTACAAAACCACATTGATCCATATCTATCAGTTTTGGCAACACATTTGCTATTCTTTTAGACGTTATAGATATAAACACTTTATAATCATGGTTTAAAATTGAAATGGGCCTATATGAAGTTGGATATTATGGGCATTTACTGTCCTTGGGTATTACAGTCACCACCACTTTTTCCAGGATGTTGGCACTTCCTCTCCTTTTAAAATACTGTTAAACAAAACCTTCCAGATCTTTATCACTTTCTTCTCTCCTATCTTCCAAACTTCCACTGGAATTCCATCTATTCCTTTAGACATTCCTGCAGATTGGTTATATATCACCATTTTTATCTCATCCCTTCCTACCTTAAATGTTAATTATTAAGCCTCATCTACCTCGAATCTTGTAATATTTATCTTCCATAAATATTTCCATTTGTGCCTTTTCTTGATTCCCCCATTTCTCTGCTTTATACAAATTTTCATAACATTTCCAAAATATATCTAATACCTCTACAGGATTACTGGTTATTCTTGTTTTAGTCTCCCTAAGTTTGGCAACAACCCCTTCTACTTTTTGTTGCCGAAGTCATTGTACCAAGAGTTTTTGTGCTCTTGAGTCGTTATCAAAAAGCAGTTGATTTAACGGTTCCCTATTATGCCGTCGCAGACGCAGGTTGTCGAATGTGTCTTTGTCGAACAGTAAAGCGTGAAAAGGCAAAAGAGCGAAACGACGTTTCAGCGAATTCTTTCCATGGGAAAGAATTCATTTGGCCACTTTCGCTACTTTGCCTTTTCAGCACTTCTCGGAATTGGTATACTTAAGTGGCGGGTGTGGTGGGCCCAGCCTCCCCATGTCAGAGGGTGTGGGGGCAAAGCCCCCCACATTAAGTAATGTTTTACGGTTTTATTTTGTTTGTTTCGGAACAGCGATTGTTTTCCATTGGAAAATAATCACTGTTCTGTAGTTTCGACATTCTAAGCTTTCGCTTACATGGGGTTGATTATCTGTCATTCGCTCTTCTGAGCATGCAGTATGATAATATGGACCTGATTTAACAACAATCTTTCTAGGTTCATGCACATTATCCAGGTACTCCCTTATTTCCTATTTAGCACTCTGAAATTGTGCCTCTTTTTGTTCTGTGAGATTCCCTTATTCTGTAATACTTTAATCTTTATTGGCCCCTCTTGATAATTCTTGCTACTTCTTAACCACATCTCTTTTTTTTTTATTTTTATCCTATTTTTAATCCCACTTTCATTTTATCCCTCTCACTAGCTATAACATCTGGACTAATTTCTATCTTCCCTAGTACCTCCAGAATAATTTCTGCTACCCATTCCTTAAATTCCTCAATTTTTAACAGGTGGATAGATGGGAAAGCACTAATGTCTCATCTTTACTTCATTACCCTGCACTTTTATCTTAGTTATTATTGATGCGTGATCTGAAATAGTTATTGAATGTGTGCCAAAGTTCTGCATTAAATGCACATGTTCCTATGAAATATAATATCCGTCTCTTCTAGCCCAGTTATTGCACCTTGTGGAATAATGTGTAAATTCTCTCCAAGTTCCTACTACTGACTTCATGTCTTCCATATCAAATATATTCATATTGTTCTTCAAAAATGTACCCTCTTTTGTTATATTTCCCTTCTAGGGCCCCCAGATACATCCTAATTGTTGTAAATGAAACTCTAGTCCCACATATAAGAGATATTTCTTGATGAAAGCTGATTATTTTCTCAAAATATTTTTAAGCTCCATAATAGCAGTTTTCAGTGGAATATAAATACGTGCCAGCATAAACCTCATCCCTTGCCACTATAGCCCCTTACTATCACAAATCTGCCATTCTTTTTTTCTCTTCTGTCAGTATTGTAGCTCCTCTAGCAATTAAAGTATTCCTCTTTTCCTTTGTCCCTAATATTCTGCTGAATATCCATCCTGAAATCCATTAGTTATCAGATTAACGTGCTTATTTCTTTCCAAATGTGTATCCTGTAGCATTGCCATTTGCACTCTGCATTTTTTAATATAATTAAATATTCATTCCTTTTTGTCTATACTTGTGAGACCATTCACATTCCATGATAATATGTAAAGTGTTGCCACTATGGTAACAAGTCATTATTCCCTCCTATTATGTATGACAGCATTTTTATTGGTTCATAGGTTCATAGGAGGTTACTGGGCTAACGACCCTAGACCCCACACAAGCCTAGCCATATTTAGGCTGAATTGCCCTAATTAACAGTGGTTAGGTGAGTGAACTTTTCAGAGGTAAGGGTCTATGGTAGTTAATACTGACTTCCCCTGTACTGTAGGGATATGGGCACCAACGCAGGAGTGAATTTGCAGTCACCCATCCATTGATCTAGGTTGCGTTTGAAGAGGGTCAGGGAGGGGCTCTGTTTCACATGAATTGGAAGCTTGTTCCAGAAAAGTGGCAGTCTCTGGGAGATGCAGCTGTCTCTCCAGCATGACCTGTTAATGTCAGAGGCTAGGTTAAGATCCCTGGAGCGAGTGAGCCTCCTGCGGTTTGATTTATGAATGTGCAGCATTTCCATGAGGTCAGGGTCAGAGACTGTCCTGTAAGCCGGGCACAGGTAACCCCTTAGCAACCTGTAGGAGACAGAATACAGTGACAGGGCTTTCAGACTTTCCGTGTAAGACTTGTTTTGTGTGCCCTGTAATTTAATTAGACCTGTTAGTAACAACCTGCATTTCATTGCTGGAACCTGTGTTCTGAGACACTGCTTTTCAATCTATCTGGAAATATACAGAGCTAAGTATATTTTTTTGGTTTTAGAGTTTGTACTGTTAATTGTTGCGGTGGTGGTGCTGCGGTAGCATTGTCACCTCACAGTATGACGTTGTCCTGTTCGATTCTCAGCTAGAGCGTCTTCTGTGTGGAGACATGTGTGAATAGGCGTACCTTCGTTGAAGGTTGTGCATCAGAGCTGGCAACTCGGCACGTAAAAATATACTGCCAATCATTAGCGGACCGGAGTTCCGCTGTGGCGACCCCTAACCAGGAAAAGCCGAAAGACACAACAACAACAACTGTTAATTGTTGCTTATAGTTTTTCATATCTCTGCTGAAAGTGTTTTGTCCCACCCACCCTCCCTATTTTTGGCTCATAGTTTAAATTTGGTGGCTTTTGCAGATGCCCGTCCCACTGTAGATTTGATCTGGGACACTCCTCCAGTCCCATCTCTTTACCACATTCTACCTAAGAAACTCTTTCTGCACTTGCTTTTAGTCCTTTTTAATTTAATTGCGTTTTTTAAACTGTGTTTGGTCTAATATTGCTACATACTCAAGTGTGCTAAGTTGCACTGCATGTGAATTGTTTTTACAGCTGCTGTAGCTACTTTTCTGTAAAAAAAAAAAAAAAAAACATACTGTAAGCCTGTTTCCTACCTTTCCTGTAAATAGTGTAGTTCAGATACAGATTTGCTGTAGCCAGAACTGTATGTAAGCTTCTGAGCCCCACAAGCCTTTCTGTGTTGGAGGGAAGCCTTCTAGCTTATCAGTGGGTGTGGTAAGCACTAGGTAACCTGTCTACCACATAAGGAGTGGTCCTGGCCCAGAAATTGCAGTTATTGGCCTTTTGGGCAATCTTTTCCATCTCTCTCAACTTTCTGACTTGAAAGCCTGCATTTGCACTTGTTTCTGTCCTGTAACTCGTCTAGTGCAGATACAGATTCTTAGTTTTAGCACTTAAATTTGCTTTTTCGTGCTCAGCACTTGTTCAGAACTTGTAAGCACTAAATAAGCTACTAATTACTATAGCACTCAGCCTTCCTCATTACCTAGAGGAAACAGTTTTTGTACATACTTTTCTCACTTGCTTAGAGAAAAACAGCTGTTGTACTCACTTTCCTCACTTATCTAGAGGAAAATAGTTTTGTATTCAGGCATGTCCAAGGGTCAGCTCCCAGTGTTCTCTCCTGTCTATCTGATGAATCTGGGCATCTTGAGCCAATGTAGAAATTGCCTCATGTACACAGACAACCCTCTCCTCCTACCACCCAAAACTACTACCTGTGAGAGATGCACTTATCTAGCTAAACAGGAGGTAAAGCTCTCTCCAACCAAGACTGAACTTGACAGTCAAGAGGAGAAGGTAAACATTTGTACCACACCACACTCATCACATAGTCTCACTAAATCTACACCACCAAAATCCACACATAGTAACACAAAAACATTTGTGGAGGCTCTCAATAATAATCTGTCTAAGCAACAGAGACCTCCAAAGCAGAAACCCAAGCAACCTCCACCCCCCAACTCAACCCAAATGACACATAGCCCACAGACACAGTGTGCCACTCAACCACAGCCAATAAGGCAAAACAATGTACCCAAAACACTAGTCATAGGTGACTCTATAGTCAGGCACACCGATGTCCCACTCACCAGACTAAACAAGGAGAAGGTTACTGTCAGCTGCCTGTCGGGTGCCAGGATCCGGCACATAACCCACGCACTCAGGTCACTCCACAACAAGTACAAATATGACTCTGTCATTGTCCATGTTGGTGTGAATGACCTGAGATGTACCTCCCTGGACTACATGAAAAGAGACATGGAAGAGCTCTCCGATCTTGTAGCCCAGGCAGGTATGATCCTGGCCCTGAGTAGCATTCTGCCATCACCCTGAATGATACCACAGTACAAGGACAAAATGATTGACTGCAACAATTGGCTAAGCTTCTGGTGTCATTCTAAGGGTATCCAGTATCTGTCTGCTTGGGATGACATGGTCGACGGACCATGATGCTTTGCCAGAGATGGCCTGCACCTGTGGCCCCTGGGATTACGGATACTGGCTAAGGCTCTTGCTGCCCCTATAGTGTCTTTTTTAGGCAAGGTTCAAATGACAAATTCACCACCATAACAGGAACAGGCAAGCAAAAACTGAGGGTAATGCTGCTCAATGCTAGAAGTCTAAATCTGAAAATGCACTCACTCAAGGCATTCCTTAAAATGGAGGACATCGATATCTGTGCAGTGACTAAGACCTGGTTCAAGGCTCCAGAGAAGACCCCTACACTACCAGGCTAGAACTCATACCACACTTTTCGGCCGTGTACCCTGGACCGAAACACCAAAGGCGGAGGTGTGTCCATAGTCATTAAGGATATCCACACCTCCAGGCTAGTTGTTCAGCATAATGCATCCGAGGTTATCCAAGTGCAACTAACTGTGGGCAAAACTGCAATCCAAATTGTAGCTTGCTACAGATCCCCCACATGCCCCAGGATCCCAACTCCTCTTTTCTTGATGTACTGGAAAATATTAGGGTTCAACCAAACACCCTAATAATGGGCGACTTCAACTACCCCACAATTAACTGGGAAAACTACTCGTGTACCAACTCCTTAGCTCATCGCTTTCTGGAATTCATAAACTCCAATGCCCTGAATCAACTTATCCACACCCCTACCAGAGACAACAATATCCTAGATCTAGTCATTACCAGCATGAGTCACCGGTGTTCCGCACATGAAGTCAACTCCTCATTGGTCCGATCCGACCATAAGCTAATCACCCTTGATATCCACATCCCGCCCCCACCCCCCCTTTAAGAAAACCACTGTAAAATATTTCTCCAAAGCCAACTTCATGCTTCTTAAGTCAGAAGTGGTGAACTTCATGACACCCATGCAGATGGACAATACAGTTACAACTGCTGAATCCTACATAAATGCACTCTATAGGCACTTACACAAGTGCATGGATAGTGCTATCCCAAACAGAACTATCCTCCAAAAAATGAAGCCAATCTGGTGGTCCCCTGCCATAAACAAACTGTACAACAGAAGGAAGAAACTGTTGCAAAAGAGAGTAAAATCCCATGAGTGGAGGAGCTCCCTGGTCAGCCTCAGTAAGAAGCTGAGATCCCTTATAAGATCCCCCAAAGCTAGCTACAAAAACAAAATTGCCACTAATTCTAAGGACAACCACAAAGCATTCTATAGCTATGTCAAGAATCTCGATGGCAACACCCAGATCTGCTCTGAGTTGCAGCACAACGGCACGAAAATTACAGAACCAACTGATATTGCCAGCATCCTGGAAGATAGGTTCAGTGCTAACTTTACCCCCCCACACACCCCCACCCCTTAAAGGGCCCATATCTATACAGGAAGAATGCAGAGTCCCTGTAATCACAACTACGCAGGTAAAAGCTGCACTCTCTAAAGCCAAAAATACAGCATCCATGGGACCGGACAACATCCCAGACTGCGTTTTACATAAACTTCAGAACGAACTGGCTCCTCATCTAAGCACCATGTTCAATAATAGCCTTGCATCAGGCTTTGTGCCCACCGAATGATGCACAGCAACAGTTATCCCACTCCACAAAGGGGAAGCCACCAGTGATCCCGGGAACTATCGCCCTATTAGCCTGACAAGCCTGATCTGCATGGCCATGGAAAGTATCATCATGGAACTCATAAACAGATATTGGCAACCTCCAAACTCTGGATCCCACCCAGTCCGGGTTTGTGAAAGGCAGATCATGCCTCCCAAACCTAATCAACTTCTTTGAGGCAGTCACCAAAGCCGTAGATGAGGGTAAGGTGGTTCACACAGCCTATCTTGACCTCGCCAAGGCTTTTGACACCATCCCCCATTCTGGAATTGTAGCTAAACTCACTAAACTAGGTATAAATCCATACGTCACAAGATGGGTTGCCAAATGGCTCACTGGCAGAACCCACACTGTAAAAGTTGCAGACTCCAAATCTGACCTCAAACCAGTGACAAGTGGAGTATCACAGGGTTCAGTCCTGGGACCTCTCCTGTTTGGTATCTACTTCTCTGAAGTACAGGCTAACACAGAAGGCCTCTGGCTAACAAAGTTCACAGATGACTGCAAACTAGGAGCCATAATCAAGTCCCCAAATGATGTGGACATCCTACAGAAGAGCCTCGCTGAGACAGGTGCCTGGTGTCAGAGCCATGGCCTCAAGTTCAATGCCAAAAAGTGCAGTGTCATCCCCTTTGGTAAAAACTCTGTACCCATGAACTACCATATAGGCAGCAATCTACTTAACACCAAATGTGTGATACGAGACCTTGGGACCCAGGTGGACAGTAGTCTCTCCTTTGATAGTCACATTGCCACAGTAGTCAGGAAGTCCTTCTATGTGGCACACCTCATCATAAAAGGGTTCTCATCTGGAAAAAAAGAAGTAATTGTTCCCCTCTACTCGACACTCATTAGACCCATTATAGAGTATAATGCCCCTTTTGGAATGTACCTCACAGGACATCTGCAGCAGCTGGAAAGGCCACAGAAGTACCTCACAAAGAGGATTACTGGCCTCGAACAAATGTCCTTTACTGACCGTCTCAAAAAACTCCAGCTTTACTCCGTAGCATATCGCCTACTCCGAGGTGATCTCTGCCTAACATATAAAGCTATGTCAAACCCAGAGCTGTTTGACAAGCTATACCTAAAGAAATCCCAGTCCCTCTGAGCTACATGCTCTAGGGACCTAAACCTTGTTGCCACAATAAAGAGGACATGCTGGAGGGATAGATTCCTGTCCCAGAGACTTCCCATACTCTGAAACAGGCTACTCATCTATGTCAAACAAAGTTTTTCATTAGCACTCTTCAAGAAAAATCATGATGAGTGGATGGGAAATAGGAATACACCCCGTGGATCACTTCTGTGTCTCTGCCTGATAGTGGCACAGGAAAATAACTTTCTTGGGTGGTGTAAGCCAGGAAACCTTGTTGGCTAGGCTTACGTAGGCCCTTTGGCTGATAGCCTAGTACCTACCTATGAGAAACCTCTGTGGTCTCTCCACTTGTTCCAGATGTCTGGTGAGGTACATGCAAAAGGGAGCATTGTACTCAATTATTGGTCTGATGAGGGTCAAATATAATGGAATTATAACATCTTTAGATATAGATGTGATGACTTTATTTATAAGATGTCCAGCATAGAAGTATTTCCTTACCACTGTAGATACGTGGTGGTCAAAGTTCAGATTGCTGTCAACCTGAGCACACAGATCACATACCACTGGGGTCTACACTTAGAGGGTGCTGTCTATAATGTAATTAGCAGGTATGTCAGTTTCCCCAAAGAGAATAATAATACATTTTTTTGCATTTAGCTTAAATCTGTGGCTTTGGCACCAGTCATTTGTCTGCATTACCCCTGTCTACAGTATATTAAATTTTTTGGGGGACTCTATGATTGCTCCCAATTTGCAATCATCAGCAAACTTGGTCAGCCACAGGCCGTCCAAGTTTGCCTGGACTTCTGAGAAATAAATTCCGAACAGTAAGTGGCCCAGCATAGAGCCCTGTGGTATGCCACTGGTGTCTGGTCTTTTGCTAGAGGTAAATTCACCCACGTTGACGTTATGTGTCCTGTCAGTGAGCCAGTTGGCTACCCATTTGGTAATGTAGGGTTTAATTCCCACTTGAGAGAGTTACTGTGTAATACCTGAGTGGGGGAATGTATCAAATGCCTTGGCTAGGTTAAGACAGGCAGTATGCACTGTCTTTCCCTCATCCAGGGTCTTGGTGAGTTTCTTAAATAAGTCAACCATGTTTAACAGGCATTATCTACCTTTAATGAATCTGAACATGGTTGGGTCTAGAATTTGATGATTAGCTATAAAGATCCATAATGATTCTTTACATGGCCTTGCAGATGAGGCTATTGAAGCTTATAGACCTATAATTTCCAGGGTCAGTTGATTGTTCCCCTTTGTATAGAGGGATTACTGTTGCTCTTCTCCATTCTTTTGGAACATAGCCATTTCTTTGGCTGTGGTTAAATGGGGACCCAATTGGGTCTGCTAGGTCATGTTTTAAGTTGTTTCAAAGGCAACCCAAGATGTTGTCTGGTCCCATTGATGCTGCGTTTCTGGCCTTGGAGAGTATCGAGATAACCCACTCTCTGGTGATAATAGGCTGAGGAATGGTGACAGGTATACTTTGGGGGATGACTGGAGGAGACGGGGGGGGGTGAAGTATTCCCCAAATCTGTCAGCTAGCAGGTTGGCTGTTACCTCTGGTTGAGCATGGGTAGTACTGTCCACAACCAATTCAGTGCATAGCTGGGTGTTCTCTTTCAAATTTTGGACATAGTTAAAGAATGTGTATTTCCAGCTTTTGTGATACATGCACCCACTAATGCTTGACAGTTTAATCCTTTATACAGTTTTTTCTTAACAACCTGTGCTTACAGATACTGGACAAGGCTCTTGCCACCCCTATAGTGCCTTTTTTAGGCGGTGTTCCAAAGACCAAATTACCACCGTAACAGCTACAAACAAATGCAATCTGAGGGTCATGCTGCTCAAAGATACAAGTCTAAATCTCAAGATGCACTCGCTTGAAGCACTCCTTAAAATGGAGAACATCGACATTCGTGCTGTAAGAGAGACCTGGTTCAAGGCAGCAGACAGCATCCCTGCACTACCAGGCTATAACTCATTCCATACCTTTCCGCCCCAGAACTTGGACCGAAGCTCCAAAGGCGGTGCTGTTTCCATATTCATAAAGGATGCACACATCTCCAGACTGGTAGCCCAACATGTCACATCAGAGATACCTAATGTGCAGCTAACACTGGGTAAGACAGCGATTCAGGTCGTAGCCTGCTATAGGTCCCCAACTATGACCCAAGACTCAGAATCCACTTTCCTAAGCACCCTGGAGAATATTAGGGTACAACCTAACACTCTCATACTGGGCGACTTCCACTACCCCTCCATTAACTGGGAAAACTACTCATGTACCAATACACTTGCCCAAACGTTTCCTGGAATTCATTAATTCCAATGCCCTGGAACAGCTCATTCTTACCCCCACTAGAGGTAGCAACATCCTAGACCTGGTCATTACTAACATGGATAACCATTGCTCTGTACCAGTAGTGAACTCCTCCCTGGTTAGATCTGACCACAAACTAATCCCTCCTACCCCCCCCCCGCAAAGGTAACCACCATGAAAAACTTCTCCAAAGCTAACTTTGGGCTCCTAAAAATAGAGGTGGCTAACTTCACGGCACCCATGCAATTGGAGGACAGCTGCATGACTGCCGAATCATACACTAATGCCCTGTATGAACACGTACACAAATGCATGGATCTCGCCATACCCAATAGAACACTATGCTCTCCTCCAAAAAATGGAAGCCAATCTGGTGGTCCCCTGCCATAAACAAACTCTACAACAGGAGGAGGAAACTGATGAGAAATAAGGTGAAGTCGCAAGACTGGAAAAACACCCTTATCATCCTCAACAAAAAGTTGAGATTCCTCATCATATCCGCTAAAGCTAGCTATGCAAACAGAATTGCAGCAGATAGTAAAGACAACCACAAGGCCTTCTATAGTTATGTAAAGAATCTCCACAGCAATACACAGATTTGTTCGGAGCTGTTGCACAATGGCACCTCCTATACTGAGCCAACAGATATTGCCAATATACTAGCCAACAGATTCAGTGCCAACTTTACCCCTCTCTCCCCCACCAAAGGACCAATCACAATATCAGTAGATTGCCAGGCACCCAGTATTACTGCTGCACAGGTTAAAACAGCACTGTCCAAGGCTAAGAATACAGCTTCTATGGGACCTGACTATATCCCTGGCTGTGTTCTACATGAACTACAGAGTGAACTGGCACCTCACCTGTATGCCCTGTTCAATCACAGCCTCACCTCAGGCTTTGTCCCTACCAAATGGCGCATTGCTACAGTCATCCCTCTCCACAAAGGAGGAGTGACTACAGACCCTGGGAACTATCGTCCTATTAGCCTGACAAGTCTAATATGCAAAGTTATGGAATGCATCATCATGGACCTAATAAACAGAGATATAGGGAACCTCCAAACTCTGGATCCCATACAGTTTGGTTTTGTGAAGGGTAGATCATGCCTGCTCAACCTGGTTGACTTCTTTGAGTCAGTCACCAGAGCTGTGGATAAAGGCAAGGTGGTTCAGACAGCCTACCTTGATCTGGCCAAGGCCTTTGATACCATTCCCCACTCAAGAATCATAGAAAAACTCACTAAGCTAGGCATCAACCCCTATATCACTAGGTGGGTTGCAAACTGGCTCACAGACAGAACCGGCAGTGTGAAAGTAGCTGACTCCAAGTCAGACTGTCAACCAGTCACGAGTGGAGTCCCACAGGGTTCGGTCCTGGGTCCTCTCCTGTTTGGTATCTACTTCTCTGAAGTCCTGGTCAACACAAAGGGACTCTGTCTGACAGAGTTCGCAGATAATTGCAAGTTGGGAGCCATAATTAACTCCCCAAGTGATGATGACATCCTACAGAAAGGCCTCACTGAGACCAATGACTGGTGTCAGAACCATGGCCTTAAGCTCAATGCCAAAAAATGTGTCGTCATCCCCTTTGGGAAAAACCTGGCTCCCATAAATTACCACATCGATGGTAGTTCACTGAACACAGAAGGCGTCCTAAGAGATCTGGGAACACAGGTTGACAGCAACCTATCTTTTGACGACCACATCGCCACTGTGGTCAGAAAGTCCTTCTATGTGGCACATATCATTACTAAGGGTTTTGCATCCAGGAAGAAAGAGGTCATTGTCTCCCTCTACTCTTCCCTCATTAGGCCAGTCATCGAGTACAATGCCCCATTTGGCATGTACCTCACTAGACACCTACAACAACTGGAGAGGCCGCAAAAATACCTCACAAAGAGGATCTTAGGCCTTAAACACTTGTCCTACATGGACAGACTCAAATAAAACTCCAATTATTCTCTGTCTCATATCGCTTACTTAGAGGTGATCTCTGCTTGACTTACAAAGCCATGCCTGACCCAGCTCTGTTAGAAATGCTACATCTAAAGAAATCCCAATCCCTCTACACTACATGCTCCAAAGACCTCAACCTCATTACCACAAACAACAGAGCAAGCTGGAGGGACAGGTTCATAACCCACTGACTGCCCATGCTATGGAATAGACTTCCCATACATGTCAAGCAGAGCGCCTCACTGGACCTCTTCAAGAGAACTCTTGATGCGTGGATGGGAAATAGAAAATTCACCCCAGGGATCACTCCAGTGGGTCTACTTGACAGAGGCACTGGAAACTAAGGTTGGGTGGCACGATGCCAGGGTAATCCTATGGGCTAGGCTTGTAAAGGCTCCAGGACCATTACCCTAGCACACACCTATGAACCTATGAACATTGGAACGTATGTCACATTTTACAAGGCTTTTTGCTTTAATGAAAACCCCCCAAAAAACAAACACCCCCCCAGAACCTGTTAACACAAGCACACAACACTATGTACATCTTCAAATAAAGTCTAACCCTCCTAATAAGAACACTTGTCCCAAATAGACAGCTGCAAACATAGATCTTATTTAACCCAAAATTTAGTTTATCGGTGATTAAGACTCATGTTATTGCCTGTGCTTCTACTTACACTAATTGGCATCTGATCTTTTTTATCTTTACTCTCCTCCCAGATGTGAAAACAGCTTGCATGGTTTAGACAACATTAACTTTTAGCCTTGAAGAAAAAAGTGCTCTGGCTTTTTAATGCCCTGTTATCAGCTTGACTCCATGGAAACATAAGGTAAAAATGTAGTTCTCAGCTGCAGGCTTCTAAAGACAAGCTGAAACATTTATTGCTAAAAGAAACCTTTTCATTATATTCAGTGTTCTCTGAAACCTGTTTTTAGATTAAGACAATGGGCTTAATCCAGACATTCACCTAAGCAAAAGTAAGAGAAAACATATCAGCTCTACATATATTATGCTGTGTGTGCCTTTGCACCCTACCTCACCATAATAACCCAGAATTACAGCCTATTAACTTAAACATGCTTTTGTCTAACCTTTTTTCTCTTTTTACATTGTAATGCATATATTTCTTAATACTAAAAAAGAAAGAGAAAAAAGGCATCTATTTATCATTTTTATCACATACAATTAAAAATGCTTTATTATAAAACATGCAATTTATATCATGAAAATTTTCATAGAAATGTTTATAACAGAAATTGTTTTACATAGTTACCTTTTTCCTTCCTCTTCCCCTCTACTCAGTGTCCTTCCAGGCATTAAAGACATGACATGAGACAAATGCCTCTCATTTACTCACAAGTATAACAAAGTCAACAGAAGTAAACTCTTTCCACTTTGTCTTATTTAGCAGTGTTTTATAAATAAAATTGATGTTTTGCAGTCTCACATTTATGTACTAATTTCCATGTTGCTGGTCTTCTTCCTGTTTATACTCATCTCCATTTCCGAACTCCAGATTCCATTTCAATTCCAGGATATTCCAGATTCTGCTAGTCAGCTCCTGGGCTTTTTTATTCTGTATCTTAAGCTATCTTCCTTTAGAACACTAGAAAATGTTTCACTGTCAAAGTCTCTGTGTGTGTTTTATTATCAGGAGAATGAGAAGCAGAGTCCCTTTCTGGATGATGACTCACTTTTCATTGGAAAAATAAATTTTGTATTTCTTCCTTAGCCTGTTCTGCATCAAAAATGGCTTTTATCCTGTAGGAAAACTATTCTGAAGATAGCCAGATTCAGCAGCTTGAATCTCACACATGCCTGCCAACATTCCCTGATTGCTGGAGTAAATTTGCTTTTCTTCTGTCTGGTGTACAGTGAATAACCATTTTCCACAAGCACTCTACTGTCTCCATCTTTTAATACTTTGCTCTTTTTGCCACAGTTTTGTCAGGACCAACTCTTTCTACTGGTTAGATTTTTAACTAATGAAGGTCTTGGCTGCTTTCTAAATGCTGACTGGCACATAAAGAGAAAATGAAGTGAATTAGTATGTATTTGAAAATTGGTATTAGGGTAAGTGGACTGGTCATCTGATCCTTTTCAGCTATGTCCTAGGCTCCAAAGGAGCAAAGTACATAATAGGTAAAAATAAGTCAGGAACAAAAGTGAAAATGTATCATACATCATACAGTAACAAAATGCATGTCAGAAATAAGTACACATGGTCAACATAAAGGTTTGGGGGGCGTGGCCAAGATGCTTAAGTGTTAGCAGCACTTCTCTGATGCTCTGTCTCTAAAGAATGTTTCTGACAGGATTTTTAGGTTGTAACCTAAATAACTGCGAAAATTTTCTTCACAAGTTATACTTCTTGGTACTGTGTACTGTCTACAAAGAAGAAATTAAACTTTCAGAGTTTGTCTCAAGAGATTTCCTGTCAAAAGCACTGCAGCTCTGTACAACTGGACAAAACTATGAGTCACACAAGAGCCTATCCTCAGGACAGTTCCATGAAAAAGGAACTTCACACAATAATTTCCAGCATCCAGGACCTCTCAGTGAAGATGGATAATTTAGAAAATATTATGGAGAACATGAAAAATGAAAGTAAGAAACAAATAGAAGACCTGAAGGAAATTATAACCAAACATTCAGAACAAATAACAGCCATAGAGGAAACTGTAAATGACATTGATGGGAGACAGATTTAAAATGACACCCAAACTGATTTCCTTCTAAAACAGAATAATCATTTACTCAAGAAAGTCGAAGACCTAGAGTCCAGATCAAGAAGGAACAATGCCAGAATATATGGGGTACCCGAGAAGATGGAAGGAAATAATATGCTCCAGTTTTTAAATGAATGGCTGCCCAAAATATTAAACCTTCCTGAGTCTCTCTCATTTGGGATCAAGAGAGCCCACAGGTTTTTATCCAGCACATCTGCTTCTAAAAATGCTAATGCAGTGAGATTTATTATAATTAAATTCTTATCCACACAGGACAAGGACTTAGTATTAAGAACAGCTTGGTCGGGAAATCCAATGCAATTTGAGGGGAAAAATATAAGGTTTGATAATGACTATACCTCCACTACAATAACAAAAAGGAAAGACTTTGTCCCTCTCATCAAAAGCTTTAAGAAAGCTGACATAAAAGCACAGATCTTGTTCCCTGCGAGAATTAAAATTACTCTCTCAGATGGACAAAAAATATTCAACATCCTCAAAGAAGCAGCAGAGTTTGTCAGAAAGAATAAACTGTTAGATAAATTAGAAGATATATACATTTCATTACCTAGTCTGAAAGGACAAGCTATCAATGGTGATTCATTCACAAATGATAAAAATACCAAGAAAAAACTAAAAAGAAAGTATATTTTTGTATTGTCACTTGTAACCTTACTCATCTGACAGAATTTATCTAAATACTTTGAACCCAAATAAACAAATACTAACTTAAAGGTAAAAAAGCTTCTTCTATTTTATATATATGTATATACATATATTTTATATGTATATATATATATATATATATATATATGTGTGTGTGTGTGTGTGTATATATATATATATAGCCTTATATAAATACAAGCAGTTCAGTCATGATCTAGTTGGTGATTGTTGGAGTGGCACCTTGTATAAATGCTAAATGTAACTAGGGTATTGTCAACAGCTTGTGTATTTTATATGTGCCCTTATTCACATTAATATATATATATATATATATATATATATATATATATATATATATATATATATATATATACCAAGCTATTAACATTTTAGAGGCACTAGATTCTTTTAGTAAAACTGCTGATAGAAGGTGAAAGTAATAATATGCATTTTTCTTTTTTTTTTTTAAACGTGATAGTGTTTTACACTGGGAAATACATGGGGGAGGACAGTGTAAATACATTAGCCAAGTTTACTCTGACTCGTTATTTATTATAATAGGATGTTTTTTGTTTGTGTCTTTTGGCTTTTCCCGGTTAGGGGTCACCACAGCGGAACTCCGGTTCGCTAATGATTGGCAGTTGATTTTTACGTACCGGCTTGCCAGGCCTGACGCACAACCTTCAACGAAGGTACGCCCATTCACGCATGTCTCCACGCAGAAGACGCTCTAGCTGAGAATCAAACTGGACAGCGTCTTACTGTGAGGCGAAAAGGCCAATAGGATGGTAATGGGAGTAATAATGTGTAGAAACTGATATTTTATACTTATAACTGAGTATGTTTGTGTCTTTCGGCTTTTTCCCGGTTAGGGGTCGCCACAGCGGAACTCCGGTCCACTAATGATTGGCAGTAGATTTTTACGTGCTGGCTTGCTGGGCCTAACGCACAACCTTCAACGAAGAAACGTCCATTCACACATGTCGCACACAGAAGACGCTCTAACTGAGAATCTAACGGGCAACGTCTAACTGTGAGGCGACAACGCTACCGCAGCACCACACATACATGCATATACTTATAACTGAGTATATGTGTCTTAAAGCATACTGTCTTATTTACTGTATCCATTGATAGGGTAGGCATTGTCAGTTTTGATATTTCTCAAGTCCCTGATATAACAGTTTCTTTTTTATCTTCATCTCAATGATTGTGCATTTTTAGTTTCCTTTTCCTTCCATAAACAGATGTAAATCTTGCTAATTCTGTCCTCAAGAAGGTTTTCGTGCTAGAATGCGAAGCTTCACCTAATTAGTGTCTAGAGTGCAGTACAGCCGTTTTTTTCACTCATAGCAGCTTCCCAGATGATTTACTTAGTGAAAACAGGAAATATGTGACCTTTGAACTTTTGTCATCATCTCGCGATGCTCTGCGACGAAAAAGCCATAAAATTTCAGCTGCTGGACTCTAAAATGAATTATATCACCTTTTCTACACTGTAGAGATGTAATCCTAGCTGAATCTACTCAAAAAAGGTACTGATTCTGCTTGTTAAAACAAAAATTAAGTATTATGTTTACTGTTGGTATGCAAATCTGCAATGTAATAAGTTTTATGGGAAAAGAATGGACACAATCTTATTTATAGTTCTAACAATATGTGTATTTATTATTTTACTCAAACTACTTGATAATCTAAAAATCACATGCAAGCATGATAGCATATTTTACTGATTCTACATGTATGCATCTTCTGGAAGATTCATGCAGTCACACACATGGTATAGAACTATATATGCCCCCCTTTTTTAATATACAAATAGTAAGAAACTATAATAGAAGACAAACATAGTGTTCAATACATGGGCAAATTACAAGATAGGACAACATTCATAACTTTAGAGAAAGCTTCTTTTGTTTCTCATAACTCTCATACAATGTTCTCTGCAAAAAGTTAATTTAACAAATCCTTGTTAACATATCATTCGCATTATTTTTCTTCTGAAACGTGTAAATATTGGCAAGATTAAATTTAGGAGATTGTATTCCTTTTTTTACATTTTATTCTAAAGTCTTACTACCACTTGTAAAATATAAAGGGCTTGATGTGAAGATGGCAGTAAGTTACTCTAAATCCTTATAAGACAAGTGTAATTATTTTTGTTTACTTCATTATTTTATTAACAAATGGTTTGTTATTTAGCAATCACAAAGTACTTATTACTTGAAATAGAATGGTTTGTGACATAATTGTTTGAAACTATATCTTATGTTCATAGCTGTTGATTAAGGTAGTCAATTCACAATCTAATGACACCTTAAAAGAACTGTTTAGAATTCTTACATAGGTCAGGAGAGTCATCACATCCCAAAATGCATTGTACATTTCAGAAATTACAGGCTGAAGCATGAGACTAACAATGGCTATTGATTGTAGGATGGTAGAAGGTGGCTTCAGTGACTTGTTCATTGAAACAGGAATTTTAAATTCCGTGTTTGGTATTGTATATAGTTCTGATTATTTGTTAGGTATGTGTAAAGTTAAAATTTTGTCCATAGTAGAATACACAATGCAAGAATGTGTTTTCAAATATGTCTATATATAAATGTATTTCGCTTAATGCCAGTGGCCTTAATAACAATATAAAAAGGGGAAGTTTATGTAAATTACCTTAGAACAAATAGAGTGGATATTACATTTATGCAGGAAACCCACCTAATAGAAAAATATGTGAATAGGTTGTTTTTTAATGGTTATTCAACACTTGTTGCATCTCACTATGAGACCAAGAGGAGGGGCACTATGATTTTTGTGGAAAAAATCGTTACCAGTACCTCAAATTATTGATTCATATTCAGACAAAAATGGTATGTTAAGTATGGTAACTTTGGAAATAAATAGAAAATACATCACCTTAGTTAATGCATACTGGATACCTGGTATCGGAGCAGGACCAGCAAACAAGTACTTAGAGCTAATCTCATTTAAAGCTAAAGGAGATATTATATGTGCAGGAAATTTCATCTGCATTTTTTCCAGGAATGACACTAAATGCCAGCTGCAGCAAAAAAAAAAATAAATAACTTTATTACCTCTTTAAATTTGAGCGATATTTATACCATAAGAGAATCAGAATCCCTACAATATATACATTACTTTTATAGGTATGGCACCCAAATAACTATTGATAAGATATTTGTTACTTATAATTTATTATCTAAGATACAGGAAGTTAAGATCAGTACATGCCCATTGTTCGACCACAATACTATTTTTTTCAAAATCCACATAACACCCAGAGACCTGATATACTGGCAAAGATTACCTGCATACATAACCAAATTAAAAGATTTCAGAGAATGGCTGTTAAAAGAAATAAAAAACCTTTCTAGATTTTAATGATAACAATGAGACTTCTAGAATTATACTTTGGGATACACTTAAATCATACTTATATGGTAAAATCGAAAGTTGGTACTTAAAAAAAAAGAATGGGATAAGGAGCTAATACACATGCAGCCAAAATTTGACACAGTGAAAAAGAACTTGGAAAAAAAAGATGCTGCAAAACTTTTTGAAATAGAGCAACTGAATAGGACATACACAGACATTTTAAATCACAAAGTAGCAATGAACGTAGAAAAAATAAAGTTGCAAACCTGTACTATTAACCCAAAGAATATGCATAGACTTGCACTTAAATCTAAAAGCTTGACAAAAGCTAATCATGTTAAGGAAATTATAGACAATTCCATGAAGAAACCTAAACATGTAACAGATTTAAAAGAAATACTAGAGGCCTTTAGAACACATCATGAAATACTAAATAACACTAACCTACATAATACTGATAATAGTATGAGAGACAAGTTTTTGAAAGGCAATATTTATAAAAGATTAACAAAAGCACAAAACTCTAGACTTCTTAAGTCTATATCATTAAAGGAGCTTAAGGGAAAAATACAAAACATTAACAATAATAAGGCCCCTGGCCTTGATGGACTAATAGGGGAATATATAAGATACTTCCAGATGAGAACTTAGAAATTCTAATAGAGGCTTTTGAAGAATTCAGAAAGAATAATGGCATTTTCCCTTCCTGGAAATATGCTATGATTTCATCCATTCTGAAACATGACAAGGACCCTAATTGTATAATATCTTATTGTCCTATATCCCTTCTGAATGTGAACTACAATATTTTTACATCTATTCTAGCAGATAGATTAAATCAGTTTTTACCAAAAATAATAAAAGATGATCAAACAGGATTTATTTCACACAGGAAGGTCCAAGACAATTTAATCAGACTATTAACATTAATGGACTATGCAAACAAAAAAGGGATAATTAACAATTATTAGCCTGAACTTAGACGAAGCATTTGATTTTTTGAGTTGGCCTTATTTATTTAAAGTTCTAGAAATGTATAACTTTTCATCAGATTTTTTAAAAATTGCTGAAGAAACTATACACTACTTCTATATCATGCATTAAAATTGGAACTTTCTTGTCAGGACTACTTAAAATAATGAAAGGCACCAAGCAAGGTGCCCTGTATCACCCCTGTTATTTGCTCTATCAGTGGAGCCATTAGCTAATTGCATAAGAACTAATTATAAAATAAGAAGCTTCTATGTCAATGCAAAGTACAATTCCAAAATCCAGCTTTTCACTGATATTGTATTAACAATTGGGGACACAGATACCTCAATTGAACATCTTATAGAATCTATTCAAAACTTTGAAATTATATCTGGCCTAAGTTTTAATCAAAATAAAATTGAAACTATTTTGTTAAACATAAAAATAAACCCCATTCTGGACAGATATAGAGACTTTAATTGGGCTAACAATATGATTAAATATCTAGGTATAACCATTAAAGCAAACTGGAAAGACACTAGGCAAACAGATTTCATAATGTTAATAGACACTGTTAAAGATTACTTAAACAAATTGAATAAAATGTTATTCGCCATGGAGAAAAGGCTATCATTACTTAAAATTATCATATTACCCAAAATTCTGTATGTTTTTCAAGCCATCTTAGCACCCCTTCCAAAAAACTAATGAGACAACTTAACTCTCTATTAATAAAGTTTTTATGGTTTCCAAAAAAAAACAAGGATTAGTCATTCATGGCAATACAGAAGTTGGGAAGAGAGTGGAATCTCATTTCCACATCTAGAACTACATACTGAATCAATTATTTTTAACATTATAAGTCATTGGCTAAACAGCAAATATACTTCCAACTGGAAAATCTACATAAAGCAATATTACTAGACAATTGTGAGGAAACAAATATGTCTTCTGAAGTGGAAAAAGTTTACCTTGTCATAAAAAACATTTGCTTTAATACAAGTAACAAAAGAAAAATTCTCCATTTGTTATTTACATAGTAAACAATTTCAAACAGTTAATATTCAAAGATTATAAGATGAGGAATCTTTTATTTATTATGTTTCCCATAGCTTTAACAAATAAATGCTTGGACTCTTATAACATGAAAAAATAGAAGAAATGAAAGGAAATGGGCTAGGTTTCTGGCATCAGATTCTTGATCACAATTATATACAGGAGGCAATCTCTCTCATAGCGAGATATAACATAAATCAAAGCAACTGGCTAAACATACACACTTTTAGAGAACATATAGTTAATGAGTTTAAAATAAATTACAGTGAAATCCACACCTAGACCCAAAATTCTAACACTTTTTTGTGAAATCAGTACACTATGCATAAATGTGGACTATCAGTGTCAAGGTTATATAGGACATTGCAAATGGATTTACCAGCTCCAGATGAGTCCCTATGGAGCTATGCAGAAAAAATTAATAAATCTTGCTTTTCAGAAAAAGAGAAATCAGTAATACTTAAATCAGTCAGTAAAACTACATTATCTCCCTTTTGGAAAATTTACACATGGAAATTTATTCACAGAAGTTTTATCACACCCCCAAAAAATAGCATTAATATCAAGTAATGAGACATCATTATGTTGGAGATGTGAAGAAGCAGAATATGCAGACTGGGTACATATGTTTATAAAATGTAACACTGTAATTCCCTTTGGTCGGAATTCAAATCCTTTATTAAAGCGTTGTGGTCGGATAAATGTGAAGTCACTGCCTCATTGTTATTATTTAATGCTCTGATTCCAGTGTATGTTCCAAGTACACAAGTGCACCTCCTCTGGTCCCTCCTTGCAGTAGCAAGAAAAGACATTACCTCATACTGGAAAAGTAAGAAATGTACACCTTTTGTGGAATTTATTTCACTGGCCAAAATAGTTTGAAATAGAGAATTAATGACTATGAGTTTAAGAACTACAAGAATGACACATAAAAAAATAGCTTGGTTAAAACTTAAAAAATTGTTAGATAAAATGAGAATGTATTGACAAAGTTACTTCTATTATGGACATTGTATATAGTTAAGATTTGTTTATATTGTTTAACATTTTTGATGCTTTTGTATTTATGAAAATTCAATAAAAATTATGTGAAAAAAAAAGAAATAAGTACACATAGAAGTAAGGTAGCAAGGAACAACAATATTCATGATATTTCAGATAATGTGGAAATAGGTACAATATCTGCAGTATTTACAGGGTGGAGTTCTCTTAGCAGGCTGATACCTGTATTTGTAGTACTTGTAAGTATTCAATTTACAATTATTCTGCAAACCAACAGTAAGTTATCCAGGGTCACAAAAGCAGTTACTGGCAGTTTGTTAGAAATCAATGATTATATTTGAAATAAATTTGGCAAACACTCATAGTGTAAAGAATGTCAGACACAACAGTCAGTAGTTCAGCTGATTAGAAGAACAAAGCCTGCTAATTTAAGATCATGATACATGGAGGAAATGAAAACTGTGTATTGCCCTTCCAGGTTTGGTGAAACAGTTACAAGTACATGCTTGATGCAAGTACTTAGCAATTTTATGAATGATACTAGTGGTGCATATACTATTCTGTATTTTAGTGATGGAGAGAGAGTAAATGGGGTTGTGTATAGTGTACTGGCTTCTGAGTCTTTAAACGAGTATTGAGTAGTTTATTTATTTTTATTATATTTAATGTTTGTTAACTGAGTAAGTGAGCTGGTGCATGGACATTTTTCAGCTGTGACCCAGACATAGCAGGCAGTAACAAAATATACAGACAAAACAAATTTCTGTAAGGTGCAAATACATTGAAATACATAAAAATGGCATATGGTATAACAACAAATAAAAAAAGAAGAAAAAAAAATGATCCCCACCTTCTTCTTATAAAATCACCTTTTTATAAAATTATATTGAGTAGTATAAGAATATCTGATATAAGAAACATTTTTAGCAACTATACCCCAAGGACTTTTACATGTGGTTCAACACAAGGTATATTACTTGGTAACATATGGTTGAGAAAGACTTTTCCCTATGTGGTATTAAATATAAGTATCAGTCAGCTTTCAGTATGTTTCATTTTATTGAGTAGTAAATAAGAGAGCATTCATAAGAAAGGTTTTAAATTCTACATAGTGCAATACATGAAACATATTATGTAAAAATGGTGAAAACTGTAGTCGGAATAAGGGGATAGATATAATAAGTTAAGTGAGACCTGTACATTATTTACTATCAGTCTTGCTTTCTTTATTTAATAGGTTCTAGGAATGAAAGTGAAGGGGGAGATGTGTATCTGAGATAAAAGAAATAAATGTAGTGATAAGAAGAGGCAATAAATGATAGAAGAAACACTGGGTGTTTACTAGTCAAATGTAGGTGGACATGGCAAAGAAATGTAACCAGTGTGTCATAGTATAATTTGTAGCATATTTTTAAAGTAAGGCAATAGCAATCACGTAATAGTTTGAAGGCTAGTTTTACACAGTAGAAATGCTGTTCAATTTGTTGTTGAAATCTAATAATTTTTTTTCTGATCAGCACAGTGATCCTTAGAATAGAGATTTGAAAATATTAAGATTTATACACATATTTTCTGTCTTTTGAAAAATGGAGGAGTTTTGACCTGACAGAAGCCAAAGAATGCTAAAGTATTTTCTAATTTGGATAACTGAACATTGTGATATAGTGTGTCTAGCATCTTTTGTAAAGAAATGAGAAAGTTTATAAGCCACATTTAGTTAGCCCTGACACCATGTATTGTTTGTCAGTATGATGTTTATATACACAGATCCATAACAACTAGATTGGTCTAAAGGAGTTAATGATGCTAAGGGCATGCTTACAAGCTGAGGTAAAACTTGTCAGCATAAAGCAGGCAATTGAAATTAGGTAGATCCCATGACTTGTCATTAATAAGAAAACAGAAGCGATGATGTTCTAAAACAGATCTTTGAGGGACATCTAAGTTGAGAATACCAGTTGGAGACTGTAAGTTGTTTGTTGTCACTACAATGGGTCTATTTGGAAGGTAGTGGGTGAACCAGGAGCAGACTTCCATGAAAAGCAGGAAATCTGTAGTTTGTGAATTAATAACACATGACCTATTGATTCAAAGACCCTTTTAAGATTTTCAAAATGGTACTAGCTAGAAGACCGTCACCCATATTATTATAGATCTTATTTCTAACCAAACATAACACTGTAATAGTATTCTGTTTTGACCTGAAACCATGCTACTTCTGCGAGAGGATGTATTTCTGAATGTAGTCAGGAATCTAATTATAAAGCCATTTCTCAAGAATTTTAGCTATTGGGTCTAATTTTCAATTTCTTTGTAGTCATTAAGAGGTAGGAATACCAGTTTTAGGCAAGAGGAGAATGATGGCACGATTGAAGTGAGATGGATTTACTTTTCAGTTAAGTGAATGGTTTGAAAATATGAGCTAATGACTTACAGAAGATATCACAACCTAAAATATAGATAGAATGGGGGTTTGTATGGATGACAGGGTTATAGGATGGTTGGATTTTATCCAACAACTTTTTAACCTCTTTTTAATAACAGCTCTGAAGTAGAAGGGAGGGAAGTTAACTAACTGATGCAATGGTGTTTCAGGAGGTGGTGGTTTAATATTGTTTAAAGGTACAACTGATGGAACAGTTGTACAAAGAGTACTATGCCTAATGTCAAGTGATGTCTGTAGAATGATGGAATAACAAGGATTTTATTTGAGAATTATTTTAGAAGATGCCAAATCTCAAACTGTTTTCAAAAATCTATTGGACTGCCTTAGAAACTTCTCTTTAACCGTGTTCTTGTATTGTACCTTAGCTTTGTTTATACAGAGAACTTTCCTTTTTAAATTATGGTAAGTGCTTTGCCTGGCAATATTTAATTAGTCAACTTTCCACAGTTTCCATGCTGTATCTTTCAGATTCCATTTGCTGACCTTGTTCAACAGATAACCTAAGTGCTGGTTTATTTTTATTTTATTTATTTTTTTATTTTATTTTACATTTGTTGACCGGGATAGTCCGACTGGATACATGTCCATTTTCAGCGGAGGCCCAGGGAGAAAAGCTCCAGTTACACAGATAAACAAAGCACGTATGAGACAAGCATATATACAAAGTATGTACAATGTAGTCCTCAAGAAGGGACTCACAAGATTCACAGTGTTTATGACATACAAAACTAGTAGGGTACAACAACGGATATGAGCAAAAATGCATACACTACAAAAATTGAATGTTAACACAGATAAAACAAAACACTAATGAGTCAAACATATTTACAAGGTATGTACAATGTAGTCCTCAAGAAGGGACTCACAAGATTTGCAGTGTTTCATAATGTACAAAAACTAGTAGGTTATAACAACAGATCTGAGTGAAAAGCATACTGTACAATATTGAATAGAAGGTAAAATATGGAGTTAATCAGGGTTGGTACAGGGACAAAGCCAATGTGTTCTAAGATACTGTTTGAGACCTTTTTTGAAGAGGTTTAGAGAGGGTTCCAGAGTAAGGTTAGCTGGAAGTGAATTCCAAGTTTTGCCAACAAAGTTGGCAAACAGGGAGTCTCCAGCTGAATTAGCAGCTTTGTGTGTATGGACCAATAATGTGTTGGATGACTGAAGTGGCCTGGGATTATTATTTGCTTTTATGATATTTTTAAGTGCTGGATTATTTTTTGGTTTATTGACAATTTTGTGTGCTACAATGAGCTGATTAAACTGAATTAAGCTGGGCAATTTGAGCCACCCTAGGAGTTTAAGGTTATGACAGTGATGGATCCTATATGTGGAGCCGGTGGCGAATCTGGCAATATAGTTATAGCAGTGAGTGAGTTTGCTTAGTTCACTTTTATTCAAGTTGGAGAGGAATGGGGAAGCATAGAAATGGGTAGAGAGTAGATAAGAGCAGGCAATTGTGGTCCTAGCTAACTGGGTTAGGAAGGGTTTATTTCTGTATAGTGACCCAAGCTTCTTATTAATGGTTTAGATAGTTGTATTGACATGCAAATCAAATTTGAGATTATTATCAACTATTACCCCTAAGAGCTTAGTATGGACATCAGGGGTAATGGAGGAACCATTGTTAGATGCTAGGGAGAAGGAGAATGGGGTGAACCTACTAGTTGGAGTGAAGAGTAGTAATTTAGTTTTGTTGGTATTCAGGAGCAAGCGGTGATTAGAGAGCCAGTTTTCAATTGTGTTAAATGTATTCTGGGTTAATGTTAGCAGATCGGATGGGGAGGAAGCCACACAGATCAGGGTCTAATCGTCTGTGTATTGGATACAGGTTGCTTCAGGGATGGCAGAATGAAGGTTGTTGATGAAGATAGAAAAGAGTAGGGGACCCAAGATAGAGCCCTGAGAGACTCCAAGGGTGAAAGGTAAAAGGGTAGATAGTTTGTCCTGCCATAATACAGCCTGTTGTCTACCACTCAGATATGATAGGAACCATTGAATAACATGGTTATCCAGAGAAATGGTTTTCACTGAGTGGATGAGTAATTGGTGGTTGACCATATCAAAGGCCTTTGATAGGTCTAGAAAGAGGGCTGAGGATAGCCTGTTATTGTTGTGGTTTTGGTGAATAACATTGGTGAAGGAGAGGAGGGCAGAAGAGGTGCTGTGGTGTGGCCTAAAGCCATGCTGGGAGTTGGCCAGCAAATTGTTCTTGGTGAGATAGTGCATAAGTTGCTTATGGACGCACTTCTCCATTGTTTTGGCTAGTGGTGAAAGAATTGTGATGGGCCTATAGTTGGATAGCTTTGTTGAACTTCCACCTTTGTGGAGTGAGATAACATGGGATACTTTCCAGGTGGATGGGAAAGCACCTTCCATTAGGGTCCTATTGATCAGGATGGCAATGGGGTATGCTATGGCATCTGCAGCTTTTTTGTAAGTACTCTGCTGGAAGGAGGTCGGCAGATAGGGTGGTTGGTTTTAATTTTTTGAATATTGATCAGATAAAGTCAGTAGAAACTGGTTGGAAGTTGAAGGGGAGATATATAGCAGGGGTGGATAAAGTAGTGTTAGAGCCTGTGGTAGTAAGTTGGTTGGCTAGGGACTGGATTGTTTCAGTGAAAAAAATATTAAAGGCATTAACAATGTTCTCTGGGGATTTATGGGTGGAATTTGATGGGGTTGGAGTGGTGGATTGTCCAGGATGAAGAATTAGATTTATGCCTGCCCAGAACTTTTGGAGATGTTTTTGTTTTTTCTGTAGGAGGTTATGGTAGTAGTTTTTTTTTTTTTTTTTTTTTTTTGTCAAGTAGAATGGATTTTTTGTGTCATTTCTAAGCTGATGGTAACTCAGGTTGTCAAGAGTTTACTCTTTAATCTCTTATTTTGCATAAGAAAGAGTTTGTCTTGGATGTTAGCAAGAGTGCTTTGAAATGCAGAAAAGGCAGCCCCAGGGTCAGGGGATGTTTACATTGGTAAGCAATTAACCAGCCCAAGGGCTGCATTGATTATATCTTCAGATAATTCAGTTGCAGTCCTGATATTGATGTACGCTGGTGAAAGGAACTAGGTTTTAAGTAACCATGTTGAATGAAATGGGATTGTGGTTGCTTAGTGAATTTATTAAGATATTGAGGGATTTATGTTCAATGATGTATACTGTTTGCAAGTCTGTGGTGGAGTTATTCATACTGTTACTTTTCTGCCTGGTACCTACATGAACTTATTGTGAGAGGTGATGTGAATGAGGCATTTTATGAAGCTTAGTTTGCAGATGACTATTCTAGTTCAAGTCAAAGTCTTCATGCAAAATTATTTTGCAGTGTTGATTTGTGATAAAATCCTTTGAAGGTCATCTAGAAGCTGAACTGTGCTTAGGGGTGATATATAACGTATGAGATGATACAAGTTCTTTTTACCTAGCAGTGTTTCAAACAGGATCAAGGTAATGTGTGAACTGTTGAGGCAGCAGAGGCTATGAGTTTAGGTGATAGATTAGCTGATTTGTTTACAAGTTTTGAAGTACCACTGCTATGCCTTTTCCCATTTCTGTTGTCAAGAAAGCTAAAATATGTTTGTGTGATTGTTGCTGGAATCCTGGAACCACCTTTAAGACAATTTCTGTAACTGCAAGGCCTTTTGGGTTATGCTGATGCATCCAAGCATCTAGCTCTATAACCATTTGTTATTTAAGTTATGAGCATTAAGGTGTGCAATACATACTGAGTTCTAGGTTCTGGTTGAAGAAATAGCAGTGGATTGTTGGTTCTGGGTTAAGATGAATGTCTCCTACCTGAGTAATGAGGTATGAAGAAAGTGCCGTTGAAGTACATATGTTGTAATAATGGCATGTATCTTATTTATTAGATGTTAGGTAGTTTTTTAGTTAGTCCACCAAAATGATATAAGACTTGGAATAAAGTTACCATGTTTAAACAATTTAACTAATCTGACACCTACACTTATAGCCTCTGCCACATATAATGTACTAATGTTGTAAAAGCTGTTTACTGATATTACACTTCTATCAAAGTGTGTAACGAGAAAAGAAACGATTAGAATATAGTTTACAGTAATGCAAATGACAAACAAGTCATAAAGCAAACATTAAACTTTCTGGTCTCTTATCTTGTTAGCTTGTCATGTAAAACGAGTTCCTTGCAAATGCTGCCTATTCAGAAATGTTCCCAACCAAAAGAGATTATGTTCAGTGTTCCTAGCAGTAAAATCATGACTGGATTCCTTAAAAAAATATATGAAAATAAAAATATAGTGCATAGTCATGAAGGCAGACACCAGACTAATGCTATCATTTCAAATTCTCTCCAAGTTTTTTTTTCCATTGCCTCTAGTCTCAAAGGGTTTTGTTTAGCCTGTAATATATACCACCCAGCGACTATGTATGCAGACATCCAGTGTAAGGATAGTTCGCACTGCTGCTGACGTACAGCATTGTCCATACTGATTGTGCTTCTTACATGCTTTAAGTAACATTGTTGATACAGAGCTGTATTATGTTATCTCATCATACATTGCTACCAGGAACACCAAATTCCATGAAGTTAGAAAGAGCAGGAGATGGTCAGAGATATCTGTGTAGAGCAATATGATTGATTTAAGATGATGACAAACATGTTGGGAGAGATACGTCTTAAAGATTCATGCAGCCTTTCACATTTGTGCTTGTGACACCCCAACACTGGCCCAGTAATCAAGGAGCCTCAGTCCTCACCACTGGCAACAGTGAGGGACGTACACACTGGGAGGATGATAAGTACACACACAGTAAAGTATAATTTCCCTTAAGAGCACACAGAGACTACAGTCAATCTGGGGTTGGTTTCTACCTCTTTCTCTAGATCCCCAATAAGAATCCCCACTGGCACAGCTATAGGGTTGAGATATCATCTGAGTGGCCAAGCCAAGACCTCTGGGACCCTCTCGGTCTAACCAGTGTTTTGTGTCCCTGCCCAAGTAGCTGACACACACACACTTTGAGGTTTGATTTATACACACACACACACACACACACACACACGCACATGCACCTGGGAAAGGCTGGCACAAGTTTACTAGCTATGCCCCCATCTGCCCAGACTATGAGGTAGTTGTCACTGCCACCAGCCACTACTTATCAGCTACTTTAAGGCCCTTAGCAAAGGATGTCCAATCTTACTGTGTAATGTTACTATTAAACCAAATGGTAGTTTGACCAAGAGCAAGGCTATTAGGTGTGGCCTGCACAGTGTCATGAAATAGTTGTATAAGTACTCTAAGAGATTAAATATATCTAGACAGACCAGCCACAATTGAAAGGTTTAAATATATTTAATAACAAATAATAAAAGAACAAGAAAATACTCCGTAAACAATCATAGTTACTTCAGAGTTCAAAATCACAGGAAATATGAAAAACAACATTGCAGGACAGTCTCAAATAAATGCAGAAAACATCTAAGCTATACTTCACTATATTCCTGTCTGAATCTAAGAAAAATTACTGTACCCTAGTCAACTTACTTACAGAACAAGGCAAGACAGATGTGGTGGGTGGGGTTTTCAGCTGATGTTGTCAAGTCAAAGACAAATACAAAAATGCACAGTCTCTCAGAGATTTCTTAACTTAATATCTCAAATATTGCTGTTGGGATACTTCAGCATGACATCACTTCTTGTCATTTGATTATCCCAGGTGAAAACCATTGATTTTAGCATCTACCTGCGAAGACACATAGACCTTAGATCTTTTGGCAAATGGTGGAAGGCGTAAAATAATTTACATTCCTCCACATTTAAAAACAATATAATAAACTTATAGTTCTAGACATTGTCTCCTGTTGTACTTAAAATGAAAGGTAACATCTGTTTTGTTGCGTGATTATAAAGTAATTTAACTTTTCTTCAGCTATTCTCCTGAAGTTAACTTTTTGTGTTTCAGTCCCCATTGTTAAAATATGTATACATCTAAACAGTTACAGTAGTGTTTATACATTTCTGCTCAGTATTTTACAAAATATCTCTTCTGCACACGTCTGTACAATATGACATACAGTTCTAATACAGTTGTGACATGCAATTGCATCATGCTGATATTCACAAATGACACACAACCACTTACAAAATTCCAGATAGCTGGGCAGGCAGTATCTCCTTCTGTCACACTTCTATATAAATCATATTAATATTCAAATGACATATAATTATTTACAAAATTCCAGCTAGCTGGGCTGGCAATATTTCCCTTTGTCACAGTCTTTATGATGTCCACTATGAGACAACACTTTGCCCACTGTACTGCTGGACCTTGTAGTAGGTATGTTGCCTTCTTATTTCTACACCTGTGTCCCTTTTGACAGTATAAAAACATCACTAAAGCTGCACATTCTCATTAAGGAATGCTGTCCCTTCACTGACAAGTACAGAGTCTCAAGCTATCAGGAGATTATCTGTTACTCTATAGCTACAGAACAGTGGTGCACTATCATTCTTTTCTACAGAATTTATCAGAGTTTTGAAACTCTGCTCTATAGCAAACTGTCCACCCCTCAGTGTGAGGAAAATAATTTAAAAATGAGAACAGGAAGAAGTGCAGTTAATTAGGTGGTCATTTAAAACCTCAGTTAACATATTTTAGAAGTATGTAAAAATGTGTAGTTTAATGCTCTGTGAGTGGGGTTAGGTGAAGGCTTTCTTTCACTATGAACAAGAAAGACAACTTAGGAATGTTGAAGTTTGAACATATTGTCATTAAAAAGATGGGGTGGAATTCACAGATAGGCATGTGTGCAAAACATACTTGCACAAGTTGCAGATATACACAAGCAAAGTACAATTCATAGAAGTCTGCTGTGTACATGTGCAACACTGGAAAAGTTGCAGAGACAGCCATATGCACTTGAGCACATAACATTTAAATATGGAGATGTATATCAATGTTGCACCAGTGATATGGTAATAGTTTCCTTTTCCCACTTTTTGTGATTCAGAGTAGTGCATTGCTACACAAGTACATGTTGCACATGCAGTTTTGATTTTTGATTATTAACCATTGGGTATTTTGATGAGCATATGCGTGTGTGCCTGTATGTACGGAGGTGTGTGTTTGTAAGGATTTATGTAGAATGTGTGTTTCTCCCTGCACACTGAGCACTGAGGTGTATGTTACACTGTTCTAACTACTACATGACAGGCGTGACTTTACTGTTGCATGTTATATGGAGGTGGAGGGTGTATTAATGTGTGGAATTCAAGATGCTAGATGTTGTTCTTAATTACATTCAGTCATGTCTGTTCATAACTACTGACAGGTTCCAGTAGCATTGATAAACATGAAATACTGCTTATGCTAGCGTATGGTAAAATGAGAACTCCCAAGATGCTTACACTGATCTTGGTGAGAGAGTGGCAGTTGTTAATAGAAATATTAATATTATATAATATATATAACATAATTAATAATTTAATAATTTAATTGAATAATATAAATAATAATACAATAATAATATAATAATTCAATAATATAATTAATATAATATATATATTATATTAATTATTACCCGTACTGTAGAAACAATTTGTTTACATCCCTCACTATAAGGAAATGTTCTGAGTATGTTCACCCTTTTGCATTTTTAACTTTACTTTAAATATATATTTTTTTGTTTTACTCTAGGTTTCTGACAATTATAATTGAAATGCAGTTACCAGCAGCACACAAAATGGTGATGCACGCAATGTTTCACGGAATGTTGGTAAGTTTACAAAGTTCTTATATAAATTAGACTTTTTGGCATACTGTTCTATGAACTACATTATTACACAGATATGTACATGTTCACATCATAAGCAAGTATGCATAACCATAACAAGAAATGACTGTTGAATGCACATGTTTTTGTCTTAATCATGCATGCACATGCCCGTGCTTCATGCTGCTACGTGCATCCTTGCAGAAAAATGAATTGCATATAGTCACATTGCATTAGAGGTGATTCACACCCTAGCAATCTGACATTCACAGAATAACCACCATTTTGGGTTTTGTGAACAGTCAGGGCAATGCTCTAAGCTGATGTGCTAAGGAAGCAAAATTATTTATCCACTTCTACTGCACCAACCATAGAAAAATACTGCATGCTTCTTAGGGTCGTCCATTCAAAATATTGATCTATGCACTGAGCTAGCAGACCAGCTGTCCATAGAAACTGGAATCTCCAGAGGTGGGGAGCATGGGCATCATTGCTATGATGACCTACAATGATGGCTGCCTCATTGCCTTGCCCATTGAGTGGCAGAAATTGACTATCAGTTCTCAGAGTCATTCAGTAAGTATCGCTTCACTTGTCTTTCATTGCTACAATTCTGCAGTTGTATGAGTGGTATCATTTCATAGTCATCAGCAGCAGGACCAGTACCAGTTAGGGCTGTGTAGAAGTCATGGTATATCCCATATGAATTCCTCCTGCAGTCAATGCTATGCTCTGAATAAGTAGGCTCCAGACATCATCCCTCCTCAACATTGGGGTTTGCCTGCCCAGGCACCCCTTGGCAGAGCTGTCATTTAAGGTCTGTGCACCAGTTTGGTGATGTAGGTCATGTCCTCCCTTTCCCCATCATCTGTGCACCCACCTTATTGTTTTATGCCTTCCACTGTCAGTCATCATACATTTTCCCCACCACCAATAGTCCATCCTCTATCTGTCTTTTATTCCTTTTGTGAAATTTTGTTTAGTGTGATCACCTAGCTTAGATCTGTCTTGTCAATCTTTTTATGTTTTCTGTCAAAACACTTAGCTATTCTACCTTTCATACTTGTCATTGCTTTCATACATCTTCCACCTCTTCCATTATATATATTTCAGAAAAAGGTTTATCAACACTAAAAAAATTAAAATACCCTCAGCTCCCTCTTCCTCCCTCACAGCCCTCTTTTGGCATGCTACTGTGTTTCCATGGTCTACTTTTCCAACTTTTCTATCCACCCCTTTCCGTACTTCTAAACTGATGGCCATCAGTGGACACTTGCAGAGTAAGGATGCTGAAAAAGTGGGTTTATCCACTTCCCAGTGCTGGTCTCCCAAGGTACACACAGCCTTTTCACAGTATTATTGAAAGTCCACACTTGCCAACTAAATTTGGAAACTTGCATATTTATAGCAGTCTTCCACATATGTACAGCTTGTACACATGTGCAAGTATTATCTACACAAGTTTCAGCTCAGCTTGCATACTTGCATCTCTGCACAGTTTGCTTGAGCGGTTCTTGTCAAGCTGCATATGTGTGAAAACCAGTGTTGTTGGTTTACTCCTACTGCATTAGCATATCGGTGAAGTGCCAGTGTTCACACATTCACCTTACATACTTGTGCAGTGTATAACTGTGAATGCCAGCTTTGGTCTCCAGGTGTGAAATATTGCATAAAGAAAGAATAGAGTTGAACAGACTTTCCAGTGACACATTATTGTTATTTTTATTTATTTTACCAATATTTTATGTTAAACAATGTTCATAATTATACATGGACAAGTAGCACTACTAGTTGATGGAAATTATACATTCAGTGGAAAACATTTACATTTTAAATATATCATTATTGTTAAACAGGCAAATATTTTCATTGCAAAGCAATGTACAGTCTGCACCTGAAGAGGGACATTTATGTAGCAGCATGCATTATTTTTCAGTTGTAAAAATTTGGATATGGTCTTTTGTAATGATGCCAGGTGATTTAATGATCACCTCATCAAAAAACATTGATAAGACAGTCATCATCTGTTCTGGCTACTGAAGTCAAAAGCATGGCAGAGATGTGAATGCAGACCACCTGCTCCAAGATACAAAAACTTACCTTGTAATCCCCTCTAGACCCACTCACTGAAACACACAAAAATAAACGCAAAATATTGTTCTAATGTGAAGAGGCAAGCTTAAACATCTCATATGCTGGATGGGCCCTACCCAAAATTTCTAAGAGTATCATTTGACCAATAGAATCTGAATAACTGGCTGCCAGTCAGAAATAGCTGTGATAATTAAGTCAACATACAAAATGTTTGTATTTAATGCATAATAGTACCAATGGAAAGTAGTTATCTTTATCACAGTGGCACTATTAATTCTTATGCTACTCCAGTATATATTCTAAATGCAAACAACTGCAGTTATACAGGAAATGGTTTATAAGAGACACAGTGGTTCTTTGCTTATGTTTTTTTAACATCTGCTTTATTTTATGTTAATTTTTCAATGACACTTGTTTTATTGCCTTGGAAATGCTTTTTCTATTAAATACAGTATTAAGATATGATATATGGCAATGGAGCAAGCAGAGATGTGCCCAAAATGTAGACAATGTAGATAAATAGCATAATGATTTTACATCACTTCAAATTACAAAAATTCCATTGTGCAAGCACATAAAAGGTGTAATGGTTGTTTTATATTTACTTCACACTAAAGTTCAAAAGGGCAGTCATCTTCGGCCCATACCTCTCAACTGTCCAGATTTGCACAGAATGTCCATATTTTTGCCTCGAGTTTTTGGTCTGTTCCTCATAAAATTTTGGTTTTCTGGCCAATCATTGGCAAATCATTGAGGATTGAATTCAGAAAATAATGACAGACATTTGAGTTTCAGACTTCATACTTTTCAGATAATTCATGCAAATGCAACATGTGTTGTTCTATCAACTTTCTAGGTATGTAAGAGTAATATTTCAAAATTTTCCACCCATTTTATATGGCTTTCTCAAGATCTCTTGCTCTTAGAGGTTGAGAGGTATGCTTTGGCCACTTGTCTTACCACATGCCTATACAGGTGGTTATCATAAAATAGTCATCATCCTGTCATATTGTACTCCTAGATATTTATTATGGAGAAAAATTATGAAATATACTGGTGTATATAAACTACCTGTAAATGCTGTTAAACTGACAATTTGCAATGAGAGTAAAGATAAAAGCTTTATTTTTATTTTATTTTTTATCGCTCCTTATAATTGCAAACTTATTTCACTCCATTTTGGTGTATCATAAATTCATTTGCATATCGTTTAAGGCACAGTTCTGCAGAATGCAGTTAGGACATTTTTTTCTTATCCTTAAATTGCACTGGGATGTGTCATTTAGACAGTCAGTCATGGCTGAGTTTGCTACCAATAATATACAGACACTTTTCCATTGAAGCTTGTCTTTTAGTGTCTGTTAGTAAATTCTCCATTACCTTTTATAGAAATTTCCTTTGCAGTATTTTATTAAAAGGGTTTTGTAGGTTGCATTGTGTGTGTGTGTATATATATATATATATATATATATATATATATGCTTGTGTGTGTGTGTGTGTGTGTGTGTGTGTGTGTGTGTGTGTATGTGTGTGTGTATGTATATGTATGTGTGTGTGTGTATATATATATATATATATATATATATATATATATGTGTGTGTGTGTGTGTATGTGTGTGTGTGTATATATATATATATATATATATATATATATATATTCCTTAGAGCTATATTAGTCAGCTGGTAGCATACAGAGTGGTACTATTTCATGATTTTATTAGGCAGCACATAGTTTTCAAATTTGTCCCTTACTCATAGATATGTTACACTAAACCTGCTTTTCTCTTCTTGTACTGTACCTCAATTTTACATACACCTTTTACATACTGATGAAACAAGTTTGACATCATAAGTGAAATACTGTGGGAAGAAATAGCCAGGGAATAGTTATGGCTAGGCTTGTATAGGCCCTAGGGCCGATAGCCTAGTACCAACCTATGAGGTTGCTACCTCTGAACTGGCATGCATTCATTCTTCTTGGGATGATACAAGGTACTGCCAGCTGTGCCAGAAGAAGTAGGGCAGTGGATGTGAAACATATGCCAGCAGAGCTAGCTGGAAGTTTGTAAAGAATTATATGTTGTTTGAATATCAAACTGATTTGTACAGATGCTTGTGTTGTTAATGTATTTGTTAAGCTGCTTGTGTAAAAATGTATCAACAGTGTGCCCTGCTGGAAAGAAAAGAAATGTACATGCATTACAGTAGCTGTTTAAATGTATATATTGAAATAGAGAATACTGGAAGAGAAGAGGTTAAGCACAGTCCCAACCAACTTTGGAAAATAGCTGAAATTAAATTAGGCCATAAAGATTGTATCTTATAGTTCTGATTGCAGCCAGAGACAAAATGTCTGTGAGAAGCCTGGCTTAGTAGCTGTGTAGGAGGGGTAGAGGTTTTAAATGGTTTTATGACTTCCAGGCGCTGCAGCAGTTCTGAGCAAAGCTCTGTCTGTGTGCATGGTAACCCATAGGTGCTAAAATCCTAGCAGTTTCTAGTGTTGGTGACAGTGTGGGAAACAGAGTTAGATGACCAGATGGGATGTCATTCTGTAAGCTATTCCAGAAATAATATTTAGATATTATATTGAGAAATAATATTTAGATATTATATTGAGAAGTCTATCAGGCATACTAGCAGTCTGTTTATTGGAACCTGACATGCAAGGATCCCTCACCTACTTCATCTTGCCTTTCTCTAGTAAGTGAACCAGGAAATAGTAACTCTTTAGATTAGTCAGGAAAATATAGTGAAATTAGTTAAGTACTGTACTGTTTTTCTGAAACTGTGTGGATCTATTCATCTGTGTTATTTTAATATTTCCTGCGGTTGAAACTCTAGTGTTTACTGTAATTAGATATTTAATATTTTCCTGTTCTTTTATTATTAAATATATTTAAACTTTTCATTGTGGCTGGTCCTTTTAGAAAATATTTAAGCTTTGAGAGTATTTGCATATATTTATTTGACCACTCCTGAAAGCCTGGCTGTTTGGTCATCATTACAATTCATATTAATTTTATTTTCACTCAGTATAACTGGATACCCTTTTAAGAGTCTTATAGTAACTGACTGGTGGCAGTGAATCTACCTTATAGTCTGGGTAAAGTTGGTAGAGCAAGTAGTCTGTGCCAGCCTTTCCCAGGTGTGTGTGTGTGTGTGTGTGTGTGTGTGTGTGTGTGTGTGTGTGTGTGAGAAAATTAAATCTCAGAGAGATTGTGTGTGTGTGTGTGTGTGTGTGTGTGTGTGTGTGTGTGTGTGTGTGTGTGTGTGTGTGTGTGTGTGTGTGTGTGTGTGTGTGTGTGTGTGTGTGTGTGTGTGTGTGTGTGTGTGTGTGTGTGTGTGTGTGAAAAACCCATCTGGAGTTAGAGACTTGAACTGAAGGCTAAACATTTGGAATTGGAATCAGCAGAGAGGTAATGGGGAAGGGAATAGTCGAACCACATTCGCAATAAAAGTCAGTAAATTTCTTCCACACTTTACAGACGGTGGTAATTTTGATAGTTTTATTCATGTATTTGAAAGAGTATGTAAACAGTATAATGCTGACCAAGAGCTCTGTGTTCCTGTCCCCCTTACTCCATGGTAAAGCTGTAATTGCTGTTTCTAAATTGTCTGATATTAATTGTGTAAATTATGATAAACTCAAATGTTGTTTACTTGAATGCTTTAAGTTAACACCTGAAGCTTACAGTAAAAAGTTTTCTGAGCATAGATGCAAGGCCAGTGTGTGATTATGTTGCTGTGTTAAGCACTTATTTTCATAGGTGGGTGAGTGGGTGTCAGGTCACCAATTTTGAAGGACTGGCAGACCTTTAGATGCGGGAACAAGCTCTCAACACTTTGCCTGAGGACATGAGAATCTGGTTGGCAGAACGAGAGTGTAACCCTGCAGATGAGCTGGGGAGAAGGGGGATTGCTACTTGGCAAGCAGGGCATTACTGCAGAGGAAAGGGATACCTAGTCCTGCACATTGATATAAGGGAACCCACATTGGGCAGCCTAAACCACCCCAACAGAGTCCACCAGTACAAAGGAAGCCAAAAGTTCAGGTACATGGCCAGGATCCAGGGGTAAATGTTTTAGATGTAACCAGTGGAGCCATGTATTATACAGATGTCCACAGAGGCAAGGTGGAGTATCTAGCAAGTGGGAATAACAGTATGCAAGTGGTAAGACAGGGGTATCAAACTATCACAATATGTTATATCCTATCTTAGTGGATGGAAAACAGGCCACCGCTAAGAGAGAGACAGCCTCTGACATAACCCTTGTGAAGCCTGCAGTGGTTAAAGAAGAACAGTACTTGCTAGGGCAGCCCACTCCAGTTGGAGCTTAAGGAGGGACCCCATTCCAACTGGCTTTGGACAGGATTCACCTTGACTGGGAGGGTGGAAAAGGAAGCAAGCAAGTATGTGCATTTGAGGAGATCCCTGCAGATGTCCTGATAGAGAATGATTTGGATAATGCAGTAGCTTGTGTGCATGCAGTTACACATAGTCAGGCTTGGAGACAGGCATGGGTCTAGTAACCTGGGAGAGACCAAGACAGACGCCACACGTGAATCCAGGGCTGGTGAGGTGACTGTTTCAGGGAGGGAACTTCCCTGTAGCAGTGAGCCACACTGCTGGTAAGTACTCATGTTCCCTTGGACAGAGTTTCTGCAAGGGCAGAGGTAAGTGGGAGTGCTAGTACCCAGGCTGACTGTGAGACACTGCTGTCAGAGGATACCAGACTTCCTCTGGAAAGGGACCTGGGAAGAGTCACAAAAGTAGAGATGAAACTGTCTCAGCCCTCAGACCCTACATTACGAGACTTGAGGGAGGTAGCTAAGGAGGCACCTGATTCTCAAGGAAAGGGGGAATCAATATATTGGAACAAACGGTTACTATATAGAGAGTGGACCCCGGAGGGAGGGCTAGTGGGTGAGGTAACACAGCAGTTGATAGTGCCTCGAGCATACCATCTGGCTCTTCTAGCCCTAGCCCATGACATTCCTTTTGCAGATCATATGGGCATAAAGTATACCAAGAGACTTGTTATGCAGAACTTTTATTGGCCTGGGTTTGCAAATTATGTAATAATGCAGGACATGTGAGCAGTGTCAAAAACTAGACAAGGTAGGAGACAAGGTCAAAGGTCCTTTGGTGCCTTTAGCTGTAATTGAGGAACCATTTCAGGGGGTAACTACAGATATTATGGTGCCTCTGAGTACCCAAAGTTCCACAGGGAAGAAGTATAACCTGTTGTTAGTAGATTATGCTACTAGATACCCTGAGGCAGTGGCTCTGTCCTCCATTGAGGCAGAGAAGGTGGCAAATGCATCGCTAGAGATTTTCAGCAGGGTAGGTTTCCCAAGAGAAATAATGACTGGCAAGGGCATCAATTTCATGTCTGACCTGCTGGTTTGTCTGTGGAAGCATTCCAGGGTGAAGCACCTAAAGACCACCCCTTACCATCCCCAGACTAATGGCCTTATGGAGACTTTAAACTCTACACCAAAGAGAGTGCTACAGGCATTTGCAGACCAGTTTAAGGGAGAGTGGGACAAATAATGTGCTGCATCTGCTGTTTGCTTACAGAGAGGTACCCCAGGAAATCGCAGGTTTTTCACCCTTTGAGTTGCTGTATGGACATGGGGTGAGTGGGGCCTTCAGATTTGATTCGTGATGAGTGGGAGGGTGAGTGTGAATCCCACAAGGAGTCTTTTGTGGCATATGTCATAAATCTCAGGACAAGGCTTTGGGAGCTCATCGGCATGGCCCAGGAGAGCCTGGCAGGAGCCCAACAACAGAAAAAGGTCTGGTATGACAGGAATGCTCAAGTGCAAAAGTATGTTGTGGGACAGCAGGTGATGGTTCTCATTCCTGTCAGACAAAATAAGCTGCAGGTAACTTGGGAGGGACCCTTCAAAGTGGTAAGGAAGGTCAGTGATGTTAACTACATGGTAGAACTGCTAGGCAGGATGCAGGGGCACAAATTGTGCCAAGTTAACTTGATGAAACCTTATCATAGGGAAGCCCTGGTACTGAGTATTTGCCATGGATGGCAGGAGGAGTTTGAGGGGGATCTGGTAACTAATCTTCTCAGTGAGGCTTGGACTATCACCTCAGTGGAAGGGGTAGCATTGTCCCAGCAGTTATCTACTATCCAGGTTCGGGAAATTTGAGCAGTGTTACAGGAGTTTGAGGGCATGTTCACTAGGAAACCTAGGTACACCCACCTGGTGCATCACCATGTGGACACAAGACCCCAAAGACCTATTACGCAGGCCCCTTACATGGGTGCCTGAGTGAGTCAGACAGACTCTGAGGGAGGAGTTGCATGAAATGTTGGAACTGGGGGTAATCCAGGAGTCCAGCAGTCCCTGGGCCTCCACAGTGGTGCTGGTACCAAGGAAAGATGGGAACACCAGGTTCTGTGTGGACTACAGGAATCTAAATAGTCACACACAGAATCAGATGCTTACCTCATGTCTAAGACAGATGAAGCCTTAGAGCAGCTGGATGGGGCTAAGTTTCTGACCACTATTGATCTAACCAAGGGCTACTGGCAGTTGCCTTGACTTCCACCACTAGAGAGGGCTCAGCCTTTGTGACTCCTTTCAGTTTATACGAGTTCACAACAATGCCCTTTGTGATGAAAAATGCCCCAGCAACATTTCAGTGGCTAGTAGATCATATCCTAGCAGGAGCAGATTATGCCCTTGCTTGCCTGGATGATATTGCCATTTACAGCCATTCCTGGCATGTGCACCTTCAGCATGTCAGTGAGGCCCTGGGCAGACTGCAAAGGGCAGGGTTGACCATTAAGCCCAGCATGTGTCAGGTGGGTATGGCAGAGGTCTTCTACCTGGGACGAGTTGGGAGTCGTAAGATCAGGCCAGAACCTGTCAAAGTGGATGCCATTCAGGCATGGCTTGCCCCTGGTACGAAAAAGCAGGTGAGGACATTCTTGGGGACAGCAGGGTACTGTAGAAAGTTTGTTCCCAATTATAGTGCAATAGCCACTCTCCTTACAGACCTGGTGAAGAAAAACATGCCAGACAAGGTAGTGTGGATCCTAGCCTGCAAACAGGGATTCCAAAAGCTTAAAGGGGCTTTGAGAGGACTCCCTGTGTTAGCAAGTCCAGATTACAGCAAATAATTTATTGTGCAGGTGGATGCTTTGAACCATGTGGTGGGGACTTTACTCAGCCAGGTTTCCTCAGAGGGAAAAGAGCACCCAGTGGTATATCTTAGCTGTAGACTCCAACCTAGGAGGAATGTTATGCAGCTATAGAAAAAAGAATGTCTAGCCATAGTATGAGCACTCCATAAACTTCAACCCTATCTGTATGGAAGGAAATTCACTGTAGTTACAGACCACACTCCTTTAACATGGCTACATCGAGCCAGCCAGCAAAATGCCAAATTACTAAAGTGGAGCCTAGGGTTGCAGGCATATGATATGACAGTGCAGCACCATAGTGGAGTTATCAATGCCAGTGCAGATGGGCTCTCAAACGAGGGTATGAGGTAATGTATTCCCAGACAGGTATATTCCTCTCAAGCAACGTTTCTCAAGAGTCAATTGAAAAACTAGCTTGAGTCTTCAAAGGGGAGATAGATGTGACAATAGCAGGTTCTGCTAGCTATGCCAGGAGAAATAGGGCAGTGGATGTGTAACATATACCAGCACAGCTATCTGTAATTTTGTAAATAATTATATGTTTGAATATCAAACTGATTTGTACAGATGCTGTTGTTGGAAATGTATTTGTAAAACTGTTTGTGTTAAAAATGTATCAACAGTGTGCCCTGCTGCAAAGAAAAAAAATGTACATGCATTATAGTAACTATTTAAATGCATATATTGAAACGGAGAACACTAGAAGAGAGGAGGTTAAGCACAGTGCCAGCTAACTTTGGAAAATAGCTACAATTAAATTAGGCCATAAAGATTGCATCTTATGGTTCTGATTGCAGCCAGAGACAAAATGTCTGTGAGAAGCCTGGCTTTATAGGAGGGGTAGAGGTTTGAAATGGTTTTATGGCTTCCAGGAACTGCAGCAGATCTGAGCAAAGCTCTATCTGTGTGTATGGCAACACATAGGTGCTAAAATCCTGGCAGATTCTAGTGTTGGTGATAGTGTGGGAAACAGAGTCAGATGACCAGATGTGATGTCATTCTGTAAGCCATCCCAGAAATAATAATTAGGTATTATATTGAGAAGTCTTTCAGGCATACTGGGCAGTCTGTTTATTGGAACCTGAGATAGAAGGATCCCTCACCTAATTCTTCTTGCCTTGCTATAGTAAGTGAACCAGGGACTGGTAACTCTTTAGATTAGGCAGGGAAATATAGTGAGATTAATTAAGTACTGTTTTTCTGTAACTGTGTGAATCGATTCATCTGTGTTATTTTAATATTTCCTGTGGTTGAAACTCTGGTGTTTACTGTAAATAGATATTTAGTATTTTCTTGTTCTTTTGTTATTTATTATTAAATATATTTAAACTTTTCATTTTGGCTGGTCCTTTAAGCTTTGAGAGTATTTGCATTTATTTATTTGGTAATAACTGTGGCCACTTTTGAAAGCCTGGCTGTTTGGTCAACGTTACCATTTATATTAATATTAATTTCACTTGGTATAATTGGATACACTTTTAAGAGCCTTATAGTAACTGACAGGTGATAATGAATCTACCTTATAGTCAGGGCAAAGTTGGTAGAGTGGGTAGGCTGTGCCAGCCTTTCCCAGGTGTGGGTGTGTGTGAAAATTAAATCTGAAAGTGTGTGTGTGCGTGTGTGTGTGTGTGTGTGTGTGTGTGTGTGTGTGTGTGTGTGTGTGTGTGTGTGTGTGTGTGTGTGTGTGTCTGAGCTACTTGGAACAGGGAAAAGAAGCACTGGTTTCATAGAGAGGGTGCTGGAGGACTTGGCTTGGACATTCGGCTGAGGACTTAACCCTAGGAGCTGTGCCAGTGGAGAGCCTTATTGGGGACCTGGGGAGAGACAAAGAGAAACCCAAACCCTGGGCTGAGTGTGTTACCTGTGTACTCTTAAGGGAAATTGAGCTTGATGCAGAGAGGTCTGCATCTGGAAATACTGAGTGTATCTATTTTTGTTCCAAGTGAATGTCCCTCTCCAGTGTCAATGGTGAGGGATCAAGCTCCTTGAGTACTGGCCCAGAGTGGGGACATTGCCCTTGTACTAGGCAGTTAATTTCTTCTGGTATACACTATGCAGTGTCCATCCGTTCTTTTCAGTCTGACCTGCTAACCTTTTAAAAAAAACTTCATCTATGCAGATCCCAATGACTTTTATATTTATCGTCAGTCAGTACAGCTAAAACAGCTGTGCATGGTAGCCAACAATCACTCATCATTGGCTCACAATTTCCTTGGAGAATGTCAGTCTTCACTAGACAATCATATTTTCATTCTGAAATTTGCTGGAAGGTACTGCTTGAAGAATGTGTCCATGAAACTTTGTCTTTGCTTCATCAGCACATATTTCCTTGTTACTTCACATACAGCAAAGTATGTCTACTTCAGTAAATGTTCATCATTTTTATTTTATTTATTTATTTTACATTTGTTAACCGGGATAGTCCGACTGGATATATGTCCATTTCCAGTGGAGGCCCGGGGAGAAAAGCTCCCAACAGTAACAAAACATCATTACATATCACAAAAACATCATTACATATCACATATCTCGAATAGCATTATAGAATATTTGCAGAAGAACATCGAGACAATGATAGAATATTTACAGAAGAACATCAAGACAATCATTTTTTTTTTTTTTACATTATATCAATGAACTACCATTTGTAACAGTTTCATAAAGAGCAGTTGATACAGTTCAAAGTAGGGAAATCTAGAGTTGCAGTACAAAATGGGTTACATAGCATCTGTACATAATCTAGAGAAAGGATTAGCCAGGCTTGATACAATAGCAAGTCCATTTTGACCCCAGGTGTAGTTTGAGTTTAGCTTTGAAATGACCTAGAGAAGAGAGTGAGGTAATCTCAGGAGGTAGTAGGTTCCATGTTCTGCCTACAGAGTTAGTAAAGAGAGAGTCGCCGGCTAAGTTATTAGTTTTACATGTCTGGACAAGGAGTCTGCTGGAAGAACGCAATGGTCTAGGGTTGTTATACAGGGTGACCAGATTTTTGAGTGCAGGGGTGTTTTCAGGGTTGTATATAATTTTGTGGGTCATAACTAGTTGGTTATATAGTATTAGACTAGGTAGTTCGAGCCATCCAAGCTGAATTAGATTGATGCAATGATGTGCCCTGAAAGGCAGCCCAGTAGCAAACCTGTCGATGTGATTATAACAGATAGTGATTTTGTTCAGGACAGTCTTACTAGTATTATGGAGAAGAGGGGATGCGTACAGGAGAGTAGAGTAGAGAGAAGGTGAGATCGAGCAATGGCAACTTTGGCTGGGGGAGTCAGGAAGCTTTTTATTCTATACAATGAGCCTAGTTTTTTATTGATGGTTTTGATCAATTGGTTAACATGTAGGTCAAATTTTAAGTTATTGTCGATAGTGACACCTAGTAGTTTTGTAGAATGGTCTGATGAGATTATTGTGCCATCCTTTGCTTTGATGGTAAAGTTAATGGCGCTAGACCTTTGTGTTGGTAGGAATAATAGCATTTTAGTCTTTTTGGGATTCAGTATCAGGCTACGATTGGAAAGCCAGTTTTCTATTGTGTTAAAGGTAGTCTGGGTAGTTAACTGTAATTCTGTAGGGGATGTTCCTGAGCAAATCAGTGTAGAGTCATCTGCATATTGGATACAGCTGACATTAGGTATGACAGTGTTCAAATCGTTGATGAAGATGGAGAATAACAGTGGGCCTAATATAGATCCTTGTGGTATTCCCAGGGTGTTAGATAACAGGGTAGAGAGTTTGGTCTGCCATAGTACAGCCTGTTTTCTACCACTTAGGTAGGAATTAAACCTTTGAAGGGCTTTGGGATCTAGACAAAGTGATTGTAGGGTGTTGATTAATAGTTGGTGATCCACCATATCGAAAGCTTTGGACAGATCCAAAAACAGAGCTGAAGAAATATGGTTATTGTTACGATGGAAATTTATGGTATTGGAGAAGACTAGTAGGGCTGAGGTAGTGCTATGGTGAGGTCTGAAGCCATGCTGGGTATCTGCCATGAGGTGGTTGTTAATTAGGTGGTGCATGAACTGTTTTTGAATACATTTTTCCATTATCTTTGCTAGAGGAGAGAGTATAGCTATAGGCCTGTAATTGAAGAGCTCAGTGGAACTACCTCCTTTATGAAGAGGGATTACATAGGATATCTTCCAGATATCAGGAATTTTTGCTTCTGCTAAAGTGCGATTGATAATTAATGACACTGGGTAGGCAATGGCATCAGCTGATTTTTGTAAGTATTCAGCTGGAAGTTGGTCAGCTGAGAGAGTAGTGGGTTTTAGTTTTCTGATTAAGGTGCGGATAAGTGATGTAGGAATAGGTTGAAAGCTAAATGAGGGTAGATTTATAAGGGTGGAACTATCTAGGCTGTGAGAACTAAGAGGCAGTTGGCTGGCTAGGGCTTGGATTGTCTCGGTAAAGAATCGGTTAAAACTGTCAGAGACTGCTTCTGATGGTTTATCGGTGAAGGCAGCTGGGACAGGGGTAGTAGAATGACCAGGGTGTAGAAGATTATTTAACCCTGCCCAGAACTTCTGAGGGTGATTTTGATTTTCTGTTTGTAGTTTGCAGTAGTATTGTTTTTTTGTCAAGTAATATATGTTTTTTAGTTTCATTCCTAAGTTGCCTATATTTAATTTGATCATGAGGAAGTTTAGTAGTTCGCCATAAAGCCCAAGCTTTATTTCTAAGATTAATTTTGAGCCTGGTCTCTTTTGAAAGCCAAGGTGCAGCTATTGCCTTAGTTTTCTTTGAGCGAGTAGGGGCATGAAAGTCAAGAATCTCAAGGAATTTTTTGTTAAAATACAATACTGCTTCTTCTGAGGGGAGATGTTTTAGTATAGACCAATTGCAAGAATTTAATTCTAGTTGGAATTTGGTTGAGTCAAATTTTTTTTTATTTCTGACAGTTCTTAGTAAGGGTTGTTTGGGATTTGTTACTTTGTGCTTAATTATATATGTGAGATGGTGATCACTTAGACTATCAGGGCGGGTACCAAATGTATACAGGTTAGGGTGACTATTAATAAGTACCCAATCAAGTATACTTTCTTTCTGGTTGGGTTTACCTGTCCTAGTTGGGGTGTTAATAACTTGCGTGAATGAGTGCAAGTTAATATGGGTGGTAGGGGATTCTGAAGAACAGGTGGTCCAATCTATATTAAAGTCTCCGAGAAGTAAGGTTTCTTGAGGGTAGTGGCTAGATATCCAGTGTAGGGTGTCTTCAAGTGTAACTATATTATTACCTGGGGGAATGTACATACAAATTATATAAATGCATCTACTATTGTTAAGTTGCAGTTTGGTGGTTAGAATCTCTAAGTTGTTAATCTGAGGTGGTTGTATGACATCCGTAGATACAATCAACTCAGATTTGTAGAGTATGGCTACCCCACCCCCTTTTCTGGAAGTAAGGTCCCACCTGTGTATATTATATCCAGGGAGTAGTATTTCATTATCAGTAGTGGTAGGTTTTAACCATGTCTCAGATAGGCACAGAATCTCAGGGGATAGATCAGCAATGAGTGCATGTAGTTCATGCACCTTGTTATTGATGCTTCTGATGTTAAGATGACAGGTTAGGAGAGAATTGGGTGGCCGGGAGATTGTAGGGTTGAGGCTTAGGTTTGTGGTAGAGGGAGAGTGCATGCCTGAGTTGGCAGGGCCAGGGTTGGGGTGTATATCCCCATCAAGTAATAGACTAAGTCTAAGCTTGGAGATATGTTTCAGGAATTTATCTACAATTGTATAGTAATGTTTGAGTTTAGGGCTAATTTTCCTGGTGTAGGTGTATGGGGATTGAGAGCATGATGTTAGATGCATCCTAGTACTATGGATGTGATAAAAGTTAGGATGTTTAGCTTCTGGAGTGTTAGTGTGGGCCTTTGAGGCTTGGAATCCTAAGAGAGGTTTAGTTTCATATAAGGTTAGGAGGTATGGGGCTAATAGGGTAGGTAGTAGAATGGAGTACCACATATCTAAAGAGATGAGGAACTAAGTACCTAGAAGTGCACTATCAGATGATAGTGTGAAAAGGGTAACTATAATGGAAGAGAGGGAAACAGCTGGGAGCAGATTTGTACCACTACAAAGGAGGACAAGAGATGGGGTAAGGGGAATAATTAAATTAGCAGAAGGTGATAGGAGCTAGCACATGTGGGTGTGGCTTAGTGGCAATAAATTTAGAGGTAGTGGGGGCGGGTGGAATTTGGGGGCAGGGAGGGGAGCGGAGAGAGCCCGAGCGTAGCGAGGGCGATCGGAGCGGGGCTATAGCAATCCTCAGATAATACCAGTCAGCTTTAGCTCAGCAAGACATTAGCTTAGCTAGGTAAGTATATTATCTTATATGCCAGGATTTTACATAAACTATTTTGGGATTGTAAAATTCAGTAGGTTTGAATAAACCTTTATGGATTTTCTGTTTAAACTACAATTTTCTGCAGCAATTTGCTATAACTTGTAAACATATGGGGTGTTTTAATAGTTGTTCCAAATTATTATTAACCAGGGGTAAATATCCCTGAGTAGGGTTGGGAGAAGCCCTGTTTAGGAGGGACAAACTAAAGGTACCTTAGACCCTAGACAACAGCTTCCATAAGATAATGTACAATATTGTGTGACCACCTTGGCTCTTCGGTGAAAGCTGCTTGCTGTATTATATTTTCAGCAGGGTGTGGTAATTCTTGGAATTTTTATTTATTTTATTTTATTTTATTTATCTTGGAATTTATTCTTGGAATATTTTATGAGTTTGGAAAGTTAATCATTTTGTTGGAAAAAGTAAAATTGTCAGTAAATGTTAAAAAAATGTATTACCAGGTACTATACCTTCATAAATATTTGGATAATATTTGGAAGACAAACATTTTTTCTAAAAGTAGAACTCAAATACAGGCTGGTGTTCTGCATCTATGATAACGTTTTGTAGCTAAGGACATTATTTGTCTTCAAATGCATTTCTGTTTGTTTTATCATATAAGTGGTGATATGTTTCCATTTGTTGTATCCTGTACGTGGTAATAGTGAAGAGCAGTCTAGACCGATCTTAGAATAGTGACTTATTCTTTAGCAATCAGCGCAAACTGTATTTTCAAAAAAAAAAAGCTTTGGTGAATATTCAAATGAGCAGGTTTTCAATAATTCAACACCCAATGAATGAACAAACTAACAAATAAAGAACATGAAGAAGGCATCCTGGAATGACACTATGTCCCTATATTTTGAATGTTGCTGCAACTATCTATGAAGGAACAAGTATAGTCTTTTTGTTGTTGAAGCAATGTCCAGTGCATTAGCATGTTCCTCAGCAGTTTCAGTACTTTTGTCACCCTGTTCATCCCCTTTATAATCAGTTATTAGCGTCATCTGTCTTGCTGTGATTGGCTTGTTACAGAGGAATCAAACCTTGTCTGTAACCCAGGTGACTTGGGCTCATTTAGCAAGCTCATTGCCTCAGGAGTCTGATGGGGGATGATCAGGAGGAGTGACATTTTGGCCAACCCTCATATCTTGTGGGAAGACATGAGGTTAAAGCCAAATGATTAGCTGAAGTTGGTGAAGACCGATGATATTAATCCAGATGTCTGGGCATATTAGTCAGGCAGCTGACTTAGAGGGTTATGGAGCTGTTAACAAGCTGTTTCCTGTGGTATAGTGGTGCAAAGTTTGATTTCCTCAGCCTCCATTGCCTAAATACGTAGCTCTCTGCAAGTCACTTAATCAGACTCTACTCTCAGGCTGAGTCTGAAAGTGGTCCATGGAGATCAGTGCTATACCCTGGAAAACAAATGCAAATACATAAATAAATATGTAATGCATATGAAAGATTAGGCAAAACAGTGGATAGAACATCTGAAAAAGCCCTCTGTAGCCATTCAGATGGTACCATGATTTTCTGACTCTACACTCCTTCCCATTGGCTTGCACTAAAGATTTTCCTGTTCTAAGTAGGCAATGAACAGGGTTCTGATTGAAAGTAGAAATCAGACAGATATTGGGGAGGTTAGAACAGATGATAGTGGAGTACCTCTGGGACATGGATGATGGCAGACAACTGCATTGGAAGACAAACATTTTGGAGAGGTTAGAGCAGATGGATATGCAACACTTCCCAGACATGGATGATGGCAGACAGCTCCATTGTAAAACAAAAATAATTTAAAAAGGCATCATCTGTTGTCTTCTGCAGTCAGAATATGCACTCTGTTGCATTTGTACATAATGGTGCTACAGGTATGCATTTATGTGTGTGTGCGTGTGTGTGTGTGTGCGTGTGTGTGTGTGTGTGTGTGTGTGTGTGTGTGTGTGTGTGTGTGTGTGTGTGTGTGTGTGTGTGTGTGTGTGTGTGTGTGTGTGTGCATGTGCTTGCATGCGCATATTCCCTGGCTTTTTTCACTTTTCATGCTGCATTGCTAGGGCAACATTCTTTGAGTTTACTGCCTGCAGACTCAGCAGGATCAGTGTATAATGGGTCTGTTTCAAGTACTCTGTAAAGTCTGAGTTTAGTACCATTTCTTCAGTTTTTAGTTTTATTGTTACTATCGTCTGTGTCCCATAATTCGTAGTTTGTCTTAATGTTTCTGTGTGTGTGTGCATGTTTGTATGTGTGTGCAGTTTTTTACTTTAATTAACAGTTATGAAATTCTCTGTCCATCATATTGTAACTAGTAAATTATTTTTCTTTTTGTAATTATAGCTCTGTTTGCATCCGCTATTATCATTTTGCCTTCTGTATATTTACATCCTCTAAGAAATAAAAAGCTTTATGTGCTTCTTCCAACTCATTTTGTGTTTTGTACATTTACCTTGGCATTTTTAATGCTACCAGTACTGGTTGCAGGTGGGTTACTTGTATCAGGCGCTCAGTTTGTTACACAGTGACTTGATTTTGCTAGTAATTGCATGTCTGGACTGGTTTTTACTTGATCTTTTTGTTTCTTCCTTCCATTTCCCTCATTATAACAATGGTTTATATTTAAATGCCCTCTCCAAGTCTTGTCAGTTTATAATTCAGAGTGCCTTCTCCCCAGTACTTGATAGCCTATCCCACAGTTATATCCAGCTAACAACTTGCCTACATTTTAGCACTCTGATTCCAAAGCTTTACATTTTTTCCATCATCATTTTTGTCTCTCTCCGTTGTCTTTTGCATCTTGAAGAATATTGACTACATTTATTAAACTGCCTAAATAGTTTACCTCTTTTATCTAACTTTGATGTCAGGGTGCCATATGGCTTGATGTAACTATTAGTCAATCCAACCATTTTTTTTTCCTTCACAGCAATGCTGTTTTAGGACAGTTTTATCCCTTGTGAATATGATAGTCTGCATCCTAAGTGCCTTAATTCATTGATTGAGTGAGTGGCTAATTCCCTTAACACAGAGTTTTCTTAAGTCTCAGAATTACAGTATTTTGCATTAATTATTCAAAACTTTATACATTTCCAAATTGTTTTCCTTCCTGTGTTAGTATTAGGTAGTTTGTCAGCCATTCTTCATTGACCTTGTATGGCCTTATTCTAACTTGCACTGTCATAACTGCCCACTACAGCCAGTGCTTTAAGGACAATCAGTATTTAACATGGCTTGGAAAGGAGTTGTAAGACCCATTGATGCTGGTCTACTGAGAAGACATCTAGTTATAATTTTACTGTCTAGGAACACATTTATTTTGTTTCTGTAGTTTAGCTAACTGTTCTTTCCCTGTGTTTATTTCCTTTTATAGATTTTTCTTATATTTTCTCTCTTACCCAGATACCTTTTAATTTTCTGTTTCATCATATTACACCTGCTCATTTACCTTTACTCTACTGCTACAGACCTAAATGTATTACCCACTGATTTCACTGCTGTATTACAGGTTTCCTGAAGCTTCTGTCACTGTTTCACTTGCGTTTCTCACATCTACACTGCAGTTCCTCATCATTCTATCCCTTGTTCCTCATCCTGCTGTCTTTGAGATGCTGTCACTGTTCTGCTGCTAAGTAGAACTCACACTTCGGTGCCTAAGTTATTTTCAGGCAATATGAAACAACCGTCATGTTTCAGTTTTCAGTCTCCACATGCCCAGGGCAAAGATAACCAGATATGCCTATGCATTTTTGTGAATCGAGCTCACCTCAATACTGATCATTTCCTACTGAAACAGTGACTCTCAAAAGTGATTTTAACCAAACGTTATCTTCTGTGTGCTCCCTCCCCCTTTTTATCTCTTTTCTTTCTGTGCCTCCAGATTCAAACTTTTGGATGTTGCCCTTTCTGTGTCTTTCCAATTTCTTCCTGACCCCTTTTTACTGGTGTAATTCTCTTTTAAAGTGCATTACGTTCTGCATCTTATAAATAAACTTAGTGGTGACCTCTGCCTGGTCTGTAAGGCAGTGAATTGTTACACTTCTGTTTGAAAGTCTTTGAATAGAGTGCATCACTGGTGGCACTAACATCAGGTCAGGAAACCTGATACTAAAAATAAATATCAAAAAAGATAAAAATGGAACAGATACAGTAGCTTTAGATCTCATGTAAAAGGAAGTCCTTTAAACTATATGCATTTTATATGTAATATTCTGGAATATGATCGTACAATGGGAGTTGTGCAACTAAGTCCTAATGGTTAAAAAGTTGATGTGAAGTTGTTCATTCTTACACATGGGTTCGGAGCTGATCCATCGGCTTCATGTTGGCCGCTTTACTAGCTGAAGATCTCAGAGTAGCTCGAGGCCAGGTCCCTATCCCATGATGCTCTCTGTCCTACCTCAGATCTAGTTTGTCGCTGCAACAGATCGGAGGTCGTCGAAGAGGTCAGGCCAGTTTGTGCCATATATTTTCCCCCTTTTGCTATTTTTTCTGCATTTAGCTGCATAGTATTTCTAATTTGTACAGTTGTATTGCTTATTGGGCTAGTTAGCCTTTGCTTGCATTTTCGTTATCAAAGTTTGACGAATTTCGTCCTTTTCAGAGTGGTTGCTCTTAGGGCTTTGGCCGTATTATTGTTATTAATCCCTATCCCATTTAGCAAAAATATTAATAGTGTGTTCTAGCTTATTATTACTAAAGTAATAGTGTGCTTAGGAAATCAGATAAATATATATTTTCTATCTTAGAGTTAGAGTTTGTAGTGTTTTGTAATTAGCTTGTCAGTTGTTTCAGTGGTCTGGCAACTCAGAATTGTTCTAGTAGTTACAGTTTGCAGTGTTTGTGTGTGATTGGTTTTCTTTTCATTGCTGTTTTACTGTGGTGTTGCTCCTAGTATGTCTGACCATAAGGAGAAACAAAAATCAGGTTTTAAAAAGTGCCCAAAATGCGGGCAGAAGATGTCCATCATGGACACACATGTGAATTGTGTTTATTGCTTGGGGCCTTTTCACCTCCAGGAGGATTGCTCTATCTGCCATTCCTTCAGTAGCAGGGTTTTACTTGAGAGACTAAGGAAGTTGGTGGATAGAAGCTTGTTGAAGCCAGATTTCCAGGAGTCCTTGGACAAGGCAGACCAGACCTCCAAGTCATTGAAGGGGTCAAAGTCTTTTAAGGCTTCCTCGGAGCTCAAGTCATCAGCTCCAAGCCTTACCATGAAGGTGCAGTCGCCGGCTCTGCAGTCTTTGGACCCGTGCACCGAGCCAGTTTTTCGACCCGGTCTTGGGGCCACTCTCCAAAACTTTGAGGTCGCCTATCCTTCAATCGGTGGCGTCTTTGGTTCCTTTGACTTGTTCTTCGAGGACCCTCTCTGATGTGGATGTGGACCTGGTAGTGCAGAGGCTTCTTGAGAACCCGGCACTGGCTAAATTGTTATCGGCCTCGACCCAACCAGTTTCAGTGCCTAAGACCATCCTTCCTGCTGTGACTACTCCTCCTCCAAGCCGAGCAAGGCTTTCGGAGCCGGGGAGGAGGATCTGATGATTGTCGAGCCTTCGGAGCCGAGGCCTGTTCCAGTGCCATCGGCTCCATCAACCCTGAGCCAACACTCTCTGGTCGATTCCAGGGGGAGAGTCGAACCGATGCATCGGTTCCGATTCTTCCTCTCAGGGCTTCGACGCAGATGAGTTCGGCTCCGTCCCCTGGTTCAGAGCCCACTGTCTCGGTACCGGGGAAGTTGCTGTCTTCTTCGAAACTGGCGGCTTCCTCAGGTTGGAGCAGTGGTGCCTTCGATGCTATGAGGAGGGTTATGTCATCCAAGACACACACTTCATCAGGTCCTTCCTCCTCCTCCTCCCCTAAAGTGCCGCTTTCTGCCTCTACATCGCAGGTCCCTGTGAAGCATCAAGACCCGGACCCTCAGGTAACCCCATCAGGTGACCCTTGTTCTACTGAGACCTCACCAGAAGCTCCCACTGATGAAGTTCCCAGGAAGAGACTTTGTGTAAGAGGAGGCATTTAGACTCCCCACAGGAGTCTTTGACATCAGACACCGACTTAGAGGAATCAGAAGGGTCCACACGGTCCCCCTCGGAGGATATCTCCTTTGCTGATATCCTGGAAGTCCTTAAGCAGAGGGGTGACTGGCAGTCCATTAGCCCTACTGAGGATGAGTCGGTGCTCCTGAAGGCCTTTGGGTCTCAAACTTCCACTTCCTGGGTGACTCCGCCCTTCGTCGAGCTAATGGAATTGGTTGCTCGAAGGGCGTGGGAGTCTCCTGATACTGTGGAACCAGTCCCTCAGAGGCCCAGCAAGTTTATCACCTCCCCCCAAGACAAGATGTTCCTCACTAAGGGAGTTCCGGTTGATGCCATGGTGGTGGCGGTGGCCACCAAAAAAGAGATGTCCAAAACCTCTTCTACTGTCCATCCTCCTAATAGGGATTCCAGGACTATGGACAGATATGGGAAATGCATCATTAGTTCTGCGACCTTTGCTATGCGATCACTTAACTACTTGACCCATTTTACCCGTCTTCAAAGAGATCTCCTAAAAGAGCTCGGAGATACTCTGCAGGGTAGTTAAGATGGAGCTGTCTCTGAGAAAGTGACAGCCCAGCTTAATACCCTTAATTCCATAGTGAACTCATCCATGCGGCTCATTTCCTATGCAGCCGATGGTTTGAGTCTGGTAGCGGGTCCAGCAATAGCTCTTCGGAGACAGTCCTGGATGTGCTTATGCTCCTTTGCGGAAGCTTTCAAGTGTACCTTTGTCAACACCCCATTCGATGGCTCTTCTCTTTTTGGGCCCAAAGTAAAGGAGACTCTCACTAGGTGTGAGCAAGAGGGAAAGACTCTGTCTGCCGTAGAAGTCCGTTTTTCAACCCCTATCAGACCATACCCCAAAGGGCAAAAAGGTGGAAAAAATGTGGTTCCGAAAGTCCCAAGGAGCTTTCCAGAACACACGCAGTGAACCCCCCTCCAGGGGCAGAGGAGGGGGGTAATAATAATGGAAGATGCCACCCCAGCGGCAGAGGGGGTCCGCAGAACCAGGGCGACAGGGATCAGTTCCTTGGTAAGCCCTATCAGTGCTCCTGAAAGGAGGCCTGACTGTCCTACTCTGGAGGCAGTCGGGGGTCGCTTGGCTTTGTATCCGGATGCCTGGCTAGGAATTACAACAGATTCTTGGGTACAAAGCATTGTTACCAAAGGTTACATCATTCCATTCTTAGAAAACCCATCTGTTGGGAAGAAAATCCCAGACGTTCCACCCAGTCTCAAGGATCAAGCAGCCATAGAAATCCAGAGGCTGCAGGAAAAAGAGTCATCCAGCCAGTCCCAGCAGACCAGATAGGATCCGGAACTTACTCCAGATTATGTTTAGTTCCAAAGAAGACAGGGGACTGGAGGCCCATCTTGGATCTCAGCAGACACAACACATTTGTAAAGGAGAAGTTCCAGATGATCACGCTTCAGTCTATTCTCCCTTTCCTCGGAGTGGGCAATTGGATGTGCTCTATAGATCTCAAGGATGCGTTCTACCATATCAAAATGGCCAGGCCATCCAGAGATCATCTGCGTTTCTGGCTGGGAGCCAGTCACTACCAATTCCGAGCACTGCCCTTTGGACTCACAACAGCCCCCAGAGTGTTTACCAAATGCATGGCAGTGGCTATGGCTCACCTGAGGTGTCTAGGATTCCAAGTGTTTCTGTATCTGGATGACTGGCTCCTTACCGCCGCCTCCAGGCATCAACTAATTCTGTCCAGGGATCACATTCTCAATCTCTGCTCTCAGTTAGGCATCGCTATCAATTTCGAAAAGACTGCGTTGTTGCCATCGCAGCATATCTCCTTTATCGGAGCAGAACTAGACACCACCACCGCCACTGTAAAATTGCCCCTGGACAGAATAACCACTCTCCGAAATCAGGTCTTGGACATTTTGCAGAGATGAAGAGTACTGGCTCATCAAGTTCTGACGCTACTAGGTACCTTGGCAGCTACGCTCATAGCAGTTCTTCTGGGACGAATGCACATGAGGATTCTTCAATGGTTACTCTTCACCCAATGGTCTTACCAACAATCATTCTTAATCATGATTACGGACTCTTGCAAGAAGGATCTTTGCTGGTGGTTGACCAGCCAACAAGTTACAGTGGGTCGACCATTTGTTTCTCCCCCACCGTCAGCCGCGGTGACCACAGATGCTTCTCTAATGGGGGGGGGGCTTTTTCAGGGAAGAACAGCCCAACACACCTGGTCAGGGACAAAGTCACAGTTGCATATCAGGTGCTTTTGGTGTTGCAGCATTTCCACGACTCTCTGCTTCTAGGGACGATTGCGATACAGATGGACAACATGTCTGTGGTCTGGTATATCAAGGGGGAACCAATTCTTACCCCCTGTGTCGAGAGACCTTGAGAATTTGTCAGTGGGCAGTATCCACTGGGCGCTTTCTGATAGCAACGCATATCCTGGGGAAATCCAACGTGATAGCGGACTAACTGAGCAGAGCCATTCTGTTACCACACGAGTGGTCTCTCAAAGACGAAGTTGTGGAGATGATTTTCCACAGATGGGGCCAGCCTTGCTGCGACCTGTTTGCATCCCCTATGAATGCCAAATGCAGAAGCTACTTTGCCCTGAATCCTCTTCCGGGGGACAGCCCAAGGGACTCGCTCATACACGATTGGCCCCCAGGACTCCTGTATGCCTTCCCACCTATACCCCTGATTCCGAAATTCTTGCAGAAAGCCAAAAGCCTGGGAAGGACTGTAATCTTTATAGCCCCTTTTTGGCCTCTTCAGATTTGGTTCCCCTTCCTCAGACTCTATCAACTGGAGGAACCTTGGATTCTGAACCTAGTTCCAGACCTGCTGACACACTCGTCAGGGGCCCTCCATCCCTCCCTTCGTTTCCTCAGACTGACAGCTTGGCTGCTCCGATTCCCAACTTAGCCAGTTCACACAATTTTTCTTCTGAGGTACAGCACATTCTTGTATCTTCGCATAAGGCTTCCACCAGAAAGTTGTATGCTAGTAAATGGAAGCGATTTGCTTTTTGGGCCTCCCAAAATAACATTGATCCTTATGTTTCCCCGATTGCTAGTATCCTGGAATTCCTATCTAAGCTTTTTCATGAAGGTGCTGCAGCTGCCACTATTAGAGTTCAATTGGCTGCAATTTCGAATTTTCACCTTGGAGCTGAAGGTTCTAATTTGATGTCTCACAGATTATGTAGGGCCTTCTTGAAGGGTACCATTCATCTTAGGCCACCTGTTAGGCAACCCTTTACTCCCTGGAATCTAAATTTTGTGTTGTCACGTATTATTCTTCCCCCCTTTGAGCCTGCATCTTCCTGCCAGTTGAAGTTACTTTCTTGGAAAACTATTTTCTTGGTGGCCATTACCTCACCACATATGGTGTCTGAATTTCAAGCCCTTCCTATAAAACCCCCATATTTGGTGTTCCATCCAGACAGAGTATCACTGAGGACTAATCCTTCATTCCTGCCAAAGATGTGTTCCGAGACTAACCTGAATCAAACTATCGAACTTCCAACCTTTTTCAGTAATCATTCTAATAAGTTGGAGTACATGTTGCATAAACTTGATGTCCACAGACAATTGAGATTCTATTTGGACAGGACTAAGGAATACAGAAGATCTGAACAACTCTTTGTATCTCATGCTGACACTAAGAAAGGATTACCAGTCTCTAAAGTTACCCTTTACAAATGGTTAACTGACTACATTAAATTTATATACCCTTCAGCTAACCAAACATTAGAGCATGGTGTGAAGGCGCACTCCACTAGGGCTGTTTCCACTTCTTCTGCTTATGCGGCTCAATTGCCTTTGGACACTATATGTGCAGCTGCCACTTTGTCTAAGCCGCATACCTTTATCTCTCATTACAAAGTGGACAGGGCATCCAGGGACAGGGCTTCCTTTGGTTCCACTGTCCTCAGGAATATACTCCCTTGAGCCACCCAGGATTAGGGTGTTTGGGATGCTACCCATGTGTAAGAATGAACGGCGAGATTGAACAACTTTACATAAAGAAGTTATGTACTTACCATAACGTTCCATGTGAGTTGTTCATCTCGCCTTCATTCTTACATTCCCACCTGCCTTCCCCCTCCAGGGTCTCGAAGAATGAGTAGACTTGGGGTCTGGTGGTCTTGTTCTGGGACTTCTTACTCCGGTTGGAGTATTTACTGAGTTATACCTGTTCATGCTGGGTTCTGCAAACCTGATCTGAGGTAGGACAGAGAGCATCATGGGACAGGGACCTGGCCTCGAGCTACTCTGAGATCTTCAGCTAGTAAAGCAGCCGACTGAGCCGATCCCATGTGTAAGAATGAAGGCGAGATGAACAACTCACATGTCATATCCTGTTATTCAATTAAGAAAAACACTTACAAATGGCTTTAAGGGTTTCACTGGTTATCTGCAGCAGGAAGGCCATACCTCTTCCTTCACCTTTTTCCTTATTTCTGCCACCCATAACAAAGGTATTAATAACAGTGACAGGTAGAATCTTAAAACTCTGGTGGGAGTGGAGAGGCATTTCAGACAATCCATGGGTAAGACATCTTTTAGAGATGGATTATAAGATATGATTTTTAATAAAACTTCTTGCTTAACCCTTTTGGAGTAATTTACATCTATTTTGAAGTACAAGAGCTCTTCTGAGAAAATTTTAATTAAAACAATGCAAAGCGTTCTAACCCTGTACACGTATGAAGGGTGGTATTACATATTCTTCCTTATACCTGATGAGGTTATCCCAGTTTACCTTTAGTTCTGCGAATTGCACACAGGCGAACAGCAATTGGGTGAAAGGCAGTTTCCAAGATTTGCAAACGCCAAACGGAAAAAGGTTTGAATGTGCAATGAGCGAATGCACATTGACATTTGCTCATTGCACATTCGACATTGTGGGGCAGATTGTACTATAGTGGGGATCAGGAAATGGTCCCTTTCTCCACTGTAGTGCGATCTCGGAGTTAGAATATTAAAGTAGGGGGGTGTGGGGGATGCAGGGGTGCTTGCCCCCTGCTTTACACTTCTTCTTTTTTTTTGTTCAACATTCATGTTCGAAAAACAGTGAGTCTGCTTTTCGATTTGCTGTTTTTCGAACATTAAGGACTGTCGCCGTTTTCACTTTCGTGGTTTTGAGTCGCTCATATGTGCATTCGAACCACTATGATTCGGCTTTATAAAGGTAAACTGGTTATCCCACCAGGGTACAACATACTTATACTAGACCGTAACACCAGGAAAGGTGGAGGAGTAGCAGTTCTTTTTAAAAACACAATAGATGTCACACTAGCCCCTCAACAACCCCCTTGTTCAATAATGCAGAAACCCTAGTTAGCAAACTACAGCTTAACAAAAGTAAATCTATATTCATTGCCTGCATTTATATCCCCCAGGCAACAATGCAAATACCCTAGAAGACTTCCTCCAATGGCTTTCCAACACATAGCCCCATGAAACTATGGTGTTAGGGGACATTAATATTGACTGAAACAAGTGTTCCTCTGAATCTCCCACCACCCATATAAACCTTCATGGTTATACCCAACTTATATCCTCACCCACCAGAATAAATAAATACAACTACAAAGGCAGTATCCTGGACTGGATTCTTATCAACAATCACCCAGATCTGTATAACATGGGTACCCACCCAGATGATATGTGACCACCTACTCACTTACATCATTAAGCATAAAGTAGATAACCACCACCAAATTCTATATAAATCTATCAGAAACAACAAGAACTTTAACTCCACTGACTTTCAGAATGAACTCAGAGTATGCAATTGGTCCATGCTTAAAGAACTTCCGCTAGATGATGCTGTAGCCTTCTTTAATTCTAAATTCATCTCCATTCTAGATTCCCATGCTCCTATCCGCACCCTTAGAACCAAAACTAAGAATGCCCCCTGGCTCTCTAAAGTAACCAAAACCGAAATCATAGCAAGAAGTAAAGCATGGGACAAATGGCACACCTCCAAAGACCCATTTGACCACATTAAATTCCGACAACTAAGGAGTGATACCAAGAAAGCCACACTGTTAGACAAAAAAAAAACGTCCATCAACACCTTCAGCAAAAACACCAGAACAAACCTCAAAAAGTTTGGGCAGGCATAAACAAACTGCTCTACCCTGGCCAAACCTCCACCCCCACCCCCTCAACTTGCGACCTTGAAACTCCAGAGGAAACTGCTAACATCATTAACAATTTTTTTACCAAAACCATCCAATCACTAGCTAGCCAACTACCCCGCACCAACTCCTTTCAAAACTCCTCCAGAATCTCTATCCCACTCCCTTTCGCCTTCCAACCTGTATCTACATCCACCATCCAATCTCTAATTAACAAACTAAAGCCCACTACCCTGGCAGCTGATCTCCTCCCACCAGAATATTTACAAAAAGAGGCAGATGCCATTGCATACCCTGTCTCAATCATAATAAACAGCACCTTGACTGAAGCCACTATCCCCTCTATCTGGAAGGTTTTCCATGTCATTCCCCTTCATAAAGGAGGGAATTTTTTAGACCTCTCAAACTTCCGACCAATAGCCATAATATCACCATTGGCCAAAATTATGGAAAAGTGGTGTCCACAGCCAATTAATGCACTGTCTCACCCAAAATAAACTACTGGTCAACTCTCAGCACAGTTTTAGGCCACACCACAGCACCACATCAGCCCTTTTATCCTTCTCTAACTTTATCAACATCAACCAAAACAATAACAAACTTACCCTCTGCTCTCTTCCTAGATATCTCTAAGGCCTTTGATATGGTCAGTCACCAACTGCTTCTCTGTACCCTGAAGGAACTGTCACTGAATAGTAGCTCTATTAAATTGTTCCACTCTTACCTGTCTGATAGATAAGCAGTTTTATGACAGAATACCCTATCCACGCGTCTACCCATTACTCTAGGAGTTCCCCCAAGGCTCCATACTAGGATCACTACTCTTCTCAGTCTTTATCAATGACCTACCCACCATCACTGAAGAACACAAGAGGCCAGCATGTGTAGCTGTAAATAATTTAATATATAATAACTAGACTTGAGGCATAAAATGCCATTAAAATGGCATTTTATGCCTCAAGTCTAGTTATTATATATTAAATTATTTACAGCTGTACATGCTGGCCTCTTGTGTTTTCTTCTATATTGGTTTGGCCGGGCATACTGTACTGGCGAGGCGTGGGGTTCACACTACCCACCATCACTCCCAAGGCCACCTGCATCCAATATGCGGACGACTCTACTTTAATATGTACCACCTCCTCCTCAACTGAGCTTATGACCCTAACCCAGAATACCTTCAATGATGTAGAAAAATGGTTTGCAAACCGTCAGCTTCTATTAAACCCCAACAAAACTAAACTGCAAATCTTTTCCCCACCTGCAAATCCTCCTCACCATTCTTTACTATAAGTTCCAACAATGGCACAATTATATCCCCAGATACTCACACAAAACTCTTGGGTGTCACAGTCGATAACGCCCTAAAATATGATATCCATGTCAATAAAACCATCAAATCTGTCAACAAAAAACTGGGTTCCGTATACAAGATCAAACCCTTCTTCACTCCTTTTGCAAGAACCACTATCGCTCAGTCCCACCTACTTTCTACCCTCCTCTATGCCTCCCCCCTCTTCACTAACCTGAACCAAGCCACCCTTACCAAACTTGCTAGTTGTTACAACCATATTGCTAGATTTGCTACAGGTGCTACCTCTAGGATCCAGCATTGTATCAACCTAACTCAACTAGGATGGCTGGAGTAGTCCAGTCTTCTCCAATACAACCAACTTGTAATAACCCACAAAATACTATACAACCCAAAAAAACACCAACACTAAATAAGATCATCAAACCATACAGCAACCTGAGGTCACTACGCTCTGCTGACAAACTGCTGGGACAAACAACTAAGAGCATAAATGTGGCTGGGGACTCTCCATTCTCCAACTCAGTAGGCAAAACTTGGAATATGCTACCTGCCAAACTTACTCACCAATCCTCCTTAATCCAGTTCAAAAAAGCCTCAAACTGCACTTCCAACAGTATTGGCAATGTCCCTGCTTAAACCCCAACTAATCACCACCCGCTGTTCCTGCAAACTCTCCCTAAGCATTTCAGTCATGTACAATAATAAGTGTATGAATTCTTGATGAGACTTAGCCCATTACTGCATGTATTATTGTCTGAAACTGAAGCCGCATGATTTTGATGTTATCTACTATGTTTTATCTATGTTTGTAACCTTACTGAAAACTGCATATTATACTTATCTCTAAATGTTTCTATTGTTCCTAATGTATTTGTACTCTGCTTTCTGGAGCTTTTCTCCCCAGGCCTCCACTGAAAATGGACATATATCCAGTCGGACTTTCCCGGTAAACAAATGTAAAATAAATAAATAAATAAATAAATACCTAATGAATAATGGATGCCAGTTCTGAACATTTTCATTCTCAACAGATGCATCAAAGTAAAAACAAAAATGACAGGCATCCAAACACTTTGGAGTATTTCCTGTCCCAGAAGGCTTGGATGGTCATTCAGATGATGCATACTGTCATGTTTCCTATATTTCTGCCCGGTAGAAGGTTCCTACAGAGTTGAGGTAAAAGGCATTGTTATCAACTTTGAGTTCTTCCTTTTAGGTTTGTAATGCTGCCAACAGTATTTTGCAGCTATAGTGGTACAGCTTTTGCAGCTGTCATATGGAGGAGGATTCACATTTATCATTACTTGCATGACTGCTTCACCCAAGCTCACTACAGGCAGAAGCCGTTTAACCACTCAAGGAAGGCTCTTCTGTTAGTAAATTGTTATTAAACTCATAGGGTTTTACAGTGAATAAAGAAATGATCTTGTCCCCTGTCATCAGAAGGAGTTTTTGGGAGTCATATAGTGCATCTCAAGCAAGACTTTTTTTGGGGAGGGGGGGTCCAGAGGATTCTATTAGTGGTTTTCTTCTTTCACTGGGCTGTATATACATCCTTGTTTTCAGACAAAATAGTACTATTCATTGTTATTCCTATGATTCTTATCTTTGATTGCATAGCTGGACTGAAAGATGATGTCCACCTATGTAAAATCCAGTAGGCCTTTTCTCTGTCTCCTTTCATACAGAAACAGAGAAATAGATGATGTTAGTACTCCCTCTGGGATACTCAAAGTCCAAAAATGCTTAGAAAATCCCCCCATGAGACCTATAGTGTCGGGACGGGGATGGATAATGGAACTCGTATCTATATTTCTACAAAATACCTTGTCGGAATTTTTACAGTATGTGAAAAGTTATATAAAGGATATCAGTGATTTTTAAGGTGTTTACAAACTGGTTTCATGAGAACAGGAATACTTATTTTTGGATGGTAGTGCTTGATATTCAATCACTATTCTGTAATACCAAATATATATGGTGTTGATGCCATTAGGGAATTATTGCATAAATATGGGCATAATACAGGTAGACATACTGAAACTCTATGTGAGCTGTTAGAGTTGGTGCTAGATAATAATTATTTTGTTTTTGATAATAAGATATACCATCAAATCTCTGGTGTAGCAATGGGTACCCCCATTGCTAACACCTGTGCCAACCTAGTGCTGGATAAGTGGGAGAATGAGTTTGTATATAACAGACCTGTACAATACTCAATGAATGTAAGTTGTTTTAAACGTTTTGTTGATGACGTCTTTTTTTATATGGCATGGCACAAGAGATGAACTGTATTCCTTTTTAGAATACTTAAATTCAAGCACTGATTTTTTGAAATTCTCTATGAATAGTTCTACAAATAGTATTAATTTACTTGATGTCTCTATTATTTACAATGGTATTAATATACAAATCACAGTGTTTATAAAGCCAGTTCACAAAAATAAGTCTTTACATTGTAATAGCATGCATTTCCCACATATTTTAAAGGTATATCTAAATGGCAATTGATGTGAATGAGCAGATTAAATACAGAAATGGATAAATATTGCCAACAAATGAGTGAATTAAAATATGATTTTATTATGAAGGACTATAATGAGGAAATTTTAGAAAGGGAAATTAAAGATGTAATAAAATTAAGATCATCTGTTGCTAAACCTTATTTTGGAATAAGATCTGTTAAAGAATTGACAGAAGTGCAAGTTTTGCCAAAAAAAGACAAAAAATTGCGGTATATGATGACATTTAATAGAAACACAATAGACATAAAGAGAATTATAAACGATTGGTGTATACTGAGATGTTTACCTGAATTGTGCCCCCTAATTGGCAAGGCCCAGGCTTTTCCTACCACAACTTTTCTAGTTTAAAACAAATCCTATGTTATAAAGATATGTGTACCACTTTGGACAGGGATATTTCTAGTAAAAATGGGACCATTCTCTGTCATAATTGTTGTTGTGACTTTATTAATAAGGATGTTATATTTATTCATCCAGTAACTAGGAAGAAATTCATGTTTAGTTGCTTTGCAACATGCAATTCTATAATATATAGTTTATCTTGCAACTTGCAAGTTGTGCATGGCTTTTTACATAGGAAAATCAACAAGGAAATTAAATGACAGAGTCATTGAGCATAGATCAGATATTAGAAGGAATGTCAGCACTAATTCATTGGCTAAACATAGCAATGAGTGTGGAAATGAACATACCTTTACATTTATGGTGATAGATAAAGGTTTTAAAAACTTGAGAAGGAGTGATACTAATAATAGACTAGAAATAAAGGAATATAAATGGATTCTTTGGATGGGTGCTGATTTATTCCCTGGATTAAATCAAGCAGTATCACTGAAACCTGTTTTGAAATATAAGCAAATGTGTCTGCATTTTTTACTTTAAAGTTTTTAATTGATTGTTACTTATTCAGTTAATAGGCTGTGTGTGATTAGTATCTAAGGAAACTGTTATTTTTTAGATGTTATACACTGATGAAGGGTTGTTTGAACCTGAAAACTCTGTTGGATTAAAACGTTTTGGTTGAATTGCGCTGTTAAGTTTGTTTTATTCTACAGAACTCCCTCTGTCCCAGGGACCTGGATCCTGTATCAGAAAGATGTATTCTTCCATGTAAACAAGATGTTGACAACTGCTCAAACTTTCAAGGCTTTCAAAATTGTCTTTCTCCATGTGTTCTTCAAGTGGTAACTGACAAAATCCACAGTTAAGTTATACATAACCAAAGAGGTTTCACAAGTTCTTATGAACTTTGCGTAATGGTTATAAAACTGTGGCAGTTAGCATTTTCCCTGAGACTTGCTGTAAGAGTGCAGTCATCTTCCAGGAGAAATCTATGCTCTGGTAGAGGTATTAAGCCACTTAATGTAGCTGTCACATTAATAGAATTTGATTTCAACGTTTGCTCCCCTCATACCCATTGGAGCATGCCAAAGATAAATAGTGCCCAAATACCAAGATTTTGGATGATGTATCAAAATGCTGTATGGATATATTGGGAAGGATGCCTTATCCTCAGTTTTATACCTGTTTGACAAAGTTTGCTGTGCAAAGGAAACATTATTCCTGTTTACCAATACAGTGTACATTTCCCCTGCTGTTAGAGCATGTGACTCAATTTCTGTTTCTTTATCTTAAGGAGGCTGTTCTGATGCAACATAAAGGTTTGGTTTTGCACCATATGTACACTTTGTCAGATAGCCTGCAGGTTGACATTTTGATTTATCATATGGATCTGTTCTTGCCATGAGTAGTTATAGTTCTTGTTCATTCTTGTTCTTCAGAAGGCAAGGAAACTGTGTTAGTCATAGTGAAAAAGCATTTCTTATCTAAGTGATCATGAAAATGTAGTCTTCCAATACAGATTCCAAGTAAGCTGGATCTTCTGTCTCATTTGCCTTGTCTGTGGTTTTGTTTCACTTTTATTAAGGTCTTTTATTCCTCTCTGTCAGCTTTGCTCTCTTGGGAACTTTCCTTAACCTTTTAGTTTATAGTTAAGATGGTTCATAGAGGGAGTCTTCATCTCAACCTACAAATGAAGACTGCCCTCCTGTGGGATTTGAGATGTTTTTCTTGGAAGCTTCATTTACAGACCACTTATTATGCTCCTTTGAAGTTCTTTGCCTTTAAGATGACATATTTTATCCCATTTACTTCTGTCAGGAAGGTAATAGAATTGCAGGTAATGATGTGCTCAAAACCTTATGTGCTGCTTCATAAAGTGAAACCAGACATTACCTTGACTTGGAAGCTCCAACTTCTGTCTAATTATCCAAATAATCAGAATCCTGGTGAGTATATTCTGTATCACAGGAATGCCAGCAGCACCTTTTTTTCTTAAATGTTCATGACTAGAGGGTTTAGAAAGTGTAAACAATTGTTTGTCTCCTTTGCCCATAGTAAATTGGGCATCCCTGTGAACAAGCAGGCAATTTCATATTGCATTACTGGCTTTATTAATGTTTTGTATATTCGATTTTTATTTTTTTCATATAATATAAATAGAAGCACAAATGACTTCCACAAGGAAAGCAAAACATTTTTACCATAAAACATAAACGTCAACCCAAAGCTTCAAGATCTAATATACAAACCAACACTATCCTCCATCACAAAAACAATGGCCTCCTCTCCTCTGCTGTATTTCTGGATCTATCCAAAGCCTTTGGCATTGTGTCACACAATCTACTACTCTCTGCTCTGTCTAACCTCTCTTTCTCCACACCAGACACAAACTGGTTCCACAGCTGTCTACAAGGCCACCAGCAGTCAGTCATCTGGGGCAACAATCTATTCACTTGTCTCCTTGACCCCCTACTTTTCTCCCTTTTCACCAACAACCTGCACACTGCCAAGAGCATGCCTCCCTCATATGGTATGCAGATGATTCCACCCTCATCTGCTCAGCCCCAACTCTAACAGAACTCCAACAGATCACCGAGGAATCTTTCTCTTAAGTTGAAAGCTGGCTATGTAACGCCCAGCTTCTCCTCAGTCCAAATAAAACCAAACTCCTCATCTTCCAATCCTCCAAATGTACCTCAAACACCCCACATTTCATTATTCAAGCCAAGGATAATACCTTAATTTCACCAGCAGTCCAAACAAAACTACTTGGTGTACAGATATACAGTAATCTCATATTTGACACCCACATTTCATTAACAATAAAAAAAGTTCACAAAAAAATGGGTGCCTTATGTAGAAGCTGCCAATACCTCACCAAACCATCAAGAATCCCTATCGCCAATTCCCAACTAATTTCCACTCTACTCTACGCATCGCCCATACTTACAAATCTTAGACATTCAGACCTACACCAACTTGAAGCCTGCTACAATAAAATCGCAAAATTTGCCACTGGTGGTCTTACCGCAGCCACCACTGTGTCTCCTTTAGAGACCTTGACTGGCTTGAACTCCCACAACTCCTACACCAAACTCAACTCACCTTTGCTCATAAACTAGTAAACCACCCTCTCCGAATCCCATCTTTCCATACAATTCTCCAACCCTACCACTCTTCCAGACCACTACGCTCCTGCAACAAAAATCTACTCCAGGTCACCAAAGCTAAAAAGTCAGCAGGTGAAGCACTATTTTCCTGCGCTATATCCGAGCTCTGGAACAACCTTCCCACTACCATAACTACCCTTCCTTCCTGCAGTCAGTATTGTCAAGATCTGCTAGGTCTAGAACTGTACTACACTCACTACCTCTCTTAGAGATGCTAAATCTAGAATTGGAATATACAGATTATTTTGGGGGTTGGCAAATAATTTTAAATATAAACAAGCTACTTATGACAGCATAAATGATGCTACTATGTTCCCTGGAATCACTTTTTGACCTGCTTCTAGATCACAGAAGCCAACTATGTGGAGTCTCTGGAAGTTGTGCAAGTAAGGATGACTAAATTCTGTATAAACACACCAAGATAACTACTGCTGACAAATGTTTATCTGTAGCGAAGGGTTTCTAATTGTTGGTACAAAGTCAAAAATGTTGACATATTAAGAAAATGTCTGAAATGTATGAGATCTGGAAGTATAGCAAGACATCAAGAACTGTACCAAATGTCTTCTAAGAGTTAAAGAGCATTTTTTAGGTATATGGACAATGTTTGGGTCACTCCTTTCCTATGTGTTGAAATTATCTAAAAATGGGCTATCTGAAGAGGGGATATTCTTATGCTTGGTCCCTCTTGATTTAATTTCACCAAGTCTATTGGGTTTCTCATACCAGTATGGGAATGGATCCCATTCCTAAATTAAAATATGATTAAAGTTCATGAAATGAGTATTGTTTCAATCTTTGATGTTAGCCAAAAGAGCTCTTTGCAGCACCCTCAGTGTGCCCAGAATTGACTCCTTCTGCAATACGGAGTTACATGCATCAGTAGCACATCTAAATAAGACTGTAAATTCTTTTTTTATGAGATCCATTGCTCCTGCTACTATTGGAACTGGCTGGGTATCCTCCTTCCACATTGTCCTCACTTCTTCCTGCAAATCCTGTTGTTTTATGACTTGTGTCCCTCTGTACATAAGACACTGTAATCACTGGGTGTAGTAATTTCAGTGATTAATGCTACTTTTATCTTCTTCTCATTGGCTACTACATTTGTTTGTTTTTTTTTTAATTGCCGGTAATGGGTGATCCCATGTCATATGAATTCATCACTATCTATAATGCTTTGTAGATCATGTTTATAATGCTTCTCAGCTACCTCAATATTGTAACGTTTGCACAATCCCAAATGCAACAGTCTTGCCACATTATTATGCCTTTCAATATACAGGCCCTCTGCTTTTAGTGTATCACACCCAGCAACAGGATGGGCTACTGTTATTTTACGGAACCTGCATTTGTCTGTTGATCTGACATGTTCAATGGACGTTGTAAACCAACATGTATGTAGTTCATTATCCTGGGTCACTGATACTAACCTTTCATCTTTTGGTTTAAATTCACCTCTCCTCAAGCATTCCTGCATCAGATCCTGGTCAACATGAAGGTGTTCCAGGAGCTTTCTATACTTGCAACTATATTTATGCCTTTTCCACATTTCTTGCCTCCTCAATCAGATCCTTTTTACATTCTTTCATTTTTGGCACAGTCAGAGTCTGCCTGATTTTTGTCTACTTCTGGTTTGGTTTCCATTCCCACTTTACACTGATATACTTCTGCTAAACTAAGCAGGGAAGTCATCTTAAGGTTTGTTCTCTTCATATTTCAAAACGTTCACTATGTTTGGACCTGGTGAGGTCAAATGACATGCATGTAGTCCTACAATTAAAGGTCTATACATGTAATCAATTTTGAGGAGGCGCATACCTCCTTCAGAACGAGGAATATATAATCTTGTTATACACTGATTTTTATATATCATTTGATAAGCATGAGGTATTTTTCTTCTTTTCCTGTCCGACTGATTCAGTACCTTTTGAGGCCAGTCTTTCACCCCAAAACTGTAAGTTAGAGTAGGAGGAGCAAATTAGTTTATAGCTTGGACTTTGTTCTTGGATGTCGGGGCTGTTTTCAGTATTAATTTTAGTCTTCTAAAATATTCCTTACTGAGTTTTGTCTCATTTGTTCATGTTTTATTGTCGATCCTTCATCAATATTTTCAAATATTTATATATTCCCTCCTGCTCAAGTTCCTTTATATCATATTCCTGTCCCAGACTGATTTCTTGGTGCTACAGCTTTCCTGTTTTAAATGTTGCTTTTACACATTTAAGAAGACCAAATAACATTCTTATATAATCTGAGAAAGTTTTGACCACTTCGAGTTTTGCTTTCAGCTCTTCATCTGATAAACTATACAGTTTTAAATCATACACAAAAAGAAGATGCAAAGTCTTTAAACTTTGTTGTTTTCTGGAGGCCAGACTGTAACCATAACCTAATCTGGTAAGTAGACAGCTTAATGGGTTAAGAGCAAGAAAAAAGAGCAGCGGTAACAGTCACCCTGTATATATTCTCCTTTGAATTTTTATCCCTGAGTTAATAATTTGTCCTTTAGCATTGCTTAGCTGTAAAGTCGTTTGCCACTGTTTCATGGTCACTTACATGTTATTGATCAATGCAGAATCTATCTTGTACATCTGAAAACACTTCTTTATTTATGAATGTGAGATGCTGTCATATGCTTTTTTGTAATGTATCCATGCCATACTTAAATTCTTCCCCTTTTTGCAATTCTCCATTATGACATTATTAAAAAAAATGATCCTTTGTTCCATATGACTTTCTTTTGTTACCCTTTTGTTCTAGTGTCATGAATGAGTTTTCTTCTAAATGACTATAAACTCGTCAGCATCAATTCCATTATATATATTGTTTATATCGTCTGAAAGCAAGTTATTCGTGTATAGTTTATAGGATAGCTTGCAGGCTCATTCTTAACGAGGAGTATAATCTTTCCTGTTAACCAGGTTGTTGTCTGTTTGGGGTGTGCATATATGTAGTTCTTAAGAGCTAAATCTTCATGTAAAGATGATAATACTTTTAGCCAGAGGTTTGGTACTGCATCTCGGCCAGGGGTTTTCCATTTAGGAGCTTTTCTTAATCTTGTTTCAATTTCTCTGACTGTTAATTCATCCCATTCCATATCCTGTATATTTGAACTTCTTACTGTTTCTTTTACTTCTTCTATACATTCAGCATTTTTATGTTCCACAGGGTCTTCATAGATATTTCTCCAAAGTGTATCCATTTCTTCTTTTTTTTTTTTTTTTGGTGCTGTTTCTATTCCTTTTGCTTTGTTTCCCAATTCTCTATAAAACATTTTTGGGTCATCAGTTAATTGCTATTTTGTACTTTTCTGTTATATTTATCTTCATATCTTCTAAGATTTTCTGCCTGTGCTGATATCTTTAGTTTATTTGCAATAGTGTATGGATCTTGGTATGCTCTAACACTGTGTATTGCTTTTATCACATCTATCTTTCTAAGTATTTTTTTGATCTGTTCTCGCTTCTGTACTCTTCTAACAGTGACAGTTCTTGTCCTAATTACTTTATAGTTTTCTTTATTCGATACTTCAATGATAGCATTTGATTTCATCCCTTCCTTTCCCATATCGTCCTGTATTTATGTGGTAAAACTTTATCTTTTATTAATTTTATCTGTCCTTCCCTTTTTTAATTTCTCTAAATCTTTTGGGTTTCTAATACCATGATGGGAATGGACACCATTCCTAAGTCAAAGGATGATTAAAGTTCATGAAATTAGTATTGTTTCAGTATTTGATGTTAGCCAAAAGTGCTCTTCGCAGCACCAGCAATGTGCCCAGTAATGACTCCTTCTGCAGTTCATATGGAGTTACATGTATTGGCAGTATATCTAAATACGATTATAGATTCTTTTTTTATTGGTCCCTGTAGGTATGTGAAAATGTTTATTCAGACCTGTTTTTGGTATTTTCTTTTTTCCAGCTTTTTCAAGATTATATGAGCTTTGTCCAAAAATAAGGTTTGGGGATTAGTATGGGTATCCAGGTGAGTTGTTGAGATATCCTCTTATGAAGTCTGAGGATTTAGACAGGCAAGCATGTTATGACCTTCCTAGAAGTAGCAGAGTTACAAAAGATATAAGGGGCATCAGAGATGCAATTTGTCATGTGTCCCCTATGCTTATTTGCTGTCTTATTCAGACTGGTGAGTTTTCCTTTCCATCACTTTTTGACATTTTTGCATCTAGTTTAGATGTGTACACTAAAGAAAGTTACTGTGAGCCTTGCAATTCTGAGCATTTTGCCTCTAGGGTAGATGAAGTGTAGAATTTTTAGTCATTCCTGTCCAAATCCCTACATTCCCCATCTGATATAAAAGCTCTTAATGAAAGAACTCTCTCTCTCTCTCTCTCTCTAAATCCTTTCTTCAGGTCCGTCATCTCAGTTGTGAGACTTATGTCATTCTGAGTATGCTTCGCAGGAGCCGTATATGATTTAGGTAGACATCTGGATTCTGCAGTCTGGATATATTATTGTTATACAGTACCTTTTATGACATTTTAGCTAAGGGTAGTGAATAATTATCCCTAATATGCTCAAAGTACCTTCACTAGAGAGCCGCGGTGGTGCACTTTACTAGAGAGCCGCGGTAGCGTTGTTGCCTCACAGCTAAAGGTTCTCCTGTTCGATTCTTGGCTGGAGTGCCTTCTGTGTGGAGTCTGCATGTCCTCCCCACGGTTGAGTGGCGTTCGAAAGACATGGGCATGCCTTCATTGAAGGTTGGGCATCGAGCTGGCACCTCAGCACCCATAAAAAAAGTCTACTGCTAATCATTAGCAGACCAGAGTTCCACTGTGGCGACCCCTAACCGGGAAAAAGAAGAAGAAGAAGAAGATGGTGTTCAAAGTACCTTCACTCATTTTAGTCCTTCATATCTCACTCGTTTAATATTTGTTCATCTGGTTTATAATTTTGAAGGCAATGTCCTCCAGAGGTGAAACTAATGAAGCAGAGGAAGCATACCTATCCACAACATGACTGATTGCAGGAAACTGTTCAGTAGATTTATGATCATCTATGTCTTTTTGTAAGAATCCTTTTTTTGCCTTTTTCTTTCCACTTCAGAAGTCAGGATTCCATTAGATTCTGGTGACAACAGATGCTTATTGTGAATAAGGTGCCTGTGAGTCTTGGGATACTCCCCATGTCACGCACTTCATGGCAAGGGTAGTATTGTTACTGGGTAGTATGGATCATAAGAGATTAATAGACTAATGGCCCTGGGGCTCTTCCAAGCCAGCCAAGAGTTTATCCCCCAAAATAAACCTCTGAAACTGTCACCCCTGTCAATGAGGGACACAGGTGGAACCCCTGTGACAAATTTGTGGTTTCCAAGAGGGTCTCACCCAAAGAAATGACTGGTGCCAGAAACATGGCCTCAAACTGAATGCCACAAAAAAGCATCATCATCATCATCGTCATCCCCTTTGGGGAGAGTGAAATCCTCACAAATTATCAGTTGTGAGGGACTCGGGCACCCAGATTGATATGACTTTTGACCACAGTGTTGCCTGTGTTGTCCAGAAAGCTTTCTACATAGCCCACCTCATTAGTAAGGGTATCTCATCCAGGAACAAGGAGGTCATAACATCCCTGTATTCTTCCCTTATAAGACCCATTATTGAGTACAATGTGCCCTTTCGGCATTTACCTCACTAAGGACATGCAGCAGCTGGAGAGACTACAGAGGTTCCTCACCAGGAGAATCCATGGTCTCAAACATCTACCCTACACAGATAGGCTAAAAGCCCTGTCCCTCTACTCAGTCTTATATAGACTCCTCAGAGGTGACCTCTGTCTGGGATACAAAGCAATCTCAGACCCTGTCTTGATGGGACAAGCTCCACTCCAGTAACCCGCACACGCAACCTCAACCTGGTCTGTGGCATCAGTTGGGCTTATTGGAGGGTCAGATATATGTCCCAGAAACTCCCCCTTCTGTGGAATAGACTCCCTCTCCAAGTCAACCAGAGTACCTCATTAACCCTTTTTAAGCACAACCTGGATAACTAGGTGGGGAACAGAAAATATCTCCTGGGATTCCACCTGTATCCGTGCTGGACAGGGGCATTGGGTGCTGACTTGTTGTAACATGGGCTAAATTCTTGGCTAGGCTTGTAAGGGCCTCAAGGCCAACAGCACTATGATCCTATATTTGTTGTAGAAATTCTGTACATTATAAAATATCCATGTAAATGCATCATCTATTGTATTAACCCCTAATGCACACACTTAAAAACATAAATTGAGAACACTGTGCATATTGTAAATGTGTACTTAAACCCATAAATTCTTCTATTGATTTCTCATATGTCCTTGTAGTATTTCAGCTTGTGAGCATTGAGCATTGTTTCTAATTGTTATGCCATGTCATTACTGTTTTTTTCAAGTTGGCTGGAATCATGGCTAAATGGGTCCTTCAACCAGCCTACTTACATGGTTAACAGATTTAAATAAAGAAAGAAATAAACAAATAAATGTCACATTGTCTACTGCACCATCTTTTACCTTGGGTTTTCAAATGTGGCCAGTTTTTCCTGCAGTTGTTGAAAAATTTGGCAGTACCTGATGGCTGGGGCATCTTGGATATGTCATATAATGCTTTTGCTAACATACCTTGCACTTGTTGCTAATTGCTACAAGATCTGTCCTTTATATTTTTTCTTACACACTAGGTCTTGCATGATCTAGGCCCTGCCTATTTAAGAGCTTGCAGCCTACGCTCCTAGTCTAAGTCTCTTATGTTATCAGGTGAAGGCTGTCTTCTGTTTTAAGGGATTAGTTCAAAACATCTGTTAGGTTGTCTTTTGCCTACCTTCCCCCTGTCCTTAGGAAATGTTTATCCCTCTTGAATCAGGAGGGCTACTATAAGGACTTTTCCAAGAGGACCCTAAAGCAACATCTCTTTGTGAGTATCTTTCTACATTCATTAAGAGGTTTTGCTTTTGCCTTATAGGTTTATTTTAATATATTTATCTGTTTCACAATATTCATGTTATAATTTCTGTCTGCAGCATTAAATATGTTTCAGAATTTTTAATAGTTGTAAAATGTTTAACATTTAAGTATTTTAATACCACAAAAAGAAATAAAACATAGAAATGTTTGAATAAACATATCTACTTTTTTCTAACCACATACTCCATAGTGATGAATGTAGTAAAAGGATGCGTGTACAATGCACTCATTCTGGTAATATACATGAGACGGGAGAAACAAACATTTTATGGCATGTACAGAGATGTGGCATATTTGTCAATGTTATAATAAGTACAGGGGCAGGACAGAGTTGGCCATGTTATGGCATATACAAAAGAAAGGACAGATGTGGCCATATTATGTATGTCTTATGGAGACAGGAGACAATGGTCCCTTTGTATAATTTGTGAATCATGTTGAGGAGTAAAAAAATATTTAATGGGATATATTGAAATATCATTGCACTGAGTTTGGTGGGGACACCACCATCACGTAGGCTGAAATATCTTACATTTCTTCCAACATTATTCACAGATATAAAATATTTCTTGCCTACTTAGTAATACCTTTTCTCCACAGAACTGTACATGCAAAGTCATCAAGTTTTATAGGAGTACTTCCTGACAACTCTCCTAATGATGTGGTACTCGGTGTAATATACTGTGTAAACTAGATATCCCTATGCTGAACTCTTATTACAAATGTGGATCCACACCTGACCTTTCAGTTCACTTTCTCATGAGTTTAGATAAGAAGTTCCAGTGAACCTCAGTCATGGTCCTGTGAAGGCCTACATGGTTCCTCATTTGCAGGACTCATGTTAGGAAGGGCACAAGGCTCGTTTCTGAATCGCTTTCAAAGGTACAGTAAGCTCAGGGCACAACCTTTTCCTGAGCATAAACCGTTTTGGAATCTGGCACCAAGATAAAATGCAGACTTACTGTAGGAGACTTTAGTTGCTAATTATCTGCAGCATGATGCCAAATAAAATATAAAAAGAATCCCAAATCAGTATGAAAGTAGGTACTGAAAAAGAAAACTGCTGCAAAATGTATTTTCAACAGGACATATGCAAAACTATTAAGAAACCACTTAAAGGATTTAGGGATTCATCTTATTACAAAATATGAGCTGCTTTGTGAACTGTGTGCTAAACTGTGAAATGTGCAATCACCTGTCACTCTAAAAATGTGCATTGATTTACTGGAAGCATACATTCCAATGTTGTGTACATGCACCAGCCGTCAGATGTTGGCTAACAGTGGAGATGAGCAGAAGGATGAACAAGTCACCGACAGTTATGCACTGTGCACCAGAAATGTTTTAAAGGGAAAAATGCATTTCCCATGCTGTGTGGCAGGAAGTATACATTCATATTTTCTGTGGAGGGTACTGTGCATTACTCTAATTACAGATGATGCTCATTGACTAGTTGCAGTGGGTATTATCACAGTAATGTAGTCACTATTACATTACAATAGCTGCTGATGTTATTCTTTAACTAGCTTTGGAGGGTACTAGTGTATTACTCTTGTCACCGATGCTGTTTGTTGACTTGTTTTGGAAGGTACTAGCTCATTGCTATTGTCACTGGCAATAGCTGTTGACTAGTTGCTGGGGTTCTAACTCCAGTCATTGAGTATTTGTTGACTAGTTCTAAATAGTGCTTGTGCATTACCCATTGCTAATTATGTTTTTTGATTAGGTATGGGAGGAGGGCTATAAATGCATTACTATAGCATCTGATCACGTTCATTGACTAGTTGTGGAAGGCAATGGTGCTTTACTGTAGTCACTAATGATGCTAATAGACATAGTGTGGAGGGTATTATTGCATTACTGTAGTAACTGATGATGTTCATTGTCTAGTTGTGGAGTCCACAAGTGTATTTTGTAGTCAGTGATGATATTTGACCAGTTGTGGAGGATACTAGTGCATTACACAATTTACTGGTGGTGATCATTGAAAAGTTGAGGAGGGTATTATTGCATTACTGTAGTCACTGATGATGTTCATTGACTAGTTGTGGATCGTAGGAATACATTTCTCTGGTCACTGACAAAGTTCGCTGAGTAGTTCTGGATGGTACTGTTGCATTACTGTAGCAGTGATAATGTTCACTGACTGCATTTGATGGATAGTAAGTGCATTATTTATCACTGATAATGTTTGTTGACTAGTTGTGGAGGATGCTATTACATTCCTCTAGTCACTGATTTTCTCTGCAATATTTGAGTGGTACTACGGCTTCAGTCTAGTAATTGATGATATTCATTCTCAGGTGGTGGAGGGACCAGTGTATTACTGTAATCGGTGATATTTTTTGACTAGTAGTGGAGTGTACCGCTGCATTACTGTAGTCAATGAAGATGTTTTTTGACTAGTTGAGGAGAGTGCCAGTACAGTAGCATAGTTGCTTATGATGTTCCTTGACTAGCTGTGAAACATTCCAGAGCGCATTTCTAGTCACTGATGATGCCTGTTGACTAATAATAGAGAGTACTTACTGCATTATTGTAGTCACTGATGATGTTCATCGACAAGTCATGGAATGTACTAGTACATTACACTAGTCACTGATAGTTGTTGACAAGTTCGCTATGTATTAGCACATTACTGTAGTCACTGATGATGTTGGTTGATGTGTTGTGGAGGTTCTGAATATTTTATGACTAGTTATAAATAGTGCTAGTGCATTACCCATTGCAGGTAATGTTTTTTGACTAATTAGGGAGGGTGCAAATGCATTACTCCAGTAGCTGATGTTTGTTGACTAGTTGTGGATGGTAATCTTATATTACTGTAGTCACTGATGCTTGTGATAAACAAGTTGGGTAGGTTATTATAGCATTACTCTAATCACCGATGGTGTTTATTGCCTAGCTTTGGAGGGCATAAGTGTATTTCTTTTGTCACTGATGATGTTCATTGAATATTTGTGGAGAGTAGTAGTGCATTATTTATCACTGATAATGTTTGTTCACTAGTTGTTGAGGGTACTAGTGCATTGCTGTTGTCACTGATTTTCTTTGATAGGATTTGAATGTTGCTAATATATTAATCTAGTCACTGGTGATGTTCATTGATAATTTGTTGAGTGTACTAGTGCATTACTGTGGTCACATATGCTTTTTGACTAGTTGGGGAGGGTGCCACTATATAAGCCTAGTTGCTTTTGATGTTCCTTGATTCATTGTAGAGAGTACTAATGCATTTTCTAGTTATTGATATTTGTTGACTAGCGATGGGGGATACTAGTGTATTTCTGTAGTCACTGATGATGTTTATTAACAAGCCATGAAGAGTACTAGTATATTGCAACAGTCACTCATGTTTGTTGACAAATTTTGAAGGGCATTACTGTTGTCATTAATGATGCTCATTGACTAGTTGTGGGGCACACTAGTGTATTACTCTAGTTGCTACTGATGCTTGTTTGCTAGTTGTGGAGGGTACTAATATATTACCCTTGTAACTGTAATCACTGATGGTTGTAATCCATTCTACAGCTTTACACTAGTCACTGATGATGTTCATTGACTAGTTGTAAGGGGATTTAGTGCTTTTCTGTAGTCACTAATGTTATTTATTGAGTAATTATGGAGAGTAGTACTGCATTACAACAGTCACTTAAGATGCCCATACACAAATTGTGGAAGTTATTATTGCATATCTGCAGGTACTAATGATGATTTTTGGCTAGTTGTGGAGGGTACTAGTGTTTTACTCTACTCACAGATGATGTTTATTGACTAGTTGTAGGGAGTAGTATTGCATTACTGAAGTCGAAATTTGTTGACTAGCTGTGGAGAGAACTAGTGTATTACTCTAGATTCTGATAATGCTCTTGACTTATGGAAGGTACTATTGCATTAATCAAGTCACTGATGATACATTGTTGTCTTTGTTATGTTGGCAGGATTTTGTGGGGAGAAGTGATTATTGGATTGTTGGATGATTTTCCGTAATAAAGGAAAAAGGTACGGCAACCCTTTCTTGAGAATGCAAATGTTGAAGAATCATGGGCCCCTAGAAGTTGTGACCTTTTCACAAGTTTTGATCGTATTTATTTATTTGTTTGTTTGTTTGTGTGTTTGTTTGTTTATTTATTTGTTTATTTATTTATTTTATGTGGACCTTTTTTAGTGAAACCAAATTATATGAGCCCACTTCATGGAATAAACCTGAAAGTACAGCACTTATAATCTATTCCTAGGTTATACAACCTTACAATAGTTACATAGTGGGTGCTAGGGAGACTTGACCCCACATATAGCTGTACACTTCTCAATCCCATTCACAGAATCATACTTGAATAATCAAGTTTCACTGAAATGTATTTCAAACTGGGTATCTGTTTTGACATGTTATAATTTGGGTGGACATGTTTTTGCTGAGAAATGTGTATTCAGTAAATTATTTCTTGGTATTCTGGGACTTTACTTTCATGTTTCATACAGGTAGGATCTGAATAATTATGATCATTGCAGAAAATTGTAGAAAACCGTGGTTATTGTTATTTTAAGTTGATATCGCTAGATTGTCAGAATAGGTTTACTATGACTTACCCGAATGGTAGTCAGTCGAATGGCCAATGTTCGAAATCATGTTGTTCAAGGGGCAGGAAATCGAAGTAACATAGGTCGATCAGGTTTAATCAAGTTGCATGGTGCACTCAACCTTTTGGCAAACGGCGTACCGAAACTGTGAAGGGAGGTTGCACTTCAGTGAGGAACAGGGAATTAGCCCATTTCCTCGCTGTAGTGCTTTCTCGGAGTTGGTATATTTAATGTGCAGGGGGTGTGGGGGGTGCAGGGAAGCATAGCCCCCCACAAAGTAGTAGAATTAACGTACCATTGACTGTTCAATAGTACGTTACTGTGCATAGCAGGAGGTGATTGACGTCACCTCCTGCTATGTCAAATACATCGAACCATGGAGGTCAATGTATTCATTTTCGCTTTGGTTTACTATCCAGAATTTCAAATTCAGCATTTCGGGTCTACATTTTATACGGTCGACCGAAGCTGATTTGGAATTTCAGTAGTAAACCATCAGAATATATGTTTGACCAAACTAAACGGGGTAGCACACAGCATTCATATAAAATGTATAGTGATATAGTTGTAGCTAGTTAAAAATAAGAAACATAATTGTAAATCATGATTTTCTTTACATACTTACAGATGTTAGTCAGGACTTGAGGACTGCTTTGCTATTATGCAAAGAAATGGTGCAGTAACTGTTTTTTACAGGGTATTTCCACAGTGATAGACAAACTTTGTGTCAGTTACACATAATTTGGCACAGTCACCCTAATGCTGTATTTGTTTCTCTTTAAGATATTAAGTCAATGTCTATATACTCCTGGACTGTTTATATAGGCAATATCCTAGTGACAGCACTGTGCTTGAACAGGCGGAACAAATGTTGTCATGTTGAAGGGCATAGCTAATATGTACATGTTAATGTTCTCTCTTAACAGTGATAGATGATACATGTCACTTCACTGACAATGAGCCAGCATTACCCTGTTCTGGAATTCTTTAAAAAAAAAACTTTGGCACTGGCATCTCACCTATCTACAGGCAACTAAATAAAGGATGTGCATACAAATCTTTTTATCTGGCACTTAAAGTTTTGCATTTAGTAAATCTTTTTTATAATTCAAAAATGTGTATTTTTCATTGTGAAGGCTTTTACAACAAAGTGTATGCTGATGCTGGTAGGGATGTGAGTGCAGAAAGCTCATTTTATGTGCGATGAAAACTAGAGCTCTGCTGTTCACAGAGATAAGAAACAGATGAAAATGCCTGAAGTCTAATTCATGTCATTGAACATTTATACTGTGTCCCATCTTACGTAGGAGTGCACAAATGTGAAACTTTGGAACAAGAGAATATAAATACACACAAAAATGTATCTGTTGCTAGTGAGTTCGATTTTTCTTAAGTTCTAATATTTGATTAATAAAAAATGGTGTGACAGTATGGTGTGCGACATTTACTAATTTGAACTGAACAAAGAAAAATAAAATGTATAGAATCCTAATAAATACGTCTGCCCATATAATTCACAATATATTCAGTTAATATATAGCAATTTCAGCATTTCCTAGAATATAACATCCAAGTTAGAATATTTCAGAGAATTAAACTAATTAGGTAAAACAGTACACTTTTTTAATTTGCACATGAGCCAGTTAATTGTACTGAGACTGACACCAGTTTGATGCTGCCAGTTATATAATATGTGACATAAATTGTTAATAAATGTTCACAGTCAAATGAAATATCAATTAAAACTAATTACTACTCTGAGACATACTCATGGACATGTCTTAAGCTGCCTGAAGTGTGCTGTCATAGTTCTGTCAAGTGAGAAAATGGATGGCAGCTGTCACCAGGTCTGAGGATGACAGCAGTAAAGTCCAGAAATACACATTTGACATACAAAAGAACAAATGACCTAATACCAGGCATTGCTGATCAGTGACAGCTAAAGATGCAAGCTTTATGTTGATAGTGCCAGAGATGTGGAAATATACGTCTGTTACTCACTTTGCTCATGCTTACCTGTACTGCCTGCCTCAGTCCCAAAAAATGTTATTGTATGCTTCATGTAGGAGCAGCAGTAATCAGAAAAATGCAAAGGCACAGAACATGTCTTCTCAGGCAAATAATACTATGTCTGTCATATGCTTCATGTAGGAGCAGCAGTAATCAGAAAAATGCAAAGGCACAGAACATGTCTTCTCAGGCAAATAATACTATGTCTGTCATATGCTTCATGTAGGAGCAACAGGAATCAGAAAAATGCAAAGGCACGGAACATGTCTTCTGTGTCAAATAATACTATCATATGTTTCATGTAGAAGCAGTAGGAATCGGAAAAATGTTAAGGCATGGAACATGTCTTCTGTGGCAAATAACTCCATCATGTGTACAGAGGTACTCAGAAAAATGCAAAGGCACAGAACATGTCTTCTGTGGCAAATAATACTATCATACGCTTGATGTAGGAGCAGAGGTACTTAGAAAAAATGCAAAGGCACAGAGCATGTCTTTTATGGCATATAATACTATCATATGCTTCATGTAGGTTCAGAGGTACTCAAAAATGCAAAGGCACAGAACATGTCTTCTGTGGCAAAAGTTCAAACTAAGTTTGTTTTTTCCAACAAACATCTTTATTAAATTTTCACACATGACATAGGCAATCTTACATTTATATAAATGAAAAATAAACAAAATTACACCACTTTAGTGGCAAACAGTATGTATCACAGACACCATTGAAGCAACTGTAGTTGCAAACATTATACACCACTTATAATCCATCCAATCATTGTCAGTTAAGCAATATATGGCTCATTCAAATCAAGCTAAATCTAAGATTGACCAAGGAATATTTTCATTCAGACCCTGAAACTTTGAGTAGAATACAGGTAAACTACATAAAAGCATTGAAATGAGTATTGTCTTCACAATGGTTGTTTAAAATCAGATTGTTGGCTAGGAGTTAATATCTTTAAGCCTTCTGTACTCATACAGCATTTTTATGGTACATCCTTATATTCCTTAAGATCATTGCCTGTTAGAGGAGGCAGTTATTTACCTGGATTAGTGAAAGCTATATATCATTGAGTATATGGGGCATCTTCTGCTTTGAGGGTCACATAAAGTTTTTATATTCATACTATAACTTATAAGGTTTATAACAATATTCTGTATATGTTACTATATTTACTATCTGTAACACTGTTTCTGCTTCTGTACTAATTAATGTTTATATTTTTTCTGTATCTCATTGGAGCTTTTCTCCCCGGGCCTCCACTGAAAATGGGCTCTTTTAGGCCCAGTGGACTTATCCCGGTAAACAAATGCAATAAATAAATAAATAAAATAAATTATTACTGCTAATTATAAGTAATATCTATAAAACCAACTGCTCTACTGTGGCGTTGAGCCTCAGAACACCCTTGAGCATGCATTATTTATACAATAACACACATCGTGTTACACATTATTGCTTGCTTAATCATTGTTAACTGCACTTAGTCATATGTTCTTTGAAAATTACAATTTCTTTGTTTTTCACAGCTCTGAACTTGCACCCTGTAGATCAGAGTGTGTATATTTACCTTTAAAAAGCATTTTCAGATGTAGCACATGCATTTATAATACTGAGCACATGCAGGCAGCAGTGCTATTTTGAGAGAATAGCCTGAGTGTTAACATGTATGAGTGTGGTAGTCAGTCTGTTTATAAGTTTATTTACATTTAAGTTACAGAGCCTCATTTCTGATGTTTGTGTGTAATAAATCTGCTTAAACTGAACCCATGAATGTTCATCTGTCTGCTCTGTATAGGGAGCTGTGGTGGCAAATAACTTTGGAAGCAGCTAAGCCACCTGGGCTAAATGAATATGTTTCTATACTACCACTTTTAAAGTTAAGAGCTTCATAATTGTGACACTTGCACTTTTAGTAATAGACACCAGATGGTGCTATACCCTAAAACTCAAGAAAAATGAAATATGGTATTATTATTATCACTTCATGCACTTTATTTAATAGAAGTTTTAGGAATTATTTATTTATTTATTGAATTAAAGTTTTTAGAGTATTTAAATGATTTTTTGATTGTTGAAACAAAAGTTATATTTTATATTTATTAATATTTATGAGCCCGTGATGTCATTTCATTAAGTATAATCATCTGATGGAATTAAGGAATTGTATTGGTTTATTTGAATGTATTAAGTTATATAAGGAGTAATTGGTTTAAATTATTGTATCTGATGAAGTCCAAGTAGTATGGACGAAAATGCGAGTGTTTGGTGAAGAGCGTTTATGCAGTTTTGAGTGTGTGAATAAAGCTGTGTTTTAAACTTTTGGATATAAGTTTACTTCTCCATCCTAGCTCAAAGCACTCTGTTATTTATTGGTGACTTTGGTGCTTTCCGTTTATTTCTTTGTTCATCTGTTTTATCCTGATCAGACAAGTGATATGGTGTCAGAACTGGGATTAGAAGCGCTACTTCTTCGAGCCATGAAGTGCAGAGTTAAAGGTGAAGGCAGACTAAGCAGGTTGAGTTAAACGGAGCTCAGACGAACAAAAAAGGGCCAGAAACAAGCTAAAGGTAAAGAAAACTGCACAAATTATTTATTTGACAAAGAAAATGAAATGGCACATTTACAAAGTACAAAATGCATTATTAATCAGACTAGTAGCACAAAAATGTCTTAATCAAACAAAAGGCAAAAACTGCATTATTAATTAAACAAAATGTTCAAAACTACGATATTTGATAAAACTAGCAGAGATGTTCATAAGGGGCTCTGAATTACCTTTGGTTTGCATAACGAGCATTTGTAAAGTAAAACGGGCACAAGAAAAGTATAATGAGCATGATAGGAGATTAAAAGGGCATAATGAGTACAATAAAAGGGCAAATTAAGCTTAAAGAGCAAGGCGACTGCATGTTTTTAGTAGGAGACCATGTCTGGGCACAAACTACTATTTATCATTGACAGAAGCCATTCAAAGCATAACTAGAGTTGTTCGAGGTATCTCAGAGTATGCAAAGTATTTGCAGTGTGTGTGCTTTATTACGGTGCAATTATTTCAAAGAGTTTGCTGTGTACAAAATACAGTTATATTGCAAAGTGCAGTCAAAATACAGCCATTTTGAAAAGTTTCTTGTGCTGTGTGCATTTATTCGAAGAAAGCTGCCATTTGAGTGTTTCTTCCACTGCGCAGAGTTATTTCACAAAGTACAGCCATTTTGAAAGGTTCTTGTGCTGTGTACAGTTTATTTGCAAAGTGGATTAATCTCAAAGTGTTTCTTATTCTGAGCTTTTTCCATTGTGTACAGTTTATTTGCAAAGTACGGTCATTTTGAAGTATTTCTTACACTGATAAGGAATGGTTTCATAAAGTACAGTGATTTCAGAGTGTTGTGCTACAGAGACGTATTTGGAAAAGTGCAGTTATTTCAAAGAGCTTCTTGTACTACTAGGCATAATTACAAGTACTGGCATAAAGTTCTGGCATATATATTTGTGTGTGTGCATGTTTATACATAATTTCAAGCACCTTCATTGTTGTGTGTTGATATAGCAGAGGCATTTCGCAGACCAGGTCCACTTGTGTTTGATCATAATATAGCAGAAAAGTGGAGATTATTCCAGCAGGAATTCAATATTTTCATACAAGCAGCTTTTTCTGACAAAGATGCATGTACAAAGGCATTCATTTTGCTTAACTTAGCTGGGACAGAAGCTATTGAAAGAGAGCATTCATTTCTGTATGCACCAGAAATATATGCAGGAAAGGGGGAAAAAACATCATATTGTGGTACAGACTGAATCCAGGGGAGGACCTTGAGTTCTTAAAATGTAAATTTAGAGAAATGTGCAACCCCCAGACAAATGTTACATTAGAGAGGCACTTATTTTATACACGAGACCAAAAGCCAGGTGAAACGTTTGCAGCTTATATCACTGACTTGAGAAACAAGGCTTAAACGTGCAGATTTAGTGACTTGAAAGATGAGTTAATAAAGGACAGACTTGTGTGTGGTGTTAATTGTGCTGTAGTGAGAAAGATTTTGCTTTGTGACAGTGATTTAACATTAAGCAAAGCCATAGAGATTTCTCAAATCCATGAGCTCACAGACAGGCACACAAGTATGCTTACAAACGATAAAAGCATGGTTTTAACAGCCTCTAGAGCAAATGTAGACAGCATGCAACACGTGGCAAGCAGAAACAGGCATAAGCACATGGCAGCAGCAACCCCTGCGGGTATGGCTGGGAGATTCTGTAGCTTTCTAGCAATTTCCAAGACAAGCTTAGTAAAAAGGACATGCTCAGTGCAATATAAGAGTGAGTCAGCAAAATCCAAGTTAAGTCTTATTGTTAACTGTCATAATTGTGGACCCAACTGTGAGTCTAAAAGAGAGAAATGCTTTGCATTTGGTCAGCAATGCCATAAGTGTAAAAATTGGAACCATTTTCAAATGTTTTGTAAATCAAGCAAGCCTCATTCAGTTAAGAAAGGTAATTCAAAAAAACAAGTTAATTATGTAGAGAGCTGCAACCCTACTTGCTGTGTAGATGGTGTATCAGTGGTCGGTGAAAAGGTTAATGCAGTAGATTTATTGGCAAAGAACAAAGTATTTTGTACTGTCCTGATCAATGGTAAACCAACAGAGCTCAAAGTAGACATTGGTTCAAAGTGTAATGTGATGTCAGCAGAAACATTTGCTAAAGTGAGGACTGACGAGCAACTTGATTTGGGCAATTGTACAAAGCTTGTTGCTTATGGAGGTGAAGAGATACAAACTAAATGCTCAGTAATGCTTTCATCCTTTTCGGCTGGGAACAGTTACAGCTTGCAGTTTTATGTAGTCTGAAGACCCATGCAGTCATTATTAGGTCTCAGAGACAGTTTAAGAATGAAACTGCTTTCTTTTACCAAAGACGTACATCATATAATCACATGTCTAAGTTCCAGTTTTACTGATGCTATTTTCTTAGAGTATGCTGATGTGTTTGATGAGAAGCTAGGCAAACTTCCAGTTGTGTACTCCATGAAAGTAAACCCAGAGGTCAGTCCAATGGTCAAACCAGCAAGAAGACTTCCAATAGCTATGTAGGACAAAGTCAAGCTCCAGTTAGACAAAATGGTGCAGCTAGGTGTGATTTGTCCAGTCACAGAACAAGCTGAGTGGGTATCAACCATAGTAGTGGCTCATAAGAAAAATTCAGATGAGATCAGAATATGTATTGACCCAAAAGACTTGAACAAGGCATTAAAAAGACCTCATCATCCTATGCATGTAGTCAAGGAGATTGCAACCCTCATGCCAAAGGCCACTGTTTTTTTTCTGTCTTAGATGCAAAGAGTTCATTTTAGCAAGTGATGCTTGATCGCACATTTTCACTACTGACTACATTCAATACACCATTTGGTAGATATAGATTCCTCAGGATGCCTTTTGGAGTAAATTCTGCCAGTGAAGTCTTTTCAGCATGCAGTGCAGCAAATTGTTTTCAGGCTACCTGTGTGCAATAATAGTTGATGATTTACTGGTTGGAGGTAATGGTGAAGCAGAGAATGACAGAAACCTCAGGGAAGTTGTGGACAGAGCGCGTGAAGTGAATTTAAAGCTCAGTCCTCTGAAATGCAAATTTAGACTACCAGAAGTTACTTATGTAGGTCATTTATTTACCAGTATAGGCTTATGACCAGATCCTTCTAAGTAAGCAACCATTCATGAGATGCCAGCTCCAGACAATGCTCAAGCCCTACAGTGTTTTCTCGGTATGGTTAATTATCTGAGCAAATTGATCCCTGACTTTAGTGAGTTATCAGCGCCTTGAAGAGAGCCAGCAGCAAACATGTTGTATGTTCATGGTTAGACCAACACCAGAGAACACTTGATGACCTCAAACAGCAAATTGCTAACAGGCCTACATTAAGACACTATGATGTCCACAAACCAGTAGTTCCTTCCTGTGATGCTTCAAAGTTTGGTCTTGGTGCAGTTACAGTTCAAGAGGGCAGACCTGTTGCCTATGCATCTAGAACTCTATCCAAACTGAGATGTAGTATGCTCAAATTGAGAAGGAGCTTTTGGCAATTGTGTTCACATGTTTGAAGTTTCATGATTATATTTATGACCAAGCAATCCAGATAGAAACCAACTATCAACCTCTAGTCACTATTTTAAAGAAGCCTATGCATTTCGCTCCAGCAGGACTACAAAGAATGATGCTCAAATTGCAAAAGTACAATTTCAAAATGGTCTAGACAAAAGGTAAACTTCTTTCTCTGGCTGATACCTTATCTAGATCTGGTAATAAGGTTGATACTGTGGTAACTGGAAAAATAACGATAGACTCAGAAATAAACCGGTCCAAAGTCAAGCAAAAACTTTATTAAAGCAAAGCTTGTGGGTAACAACCCTTTCTCAATGCTAATAACTTTACACAGAATAATCACCATTTAAATAAGAGCAAACAAGAACCAGAAATAACACAAAACACCTTGATGCAGTGAATTTTGACTTTGATGTCTTGGAAGTGCATAACTTTCTACCACGAGACTTGATGAGCGAAGAGATCTTACAAAGACTGATCTAGTTTTGCTAAAGCTCAACCACTTCTTCAATGTAGGATGGCTGTCAAAGCAATCCTGTGTACCACCCGAAGTACAGCCTTACTTTCCGTACAGAGATGAGATGCTGATGGAAGATGGTATAATTTTCAAAGGTCCAAAAGTTTTTTCTACTTCCTTACAACATGAATACAGTCAGATTTTACATTGTGGCCACCCAGGTTCTGATTCTACCAAAAGAAGGGGGAGAGGACTAGTATTTTGGCCTTCTTTAGCAAAAGACATTGATAAAGTGCTTTCTTCTTGTTCAGTGTGTAGCAGTACTAAGTTGCATTTGCAAAAAGAGCCACTTCAGCTAAGCCAAATTCCTGAACTACCTTGGTCAACAAGTAGCAACTGACATATTTGAGTGGAACAGTCAACATTACTTAGTGTTGGTAGGCTCTTATTTGAACTGGTTTGCGATTGATTTGCTATCTAACCTAATGGTAAGTACTGTTATTCTTCTTCTTTCGGCTTTTTCCCGGTTAGGGGTTGCCACAGCGGATCACTGTCCGCTCATGATTGGCAGTGGAGTTTTACAGTGTCGAGTTGCCAGCCTGGCGCCCAACCTTCCATTACTAAGAGGAAATGTCATTTCTCAGTCCATGATAGTGCACACAAAGATATTTCTAACAACGGTTTTCAGTTTACCAGTCAGTTGTTTCAGAGATTTGCTCAAGAGTGGGACTTTATCCATGTTACTAGCAGTCCTGTATATCCTCAGTCAAACGGCCTTGCTGAACGTGGAGTACAGAGTGCAAAGTAATTACTGGTGAGGTCAAAGGGTGACAATATCAATTATCTTCTTGAATTTACATAATTTCAGAAATATACCCTGTGACAACCCACTAGGCTTGCCTGCTCAGAGACTTTTATCAAGGCAAACCAGAGCAACCTTGCCTATCAGTTCTAGTTTGTTGGTGCCTAATGCTAAAAACAACTGAGCAATCAAAGCCCAATTTTTTGAAAAGCATTCCTCTCAACAGTCCAGCTATGATAAAATGAGCAGATTTCTTTGTCCGTTAAAAGAAAGAGAGACTGAGGATGCAAATGGGAAAAGGCTTTGCTCTAATTGGTCAAGGTAGAGATATATGTGCCGAGCCAAGATCCTATTTACTGAAATCTGAGGGTATAGAGTACAGGAGAAACCTCCAATATCTTCTGCCTGTATCAGAAAAGATATTGCAGCATCGTACTTGTGATACAGACTCTAGATCTCAGAGCAACTCTAACAAGGTTCGTACCGAAGAACGTGTTGCAGTATCCATTCCCGTTCCTGATGATGTCTCAGATGTCCCCAAAGTTGAACATTCCTTGAAGACAGTTCCCATTGCTAGATCTAATTCTGACTTTAATGCTACATGAACAGGTCGTATTTCCAGACCTAGTGTAAAATACACAGCAACTTGAACATAATTGTTTTATATGTGTCTGATTTTGTATGATTGCATGTCAAAGAATTAGTTTTGCATAATTGCATGTCAAAAGATCATTTCTACAAATTGCATGTCATTGAATACTGTAATTTCATGTATGGACTATTTCTCAAAAAGGGAGGATGTAGATTAGAGTATGTGTATGTACCTTTAAGAAGCATTTCCAGATGTAGCATGTGTATATAAATACTGAGCATGTGCAGGCAGCAGTGCTGTTTTGAGAGAACAGCCAGAGTGTTAACATGTACGAGTGTGGTAGTCAGTCTGTTTATAAGTTTATTTAAGTTTAAGTTACAAAGACTCATTCCTGACGTGTCTGTGTAATAAAGCTGCCTGAACTGAACCCACAAATGTTTGCCTGTTTTATCCTGACCAGACGAGCAACAGACCCCCAATCCAAAAAGAGGATAGAATTGTTCCTGTGGACTATATGTTCATTAAAATATAAATATGGAGAGATCAAAGTAGTGATATTTGAAATTTAAGTTGTATTGCTTCCTGTGACTTACATGTATTGTATAGGCACATGTTTTTATATGCAAATAAGTTTTTTATTCCCTGACCGAGTGCTGAGGTCACAGTGTTTGGTTATCAAATATTTGAAGAGCCTGAATTTTTAACTTTATTTTTCCTGAAAACCTCGCCATAAGGGGATAGAATACATAACAATACTACACTTTATGTGGCTAGACACAAGTAGTATGTTGATCTTCTGCATGTATTGCAGGAAATGCAGTTTAATTTATTGAATTTAAATCCTTGTAAAGGATTTTCCTCATTAGATTTGTTTGCTGCATGTCAGTTCTACTAGCATCAGCCAGTTGTGGTAAAGATTTGATTCTTTTAAAAAAAGTTGTTGGACATGCACAATGTCTCAACATTTTTTTTTGTCTGTAAACCCCTACACAAATACAAATAATCACACAAGCATAGCCCTAGTAACCAGATTTTATCATGCCATTAAAGCATTTGTATATTTCAAAACCAGAACAGATTCTATTACTTTCAACTAAATTTAATATTTAAGTCAACATTTAACAAAAATATATCCTGGGAGCATTACATACCACTCACCTCTCATTTGCCACATACAAATAGCAGCATTAATATACCACTCACTAACACCAACTAGACTCCTCTAGAAGTACTGTAATATACAGCTCACTCCTCTATACTTCAGTCAGAAATGAAGGAAGGGAAGGAAAGGACTTCATTCCTCTTGTCCCTCAGAAGGGAAGAGGTCTCCTTCTGTCCTAATTGTAAATAACCACAAACCACTTAAGTAAAACCAATACGTGTGGGTGAGCTACTAACATCAGCACCAAATAGGCTGAAAGCCCCCCTTTCACTTATCTTATAGAGCTGCTCTCCCTACCCCCCCCCCACCTACTTCACTTCCTCTCACTGACCTCATTTCCAAATCCAGCAGTAGTTCTTCATAAACTACACTTCATCCTTCATTTTCCACTTCTGGGCATATTTTTACATTCTAAGCTCACCTATTTTCAGACAGGTATTCCAGACAGCTACATCTGCCCTGCATACTAAATTAAAATTTATACAGTGTTCTTAAATTTTTATAGAATGCTACATTGTGGATGTTCTTCGTCTTCCATTGCTGCAGTCCTGACTATTGGGTATAGTCCGCGTCCAGTCGGCCCGAATACCAGAGTATAAGGCTGACGTCGGTCAGGGCGCATTAGACTGACGTCAGTACGTCAGGGTACTAATGCGCATGACCGACGTCATATCCTCAGTCTTTTTTGCCGCATGGTCCGATGCAGAAGCAGTTTTGCGAGTGCAGGTTGGCGTACTGAAATATTTCCGAAACCGGAGTTTCAGACCGAAACAGAGTTGGCTAAGTACCCCGTTGGGGAACATTTTGGTTTTTTCTTGCCTCAGTATTTTACCGGATGTCAGAAAAAGTGAATAACTGTATTTCTTGTGGAAAACAGATACCTCATAGGGATTATCATACCTTGTGTATACCTTGTTTAGGGCCTGAGCACGACGTTGTTGGTTGCCGCTCTTGTGCTAGGTTTAACAAACGCACTATTAAGAGGAGGTTGGACTGTGCCAGGTTAGTGTTTGGGAAGCGTTGCAATTATAAAATGCCGTCGGATGCTCCGACGCCCGCTTCCTCCAAGAAGCGCAAGGATAAAACTGTGAAGCCTAGGGTTGAGGAACCGGCAGTCCCGGACGTCGGTTCTTTAGAAGGCTCAGTGGAGCCGGAGGTTTTGCCAGGAGTTTCCATGGAGTCCCAGGCAGAAACTATACTCTTACAGGATGTGCCTTCTCAGGAGGTAGGCCAGGCTGAGGGGCTTCTCAGGTGACTGTTCTTCCCTCTCTTCCCAAGGTAGTTAGAGCCTCTCCTTCTGTTGCCAAAACTTCTTTAAGAGGTAGGCCTAGTTCAGCTTCAGTGAGGGCTTCTCCTGGCATTTCGGGTTCTGTACCTAAGAAACATATGCTTAAAATGGCAGAAGATTTGATTACTATGATTAGGGGTTCTATGCCCCCGCCTGATAAGAGGCCTAGGGTGGAACCAGAGTTTGATAGTTTTGAACAGTGTTCAGAGGCTTCAGAATCTTCTGTGGAAGATATGCAGGAGTATCCCACTTATTCTGATTCTGATGTGGATGATTCCACTCCTACAGCTTCTCCGCCTGAGGATTTCTCATTTTCAGAGACTTTGCATTCCATGAGGGAGCACTTTAAATGGGAAGGCCAGGATTACTCTGATTCCAGGAAAAGGCTTAGGGAGTTCTTGTTTTACCCCAGCATAGGCCTTTAGCTATTCCTCCTGTGTTGAATGTGGTGGAAGATGTTTTTTCAGAGGCTTCCCTGAACCCTGATTCTTTGCCTCCTGCTCCTGTTAAGCCTGATAGATATTATAGGGTGCCCGAAGCTCATAAATATTTGTTTAAGAGTCCTAGGGCGGACCCAGAAACTATTTCTCAAGGGCCTAAGGGTGTAAAGGCTTCTGTGGTTAAAAATCCTGTTCCCACTGATAAAGAGGCAAGGGCTTTGGATAGGTGGGGAAAGAAAGTGTATACTTCTTCCACTCTAGCCATGAGAGCTTTGAATTGTCAGTTTCACATGCTAAAGTATCAGAATTATCTCCTTTCACAATTGAAATCTAAGGTGGATGCTTTGGCGGAAGGTATTGAGTGTAAAGAGTTGCTGGATTTGGTTCATGTGTCTGAACAAGTGGGTAAGCATTCTTTGCAATGTGGTTTTGATGCTGTACAGGCCTCCTCGAGGGTGGCTGCTACCAGTTCTGTTCTTCGCAGGCATGCCTGGTTGAAGGATCAGAATTTAGCTGAGCATGTTAAGACAAGGATTTTGGATGCTCCTTTACAGTCTGATGTGTTGTTTGGATCGCCTGTGGAAGCAGTTTTAAAGAAAATGGAGGACAAAGCTAAGTCTATGCAAACTGTTAAAGATTTTTTGCAGGTGCAGCCACCGAAGTTTAGTAGAAATTGGCCTGCTAAGGGATGGACATATCCTGCTTATGATTCTCAGTCTAGGGGTAGGTCTAGACGTGGTAGGGGCAGGGCTCAAGGTTCTTTTAGGCCTAGAACAGGGAGTTCACCTGCTCAGACTTCTGGTGAGGGCAGGGGTCAGTCCTTTCGTAAACAGACCCAATGACCTGTCTTTTCAGCTGCCAGCAGATTCACGTTTGGCAGCTCCTTTGGGAGGAAGACTGTCTCTTTTCAAAGAAAATTGGGATTTAATTACTCAAGACAAATGGGTGTTGGATATCATTCACCAAGGTTACAGATTTTATTTCCATACAATGCCCCCTTTCAAAGGCATGCCAGACGTTCCTCCTCCACAAAGAAAAGAGGCTCACAAGCAAGTTTCTCAGTTACTTCACATAGGGGCCATTCAGCCAGTCCCTGTATCAGAAAGGGGCCTAGGATTTTATTCTCGCCTGTTCCTTGTACCAAAGAAGGGAAACACGTGGAGACCAATTTTGGATTTATCTATCCTCAACACTTATCTGGACATTCCCAAGTTCAAGATGTTGACGTTACAACAGCTTTTACCTCTGCTGGGCAAAGATCACTGGATGGTAACTTTAGATCTCAAAGAAGCTTACCTTCATGTGCCTATACGGCTAAGTTGCAGGAAGTATCTGCGGTTTCGAGCTGGAAATTCTCATTATCAGTTCTCTGCATTGCCCTTTGGCTTATCTACTGCCCAGAGTATTCACAAAGGTTCTGGCTCCAGTGATAGCTTACTTCAGGCTTCGAGGAATTCAAATCTATCCTTACTTGGACGACTGCCTGATTCTGGCTCAAGAAAAAGAAGTTCTTCTACAGCACCTGGAATATGTTATCGCAGTGCTAAGATGCCTAGGGTATTCTGTGAACGAAATAAAGTCCAGTCTAGTACCCTCTCAAGACATGTGCTTTCTGGGTGTGAGACTGAATACAGCAGCCCAGATGGCCTTTTAACCCCGGACAAACAAAAGAGTCTGTCACTTTACTTCCATCAACTATCTCATCAGTCCGTGCTGACTGCAAGGACAGTCCTTCAAGCATTAGGGTTCATGGCATCTTGTATTCTGGTGCTTCCCAATGCCAAACTGCATATGAGGAAGTTACAATGGTATCTCAAACATGTATGGACACAGCACTGCCAGGATTTGGACACTGTCATTCAAATAATACCTTGCCTTCAAAAAGAATTCTTGTGGTGGGCTCAGGAATGTCACCTAAACAAGGGACTCTCTGTGACCCGGCCAGAGGCAAGTCAGATCTTAACGACAGATGCCTCGGACATTGCTTGGGGAGCTCATCTAAATGGAAAGTGGATACAAGACAAGTGGCCTGCCAGACTACAGCATCTACATATCAACATGAAAGAGATGTTAGCAGTCCAGTTTGCATTAATGGCTTTCAAGGAGTTACTTCTTCCAGGGCAGGTGTTGATTCTAACAGACAACACAACTGTCATGTGGTACATCAACAAGCAAGGGGAACACATTCTTATCCTCTATGCAGGCAAGCAATGATTTTATGGGAGACTGCGCTAAGCCTGCAATTAACTCTTCAGGCAAGGTTTCTGCCAGGAGCACAGAACTCCTTAGCAGATGTGTTAAGCAGACAAATCATGGATCCCCACGAGTGGAAACTGGATCTTCATGTATTTCAGAAACTGACAGTGTCATGGGGAACTCCAGACATAGATCTGTTCGCTTCTCCACTAAACCACCAGCTGCCAAAGTATTGCACAAAGGGGTTTCATCACACAGCTTGGAAAGTGGATGCTCTGTCTTTCAGTTGGAAAAACCTTCATGTGTATGCCTTTCCACCTCTACCTCTTCTTCCAAAGGTACTGTTAAAGGTCAGACAAGACAGGCCAAGGATGATTTTGATAGCTCCAGATTGGCCTCGGCAACACTGGTACCCTCTACTACGGAGTCTGGTAAAGAAGCCTCCATGGCCTTTACCTCTGATTCCTCATCTGTTATCTCAGAAGGACGGTCATTTGCTCAATGTCAAGCTACACTCTCTTCATCTAACAGCTTGGCATATTCTGTGTTGAAACACAGCAGGTCTCAACTTCCTCAACAAGTTTTAAATGTGATTATGGAAGCTAGAAGACCTAGTACAAGGAAAGTGTATGCAGAAAAATGGAAGAGATTTTTGTTTTGGAGTACAGCAAAGAATTTGGAGATTTCTGAGCCTAATTTGAGTGTAGCTCTTCAATATCTTACTGAATTATTGGACAAAGGATTGTCCTTCTCTTCCATAAAGATTCATGCTGCAGCAATTTCAGCTCACTATGATTGTGACCCACCTTTGTTTTCGCATCCTTTGTTCAAGCAGTTTCTTAGAGGGGCAAAGAATATAAGACCCCACGTAGAGCTCCTACTCCTGCTTGGGATCTCAATTTTGTGTTGGAAAAACTTACTCTACAACCTTTTGAGCCTGCAGCTACTGCTGAATTGAAATACTTGTCATGGAAGACTGCTTTTCTGTTGGCTATTACTTCTGCAAGAAGGGTGTCTGAGTTGCAGGCCCTTATGGCAGTAGAGCCCTTTTGATTTTCCATAAGGATAGGGTATCATTACGCACTAATCCTTCTTTTATGCCTAAGGTGGTTTCTAGTGTGGCTTTAAACCAAACTATTCATTTGCCTACGTCTTTTGCAGACCCTCAAAATAAAGGGGAAAAGATTTTGCACACTTTAGATGTACACAGGCAATTGCGTTATTATTTAAGCAGGACTAAGGATTTTAGGCAGTCTCAGCAGTTGTTTGTTTCTTTTGCTTTGAGTTCTCAGGGCAAGCCTGTGTCAAAACAAACTATTTCTAGGTGGATTGGCTTTTGCATTGCATTTTGTTATTCCCATCATGGCAAAGAGATTCCAGCTGGGATTAGGCCTCATTCCACTAGGGCTACTGCCACTTCAACAGCATTTCTAAGGGGTGGCAACTAAGGATATTTTGGAAGCAGCTACTTGGAGTTCAGTGCATACTTTCTCTAAGCATTATCACCTTCCTATCTACTCTAAGTCTAGGGCTGGTTTTGCCACAGCTGTTTTGCAAGGCATGTTGTCAGCTCCTACTTCTTTATAATTTGCCAGCCTCCCTTACCTCTGCTTTGGGATTCTACCCAATAGTCAGGACTGCAGCAATGGAAGACGAAGAACATAGTACAGTTTTGTACCTACCATAAATGTAGATGTTCGAGGATTCCATTGCTGCAGTCCAATTTACCCTCCCTCCTACCCTCTGTATTTAGGGGTGGTTGTGTAGGTGAGTTTACATGCTTATATTTTTGTATATATTGTTGTATATATTGTACATGTTTTTGGTGCAGGTTTTTTGGGACTTGTCTTTTTAGGATCTTCTGACATCTGGGGCAAGAAAAGACTGAGGATATGACGTCGGTCATGCGCATTAGTACCCTGACGTACTGACGTCAGTCTAATGCGCCCTGACCGACGTCAGCCTTATACTCTGGTATTCGGGCCGACTGGACGCGGACTATACCCAATAGTCAGGACTGCAGCAATGGAATCCTCGAACATCTACATTTATGGTAGGTACAAAACTGTACTTTGTCATTAAGCATTTTTTAAGAATTCAAAGTTTGTTGCATCTTCACCATTGATAAACCAAGCATAGCAACCCCAATACCAACAGATTGCAATGATTATTTTGCATTAGGCCTTATGTAAATATTAGGGTACAGTAAACTAATATTCATGGATTTTACATATATATATATATATATATATATATATATATATATATCTGTATCTATTTATTTCTTTATATGTTGATTCTTGGGTTTTCGAACTGGGTTGGGGCTCATTTTCATTGAAATACCAATAAGAAAAGCTTCAGCTATTGTTGTAAAGTTCTACAAAGTTGTTCTGAAGTATCATGCTAATAGTGCAGCATGCAGGTTCAAAAGGCAATTTAATTCTTACAAGTGGTAGTAGTATGCATTACAATTAAAACAAGGGGGCATTCAAAGAAATTATAAAGCTGAGTGCAGCAATCATTCCTTTATAATCTTCCCTACCTTCACAGAATGTGGCTACATATGCCTCTTAATTTGACTAATTTGGTTCACCATAAATAGACTAATTAAGTCCCCGGGACAAAGCCTATGCTCATACTTCGTAGCAAAAAAATGGAACTCCCTATCTCTAATAACCACAACTATTTCTATCCCAGCTAACTTTAAATGCTCCTTAAAAGAATACTTTACAAAAACATGGACCTGCTGCTACACCAATCCTGGCTGAGCTTACTCAATATACTTCACTGCCCCCCCCCCCCCAATAAGTCACACCTCACAACCATTTCCAACCTCCTACTCTACTCCTTTCTTTTGTTTTTGCCACTAACTTACCATATCCAGTTTCTCTATGCAGACCTTTACTCTACCTCTTTCTCTTTCCCGCTGTTCACCTAAGTTACCTGAAAACACCCTATTCTGCACTCTTCTTATAATTTCCTTTTCTCTCCATCCTTACTTCCTTCTGTAACCCTAATAACATCCTATCTCATACTAAGACATCACTCAGTTTCCCCTCACTGTCCCTAATCATGTAATCTGTAATAGCCCCTTTAAATATATTATTAGAATTGTCTCAGGTCTCATTTATCACATAGTAATGTATGTAGCAAATAATATGACTGAATTTTTCCTTACATGTTTTCTCCAATTTATGTTTTGTTTTTCATTGCACTCTACTGTAAAACATATGTTTTACGTTTTTCTCATTACAATGTTTTTTTCACTCTTATGTTTTGTAATGTCACATGATACTTTGTATTTAAAATATTTGTCATTGATTTTTGATAGATTGTGATTGTGGGGATTTTCTCCCCCAGGTCATTGCTGAAAATGAGCACTTTTTGGCACAGTCGGACTTTCCCAGTTAACAAATGTCAAATAAATGCATTTAGGTGGGAGGTCATCCACTCCTGCTTTTTCTTTTTTCTTTTTTCTTTTACTCCTAATTTAGGAATTTGAAAACAACACAGGAGGTTTGGATACTAGTCCTTACGAAAGCGCTTACGGAATGAAGTTTTGGAAAAGGAGAACATATGCAAGTTTCGCTGTCTTTTTGTGTTCACTTTTACTCCTAATTTAATTAATTAATCTGCTACTGCTTTGCATTTTTTTTTTCTTTTGCAAGATTTTGTATATACTGACTTTAGACAGAGTAAATTTGAGTGCCTAAGTAGCACGGAATAAATCTGGGGTGAGGAATAGAGTTTATATTGTGTAATTTTAAAGCAGTTCTTTTGTTTCCTTGTATTATGGTGTTGTAAGATGATGATGGTGTTGTGGAGTTTCCTGGCTGTTGCAGTTTATGAATAAGGTTCCAAAATTCCCTTTAACACATGATATTATGTGATCCTATCTCGCCTACATTCTGACTGATGGGTTCGGAGCCGATCCCTCGGCTCCGACTCGGCACGCTTATGCCAAAGAGCGAAGTCTCTTATTGGCTGAGCTTACTATATCCCAGGATGCACCACTACCAGTCCCCCAGATCTCGTTTGCCGCTAACAAGTGAAGACGTGATCTCGAGCTGGCTGAGCTAAGTAGTGATTAATTTCACTAGTTTTTCTGTCAGGAATTTCTATTTTTCTTCAACAAAAGCTGTTTTAACAGCTATTCTTGTGTTTAGAGTGAGTTTGGTGAAATTTACTTAGTAAATTCTTGTGTTGTGAGTGTTGACTAGGAGTACCTCTTGTGTGTAAAGGCCTTTCCCGGTCTTTTTGATTGTAGGTGACTTCTGTTTTGTTAGGGATCTCGGATCCTTTATACTGTGGATAGTTTCTCTTTCTTATAAAGAAGGTCAAAGAAGAGAGAATTTCTTTCTTTCTAATTACAGTGTTTGTACTGTGTTTTGGGCTTTAATTCACCGGAATGTCTCAGGTACCTAGGCCTTCAGGCTTTAAAAAGTGCACCAAGTGCAACTTTAAAATGTCGATCACAGATGACCACTCTCTCTGTGTTTATTGTTTGGGTGCAAAGCATTTGCAGGAGTCCTGCAGCGTGTGTCACGCTTTTTCCTCGAGGGTCCTCCAAGAGAGGAAAAATAAGCTCATATTAAAAGGTCTTGTAAAACCCTCCTTTGAAGAAGCTTTAGCATCCTCTCTTTCTCCCGCTAAAAAGAAAAGGGCGTCGGCTCCGACCAGTCCGTCGGATCCGACCGCCAAAAGACATAGGCAGGTTTCTCCTTCGGCTCCAAGGACTTCGGAGCCGAGGGCGGAACGGTCTGCCTCGATGCCACCAGTCTCGACTCCTCTGGCTTCGGAGCCGATGGCTGGGGCATCGAGAGGCGGGTCACCGCCGGCTCCACTGGTCTCGGAGCCGACAAAGGTTGTCCGCTCAGACACTTCCTCCTCGGCGCCGAAGTCCTCCTCGGCACCGATGGAAACTAGTGTGGGTATTCCTTTGGCGCCGATAGTCATCGAGTCGCCTCGGAGCCGGTCCCCTAGCCCCTTGGGGCCGTTGGAGAGGCCATCTCGAACCCGTTCAGTATCCTCTAGGTCATCGAGGATGTCAGATTCGGACATAGACAGGGTGCTCCAAAGACTGTTCCAGTCCCCAGTCTTTGAAAAATTTGTTTCGGCTCCGACCCAGTTGGCTTCGGAGCCGATGGCCCATGCCCATGTCATTGCCATTCCTCCTCCGACCGCTTCGGCTCCGTCGGAGCAGGTGCTGTTGGAGCCAGTGGAGGTCTTAGGGTCGGCTCCGACCCTTACTCCAACCCCGGCCTTCGGGTCCGAGTTTGGTACACGGACTTCTTCAGCTGGACCTGGGGGTGATGTTTCGGGACCTATGCTGTCGGTTCCGAGCCTCCCTCTCGGTGCTTCGGCTGCGGGACTTCCGTCTGCTATCATGGCTCTGGGGACCGGACACTCCCAGGATTCTGGGGGTCCGGCTTTCAGAGCTATGAGGAGTGCCTTGGCCAAGTCTTCTTGCCATCTCTCCGGCTTTACCGGCACCTTCCTGGGCGTGGAGACTGGGTCTTTGGCAGTTCCCTGTCCTTAGGCAGCGGAGCCCCTGGGCCTGAGGTTACCCCATTGGGGTTCCCTCCTCCTGAGGGTTCTTCAGAGTTGTCTTCAGAGGAACCCCAAGGAAGAGATCGTGCAAGAGGAAGCACGTGGACTCCCCGAGTCTATTACATCGGACACTGATCTTGATGATGCGGAGGGGTCCCGAAGTCGCCCTCGGATGATGTCTCATTTGCAGACATCTTAGAGATCCTCAAACAACGAGGCGGCTGGATATCCAAACCCCTCTGCTGATGAGTCAGTGCTCCTCAAGGCCTTTGGGGCTCAGCCCTCCGCCTCCTGGGTGTCTCCGCCTTGACGAGCTCCTGGATTTAGTTTGTCGGAGGCGTGGGAACATCCAGATACCGTGGAACCAGTCCCTTCTCGTCCTAACAAATTTTTGTCTGCCCCACCCGAGAAGGAGTTCCTCACTAAAGGCGTGGCTGTAGATGCCATGGTGGTGGCATTTGCTACACAACAGGACGTGGCAGAGGCTTCAACGTCCGTCCATCCTCCTAATAAGGAGTCTAGGAGCATGGACCGGCAGGAAGCGCACCCTGACTTCAGCGGCCTTTACTTTAAGGTCCCTGAATTATTTGGCACATTTTACCAGGCTTCAGAGGGATCTGGTCAAGGAGCTGTCAGATTCCCTCTCAGGTAACCTACCTGAGCAGCTAGCCCAGTCGGTTAGCTCTCAGTTGACTATCCTTGCTTCAATTTCTAACTCGTCCATGAGGCTCATTTCGTATGCGGCCGAAGGGGCGGGTAGAGCGGCAGGCACAGGCGTGGCTCACGGAGACAGGCCTGGCTCCGTTGTGTCATTTTGCGGAGGCCTTCAAGTCTTCCTTCGCCGACGCTCCCTTTGATGGGTCCTCTTTATTTGGACCTAAGGTTAAAGACACTCTTACCCGCTGTGAGCAAGAAGGAAAAACTTTATCTGCCGTAGGTGCACGTTATTCCACTCCCTTCGGCCTTATCCCAAGGCTAAAGGAGGAGGGAAGATGTGGTTCCGCAAATCACGTAAGTTTTTCCATCAACAGCAGGAAGATTCCCCTTCCAGAGGCAGAGGACGGGGAAATTTTTCTGGGAGACGCCGTCCCAGAGGCGGCAGAGGGCCCCGCAATTCTGGAGACCGCGAGTCCTTTCGTGGCTCTTCAGCCTCCCACACTTCATGAGGGATTGCCCGGCTGTGCTGCTCCGGAGCCAGTCGGGTGCCATTGCCAAGCACCTAAAAGCCTGGGAGTCAATCACTCAGGACAGATGGGTGCTTCGGATTATTGCCGGAGGTTACACCATCCCCTTCACACACTCACCCCCACCGTCCAAAAAAATCCCGGACCCGCCACCCAGTCAAAGGGAAATTGCAGCCGCAGAAGCGTTAAAGCTGCTAGGAAAAGGAGTCATCCAACCGGTCCCCACAGACCAGATCGGATCCGGAAATTACTCAAGGTTCTTTAGTGCCAAAAAAGACAGGGGACCTGAGACCAATATTGGATCTCAGCAGACTAAACCAATCCGTCACGAAATCCAAATTCCGAATGGTCACGTTACAATCCATTCTCCCATTATTGGAGAAGGATGTTTGGATGTGCTCCATAGATCTCAAGGACGCCTATTATCACATACCGATACATCGGGCGTCCAGGAAGTATCTGCGCTTCAGCCTGGGAGACAGTCATTTCCAATTTTGTGCTCTGCCCTTTGGTCTCACCACAGCCCCAAGGTGTTCACCAAATGTTTGGCAGTAGTAACTGCTCACCTGAGGAGTCTTGGATTCCAAGTGTTTCCCTATCTGGACGACTGGCTCCTGACTGCCACCACCAGTCATCTACTAATGGACAACCTCAAAGCCACCATCTCCTGGGTGCTACCCTGGGAATTACATTCATTTGGTCAAAGTCTGTCTTGCTGCCCTCTCAGCATAAGGTTCATAGGAGCAGAGATAGACTCAAAATTGATGCTGCTTTTCTTCCTACCGAAAGGATCCAAACTTTACAAGGCCAAGTTCAAGCCCTGATTTCAAGATCCAAGGCCCCAGCCAGGATGGTCCTACAAGTTTTAGGTTCGATGTCTGCCACGGTTCTTCTAGTTCCTCTGGCAAGATTGCACATGAGGATTCTTCAGTGGCTATTATCGACTCAATGGTCCTTTCAGGATCTTCCCTCAATCACCCCATTATGATTACAGAAACATGCAAACGGGACCTTCGCTGGTGGCTTCAGACATCCAATCTAAATCAGGGAAGTCCTTTGTTATTCCCTCCCAGTGGTCACCCTGACGACAGATGCCTCCCAGACAGGGTGGGGGGCATTGTCTGGGCAGGTTAGTTCAGGGTTCCTGGCTTCCAGACGAAACCTTTCTCCACATCAATGTATTGGAGATGAGGGCTGTACTTCTGTCCCTACAGGCCTTACACAAGTTTCTCCCTCAGGGCATTATCGCCATCCACACAGACAACATGTCGGTGGTCTGGTATCTAAACAAACAAGGAGGGACCAGATCTTACCCCCTTTGCAGAGAGGCCATGAGGGTGTGGGAATGGGCTGTAGCTACCAGCCGTTTCTTAGTAGCGACCCACATTCCGGGGAAATCAAATGTATTGGCAGACAGATTAAGCAGGACAATTCTCTCTCCTCACGAGTGGTCCCTAAACGAAACAGTAGCAGCTCAGGTTTTCAGGAGATGGGGGACGCCGTGCTGCGACCTGTTTGCAACACCACAAAATACAAAGTGCAAAAGGTTCTTCTCCTTGACTCCACATCAGGGGGAAGCAGCTATGGATGCTCTAGCACAACCTTGGCCAACAGGGCTACTTTATGCTTTTCCTCCGATTCCACTTCTCTCCAAAGTCATTCAGAAAGCTTCACAATCGGGGTCCACAATGATACTAATTGCTCCGCACTGGCCTCGTCAAGTATGGTTTCCCTACCTGAAGAAACATGCGGTGGACGATCCTTGGACCTTAGATCTAACTCCGGATCTGCTAATTCATCAGTCGGGACGACAACATCAGTCCCTTCACACCTTGAAGTTGACAGCTTGGTTCCTCCACTTCCGACTTTAGTCAGAAATCACACATTAGACCCGGAAGTTATTCACATTTTATCTTCGGCCCACAAACCCACCACTAAGAAATTGTACCTCAGTAAGTGGAAGAGGTTTGCTATCTGGGCTCAACTCAGGGGCTTAGACCCTATCACTGCTCCAATCCCAGAGGTTTTGAAATTCTTAACATCCCTGTTTAATCAAGGATCTTCTGTCTCTACTATTAAAGTCCAACTAGCGGCTATCTCTAAATTTCACGAGTCCATGGATCCTCCATTGATGAGCAGCAGATTATGCAAAACTTTCATTAAAGGTGCGGGGCTGTTAAGACCCCCAGTTTTTCATCCTGCGCCTCCGTGGGATCTTGATTTGGTGCTTCGTGCATTAACATCTTCCCTTTCGAACCGGCTGCTACATGTGAGTTAAAATATTTGTCTTGGAAAACTGCCTTCTTAGTTGCAATTACCTCTGCAAGAAGAGTTTCAGAGCTTCAAGCCCTATCTATCAAACCACCGTATTTGATTTTCACAAGGATAGAGTATCACTTAGGCCTAATCCATCTTTTGTCCCAAAGGTCTGTTCTAATCTCTGTCTCCAACAATCTCTAGAGCTACCAGTTTTCTTTCCAAAATTCTCCAATGAAGCAGAATACACTCTCCATAAATTGGATGTTCACAGGCAATTGCGCTTCTATTTAGACAGGACTCAGCAAATTCAGAATCAGACCAGTTGTTTGTGTCCTTCTCAGACAATAAATTGGGTAAAACCATCACAAAAGCTACTATCTCCAAATGGATTAGAGATTGTATAACTCAGGCTTATTCCTCTTCGAATAAGCAACTTACAACATCTATCAAAGCTCACTCTACCAGAGCTATGGCGACTTCTGTAGCTTTTCATTCCAAGCTCGCTATTTCTGAGATTTGTGCTGCGGCTACTTGGTCCAATCCGCACACTTTCATTTCCCACTATAAATTGGATGTGGCATCTAAAGGGCGAGCATCATTTGGTTCCACGGTACTCAGGAGTGTTTTCCAGTGAGCCACCCAGGATTCAGGTGCTAGGGACGCTGTCCCATCAGTCAGAATGTAGGCGAGATAGGATCACATAACATCTTTTAGTTATGTACTCACCATAACTTCAGATGTTTGGGATCCATCTCGCCTACATTCCTAATATCCACCCTCCTTCCCCCTGCCTTGGAGATCAGAAGAGATTGAACGGTTTTTGAGTTCTACTGTTTTTATCTTGTTTCATCTGACGATGTTATATAATCAGTGCGTGCATGTGTGCATGTATGCGGACAAACTAGATCTGGGGGACTGGTAGTGGTGCATCCTGGGATCTAGTAAGCTCAGCCAATAAGAGACTTCGCTCTTTGGCATAAGCGTGCCGAGTCAGAGCCGAGGGATCGGCTCCGAACCCATCAGTCAGAATGTAGGCGAGATGGATCCCAAACATCTGAAGTTATGGTGAGTACATAACTAAAAGTTTTACAGCTTAGTTGCATTGAAGTAACTTTTTTTAGCCATTTCAATATAACTTTTGCATTTGTTTCTTAGGTGTATGTACTGTTGGAAATTGGCTTGGATCTGCCATAGTAATTCCCATATTCAAGACTGTTTTCCCAACAGCCTTATTTTTGCTCTTGCAAAACTTGCTCAACTATGCCAAACTTAAAGTTCATAAAGTCCTGGCAAACTACAGAATGGTTAAAAAGTGCATTATTAATATTCCCTCTTTGAAAATCATTATTATGCTCATAAATTATTTTATTAAAAAGCCTTTCATTTTTTTCCAGTGTAGAAACAGTATGTGTTGCACTTAGCAATATAAACTACTCCTTTAGTGCCACCATTACCAGTGTGCACATTCTGTCTTAGCATGATTGAAATTATCTATAGTAATAAGGTCTGTAAGTACATACTTGCATTAAGGACAGTTCGACATTTATTAGTACCCCAATGTTTTTAGTAATTTGAACCCTACTTTGTTGCTCAAACAATCTTTTAAAATTCTTACCAATTTTGTAAACAAATCTAGGTTTTATTCCAGCTATTTTCATGGTCGCTTCAGTTGACTTAGAAATACTCAAATCTTTCTTAATAATGTCTTTAATAATATTGGAGTTGGAACTGGATTCAAGCACAAGTGCTTTCATACCTCTCAAACTCTTAGTCCAAGAAATCTGGACAAAGCATAAAATAATGTAGGGACAAAGGCCAAAATATAGGGACAGAATTTAAATATTGCTCTTATGAACTTATAAATTTGCTATAATAACAGGATTTGTTTTAGCATGCATTTTGTGAAGGATATGCAGTCTAAAACTCGTGTTTGTCATTATTTAACAATGCCAATCCTCAGTGATTTGCCAGAAAAACACAAATTTTATGAGAAACAGACCAAAAATATAAGGCAAAAATCTGGACAGTTGAGATGTATGAACAAGGTTTTATAGTGGGGGAGGGCTCCTCTGAAATGGATGTATATATAAAACCAATCTTTAAAAGCAGTTTGTGGTCAATCCCCCTCCCACACCACTTTTCAAATATATCATTAGTAATTTTGCTAAACAAATTTTCAGGATGTCCTTGAGATAAAAACATGTCCATCATTTTTTTTTCTTTTATAATCAAAAACTTCCATTGTAGAAATCATACTTCCTAAGCAAGTAAACTGACCTTTAATAAGCCCTTTCTTGAGTGAAAATGGATGTAAACATTTAAAATGTAAATAACTGATGTGAAGTTGTTCTATCTCGCCATCGGAGCCGATCCTCGGCTCTGACTCGGCCAACTGCAAAAGCTCAAGGTCTTCAACCAGCTCAAGGCCAACTCCCTATCCCATTATGCACCCTGATCTTTCCCCAGATCTCATTTGCCTCTGCAACTTGATCGGACGTTCACCAGCTCTGGCCAGTAAATAACTTTATTTTTCTCATAAATAACTGTTAAAATAGCTTAGTTTGTTACTTAGTGATTTAGATAGATAGTTAGTTTAGAGTGTTAAGTCTATACTTACATTATATAGATAATATCGTTAGTTATTAGGGCCATCTTTTTTAGGCCTTTTTTTCTCCCTATCTCCATCTCAGTTAAATTACTGAGAAATTAGTGGCCGTGTTTTTAGGCCTTTTTTTCTCTTTATCTTTAGAATTATATTGAGAGTGTGTTTGTATTATATTAGAGCCCTTCTTTTTCACAGGGCACAAAGTTAACTTATACTAATATTAAAAATTAGATGTTTGTGGCCGTGTTTTAAGGCCTTTTTTGTCTCCATACCTATAGCATTACATTGTGTGTGTGTGTGTGTGTGTGTGTGTGTGTGTGTGTGTGTGTGTGTGTGTGTGTGTGTGTGTATGTATGTGTGTGTGTATGTGTGTTATCTGTTAAATTACAGCCCTTCTTTTTTTACAGGGCAGATAGTTTGTCTTAGCTAAAAAATTTAGATTAATAGTTAATTCTCTCAGAGCCTTTTTTATTTCAAGGCTTTAATAGTTGTTTAGTGTGGATATTATTGTTAGAGCCCTCTTGTTTACAGGGCATTTTTGCTGTGAATTAGTATTTTGTACTTTTGAATATGTCTCAGCAGGAGAAGGAAAAAGCCAAGTATGGCTTCAGAAAATGCCCAAGATGTGGACAAAAGATGTCTATAACTGATGGACATACTGAATGTGTCTACTATTTGGGTGAGGTAAACCTGCAGGAAAGCTGTGCTATATGCCGCTCCTTTAGATCCAGAGTGTTGCATGAGAGGAAAAGAAAACTCATGGATAAGGGTCTGTTAAAATCCTCTTTCCAAGAGTCGCTGGATAAGTCAGACAAGCACTCCAAAAAGACTTCGGAACTGACAAAGTGTCCATCTACGTAAAAATCACCCTCTAGTAATGCTTCGACATCGGTTCCACAGCTGTCGGAACCGACTGTCATTATGGTTAGGAGCCAGTCCCCGACCTTAGAGCTGGTATCTCCTACATTAAAGTCTCCCATTTTGCAATCGGTGGCTTCGTCACATTCTTCACGGGCCTCAAGTAGACTGTCTGATTTGGATGTGGACCGCATGGTGAAGAAGCTTCTACAGATATCGGCGCTGACAAAAATTTTATTGGCACTGACCCCGGTGGATTCGGAGCTGACCTTAGTTCCTCCAACATCTTCTGTTCCCCCTCCGATCTGCATGGAGGTTTTGGAGCTGATGATCGTGGAACCCTCGGGACCGACACCTATTCTAGGTAATTCGTCCCTGATTGCCCTGATGTCTTCGGCACCGACCGAAGGATCTCAGAGCCAACACTCACTGGTCGGGTCCGGGGAGGATAGTAGGACCGACTTGTCGGTGCTGACTTTACCTCTCGGGGCTTTGACTCGAGTGAGTTCGGCCCCAACCTCTGGGCTCGGAGCTGTCTGTACTGGCGCAGTTTCCATCGAATCTTCGGACCCGAGGGATTCCTCTCATCGGGACCGAGGGGCCTTCAAGGCTATGAGGAGGGCTTTGTCCACCCTGACAACCACTCCATCAGTTCGGGCGCTCCCTCCCTGAAAGCACTGGTGTCTGCTTCTTCATCACATTCTCCAGTGAAGCGTAGAGATCCTGAGCCTCAGGAAGCACCATTGGGTGAGCCATATTCTTCCGAGACCTCTTCAAGAAGCTCCCACTGAAGATGTGCCTAGGAAGAGACTTTGCAAGAGGAAGCATCTGGACTCCCCACAGGAGGCAGTCACATTGGATACTGACTTGGATGAGTCAGAAGGGTCCCCACGGTCCCCCACAGAAGATATCTCCTTTGCAGATATCTTAGAAATTCTTAAACAAAGGGGTGGCTAGAAATCCCTTAACCCTTCTGATGATGAGTCAGTACTCCTGAAGGCTTTTGGGTCTCAGTTCTCCACTGCTTGGGTGTCTCCACCCTTTGATGAGTTGTTTGAATTACTCACTTGAAGGGCATGGGAGTCCCCAGATACCACGGAGCATGTACCCAGGAGGCCTAACAAATTTATAACTAGCCCTCAAGATATACTTTATCTTACTAAAGGAATACCTGTTGATGCTATGGTGGTGGCAGCAGCCACCAAGAAGGAATTATCAGAGACTTCTTCATCTGTTCATCCTCCTAATAGAGAATACGGGAGTATGGTCAGATATGGGAAGCGTATATTTAGTTCAGTGGTCTTTGTCCTTCGATTGCTGAACTACCTCACACATTTCACTAGATTTTAAAGGGATCTCCTGAAGGAGCTAGTAGACAACCTGCAGGGTTCAGTAGCTGTGGAGGTTTCGGACAAGGTAACTTCCCAGCTCTTGATAGTGAACTCGTCCATGCGTCTGTTATATGCAGCTGATGGTACGAGTAGAGCAGCGGGTACAGGAATCGCTCTCAAGAGACATTCCTGGATGCGCTTATGTTCCTTTGCAGAACCCTTTAAGTCTTCCTTCATTAACACCCCCTTTGACGGTTTGTCCCTTTTTGGACCAGAGGTAAAGGAAACACTTACCAGGAGTGAAAAAGACGGAAAGACCTTGTCTGCCATCAGAGTACGTTTTTCTTCCCCAAATAGACCGTTCCCCAAAGGGAGGTAGAAAGATATGGTCACGTAAATCTCAAGGATCTTTCCAGAACACTCATGGTGAAACCCCCTCTAGAGGCAGAGGAGGGGGTAATAATGGAAGATGTTGCCCATGCGGCAGAGGGGGTCCGCAGAACTAGGGCGACAGAGATCAGTTCTTTCACAAGCCCTATCAGCACTCCTGAAAGGAGGCCCGACTGTTCATCTCTGGAGGCAGTCAGGGGACACCTATCTTTTACCAAGACGCCTTGCTAAAAATAACAAAAGATAGCTGGGTACAAAACATAATATCCAGAGGATACTGAATTCCCTTTGCCACTCCACCCCCTCTAGTAAAGAAAATCCCAGATGTTCCACCCAGTCACAGGGACCAAGCAGCCTTAGAGGTCCAAAGGTTGCTGAAGAAAAAGAGTCATCCAGCCAGTCCCAGCAGACCAGAGAGAATCTGGAACTTACTCAAGGTTATTTTTAGTTCAGAAGAAAACTGAGGACTGGAGACCTATTCTGGACCTAAGCAGACTAAACAAGTCAGTAAAAATGACGAAGTTCCAGATGATCATGCTTCAGTCAATACTCCCTTTTCTGGGGAAAGACAATTGGATGTGATCTATAGAGCTTCAGGATGCATACTACCACATAAAGATGGACAGGCCATCCAGGGATCATCTATGCTTCTGGCTGGGAGCCAGCCATTATCAATTTTGTGCTCTTTCCTTTGGTCTCACTACAGCCCCCAGAGTGTTCACTAAATGTATGGCAGTAGTCACCGCTCACCTGAGACGTTTGGGATTCCAGGCATTTCCTTATCTAGATGACTGGCTCCTCACTTCCACCACCAAGCGTCAACTTATTCAAGCGAGGGACACAACCTTAAATCTCTGCAATCAATTGGGGCTTACCATCAACTCCTTATCGCCATTGCAACAGACCGTCTTTAGAGGAGCAGAACTAAACACAGTTTCAATGACATTGTCTGCCTCCAGAAAGAGTTTGTCTCTTACAAAAACAAATATTAGACCTTCTTCTAAGGAAAAAAGCCCCAGTCTCAATGGTACTCAAATTGCTAGGATCAATGGCGGCAACAATCATTGCCATTCCCCTAGCTCGAATGCACATGCGAGTTCTACAATGGCTCCTATTCTCCCAATGGTCCTTTCAGGAACTCCCAGTGTCACACCAAATCATCATAATGAATACATGCAAGAAGGACCTTCAGTGGTGACTGACATGCAAGAAGGACCTTCAATGGTGGCTGACATCTCAACAGATAACTCGGGGCCATCCATTCATTCTACCCATTCCCATAGCCACTGTGACCACGGACGCTTCCTTGATAGGGTGGGGGGGGGGGGCATTATCAGGGAAGAACAGCCCAAGGCACGTGGAAGAAACACGAGGCTCATCTGCATATAAATGTTCTGGAGATGAGAGCGGTACTTCTAGCATTGCAGTCTTTTCAAGACTCTCTGCCTCCGGGAACAATTGCAATTCAGACAGACAACATGTCAGTGGTCTGGCACATAAACAAAGAAGGAGGAACCAAGTCTTACGCCCTGTGTCAAGAGGCCATGAGATTATGGCAGTGGGCAGTCTCCACCCAGCACTTTCTGATAGCAATGCACATCCCGAGGAAATCCAGTGTGATAGCAGACAAGCTAAGCAGGGCAATTCTTCTGCCTCACGAGTGGTCCCTAAAGAAACAAGTAGCGGAACAGGTATTCCTCAGTTGGGGCCAGCCTTGCTGTGATCTCTTTGCAACCCCAACAAACACGAAATGCAGCAGCTACTTTGCCCTAATCTCCCCCACCGGGGGATGCCCCAAGGGATGCACTGGTGCACAGTTGGCCCCTGGGTCTCCTTTATGCCTTTCCCCCCTTCCCTCTGATACCCAAAGTATTACAGAAAGCAAAATATCTGGGAAGGACCATAATCTTAATAGCCCCTTACTGGTCTCAGCAAATTTGGTTTCCCTTCCTCCAGCCTCATCTCTTGGAAGAACCCTGGATCCTGGACCTAGTTCCGGATCTGCTGACCCATTCATCGGGGCCTCTTCATCTTTCTCTTCTTTCCTTCAAACTGACAGCTTGGCTGCTCCAGTTCCAACAATAGTCAGGATTTACAACCACTCAGCGGAGGCCCAACATATCATAACATCCTCTCATAAATCATCCACCAGGAAGTTTTATCTTAGCAAATGGAACAGATTTTCTCTATGGGCATCTCAGGATGATGTTGATCCTTACCTAGCTCTGATCCCATCTATATTGGAATTTCTGACTAAACTTTTCAACGAAGGAGCTGCTGCAGCTACCATCAGAGTTCAATTAGCAGCAATATCAAACTTTCATCTTGGCTTCCAAGGCTCCAGTGTCATGTCACATCAACTCTCTAAAGCCTTTCTTAAAGGTACCCTTCATTTGAGACCACCAATCAGAGCTCCAGCCATGCCATGGAATCTAAATTTTGTTCTCTTCAGAATTATATTACCTCCTTTCGAACCAGGCTCATCCTGTCTTTTGAAATTTCTTTTATGGAAGACTATATTTTTCATAGCCATTATTTCTGCTCAGAGGATTTCTGAGTTGCAGGCCTTGACCATCAAACCTCCTTATCTGATTTTCCATAATGTCAGAGTTTCGCTCAGAACTAATCCATCCTTTTTACCAAAAGTTTGTTCAGAGACAAATCATAACCAATCCATTGAGTTGCCCGTTTTCTTTCTTAAATACACAAATAGGATGGAACACATGCTGCACAAACTTGATGTTCATAGACAACCTCAATTTTATCTAGATAGAATGAAACAATTCAGATCAACGGATCAGCTCCTTGTTTCTTTTTCGGAGTCAAAAAAGGGTGCCCCAGTGACAAAAAGTAACCTTGTCAAGATGGCTGTCAGATTGCATTTCTTTCATTTATACTTCAGAGAATGCTCCCTTACAACAGAAAACAAAGACCCACTCTACTAGAGCTGTTTCAACTTCATTAACCTTTTCTGCAAGGTTACCATTAGATTCTATTTGTGCAGCAGTTACCTGGTCAAGACCTCATACCTTTATCACTCATTACAAAGTAGACAAGGCCTCCAGGGACAGGACCTCCTTTGGTTCCACAGTTCTGAGGAATATTCTTCCATGAGCCATCTGAGAAAGATGGTGCTTTGGATGCTACCCATCAGTAAGAATGAATGGCGAGATAGAACAACTTCACAGAAAGAAGTTATGTACTCACCATAACATTCCATGTGAGTTGTTCATCTCACCTTCATTGTTACTTCCCACCCTCCAACCCTCATCCAGTCTACTTGAGGTCCGTCACCTTTCTTATATAGTGCATTGTCTCTTATCCAGCTCTTAGAGTGGCATATTAATGCTAGTAGGTAGTCAGTTGGCAGCAAACAAGATCTGTGGGAACATCAGGGTGCATTATGCAATAGGGAGTTGGCTTCGAGCTGGTTGAAGACCTCGAGCTTTTGCAGTTGGCCTCGTCGGAGACGAGGATTGGCTCCAAAACCATCAGTAAGAATGAAGGCAAGATGAGCAACTCACATGGAACGTTATGGTGAGTACATAACTAATTTTTACTAAATGTGGGCATTCTAAAACTGATAGATTCAAATCCACTTTCATGAAAAGAAATAGTAATATCCAAAAAAATCACCTCATTAAAATTCAAAGTTTGGGCGAACTCTAAGAATTTGGACGAATTGTTCATAAAATGCACAAATTTGTTTGCAACTTCCTTGGTGCCATACCATAATATAAGTACATAATCAAGGCTTAAATAAAGAAGGCAATGCTCATAATAACTAGAGGGAAAAAGAAAAACATTTTTCCTAAGTCCATAAAATCAAGTTGGCAAACAAGGGGTTCATGCTGCCTCCATTGCCACTCCTTTGATTTGCCTGTAAAATTCACCTTCAAAAATGTAATTGTTTTCTAAAACAACTGATGTTAAGTTGTCAATCTCGCCTTCATTCTTGCTTGATGGGTTCGGAGCCGATCCCTCGGCTCCGACTCGGCACTTGCTAAGCTCGAGAGTCACTTTTACCAGCTCGAGGCAGCCCCATATCCCATGATGCAAGGCGGTAAGTATCCAGATCTCGTTTGCCGCTTCGCTTAGGAGGTCTTCTTTTTACCAGCTCCTGGTAAGTTATTCACTTTTGTGAGATTTAAGCCCCTTTTAGTAAAAAAACCTTTTATTGATAGTTTTAAGTTTATTTTGTACTTTTTCTGACAGAAAATCCCTGTCTCCTTTAATTTTGTTAGTCAAACTTTTCCCTATCCCATCCCCCCCCTGTTAGGGTGTGTGTGTTGGTTTTATAGAATACCTTTTGGTATTTTATTTAAGTTAATTTTGACTGGTGTGTGTGTGTGTTTTTTCAGCACCATGTCAAAGGAGAGGGTCTCAGGTTTTAAGAAGTGTGACTCGTGCTGTCAGAAGATGTCTCTGACAGACGGTCACACTTCTTGCCTGTATTGTCTGGGCCCTCTTCACCTGCAGGACTCATGTGCTATTTGTCATTCCTTCAGCCAGAGAGTCCTGCAGGAAAGACGTAATAAACTGATTCTTAGGGGCCTTCTTAAGCCGGAGGGCTCTCCGGCTAAGTCGGCTCCATCCAAATCAGTTAAACCTTCCAAGGCCCAGGCTTCTGTATCTAAGCCTGCGGCCTCGGCTCCGACTCGTACTGAGTCGAGATCGGCTCCGGCTGGAGCCGATTCTGGCTTGACAAAGCCTTCGGCACCGATGGCTATCGGTGCGAATCTGTATTGACCGCCGATGTCGGCTCCGATCGGTTCCGACACCCATGTGCACAGGCATCGGTGTCGGCTCCGATCGGCTCCGACACCGTTACTTTGGTGGCTGTATCGGCTCCGGCTGGGGCCGATACATCGAACTTCCTGTCGGCTCCGAGGTCGGCTCCGACAGGATCTATAGTATCGGCTCCGATGGCTCATTCCAGGAAGAGGGCGGGGTCTTCTTCCTTGGAGCCGATACTTCGGCTTCGGCTTCACCTCTTCTATCGGAACGGAGCCATCGGAGCCGATCTTCAAGGTCATCCAGGTTGTCAGATCATGACCTAGAGAGAGTGGTCAGTAGATTACTTAAGTCACAGGTACTGGCCCAAATGTTACACAGTCCGTCTCAACAGACGACTGTTGGTCCACACCCCGTTACAGTTCCTCCTTCAACTCTACCCCAGAGCTTGGAGTTGGAGTCTTCGGGAATGGTTACTGCTACGGCTGGAGGACGGATACCCCCTTCTGTTCCTTCAGCCTCTACTCTTATCTCCTCTTGGAGACGTTCGTTAGAGCGATTCGTGGTCGGGCTTCCATGGTCTCCTCCGAGGGGGTGAGTGGCATCGGACTCTTGTCCGAACCCGCTCTTCCCCTTGGAGCCTCGGCCTTAGTGAGCTCGGCTCCGACATCTGCCTCGGAGACTTCCCTTTCGGTGGTCCCTGGGTTCCTAGCTCTTGGGCGGGTTCTCTCGGACCTGCCTGGGAGGGGAGCATTCGAGGTGATGAAGAGTGTACTGGCCACTGGTATCAGTCAGCAGTCTGTTCCCGTAGCTCCTCCCTCTATAGTACCTGTTGACATCTCTGCCACTTCTCTTGCTACAGGACCCAGAGATCCTCCGCCTCAGGTTTCCCCATTGGGAATTTCCCCCCTCTTCCGAGGATTCTCCTGATGTTTCGGGAGATCCTCCTAGGAAGAGGACTTGTAAGAGGAAGCATGTAGACTCCTCCGAGTCTGTCACTTCGGATACTGACTTTGATGAGTCAGAGGGATCCCCTAGATCCCCCTCTGAGGATGTCTCCTTCTCAGACATCCTAGAACTTCTGAAACAGAGGGGAAACTGGCCCACCAACAATCCCTCTGAGGATGAGTCAGTATACCTAGAGGCGTTTGGATCTCGGCCCTCCACCTCCTGGGTGTCTCCGCCATTCGACCCCCTTATGCAGGTTATTGCACGAAGGCGTGGGCAGCTCCTGACTCTGTAGAGCCAGTCCCTAGGAGGCCTTCAAAATTCATCACTGCCCCGAGTGACAAACAATTCCTTACTAAGGGTGTCCCGCTGATGCCATGGTGGTGGCTGCGGCCACCAAAAGGAACTTGCAGATCCTTCCGTGCCCGTCCATCCTCCTAATAAGGACTCTAGGACCATGGATAGGTGCAGTGGCGGATGTTTTCCTCAGCGACCTTTGCTATCGTCCGCTGAATTACCTATGTCACTTCACCAGACTCCAGAGAGATATCCTGAAGGAGCTGGGAGAAGTAGTTCAGGATCCTACAGCTGCAGGGGCTCAAGAAAAATTGCTTCGCAGCTAGGAACCCTCAATTCCATTGCAAACTCCTCCATGCGGCTAATATCTTATGCTGCGGATGGAGCGAGTAGAGCCGCAGGTACAGGTGTGGCTCTTAGGCGCCAAGCCTGGATGCGGCTATGTGATTTTGCGGATCCCTTTAAGGCGTCCTTCACAAATTCTCCCTTTGATGGGTCAGCTTTGTTTGGCCCTCAGGTGAAGGAAACCTTGACCAGGTGCGAGCAGGACGGCAAGACTCTTTCTGCTGTTGGAGTCCGTGTTCCACCGCTTCTAGACCTTATGCCAAAGGACAGAAGGGCGGAAGATGTGGTTCCGTAAATCCCAAGGAGTCACGCCGGATTCACGTGGTCAGTTTACCCCTAGAGGCAGAGGGGTAACAACAACAGGCGCCGCTCTAGAGGCAGAGGGGTCCGAAGAACCAGGGAAACAGGGAGCCTCTCTCTGACAAGCCCTTTCAGCATCCCTGAGGTGTTGCCCGGCTGTCCCTCCTTGGAGGCAGTCGGGGAAGATTATCACTGTACCCAGAAGCCTGGCATTCCCTCACTCAAGACAGATGGGTACAGTCGATCATATCCAAGGGTTACATAATTCCTTTCGAGGAAAGTCCCTTCCCTCAAGTTCCCTTCCAGATGTACCACCGGTCTAAGGGAGATTGCAGAGTCAGAAATCGCAAAACTACTGCAAAAGAGCCATTCAGCCAGTTACAATAGACCATTCAGAGCCGGAATCTACTCAAGGTTCTTTTTGGTCCCCAAAAGACGGGAGACTGGAGACCAATATTGGATCTCAGCAGACTCAACAAGTCTGTCAGGAAGACAAGATTCGAATGGTCACTCTTCAGTCATTTCTGCCCTTCTTACAGAAGGACAACTGGATGTGCTCAGTAGATCTTCAGGATGCGTACTATCACATCAAAATTCACACGCTCCAGGAGATTTCTCCGCTTCGGCTGGGGTCCAGTCATTTCCAGTTCAGAGCCCTGCCCTTTGGTCTCACTACAGCCCCCAGAGTGTTCACCAAATGCATGGCAGTGGTCACGGCTCACCTGAGGACGTCAAGGATTCCAGGTGTTTCCGTATCTCGACGACTGGCTCCTGTCAGCCACCACCAGGCATCAGCTTATACAAGCCAGGGATTACACAATAGACCTTTGTTCTCATTTGGGCATCTCAATCAACTTCGAAAAGTCATCCTTATCGCCCTGCCAGTCTATTACCTTCATAGGCGCAAACTTAAACACTGTTCGGATGTCAGCTACCCTTACAGAACAAAGAGTTTCAGACATTCAGACTCATGTCAGGATCATTCTGGCCAGCAAGAAAATACAGGCCAGAATGGTTCTAAAGGTATTAGGTCTCATGGCTGCGGCCATTACTCTTCTTCCCTGGCTCGATTCTACATGCCTTCTTCAGTGGATGCTGTTCACACAGTGGTCATACCAGCAACTTCCAATGCGTCACCAGATTCTGGTGACACAGACATGCAAAGAGCATCTTGCTCGGTGGATCACATCGTCTCAGGTTCACCAAGGCAGGTACTTTGTACCCCCATCCCCGATAGCCACTGTCACCACGGATGCCTCCCTGATCGGGTGGGGGGGTCATTATCAGGGCAGGATGGTTCATGGGAACGTGGCAGCCGTTCGAGTACCATCTGCACATAAATGTCCTGGAGATGAGAGCAGTGCTTTTAACGTTGCAAGCCCTCAACGACTTTCTTCCCATAGGGACAATTGCAGTCCACACAGACAACATGTCTGTAGTTTGGTATATCAACAAACAGGGCGGAACCAAGTCCTACCCCTTGTGTCGAGAAGCGCTCAGACTATGGCAATGGGCGATCTCCTCTCATCGGTTTCTGGTAGCAACGCATATCCCTGGGAAAACCAACATTATAGCGGACAGATTGAGCAGAGCTATCCTCATGCCTCATGAGTGGTCTCTCAAGCAATCTATAGCGGAAGAGATTTTTCTGGAATGGGGTCGTCCATGTTGCGATCTTTTTGCTACTCCCCAAAACAGCAAATGTCCAGACTTCTTCAGCCTCTTCCCTCTATCAGGCCATCCCCCCAGAGACGCTCTGACCCAGGATTGGCCCCAGGGACTTCTTTATGCCTTCCCTCCATTTCCTCTGATCCCTCAGGTGATCCAGAAAGCTACCGTTTTGAGAGCCAAATTGATTCTCATTGCCCCTTACTGGCCTCGACAAGTTTGGTTCCCGTTCCTCCATCATCACCTTTTGGTGCAGCCGTGGCATCTGGACCCAGTACCAGATCTTCTGATTCACCAATCGGGTCAGCTGCACCGGTCAATTCCTTCTCTCAACCTCACAGCATGGTTGCTCCACTTCCTTCCTTAGCCAGGCTTCCTTTGATCTCTAACCCAGTTAGAGACATTATAGTAGCTTCACTAAAATCCTCTACCAGGAGGATTTACACAAGCAAATGGAAACGTTTCTCTTATTGGGCTAAGGCCCAAAATATTGATCCTTTTACTGCCCCTGTTCAGGCAGTTCTGGACTTCTTAGCAGAGATTTTTCATGCCGGCTCCTCTTCTTCCACAGTCAGAGTTCAATTGGCTGCTATTTCCAATTTTCATGTCGGGATAGCAGATCATAATATTATGTCCCATAGGCTCTGCAGGGCCTTCTTGAAAGGAATTTTCCTACTAAAACCTCCAATCAGGAATCCTCCTCCTCAGTGGGATCTAAATTTAGTGCTGACATCCTTGATTCTTCCCCCCTTCGAGCCAGCTGTTTCTTGTTCCCTGAAATATCTTTCTTGGAAAACGTTATTCCTAGTGGCTATTACATCTGCCAGGAGGGTGTCTGAACTTCATGCTCTTTCGGTTCGACCCCCCTATTTGGTTTTCCACAAAGACAGAGTATCTTTGAGAACTAACCCAACCTTTTTACCTAAGGTCGCTTCAAAGAACAATTTGAATCAATCCATTGATCTCCCGGTATTTTTCCCTAACTATTCAGATAGAGCTGAACAAAAGCTACATTATCTTGATGTCCACCGTCAACTTAGATATTATTTGGACAGAACAAAAAAATTTAGGAAATCTGATCAACTTTTTGTTTCCTATGCGGATAATAAAAAAGGCCTTCCTGTTTCTAAAGTGACTTTGTCCAGATGGCTTTCTTCGGTCATCTCTGAAATTTATACGCTCAGGGGAAAACAGCTGTGCTCAAAACCTAAAGCACATTCAACTAGGAGCTTAGCTACTTCTACAGCTTTTCAAGCTAGACTTCCTTTCGACACTATTTGTGCAGCGGCCACTTGGGCTACTCCTCACACTTTTGTTTCCCATTATAAATTGGACTTGGCCTCCAGGGACAGAGCCAGTTTTGGCTCTACAGTCCTCAAGAGTTTGTTCCATTGAGCCACCCAGGATAGAGGTGCTAGGGACGCGGTCCCATCAAGCAAGAATGAAGGCGAGATTGACAACTTAACATTAAGAAGTTATGTACCTACCATAACGTTCCATGTTAGTTGTCTTCTCGCCTTCTTTCTTGCGACCCTCCCTCCTTCCCCCTGGCCTGGACAGACCTTGTTATAAGAAACTGTTATGCTGAAGACCATTCAGACCTGATCCTTCTTCCATCTGTAAGTTTTCTTTCTTCCTTTGGGAAGTATTTTATGCTTGGTGCTATTGACCTTTGTCAGCAAACGAGATCTGGGTACTTACCGCCTTGCATCATGGGATATGGGGCTGCCTCGAGCTGGTAAAAGTGACTCTCGAGCTTAGCAAGTGCCGAGTCAGAGCCGAGGGATCGGCTCCGAACCCATCAAGCAAGAAAGAAGGCGAGAGAAGACAACTAACATGGAACATTATGGTAGGTACATAACTTCTTATTATACAACAAATTAGATTAATTTCCACACTAGTAAGAAAACCCCATCCTAATAGTGTGTCATGGAAAAATTCCAGTCCTATGTTTTGCTGTAATGCACAAAACAAATCCTAACATGTACTGTAAAAAAGAGTAAGTTCTCCTTAAACAATTCATCTTTAATTATTCCCAATGGTGTAAGACATGAAAACAAATTCTAAACATGTACTGTAAGAAAAAATAAGTTCTCCTTAAACAATTTGTCTTTAATTATTCTGAAAACATCCCAGGAATCTTTCAACATATGAGTCTTCATATTAGTTACTGGTCTTAACATCCTGTCAATCAAAACAACATATGGATAGGCTTTATAATTTGCACATCTCTGATAGTCCTGTAAGAGAGGTGTAATACATCTTTGTTCACTTTAGGACTTCTAAATATAGATGGTATAACAAGGAATAGATAGATTTTTGTCTAAAAATTCATATATATTAAAATTAATATTACCCTGTAAAAACCAGTCATGCAATTGTAGATCAATTTCCTGTGTGCTAAATTAATCTGATTCTTTGAAATTTGTTCATAAGTTTCCTCATAGTGCAATATAGTAAACATTTCACTAGAACTAGAATAATCAATGGCATCAAATACCCTTTCTTCACCCCCCTTCTGGTTTTATCAGACCTATATTGCTCTTCAATGAGGTTAATAAATCCTTCTCTTTCTTTGCTAAATTATTCATACCCCATTTCCTTTTGCTACAAAAATAGTTATAGATGTCCCTTTCACAGGTGGTTTGAAAAACCTGGACCATAGGGTGATTCACAGGCTGAAAAATACTCTTTTTCTTGAGAGTTCAGTCCTTGGTTACTACAGCTCCATAAACATCCTCGGGGCCATTATTGTGGTCAAATTGTAAAGCTATATTAACCCTTCTAGTAAACAGTTTTAGCTCTTTTAAACAATCTGCCATATCAAAACTTAAGGAGGGGACAAAAGTAAACATTTTTTAAATAACCCAAAATTATCTAAATTATTACAGTAGCTTGTCTTATTTTCCAGTAATACCAGCATGGGGCATAGTATCAAAAGCCTTGCCCATATCAGGATAAGCATTGTGCACAGAAAGATCTCTGTCCATATCCCCTGTATCCTTTTCAAAGAAGCATGCCAGGTTCAGGGGACAGGATCTGCCTTTCACAAAAAACAAACTGACTGGGATCTAGATCAGTTAAGTTGCCTATGTCTGCATAAATGAGGACTGCTATGATACTTTCCATGGCTTTGCATATAAGGCTGGTGGGTCTGTAGAGGTCCTACCATTGAGAGTCACAATAGCTGTACTCCAGGCATCAGGAACAAAACTGTGTAGGGAAGCTAAGGTTGAGTAATTGGTACTGATAAGAATGCAGCCTGGTATGCTGTCTAGTCCCATGGAAGTATTAATTGTGGCCTTTGTTGGGGACTCTATGGCTTATTGAGTACAAAATAGGTTTATTTTCAAATTCTGGAGAATTTAATAAATTCTGAGGTTTTTTTTCATTTTTAAGAATAACGAAGTTATCCAAGAAGTGTTTATGTAAATTAACCCTAGGATAAATCCCAGAACTGAGAACAAATCTGTTTGTTTTTGCCATAAGTCTAAGTAGTTACATTTACTGGAATACATGCAACATTGACTTATAAATGCAATAAAGTTTTAGATCTGGGAATTTTAATCTTCCTTATACAGTGGAGCATTTTAACTTATTCTAGGATTTTTTGTATTCCTTTAAAATTTGAACACTAGGTCCTCAAATTGTTTAAAGTGATAGTGTTATCATAGAACTAGAAAATATTTTGAAAAATGTTATTTTTTTCATATTGAGGCGTTTGCTAGAAGAGTATATTTTAATTTACCCAATATTTTAAGGACATATTTAATGCATGGAGGTAATCATTCAAATCCAAAGTTTATTGGAATGCACTGTCATATATGTATTATGCATTTAAACTCCCAAATATTTTAGTTGTACATAGCTATTTATTTAATGAACATCACAGGAGACCAAGATAAGATGGTAATGATCACCGAAGGTAGGTATGTCTGATTTGTTTAGTTTTTTTTAATAAATGACCATGGGGTTTAATCTTGAATGCTTTATGAAAGAACACGGTGACTGAGCAATTTCCTTTTCATTTTTAACTTGGATAATATAAACACTTCACATACACTCTGTTTTTCCCAATAGTACCAAATTCACCAGATAAAACTTTTTCTTGAATGCTAACCTATATGTCCTTCACAAAAGACATATTTCTTTCATCTCTTTTATCAAGGCCCCCATTGCATCATAATTATATCATTTTCCCCAAATTTTATTCCTAGCAAAGACACTTCATTCATTGAAAACTACTAATCCACAATTTTCACCACACCACCCAAACCCTTACTTTTATCTTAATTCAGAGTTACTGCCATTGCCTGTTATACACCCATCCAGACAAACCAGCACTTCTTTCATCTATATTTTGTTCTTAACAACTACAAGTATATCATCTGCACATATCAAAGTTACAGTTATTACCACCTCCTTTTGCATAGCATATCTAGCATATTTCACTTAATAAGCTACTTAAATATCTATCACAATCATCATTAATGCAAACAATATTCCACTCATGGGACGTCCTTGTCTTAAACCACACTTCACGCACATTTTTTCACTCAGCTACCCATTCACTAACATTCCACTGTATTATTATTCTGATATGCTGATATTCACACTCTCCTAATTCTGTTACCAATTCTATATGTCTTAATTGCATCACCCAAAGCATCATGTCCTACTGTATCAAATGCCTTGTTAATATAACCTACTGTAAGTTTTACATTTTCCCTTGTACTTACAATGTCATCCACTATTTCTCTCACAACCAATAGCAATTCTTGGCATCCTTTCCTTTTTATACCATATATACTTTTTCCATAATATCATTTATCCTTTCTTCCCTTCTCTGCTGTATTATTCCAATAAACATTTTGTAATCTGTATAGTTTAGTGTGATGGGTCTCCATTTTTTTTTAATTTCATTCTTCCCATCTTTCTTCTCTATAAATCTTAATATCCTACTACATACCTGTTCAAAAATAAACCTTCCTTCAACCTTTCATTCAGTACATTTACAAAATGCTATCTTTGCCAATCCATTAATTTCTTGTATGTTCCATAACCTAAATGGTCTAGGCCCGATACTAAATCAACATTTACTTTACAAATTACAATAGTAATTTCTTTTTCAATTCTTCCTGAACTCGTTCTTGAAATGCCTTTACTTACCATTCTGCTTATTTTCTATCATTATATTCTTATACATGTTTTACACATGCTATACTACAATATTCATAATTTGCCTTTTTGTCCTTTTTACCTCTCCTTTAACTTTATTTCTCTCATTATACAAATGTCTTCCTTTACTATTTACCCAAGCATGGGGATACCTTCTTCTTTCTCCTTTGTAAATAATATCTCTACCTAACCAGTAACCCCTTATTTTTTCTCCATGTCATAATACTCTCTTGTATTATTGTTTAATTCTCTAATATATTTCTATAATTTTTCATACTTCTCTTTCTTACATCATCCTGCCACTGGAAAAAAAAAACTTTTTATACTTTTTAAGTTCAGTCCACCACTCATACCAGTTTTTAAAGAGGGTCTTTCATGGTTATATGATCTTTCCATAACTATAATCCTTCCCACTCTACAATTTCATCCCATAGTTTCTCATTTATTCTTTTTATTCCCTTTCCTATTTTAATATACTCCCTTTATTCCATCACCTCCATCCATATTGCTAAATGGTCAGAAAAATTAATCACAGCTGTATCACCCTCTACTTCCCCCAAGCCTTCTGATAATAACAAATAATCAATTTCAGATCCAAGTTTCTCCCATTCTATAAGTCCATTGACTATTGTTGGAAGTACTGTGCTATAATCCAATGGAAGTCCAAAGTATCCTAAGCAGAATAAATCCCAGAAAAGCAGCTGGCCCTGACAACATTTGAGGGAGAGTACTCAGAGGCTGCTCCGATCAACTTTCTACAGTACTTACGGACATTTTCAACATATCTCTGAGCCAGGTCCAAGTACCAAGGTGCTTCAAGAATACTATTATAATATCACTACCAAAGAAATTGCAGCCATGCAGCCTAAATGACTACTGGGCCAACTGCTCTACAACAGATGCCATCTCATTTGCTCTTCATGAATCCTTGGCACATCTTGACAACAAAAACTGTTGTGTAAGGATGCTATTCATTGATTTTAGTTCCGCCTTTAATATGGTCATCCCTCAACACTTGATTGAGAAAGTTGTCTAGCTGGGCATCAACACCTGTTTATGCAACTGGATCCTGGATGTTCCCATTGATAGACCTCAAAAAGTATGTGTGGGCAACAACACCTCAAGGAGCTTAACACTAAGCATGGGAGTCCTTCAGAGATGTATCCTGAGCCATCTGTTGTTTACCTTACTAACTCATGATTGTGTCGCGAGACATAATTCAAACAAGATCATCAAGTTCGCAGATGACACCACTGTAGTGGGTCTTATCTGGAGTGGAGACGAGACTGCCTAGAGAGATAAGGTAAACCACCTCATTAACTGGTGCGATATTAATAACCTGGCCCTAAACATGAATAAAACCAAGGAGTTAGTAATGGACTTCAGAAAGAATTGGGATTTGCATCACCCACTCATAATTAAAAGGAAGCAGTGGAGAGAGTGAGCAGCACCAAATGTCTGGGTGTGTATATTTCTGAGGACTTAGTATGTTCAACAAATACTAACCACATTGTGAAGAAAGCACATCAATGCCTGCACTTCTTGTTGAAGCTGAGGAAAGCTAGTCTCCCTTCCTTTGTCCTCAAAGCCTTCTATATAAGGGTACCATTGAAAGCAGTTTGACTAGTAATCTCACAGCTTGGTTCAGAAACTGCAAAGTCTTGGACCGAAAGGCCCTACAGAAGGTGGTGAAGGTAACGGAGAAGATCATTAGATCCCCACTTCCAGCTCTGCAGGCCCTATTTGAAGCATGATATACTGGCAGAGCCTGAAAAATAATCAGAGTCCACACACACCCTGCACTTTGACTGTTCTTCTGCTTATCTGTTCAGGAAGATGATACCATAGTATGCATTACAAGTTCTCCAGGTTTAGTAGGAGCTTCTTCCCACATGCTATCAGACTGTTGAACTCTGCAACATATCAATAGCTGGTGACCGGAACAATCAGTAGTACAGCTATCTTCTTGTGCAATACCTACATCAAGCTGCTTTAAAAGTGCAATCAGTAGTAATTGAACATTCCGTACAATATACTTGCACTATTGAAATATGTTCTGTATACTCTGTGAAATAATTGCTTGTCCACATGTGCAATATTTGATGAAGGCTGCTACCAGTTTCATAGAGGTATCTCAGATCTTGTCAGTCTTGTTTAGTGTATATATATGTTACTGTACTGTTATATGTCCTTGTTATTCTCTGTAGTTGTTTGTGATATATGCACTTGGAACCGAAGCAATATAATTACGTTTAACTCATACTGTGTGTGAGTCTGAATGACGATAAAGTTTACTTTGACTTTGTTCCATACAGCTAATTTACCACATCTTATTACTTGTGTATTTTTCTACATATCGCCTCACAGTAAGACGCTGTCCAGTTCGATTCTCAGCTAGAGCGTCTTCTGCGTGGAGACATGCGTGAATGGGTGTACCTTCGTTGAAGGTTGTGCGTCAGGCCTGGCAAGCCAGTACGTAAAAATCAACTGCCAGTCATTAGCGGACCGGAGTTCCGCTGTGGCGACCACTAACTGGGAAAAGCCAAAAGACACAAACAATTTCCCTTTCTTTCTATGTCTTCCACTTAAATCACGATTAAAGACCCTGCAAATATCATTTTCATATTAACCACCGCAGTCTAACATTTGATGAAACAGATTCTATAAACATGTTTTCACAGCCTCACATACAAAACAATTAGCCTTCACATCCTTACCAGTATTTTATCTATTTTCAGTTTTTTTCTTTTTTACACAACACAGCCACTTCAGAACAACGTTCACTTCTTAAGTTTATATTGCATTTCCACCCCACAATTTTTTGTTTGCAGTCTTTTCTCACTTTGTCAGGAACTTTACTTCCTCTTACAGAATAAGATCCAAATCACATTTAGCACAGCATTCTGGTTTGCATATCCTTCTTACAGTGTTAATAACACTGTTCAAATTTAGTGAAAGCTTTCTAAAATTGTTGCTTTTCCTTCTTTTTACATTTAGGGAAATATTTTCAAATGTTTGTTTTCTTATTTTTACTCTTTCCTCATTGAATAATTTTCTTGGGTTTATGTGAATAATGCTTGATCCTCAGAATCAGATTTTTCACTGGGTAGCATACCTCTCAACCATAGCAAATTCCTCTGTATTTACAGGTTTTGAGGTCAAAATAATATGGTGCCACAAATTCCCGAGTGGCCCTTTTAATTTCTGAATTTCCCTTTTTTTTTTTTTTTTTGGCCGAATTTTTACTGACATCATCACGTGCAGGGGCGATTGTCAACTTCATGAGCAGACTGCCAGCTTGTCGGAATTCGGCTGAGGGCTTGAGAGAAGTGTACTACTCTGTTTATCTTTACAGCAATGTGTTGCAGGCAAGTCATTTGTTGTCCGTTAATACATACATACTAGTGTAGTAGTAAGTAAGTGCACTTAGTGCAGGCAGCAGTCGTTGCCTTGTCAGACTCGGATGGTCAATCATAAAAAAATGTTCATCACCACCAGACCCAGAAGTTCTTTCCCCGGCTCCTTCAGGTAAAAGAAAGAAAAAAGAAATGCAATGCACTGTGTAATGCTTAGTTCGTGACTGTGTCTGTACTGGTTATCTGTTAGTGTTTTTTTTCTTTTTCTCAGCTTGAGGGTGAACTATACATTTTAACAAGATCGCCCAATACCCATTACTGCATCACTTCAATGGTGTTCATAATAAGATTGTCCAACTGGGTCAAAATGGATGGATGCAGCCAACTTTTATTGAAGTTACACCCACCAAATATGTTGCACTTCAGGCTTTGCTTACTTCTGTCATGTAGCTGTTTTTGTCTCTTAATACTTATATGGGAAAGATGTGGATTGCACTATGTGTTTCATCACAAAATGAGGGATGCTAATTATCTGCATGAAATATTTATGATTCATAGGTTACCAACAACATTCCAAAACACGGAGCATAGTTGTCAGGCTTCAGATGTTCCTGTCTCTTGCCCTTGCAGGAGATGAATGAAGGAAAAATGCATGCAGTCAAATCAAAAGAAGTTGTAGTAGACATGCATGTATTGCTGTTTTTTTTACAATTAAACAATCAAAATTAATCATTTGTTCACATGTTTTTGGGACTGCAAAATCTTTTCAGAGGTTCCACCGCACTATACATTCACACAACAGTATCCAAAATCAAGACTATTATAATTAAGAAAATTCCAGCATTGTGTTCAGGGTTTCAAAATTGGTGTATATATCACAAACTGAAAAAAACAGTTTAGTTTGTGAAGCTTGATTTGCAGTATTTTGTAGTTTGCACATACTTCTTGGTGCTTTTTGTAAAATTTGAAGTTTGTACACTTGTATTTCTTGGTTGGTGCTAGACTGTTGTTACATTCTCTACTTGCACTGCCAGGGCAGCTCAAGCACTCGCTTCATATTTTCAACTGTCTGTGATCACGATTTAATTTATTCATCATTCATATTAGCGCTATAATTTTCCCCACAGACATGCCGAGTTAGGCTTGCTTGAGGGTCGAGGGATGGATTGATCGCTGGGGGAAATGTTTCCTTTTGGTGCTTGTGCATACTTGAAACTACTGAGATGATGGATCACTGGGGGAAGTGTTTCATTTTGGTGCTTGTGCATATTTAGAAAAATACTGCTGACGGGATTAGTGGGGGTCTGGAGGAAATGTTTCCTTTTGGTGCTTGTGCATACTTGAAACTACTGAGGGGTATTAAGTTTTTGGCTTTTTTGCTATGGGTCCATTTCTCATAAAATTGTAGTTTTCTGGCAAATCACTGGCAGTGGCACATCTTTGAGGACTGAAGTCAGAAGATAATGGCAGACAGCAGACATTACATTTGATTTTCAGACTTCATCCTTCAGAAAATTCATGCTATGCAAAATTTGTTATTCTGTCAACAGTCTAAATTTGGAAGAGCAGCATTTAAAAAGTATCACTGACCGCGGTGGTGCAGTGGTTAGCATTGTCGCCTCACAGCAAGAGGTTCTCCCGTTTGATTCTCGGCTGGAGCGCCTACTGTGTGGAGTCTGCATACCCTCCCCGCAGTCAAGTGACATTTAAAGACATGCAGGTAGGTGCATGTGTGAATGGGTGTTCCTTCTTTGAAGGTTGGGCATCAGGCTGGCAACTCGGTACCGTAAAAATCCACTGCCAATCATTAGCAGACCGGAGTTCCGCTGTGGCGACCCCTACCCGGGAAAAGCCGAAAGATATTTTTTACTGACTATTTCTGTGCCTTTGTTTGGTCCCCCATTATTTTGTGGCTTTGTCCAGATTTCTTGCCCTAAGAGATTGAGAGTTATTGCAATAATATCTGCAGTCATATAACTAAATAATTCTATGGAGCTGTATCAGTGCCTTCTGCTGATTTTAATTTGGTTTACCCATTAGTGACTTTTGATGCAATGCATAATTTTGTATCTCATAGCTCACAGACTATCAAGGTGTGCCAGGTGGCGATTAATAGCATAGCATAATGAATAAGAAACTGCAGTGTAATGTTAGCTTTCAAGATGACTTTTGAAACTTTGAGAACACATAGTGTTTCTTATTGAGGCAGGCACCCCCACTCTACAAGTTTTTATAAGTATATTCATGGAAACTAATATTGAATGGTATTAAGTTATCAAAACAACTTTTTTGCCAGTAGAAAGTAAAAGATTTTAACCATTCGGAGAGCTTTGTAGCTGAAATTGTTAGTAAGCTGAGAGTAATTCTTTCATATTTTACCCGTAGTGTGCATATGCTGTGTTTGCTGAATACACCATATCGTAACACAGCTGCAATATTAATGTCAGTTTGTGTATGTATTGTACACTTTTACCCAGCATAGGGCTTGCATGCTGTCCTAGAAGTATAGAAGTATATAGTTAGTAGTCCTAAGGTGCTTTGTCTTGTGAAATGTACATTTCTTGGCAGACTGAGGACTGTATTAATTCAGTAACCAAAGTAATGAGAGGTGACTTTAATGTCAGACTTCATATGCTTCAGGAAATGTGTTATAATGCAAAGTGTGTTATTATATCAACTTCATAAAGGCAATATTTCAACTATCTCCCTGGCTTCTGTTCTCCACACACCCACCCCTTACATTTTTGGCTTTGTCACTAACTGCTGACTGTTGTGCTAACAGATTGAGAGATAGCATGCTGTCTGCACTTGTTTTTGTTCTTGAAAGCAATTCACCAGCTGATACCCTCTAGTCTGAGCTTTATGGTGGTGTGCAATTAGAGAGAGAGAGTTATTTATGCAGGCTAGCTGGAGGAGGGGAGTAACGGGGAGGCCTGGGTTGTAAAAAGACCTGTGTGTGTAGGGTTACCACCTGTCCCACTTTGCGAGGGACAGTCCCTCTTTGGGCAGTTGTGTCCTGCAAAAAAAATTGTAAAAATGGCCAATGTCCTGAGATTTTAGGGCAAAATTATTTCCTATTTTTATGTAATAGTTGCATAAAACATTTATTCTGTAACTGAAACACCTAAATGTTATCAGAAACAGAATAAGCAACTAAAATGCTATAAGGATAAGCTTTTATTTAGGCAAAAAAGTGAAGTTCTGTCCTTTGCACTATGTTTTGGCCTGCAAAATCTGATGTTTGTACCACAACTGTCCCACTTTGGGCATTTGAAAAGGTGGCAACCCTAGCTGTGCTGCTTCAGTTAGTCTTGGCTCCCTACTCCACTTTGTTCTTTAAAATTGGACTAAGGTGTTAAATCACAGCAGAGAACTTTGTGACAGGTTTACAGATCCCATAAGTAACAGCATCTGGGAAGGGGGTTTCACAGAGGTTGAGCTTTGACAATGCAATTCTCTTAGCTTGGGAAGCATGTTATACATAGTACACATTGGTAAAGATCTGAAAAGCAGCAGTTAAAGATTCAGTAGCTACTGTGTTTTATTTTGTTAACTAGGTAGTTTGTCTGGATGTATGCAGTTCATAATATGTGTTCAGAAATGAATACACATAGATCACATTCAGATTAATTTTGGATTGTATGCACACTGTAGAGAAACTGTTTTCTGCTTTTTACAAAGTACATACACTTAACACTATCACATGGGTCAGTTTCTGTAATGTGTAGACATTAGATAGTTAAAAAAAAAAAGTTGAACAGGTGGTGATGGTACGGTACATGTCTTGTGTGTATGTTAGCTGTCCATGCTTCTGTAAGCCTAATTCAAGTTTTCTGTTGCGTTTCTGTGTCCCACCATAACATTTCACACCTTGTCTATCAAGCATATACAGCTGTTTATCTCTGTTATGAAGAACATATGAATTATAAATCATTCATGTAAATGGTGTGATAGTGTGTGTGTGTGTGTGTGTGTGTGTGTGTGTGTGTGTGTGTGTGTGTGTGTGTGTGTGTGTGTGTGTGTGTGTGTGTGGACTTCATTGCTATGATTGCTATGTCTGTCTGAGTGACTAGCTGTGTTTGTCATAAACCCTGCCTATTTGATGAACTTGACTGAAGAGTAAAGATGCCAAAAGCATCAGTTTTTCTAATATCATCACCATACCCCTCCAAGACAGCTAGTTCACTTAATCTGTTTCATGTCTGTTTGTCTTACACTAACTGGTTGCTGCATGATACCACATTTTGATTTTACAGGACTTCACAAAGTGCTTCTGCTGTAGTTGCACCTGTAGCCCAAGGCTCAAGCAGTGCAAAAAAAGCACAACCCCCATCAAACAGTCTAACGGACAACGTGGACAAGCAGAGATGGCTGAAGGTGAAAAAGGTAAGACCTGTTCTCAGTAATATCTCTGTTAGTAATAGAATGTGGCTTTCAGCATAATCTCTGTTGTCATACTTAGAGGGGGTTAAGTAGTGTTTTTTTTTTCAATTTACAAACAGGACAGGTCAAGGAAAAAAGAATGTCTTCATTTCAAGCTGTACCTGCAGTAGCAGCGGTACCAATCACAAGCAGTGCATGTGAGGACCCAGTGATCACCCATGCAGAGCAATCACAGGCAGAGACAGCTAAAGATGGAAAAGGTATTAGGTGTTCTCTCAGTCATATATCTCTTTATTAGTAGTAGTCGTAAAATGATTTGCAAGATTATCAATGTCTTCATGCTTAGAGGAGGTGTTTGTGTGGTCATGTTGACAAAAAAGAAGACTGTCATCATTCCAAGCAGCTTGGAAGATGTTATTTTTTTTGGCTAAGTGAGAGTAAGCTTGGGCTAGGGTATACCTTCTGTAAAGTGTGTTACTATAACATTACTATTGGCCATGGAGGATGCCATGATCTGCATAGGCACATGGATACAGAGAAACACAAGTCAAATACAAAGCAGGTCGCATATAGAAGGAAAGCGACACACATGTTTGCCACCCAAGCCAGACAAGCAAGTACAGCTCAGAAAGTGGTAATAGCTGAAGTGAGATTTGCTGCCTTACTTGCAGAGCACAACCTACCCTTTAGTGCTGCGGGTCATCTGCTGAAGTACATGAAAAAACACTTCGGTGATCCTGAAGTGTTGAAGATGATGAGCTGTGGGGCCACTAAGTCTGTATACATTGCATGTGTTGTCGAGAGTCCAAAATATCAGGAAGATGCAGCAGCAATTTATTGGAAGCAGCCTCATTGCATTTATTTAGATCAGAGCACCGATATGGGGGATAATAAACTCCTTGTGATTCCGGTTGGATTTTTTGACCAGGCAAAGTGTGGAAATGTTCGGTTCTTAGACATGCCTATTTGTGTGGCAAGTACTGGTGAAGCGATATACAGCTGCCTTATGGGAAAGTCTTCACAGATTCAGTATTCCAACAAATAATATGGCTATATACTCATCAGATAATGCTAAAGTCATGTTTGGTAAATACAATTCTGTACTGTCACGATTAAACACCGTCAGTTCTGATCTCTTCAGTATGGGTTGCCTGTGCCATATTGCAGACCTTTGCATCAATTCAGGTTTGAAAGCAATGAAGTTACTTGTAGAAGACCTAATATCAGACATTTATAATCACTTTTCACATAGTGCACGGAGGCCATAGAAGCTAAACAAACTTGTATTATTTGTTGACATTGAGCCACTTGTACTTATCCGACATACCCTCACTCATTGGCTGAGACTTCATAAAGTTGTAGAGCGAATACTGGACCTGTGGCCTGTGCTTTTATCATACTTTCTATTGTATGAGCCCAGGTCGTACAGAATAGACCTCATAACAGAATGGCTGAATAGTCATGAGATAAAACTGGTATCCTTTTCCTGAAGTATGTTGTGGAGTCTCTCCTTAAGTTCAGTGTGCAATTGTAGGCCAGAGGCAGTTGACTTTTAACTCTGTAAAGTGATATCACAAATCTTCTACAGGATTATGCAAGCAGGTTATTGAAGCCACGTGCTGCTGTAGAATTTCTAGGTAGTATCAGTACCAACAGTAGGTTCTTTTTTTGAGGATGACAATAATATTTTGCAGCAGCGACACCTTCATGTTGGACCTGATGTTTAAAAATACCTGCATGAAAATGGTGATGACATCATTGGTACTGTACCTGAGCACACCTTCTATATGCAAGTAAAAGCATTTATGTTGCAGTCCTTCTGAAAATGAGAAAGCATTTGCTTGTTGGTGATGTCATACTGCAAAATATTGGCAGTTTCTTGAACCCTTCTTTGAAATTAAATGTTGACACTGAAGTTGTTACGAACATTGCAGCTCATCTAGGACTTTGCAAGTCATGGCAAGAGCATAGTCGACTTAAGGATAAATTTGACATATACCAAGTTAGTAACTTCAAGCTGCCATACCAACTGGAGTCTGAAACAGATACATGTTTCCTCAAGTACTGGTCAACAGTCCTACAAAGCCCTAAAGTGGAACAATTACCTCTCTTTAAGTAGCTCATATTAATGCTGCTTTGTTTGCCACATTCGTATAGTGAACCTGAGCGAGTATTCAGCATGGTGAGAAAAGTTAAAACAGAGCTGAGGCAGTCATTAAATGTCAAAATACTTAACTCATTGCTAGCAATCAAAAAGAATGAAGACAGTGACTGTTTTTCTGTGGAAACCCCACCACCGGTTCTACAAACAGCAAAAAGGGCAACTGTAGTTTACAATTGAGAACGTGCCCTCCAGGCTGCACTACCAGACCCAGAGCTAGAGGCCATCATGACTAAAAAAAGTGAAGATGAGGAGGAAGTAATCCGTGATCTGTGGCTGAGTATTTAAAAATAATTGGTTATTTTATTTGGTTGCCAATTTTGTTTCATTTTAACTTTGTGAGCTGTGAATGAGTTTACTTTGCATTAGTTCGGTAGTTAGTTAGTTAATAGGTAAAAATTTGATTTGTATTTATTTTAGTTTTATTTTATACCAGTTTAGAAGTCGGACCTTATTTAATTTGCATTTATTTAATTTTTTTACCAGTCAATGTAGTAATTAGAATTTATTTGATTGTAATGTTTACACAGATTGTATTTATTTTAATTTTATATGTGTAGTAGAGTAGTACTACTTCATTTTACTTTTATATAAGAGAATTGTATTTTAGTTTTATACAAGTTCAAAGTTTTATACAAGTTCAAAAGTTAATATAAATAAAAGTTTTGTTCTGGTTATGTTTTGTGTTATTTAATATTAATGAAGAAGGGTGAAGCGCAGTTAATTTCATTTTTATAAAAGAAAATTGTATTTTAGTTTTGCACAAGTTCAAATATAAATATAAACAAAACACTATTGTTCTGCTTATTTTATGTTCTGTGATCATATTTTGGCTGTTTTTCAGTTTGCATTTAAAATTGGAGTGGGTGGGGCTACATAATTACATATGCAAATTTTATGTTAATCGGTGTACAGATTTTTGGTCGGTTGTACCTTTTTTCAAGGGGCTTTTTCCAAATTTGTGATATTTCCAAGTTGAGAGATATAATGGGTAGAACCTAAAATCTGTTAATCATTCCGTTCTCCTGACCTCTCTTTCTGCAATGCAGTCTCTTTCCTTATGTTCCCCTCCATAATTTTTATTCTAAAGTTTTTTTCTTCACTTAGTTCTCCCTCTTGTTGTTCTACCTCATGCATGTTTTATTCCCTTTCCTCTTCTTTTTCATTATTTACTGTTTGCTGTTGACATCTGAGCTAAAAGTGTCTCCTTTTTTACCTAGCCTGCATTCAACCATGCATCTTATTATTCCCACACTGTTTACATTGTATCTTGTCACAATCCTTAATTAAATGAGAAAGGTCCACAAAAAAGAAACATTATTTCAGTTGACCAATATATCTCAATGTCCTTCTATGACCAAACACAAAAATAACACTTGGCAAGTGTTTCACCATTTTTTTCACATTTCAAAATAGCTTGCAACCTCCACTCTCCATTCCATAAGTTTTTCTCATCCTTAACTTTGAGTGTTATCAATAGTTTCACATACATCTTCCATACATTTTTTTAACATCATGCTCTTCCACTTCATCAGTTTTAAACTGCAAAGGAACATTTTTTAACAGTTAAGTTAGTACCAGAAAACAGATAATTGTTTCCTGGATAACCGTCAATTTTTTTGTTTCACAGTTCCAGAAATTTCATCAGTCCCCCAATTTCAAATATTAAGTCACAAAAAGCCTCTATCACTGTATGTACAAAAGACTGAATTTCTTAAGTTTTAAAACTCAGTTACCAAATTGTCCCATACGTAGTTTATGTTAGGTTCATTTTTGTTCTTATTCTCAAAGTTAGTCTTTTTTTTTTTTCAACAGTTTCACTTACAGTTTGTTGCTGCTCTGCTTTTTGCCTATTGTCACTGCTGCATATGTTTTCATTACTACTGCATTCTCCATTGCCACAAAACCAAACTTGCTCTCAGTTCATTACTGCCTTTCTCATTTACTTTCTGTCATTGTTGCATAAGTTCCTTTTCCACATTACCATCCTTAGCACTTCCAAAAAATTTGCCTGCCATCTGACCCAATGAAACAGCAGAATTGTCATCTGGATCATACTGCTGGACTGTTCTCAACATAATATCATCCACAAGCCCTTCTGACATCAGTTCTCTTATCTGCACCACTCCAACGGACTTGCTTACTTTATTCTCCATTGAGACATTTAGACACTGCTCATTTGTATCATCCACCACATATAAATGTTTATCTGCATTCTGATACTTCATATCAAACAAAGGTTTCTCCAGATTCTCCTTTTCCATCTCCAAACTCACCATAGCTTTTCTCTTCTCCTCCATAGTGCTACTTCCTTTAGGCCACTTCCTTGCTGCTGTAGTAGCCCTCTAGCACCTTCAAAGAGTAGGGAAAGTTCCTTGATGCTCTGGCCAGATTTCCCCTAGTAGTATAAATACCACCTTGGATCTCCCCTGAAAAGAGGCCATTAGCCCAGTAGAACTAACCCAGTCAACAAAGGATAGATAAATAGAAAAATTCTATATTCTTCTGTAATTTCAATTAGATATTTCAAGGAAATTAGAGTTATTTAAATAGATTAAGATGCCATCCTTGATAGGAGTTGTTTTGGTAAACAGGTTTATAAATATAATCCCATATACTAGATTATGATAATAATGAAGATAAATTCTAAAGAAAGAATGAAAGGAAAAGGAGAAAGGAGTATCCTTGCCTTTTTCCAGTACTGAATTTTGTGGCAACTGAGGTTGAATTATTTCTGGATAACACAACTAAAACTAAGTTACTAAGAGGATGAATTATCTGTTGAAATTTGAAAGGAATGTTTACGTCTCTAAGCGTGAACACTGTCAAAGGCTTTGGTTACATTCAATCCAAAGGTTTCTTGTCACTTCAGTTAGGAATTTTTACAGTAATGGATAATCTCAAACATTAGATTATTATGCATTTTGAATTGGGCTTCCATGAAGACTGCTTGAAAGTTTTAAATCAAGTAACTGGCTTTGGTTTGACATATTTTAGCAATAATTATGAGCTAATATATGTGTTTATTAAAGAACCTGACCTATAGCTAGAGATGAGACATGGCTCTGCCTTTACTTTTGCTATATTCATATTAAAAATAAAGGCATGGCTCTGCCTTTACTTTTAATATGAATGTAGTCCTGGACTGGTTCTCATATAGATCCTTGATGCGTTTGTATGTATGGCAATACATATTCAACAAGATATGATTAATATAAATTTTAAAGCTTTTGTAAAAGGTAGTCTAAAGCCATCTCTGCTTATAGCTTTAGCAAATTTTGAATTATCTATAGCTTCATAGACCTTTTTGGGCAAAAGGTACATTTAAAATGTCCCTCTGTGCTGATGAGCTATATTCAGTTGAAGGGTAACAAGAAAATTATATCTCTGTATATGTGATGATGGTTATTGGATAAGGAGGTTTATTGTAATTTATGTTTTAGGATGTTGCTGTGATTTGGTAAAAGGGGAAGACATGGGATGTTTTAAATACTGTCACTGACATGCTTCACTTTTAATATGGACATTAATAATTTTGAAGAGATACCACCATATTCAGAATCATTAGCTGCTATACTGGCGTCAAGGTATGATTGGTTATCTAATAGATGTTCTTCATTCTCCTTTGTAAATTTACTAAGTGAGAAAACAATCTTAGTTCTTCATTCTCCCATTTAAATCTACTAAGTGAGAATATTGCTCCTAGGTAACTTGATTGATATTGTCTGTCTGACTTAACTGTATTTTGTTAAGATCTGGATTTCTGTCTTTTAAGAAAACCCATCTGATGACATGCAATTGGCTGCATCCTGTTGGCTACCTGTAAATCTTTCAATATATTAAAATTGCATTTCCATTGAAATGAATAAAGCTGATTATGTATTAGGTTGATCAGAACAGAAAGCATCTTGGGTTGATGAAATATGAAGTATGAGGTGCTACTGTTGAAGATATAAAAAAACAATTCAGATACATCCCAGGAACTTTGTGAAAAAGAATAATATTTAAGGTTTATATTGTCAAGAAAAAGAAGTCTAGAGTGGTCAGTGAGATTATGTACTGATGTTATTTCTTTTAAAATTGACAGATCTTTTGTGTTGCATGGTAAACTAAATCCTTACATATGTATTATGTCGTGCCACAGCATTAAGTTCCTACTTTAATAAGCCCGTGAGTTTTAGCTTTTGATGGTATCCTTCATGGCGCTTGCATACTGTGCCTACTTTTATAGCTTGATGAAGCTGGCTTGAGCTGGGCAGGCTTTTGAGACAGGCCATTTGGAGGTTATTTTGGTGTAAAGTGTGAATATGTCAATTGGAAGAAGGCATCATTTGGGTTTTGTAGATCATTGCTACTTTTACAAAAAAGAAGAATATCACAATATTCCTGTTTGCTAACGTGATCATTTTCTTACCTCTCTGGCTGCAGCAGGCATTTTCTTGAAAAAGCTTGGGTATGATCTAAGGAATTTGCTAGGGAATCTTAGAACTAAATGAGTTAATGCATTCATTCCCTCAGTGAAAAATAGAATTTATTCAGTTCAGAACCTACAGTGATAGTTGTTTGGCCTGCATCGAGTACAAAGTGCCTACGGCACATCAAAGACAGACTGGTGTAACTGCACTACTGAATACACAGAATTCTGTACAGTGATTAATCAGTTTAAATATGAAAAAATATTTGAAAGTATTTTTCTCACAGTTCAGCATGCCAGCAAAAAATATTGGCCAAGAGTCATACCTCTGAATCTCTCAGTGCAAGAAATCTGGACAAAGCCAGAAAGAATGGGTGGTCAAAGGCCCAAAAATAGGGACAGAATTTAAATATTGCTCCTATAAACCTAGAAAGTTGCTAGAATAACAGGCTTTGCATTATTATGTATTTTCTGAAGGATATAAAGTCTGAAACTCAAATAACTGTTAGTATTTAGTATTATTTAGTGACTTCAGTCTTCAATGATGTGCCAGAAAACCACAAATTTTATGAGGAACAGACCAAAAATATGTGGCAAAAATCTGGACATTCTGAGAAAACCTGTACAGTTGAGAAGTATGGTCAAGACAAGAGAGAGAAACCAAAATTGTTTAAGGCAAAATGTTTTAAGAGAAGCCAACTCAAAAAAAATCAGTCTTTGCTACACTTTCAAATTTTTTCTGTTTTTTGATGTCAAGAATGATTAAATGGGGAAATGTAGTACTAGAACATGAAATCTCAGCATGTCATGAATAAAGCAGCATATTCCAAGTGTTCTGATATATTTATTTTCAAGATACTTTTTATGCAGGGGTAGTATCCTTCTACACATCACCACCATGGGAGGTTTTTGACACTAAGTTATGTATCAGTAAATATACATATATATATATATATATATATATATATATATATATATATATATATATATATATATATATATATAGTAAACATACATACATACATACATTGATAATATCCTACCAGTGCTTCAAGGATTGATATCAGAGTATAGGCAAAGAGAAAGAAATGGGGGGGGGGGTTCATAAATAAAAGACCAGCACTGGTAGATTTTTAGGACACTCTAGAACAGGAGCTGCCACTACAAAATGAATAATTAGTAGAGCATATAAAATATTGCATGATCAATATAAGAACCAATCATAGGAGGGTAGAAAGGATTGCGAAGAGAGACTGGATAAGCCATTCACAAAGAGACAAGGGGAGTATATATGTAGGTCTCCCAAATGTGCAACCAAATCTAGAAGATTTAGGATTTTTTGCTTGGAAATGTTTAGATAGATATTTTTATACCCCAAGTAAACTCCAGAGAATTTTTCCTTGGGTAGATAGCAAATGTTGGAGGTGTGTAGGTGTGATGGGGAAGAAATAGGTAATTGGGTACATATTTTCTGAGAATGCAGTGGGTTGGCGGACTTTAAGGATTCTCTGCAGAGATGCAGGGTGGGCAGATTGGTGTGACGAGAGAGATGATTTTTCTGAGCTGTGATACAGAATCAGGATTGCCTAGACATGGTAAGGCCTTGCTGTCTCTAATTATGGTGGCTGCCCAAAAAGCAATTACTGGAAATTGGAAATCAAAATCTAAACCAACTATATTAGAAGTAGTGAATGTAGTAACAGAGAAAAAACAACTGGAATTGAGATCCTTAAAAAAAATGTTAAGAGCAAACTACATAGGAAAAAATAGGAATTGTGGGAACAATACATACAGGGGAAGAATGAGGTTTAAAAGAAGGCAGGACTTAAATGAGCTATATAATGTTTGACTGAAAATGATTTGGTAGATTCTAAGTGGTGTATAATATTTCCAGCTAGGAGTGTGTTGGTATGGCTTGTGATGCAAAATGCTTGAAACTAAGATTGTGTCGTTGTGGTTTGTTTTTATTTACATAAATGTGTGTTTGCTTATGTCGTAAGTGATGGTTTAATAAAGATGTTTCTTGTTTAAAAGGGGGGCAGGAAATGAATAATTTATGTAATGTTGCTTAGGTTATATGTTATATAGCAGTATATGTGAAGCATAATGTTTGTTCATTTTAACTTAATACAGTTTGATTACTTTGATATAAATGTAAACATGCCTATGTCACAAGTGATAATTCAATAAAGGTGTTTAAAAAAACTCTACCAGTGCTGGTCTTTTGTTTAGGATCCCATTTTTTTCCCCTTTACCTATACTCCGATAGCAATCCTTGATAGGGAAGGCAGTCTCTAACCTGTAGTCCAAATAAATTCTTGTCATCTTCCCATTCTATTGCCTTTTACTGTCTAGTTATTTGCTGCCAGTACCTTGGGTCCTTTGCCATTTTTCTCCACTAAATTCCAGCCCCCTTTTGACTAGTGTCTGTATCCCTAACTGCAGTCATCCCTATAGGCAGAATCTCTTTTCTCCATTCCTATGTTGGCTTAGTTCTTTCTGCTGATTTATGAATATAATATACTGTAAAATTATTGTTATTCTCCTTAAAGATCTGCATCCAAATCCCAGTCTGTCCTTGTTTCTTGAGCTTCCCCCCATTTCATCATCATTATCCCTTTCTACTTGAATTATAGGTTTAAGCTTGTGCTATGTATAGGAGCCTTAACTGTGTAGCTCTGAAATACCCATTAAAATCTGTTAATCCCAATCCACCTTGTTCTGTTGGAAGAATCATCTTATCCTACTTGATCTTTTTGTCTTCCCCTTTCAAATAAAATCCTTCATCTCTTTTCTTGTTGATAAAAAATATGCCTGACCTGTGCATAACACTAAAGGAACTAAAATTATTTTAACTGCTTATATCTTACTACCCACATCCATATAACAGAGCTTCCAGTTTCTAAGTTTTTGTATTATATTTTGTTTAGTGTTGTGATGAAAGGAGATACTGCCAGTGCCAGCCCAGCTAGCTGGAATTTTGTAAAAAATTATATGTCATTTGTGGATATTAAAATGATTTATATAAGTTACATGTGTTACAACTGTATTAGAACTGTATGTCGTGTGTATATCAAATTAGTTTGTACAGATATGTGTTGAAGGGATATTTTGTAAAGTGTTTGTGGTTGAGATGCATCCACAGTGTGGCCTACTGGAAGAGAACAGAAATGTACATGCATTATTGTAACTGTTTAAATGTATATATTTTAACAATGGAAATCGGAATACAGGAGGTTAACTTCAGTCCAGAAAATTTTAGGAAAATAGCTGAAATTAAATTACTTTATAGGCTACACAATAAAAAATGGTGTCTTTCAGTTTTCAGTGCAGCTAGAGACACATAGTCTGTGCTGAGAAGCTCTCTGTATTGTCTCTAGGGTGTAATAATTACTCGTTTTGAAATGTGAAGGAATGTAATTGTTTTATGACTTCCAGCATCTGCCAAAGATATGAGGTCTATGTATTTTTACAAGTAGATGCTAAATGCTACCAGCTGCCATCAGTGATTGTTTTGGGCCTGGGAACTAGAAGTCAGATGACAAGAAATGATGTCATTCTGCAAACTAGCCCAGCAATAATGTTTGAAATATTAATTTGAGAAGTCTCTTAGTGAGACAGACCATTCTGTATTCTGTCTTGGATGTGACAAATAGAAGATCCATTCACCACATCTGCCTTGCTCTATAAGTAAGTTCTAGGTTATAGTAATTCTCTTAGATATAGTCAGGAATATAGTGAAGCTTAGTTTAGATGTTTTTCTTTATTTATTTGAGGCTGTCTTGCAATGTTGTTTTAAATATTTCCTGTGGTTTCGATCTCTGATGTCACTGTGAATATATATTTAGCATTGTCTTGTTATTTTACTATTTATTATGAAATATATTTAAACCTTTTGTAGTGGCTGATCTGTGTAGAGACATTTAAGTTTTGAGTCTACTTGCATATTTATTTGATGACATGGTGTGAGCCACTCCAAACAGCCTTGCTCTTGATTAGACTACCATTTATATTAATATTAATATTATACAGTAAGATTAGACACCCTTTGTTAAGGGCTTAAAGTAGCTGATAAGGAGTTGACTGGTAGTAGTGGTAGTGGTAACTACCTTATAGTTTGGGCAGAAGGGGACATAGCTAGTAAACCTGTGCCAGCCTCTCCGTGTGTGTGTGTGTGTGTGTGTGTGTGTGTGTGTGTGTGTGTGTGTGTGTGTGTGTGTGTGTGTGTGTGTGTGTGTGCTACTTGTGCAGGGACACGAAGCACTAGTTGGACAGAGAGTGTGGTGGTAGGTTTTGGCTTGATCATGCAGCTGAGATCACAACTATATAGCTGTGCTAGTAAGGAGACTTATTGGGGTTCTGGAGAAAGAGGAAGAAACCAGCCCTCAACTGACTGTGGCCACTGTGTGCCGAGAGCTGCATCTGGAAATAGTGTGTGTGTACCTGTTATCTTCCCAGTGTACATCCCCCACTGTTGCCAGTGGTGAGGATTGAGGCTCCTTGATTACTGGTCCAGTGGTGGGTCATCACAAGTCTCTTTCCAAATATCCTTAGCTGCCCACTCCTTCTGCCTTTAAGATTGCATGTTTACTGTTAAAGGTCTAGGTTGCTTTCTCATAGCCAGGTTTGGAGCATACACACAATGTACACTTTCAATTAACAACCCCTGCTGTGGAATACCAGTCCAGTTGCTTATTTATGCTTTCATAAAATTAATAAAATCTGTTTCTTCCAGCTTCCCTGGTACAGCTGAAAACCTTAGTTTTTCCCTTCATGCTCTGTCCTCTAATTCTATTATTTTTTTGAAACATCTCTTCTTGTGAATTCTCATATTCAGCCAGCCTTTTCTTCATTTTGACCTCTGATTTTTCCAGTTTTATCCCCTCATCTGAATATCTGTTAAAAACGTCTTCCATTTTTTTCCAGCTTTTTATTGTTTGAGGTGATATACTCCATCAGTGTTTTGTTTATATTAACCAGGTCTGTGTGTAGTTGTCTTATGATTTCCTCCAGGTTACTGGAAGTCATGTCTGAAGCATGCACTGTTTTTTGTTGAACAGCTGTAGTACTTTTCCTAGTCAGTGTTTTTCTCATCTTTATAGCTAATCTTCCTTCAGGTCCTTTGTATTTCTTTTTTCCTGGCATCCAGGTAGTGTACTTACTATCCAGTTACTGAAATATACCCTGAAACACAAACGTCCACTGGCTTACTCTGCTGAGTTTCTGTTTTCACACTGAGAGAGTTAGAATTAATCTGTTACTTAATATGCAGCCATCTTGGAAGTTGTTGTATCAATTGCTTTGGACAGATCTAGGTAGGCAACATGCACAGTTTTCCCCTCATCTGTTGCTTTAATGACCATTTCTAAGAAATCCACCAGATTCTGTAAGAATGACTTTCCTTTGATGTATCCAAAATGCAATGGAACCAGTGTCTGGAAGTCTCCTGTGTCTTTGTTGATAATTTCCACAATAATAATTTATATAGCTTTATAGAAAATACTAGTCAGACTAATGGGACAGTAGTTTCCAGGATCTGTTGAAGGGGGATGACCATCACAGTCCACTATTCATGTGGCACAAAGCTTGTTTTAAGACTGTAGATACATAATGACTCCAGGGGTCATGGTAAGTCATATTTTAGACTGTTCATGAGGTATCCTGGGATGTTATCAAGGCCCCACTGAGGGCAAGTTCTTGGCTTTTGCAAGTGCAGCCAGTCCATGATCTCTAGTTGTATTTGAAGGGATTATGTTTGAGGGTATTATTTGGGGGATGGTTGTGGTTGAGAGGGGGTACAGATGGAAATGAATGTGTCCGCTAACAGGTTCGCTAAATCACCAGGCTTAATGAATAATGAATGTGGCACCATAAACTACCAGTTCAGCACATTGCTGTGTGCTGCCCTTAAAGTTTCTGATGTAGGTAAGAAGGCCCTATGGTCAGTTTTTACTTGGGAGGTTATCTTGGCCTCAAAGTTGGCTTTGCTTGATGTAAGTTGCCCTCTTAGTTGCCTATTTAGTTTGATGAGATAATTTTTATCTTTATATAAATTGCCATTATTGATTTTTGCCGTATTTTTTTTTTATAACATGTTTAATTTGGGATGACACCAGGGCAGTTTGTTTCTGGGACTAGTCCTAGGCTTAGTTCTGGTAAGTACAGTAGCCTCTATGCAGCCATTAACATGGCTGGACAGAGTTTCTGAAAGCAATTTAGCATAGGCTGCTGTGTTCTCAGGGTTTGGAGGGGCAGTGAATTCTGACAAACCGTCACTTAATAAAAGGTAATTTGCTTTTTAATAGTAACTGTCACTGGTTTTAATGAGATTACAGAGATAATTTTGATTTTGAAGGAGACAGCTTTATGGCCAGACCTTAACAAAGCGAGTGAGACCATTCCTCTCAACTGTCCAGATTTTCACAGAATGTCCAGATTTTTGTCTCATACTTTTGGTCTGTTCCTCCTAAAATCTGTGTTTTTTTCTGGCTCAGACTAAATACCCTTACTAAAAATGCATGCTAAGATAAATCCTGTTATTCTAGTTACTTCTTAAGTTTACAAGAGCTACATTTAAAACCTGTCTATAGTTGTGGGCCTTTATCCCCCCCATTATGTCAGGCTTTGTTCAGACTTCTCACAGTAAGAGGTTGAGAGGTATGGACGAGACATTGTAGAGTGCATCAGTCTACCATATTTGTGAGCATGAGGTCCAGTATTTTGGATCCTGTATAGGGTATATTTACAGTTTGGTCAAGAGTGTATTTATAAAGTCCAGGAATCTCTCTGCCTGTAGATTTGAGGCTGTGTATTATTCCCAGTCTGTAGAAGGATAATTAAAATCTCTCATGAGTAGGGTGTTAGATTTAATTTTAGGATAGTAGGTGTCTCCAGTAGGTCCAAGTGTGCATTATAAGGTTCTTGGGACATGGAGGGTTACCTATAGCTGGCTAGGATATATGGTACAGGATTTTGTCTATAGTGATCTGCACATGGAGGAACCCCAGTGTGTCATACTGTTTGACCACCCTAGATGTATGCTTGCTATTGATGTATATTGAGACACATCTGCCTGTGTGTGCAGCCACTGGCCTAAAAGTGTGGGAGGCACTGAAACCTTGCATTGCTGGGATACTGTCTGATGTTTTAAACCATGTCTCAGTAATGACATAGATGTCTATATTCTCAAGTGTGAGGAGAGCTTGGAAGGAGTGTAATTTTTTGTTTAGGCTTATGGCACTGAGCAGTAAAACTTTGAGATTTAATTCAGTTGATTTTGCTGTGTAGCTAGGGTTGTCAATTTCACATTGGCTAAAAAAGGCACTCACTATGAGGGGTGGATAAAGTTTTAGCCAGTATTTGAAAGCCTAGAGATGAAAGGTGCCCACTATCCTTGGCAAAACAACCATGTCTTCCCAAACTGACAAATATTGGCTTCCATTTAGAATGACATCAGAAAGACAGGCAGTTGTTGAAATCAATCATTTTATTTGCTTATATTGTGGCGTCATCCTTGTTGGTGGCAATATGCTGCTCGGTGCTAGGCTTATACTAGCCCAAGTTACATGGTCTGAAAGCTGCATAATGTGTCTCTTCATATATTCCAAAGAAGTCCGTCTCCGGTCATTTACACGTACATGTAATATTTATTTATTTTTTTAATGTTTGTTGACTGGGAAAGTCTGACTGGGCACAAGCCCTTTTTCAGAGGAGACCCTAGTGAAAAGCCCCAGTCAGAATAAAGATAGTTACAAGTAAATTATAGAGTACAAAAGCTCATACAGTAGTGGTACATACAAGGATAACAAGAAGAACTAGAGATAATCAAGAATAGTCAGAATGGTTGCTTGTACAAGAGAAGGAAAGTGGAAAGTATTAGTTTACATAAATTGAAAAAGGAATGATTGACAGAGAGAGAGAGAAGTGAAGTTAGTAGGATGAAGTAGAGAAGTTCAGAAAGAGCGAAGAAGGAAGAAGCACAGAGAAATAGGGGAGCTAGAGAGAGAGAGTAGGAGTGGAAATAGATGGGAAAGAGAGACTCCTATCAATTGAGTGAGTAAAGATCAACAGTGCAGTGTAGTGAAGGAAAGCCTATAAAAATGGCAGAAAAGGGGGAAAGAATCAGTCAGGTGTAAGGCAGGAGCAGGGCCAAGAATTAGATATGTGAGATTTGAGGAGAAATTTGAAATGTAGGCGATTTGTTGTGGTAAGTATGTTTGGGGGGATTGAGTTCCATGTTCTGGCAATGCGTTTCGAGTAAAGAGAATCGCCAGAAAACTTGTTAGCTTTAGTAACTTGTAAAAGGCATTTGCCAGAAGATCTAAGTAGTCTTTTAATAGATTAAAGTTAAAGTAGCTTGCCAATTACAGAACACTTGTCTGGGAGGTAAAGTCTGCCATGGGCCATAGTCTGTATGTGAGCTCAAACCAGTTTAGTTGGCATAGGGCAGTACAGTGATGGGATCTATGAGGAGAGTTGGTGGCGAATCCGGCAGTTTTGCTGTAGCAGGCATCCAGTTTTGCCAGGTCTGTTTTGTACATGTTAGTGAGAATGGGTGAGGCATAAAGAAGAATAGCAATTAAGTGTGTTCTGGCAATAGATTTTCTTGTGCAGTCAGTGAGGAAGGGTTTGACTATGTAGAAAGAGCCTAATTTAATGTGAACTTTTGTATAGTTAGGGTAATGTGTTTGTCAAATCTCATCTTGTTGTCAATAGTAACACCAAGAACCTTAGTGTGATCGATGGGTTCTATTTTTGTGTTATTAGAAGAATGCATCATGAAGTGGAACAGGAGGTCTGATGGCTTGTTGTGGGAGAAACTCATAAATTTTGTTTTATTGGGATTGAGGATTAACTATGCATCAGAAAGCCAAGATTCTACTTCTGTAAAAGATTTTTCGGTTATTTCTTGGAGTTTAGAAAGAGTGGTGTCTGCGCATATGAGTGTGGAGTCATCAGCATATTGTATGGTAGTGGCCTGGTGAGTGGCAGCGTGAAGCTTGTTGTTGAAGATGAAAAATAGGCGAGGACCTAGAATGGATCCTTGTGGGATGCCTAATGGGACAGAAAATAGAGAAGAGAGCTCATATTGCCATTTTACAGCCTCCTGATGGTCAGAGAAGTAATTATGGAACCATGAAAGGGCAGAGTGGCTTAGTTTAATGGATGAAAGTTCATTGAGGAGTTTCTGATGGGAGACAGTATTGAAGGCTGTGGACATGTCAAGGAAAATGGAGGGTACTAGATGGCCTTTGTTTCTGAAATGGTTGATAGACTTTGTGAAGTTTAAGAGAGCAGTAGTGGCACTGCGGTTGAATCTATATCCATGTTGGGAATTAGTTAGAAGGTTGTTGGAAATTAAGTAAGGCATGAGTTGGGAATGGATACATTTTTGTAGAATTTTTGATAGTGGCAATAAGATGGTAGTAGGCCTGTAGTTGGAGAAGTTAGTAGAAGCACTGCCTTTATGTAATGGGGTGATGTAGGAAATTTTCCAAATCTTGGACATGTACTGTTCTATTATGAAGCAATTGATTAAGACAGAGATAGGGTAAGAGATTGTGTCACCAGCTAGCTTGAGATATTCAGAAGGGAGATTGTCAGCAGCAAGAAGAGTAGGCCTAAGTTTGAGTAGTTATTTTTTATTCTGCTTGTTTTTACCATTTTGAATGTAAAAGTATGGGAAGTATTTTCAGGACCAATGGGAATGGTTATAGAAGTATTGTTGTTAGTTTGGGATAGGGTTAGTATATAGAGTTTATAAAGTAAGTGTTAAATTGTGTGGCTATAGTGTACGAAGATTTTTTATGGTTAGGTGTTGGGGTTTTGGGTTGACCTGGTATTAATAGATGATTCATAGAAGCCCAGAATTTTTTTCGGACAGTTTTGGTATTTTTGATGGGTTGTAATATAGTAGGATTTATTTTTTTATCATTTTAACCTGTTTCTTGGCTTTGTTTCTTAGATGACAATACGAATCGATGGAGGTTTGGGTTTTGTTGGACTGGTATTGAGCCCAGGCTTTGTCTCTGGTTTTCAATAATAGTTTCATTTCTTTTGTCAGCCAGGGTGCATTGTTTGTCTTGTTTCTAATAGTTTGAGAGGTGCTAAGCTATTTAGGATGTCTAGAAATGTTTTATTCAAGTATGATACAGCAGCTTCCTGTGAGAGCGATAACAGTGGAAACCAGTCGCATTGTTGTAATGTAGATAAGGATGTTTGGGGTAAGAAGTGTTTTTTGTTGCATACCTGTCTAAATGTAGTGTTTTTAGTAATGTGTTGGCATTGTCTAACCAGGTAGGTGGTCACTGAAACTGAAACTATCTGGGAAGCAACCTGAGTGGTAGGTGTGTGATGGTTTGTTGGTTAATATCCAGCCTAGTGTTGAATGTCTATTAGATGCTTTGTCCACTCCAGATGGTGATTTGTATAAGCTGGAAGAATCCAAATAGGTGCTTGAAATTTGATGGATTATCAGCAGAATAAGTAATCCAGTCTTTGTTAAAGTCAACAACTGTTTCTTGGGAGAATGTTAGGAATGTCCAGTGGAGGAAGTCCTCAATTATGGCAAGATTGTTTCCAGGTGGGATGTAGCTAGCTATTATAATTATAGATTTTTTGGAGTTTATTACAAGTTTGGTAAATAGCAGTTCTGCGTTGTTGAATTTTGGTGGGTTAGGTTCAAGGGGTTGAAGGTTGAGAGTATTTCTGTAGGTGATAGCTATCCCTCCACCCCATTTTTTGTTTAGTCTATCCTTTCTGTGGATGTTGTAGCCTTGGGTTAGTATGTCACTTTCCTTTATGCTGTGCTTTAGTGAGGTTTCAATTAGGACTGCTATGTCAGGAGCATTGAGTGAGACAGTTACATGGAATTTGTGTATTGTATTTAATAGACTCCTAAGGTTCATGTTTAGAAGAAAGAAAGGGGTTTGATTTATTGGGGGTGGGAGTGATTTTAATATTAGTATTTGTATTGGGACGTGTGCTTGGTTCCATTGGATTATTCTTGGGACCTGGGTTAGAATGGATGCCTCTGCTAATACTGAGATTAGTGTTTAAATGAATAATGAGGTTAGGATGTTTGAGAGTTAGTTTACTATATTTATGAATAAGTTGTAATGAGGTGTGTTCATGAGTGTATCTGTATGTGTGAACTGCTAGATTGGTGATGGAGTAGAAGCTAGGTATTGTAACATAGTGTGTGAATTTGGTATGGTGTTTTGAAGGGATTGAAAGTGTAGGGGAGGAGGGGAGGGGAAGGAGAAGGTGTTGATAGGAAGTTAGAGTAGAGGTTAAGAAAAGTAGAGATAGTAGAGTAGTGTGATAGAGGAGCATGATGGAGTGGGGTGAAGACAATAGAATGATATAAGGGGATATGCATAGTTGAAGAGGAGTTATAGGTTACACAAAAGTGAAGTATCAATTATAGGGAAAAAATTTAGGATGAGGTTAAAGGGAGTATAGATGGGGGTAGATGGGCTGAAAAGAGAAAGTGAGAGATGAAAGGGAGGAGTAGAGGGAAGAGAGAGTGGTATGAGGGAAGTAATTGTTAAACAGACAGTAAAAGGGTACAGTAATACAGAATAAAAAACACAAAGTGTATCTAAGTAATTATAAATGCAACAGAAAATATTTCTTGCTTGTCAGATAAAGATTCAGATAAAAATTCCAACAATATTAATATAAGACCATGTGTTCAGTGCATAGATTGCAGGAGTCTTTCAATAAAGATAACAGTAGGCTTCCTCATACTCTTAATATTAGCAGGAACACAAAAGAAAATTAGCTAGGCATTCAGCAACAATTGCCAGATTCCAAAATACAGCAGAAAAAAATTTCTGTGCTGCAGAGAAACTACCGATGGATGTTTGAAGCCAAAATTTTACCAAAAACTGTAACAATGGGGAAATGAGAATAATAGACTTATGCATAAGTAAATTGTAGATCAATATGTGTGTAAGAAGCTATCCAAGGGCTTACACAAGCGTGTAAATACTGAGCACATGCGAGCCTGACTGCCATTTTGTAGTTAGCTGTTGAGATGTAAGCTTGTATGTATATAAGCTCTGTTTGTTAACTAGTTAGTTCATATTTAATGATGATGATGCTATCCATCCTGATATGTTTCTGTGTATTAAAGCATCAGAATGAAACCCCATGCCTTCTTCTTAATTGCATTAGAGACGGACGAGCGACATGGTGTCAGAAGTGGGATCCAGAAGTAAGACAGAGAGACATCAGCTAACATAAAGGAGTGAATCATCCCTAAAATGGTAAACTTCACAAAACAAGTCAGAAATGAATTTCAAATACAAAATCTTTCTCAGCACTATTTCTTTTTGCATAATATGAAACGGAGTATACAGAACGTTCTAAATAATATTCACATAATCTGATATGTATGATATAGATAAAAGTATTCAAATTACTACAGAAAATGTTGGAAATGAAGTCCGAATTGCATTAAACAAACAAAGGGAAATGATTGCATTTTTGCAAAGCATGTGTATTTTCATATTAAGCAAAGATATCCAAGTTATCAGAAGTATATAAAGTGTTTGTATGTTTGTTCTGTGTTACAGTAAAGCTACTTCGCAAAGTACAGTTTTTCGAAGAGTTTATTGTGCATTTGAATGTTGTTGCAAGGTCACAGAACAGTTTGTTCATAAATAATTACAAGGGCCAAATTTACAGTGTGTTTGTATATACATTGTGGGCAGATGGATTTTGAAAACTCAGTGCACTTGCGTTTGACGGTAATATTGCTGAGAACTGGATAGTGTTTGAGCAAGAGTACATTTTCATACAGGCTGCATTTTCTGATAAAGATGACCATACAAAGGCATTTATTCTACTTAATTTAGCTTGGTCAAAAGCTATAGAAAGGGAACGCTCATTTGTGTATCCACCTGCTATTTATACTGGAGAGGGGGAAAACCATCATATTGCTACATCGGCTGAGTCAAGGAAGGACCCTGAGTGCTTGAAATGTAAATTTAGAGAAATTAGTACCCCCCCAGACAAATGTTACTATGGAAAGGCATTTATTTTACACAAGGGATCAAAAGCGTGGTGAAACTTTTGCAGCATATATAACTGACCTGAGAAATAAAGCTAAAACATGCAGATTTGGTGACTTAAGGGATGAGTTGATAAAGGACAGACTTGTGTGCGGTATAAAGGATGATGCTGTGAGAAAGATTTTGCTTCATGACAGTGATTTAACTTTGAATAAGGCCACTGAGATTTGTCAGATATATGAGCTCACAGAAAAGCACACAAATATGCTTACAAATGAGAACAGCTTTAGAAGGCACAGTGATAAAGCTCATGTTGATAGTATGCAGCACGTTATTAATAGAGACAAGCCCAAGCACATGCAGCTATAACCTCTGCAGTACTCACTGGTAAACCCCAGAACTTTCTAGCAAATTCCAGAGTTTGCATAGTCTCAGTGAAGCACAAGTGTGAGTCAGCAAACTCAAAGCATGGGCCCCAACCTAATTTCATTGCCAACTGTCATAATTGTGGTGGTAATCATGAATCTAAAAGGGAAAAATATTTAGCTTTTGGTCAACAATGCTACAAATGCAGTAAGTGGAATCATTTCAAAAGGTTTTGTAAATCAAAAGGCCCACATTATTTTATTAAAAGGCAACATTTTAAGAAACAAGTTGATAGGTTAGACAGTGGCAGTCCTACTCTTTATGGTATTGGTGTGTCAGTGCTTCATGAAACAGTCATTGCAGTACATTTATGTGTTCAAAAGGCATGTCCAGTCATTATTAGAGACCAGAGACAGTTTGAAAATGGGACTGCTTTAACTTAACAAGGAAGTCCATCATCTTAGCTTAAAAGCCCACTACTCTAATTTTGCCCAGCACATTTTTTCTACCTATACTGATCTTTTCCAAGACAAACTAGGCAAACTTCCAGTTTTGTATTCCATGAAGTTAGACCCAGTGGTCAGTTCAGTTATCAAGCCAGCACGTAAAGTTCCAATAGCCATGCAGAACAGAGTCAAAGCTGAGTTAGATAAAATGGTGCGACAGGGTGTGATTTGTCCAGCTGAAACTCCAACTGAGAGGGTATCTTCATGGTGAAAGCTCAGATGATATCAGAATATGTATTGATCCACAACATTTAAACAAAGCACTAAAAAGACCTCATCATCCAATGCACACAGTCGAAGAAGTTGCAGCTTTAATGCCAAATGCCACTATTTCTTCTGTCCTAGATGCAAAGAGTTCATTTTGGCAAATGCAGCTTCACAAAAAAAGCATCATTGGTCTACATTCAGTACTCCATTTGGCAGGTAGAAATCTTTGAGAATGCCATTTGGGATAAATTCTGTAAGAGAAGTCTTTCAATGTGCAATGGAGCAAATTTTTTCTGGGTATCATTGTGCTATTATAGTAGATGACGTACTAGTAGGAGGTCATAATGAAGCAGAACATGAAAGAAACCTCAGAAAATTTCTAGAAAGGGCATGTCAAGTGAATCTAAAGCTCAATCCACACAAACGTAAATTCAGGCTACATGAAGTTACTTATGCTGGTCATTTATTTACAAGTACAGGCTTACGACTAGACCCTTCAGAGTAAACATTCTCAAGATGCCAACTCTAGACAATGTTCAAGCCCTGCAATGTTTTCTTAGCATGGTCAACTAGCTAGGCAAGTTCATTCCAGACTTCGGCCAACTGTCAGCACCACTCACAGTGCTGACACACAAAGATGTATCCTGGTCTTGGTTAGAGCAACACCTATGACCATATGATGTCCTGAAACAGAGAATTGCTAGTCCATCGATGCTCAGATACTGTGATGTTCACAAACCAGTTACACTTTCCTGTGATGCTTCAAAATTTGGTATTGGTGAAGTCATTTTACAGGAGGATCAACCTGTTGTCTATGCATCGAGATCTCTTACCCAGACTGAGATGTATTATGCCCAGGTCGAGAAAGAGCTTTTGGCAATTGTGTTTGCATGTTCGAAGTTCCATGATTATGTTTATGGTAGACCTATCCAGAACGAAACAGACCACCAGCCATTAGTCACTATCCCGAGAAAGCCAACACATTCAGCTCCAGCCAGACTGCAACATATGATGCTAAGATTGCAACAGTACAATTTCAGTCTTGAGTACAAAAAAGGCAAACTTCTTTATCTTGCTGATACATTATCCAGATCACCCAGAAACACCACAGAACAGCACGAGAATGAGAACCTTGATTTTGAAGTCATGGAAGTGAGACATTTTTCTTCCACATCTCATGATGAGCTGAGAGATCATACAGCCACAGATTCAGTTTTACAAAGGCTCAACCACTTTATCAGTCAAGGATGGCCATCAGAGCAATCCAATTTACCTCAAGAAGTGCAAACTTATTTTCCATACAGAGCTGAGATTTTGTCTGACAAAGGTATCATAATGAAAGGTCCAAAAGTAATTGTTCCAAAGTTTACTGTCTTGCATCGTGGTCACCCGGGAACCAAATCTAGCAAAAGAAAGGTGAGAGAATTTATATTTTGGCCATCTATGTCACAAGACATTGAAAGAGCACTTTTATCTTGTTCACTGTGCAAGTACAAACCCACATCAGCAGAAGGAACCACTTTAGCTTAACCAGATTCTGGAACTACCTTGGTCGACAGTAGCCACTGATGTCTTCGAATGGAATGGTCAACATTATTTGGTGTTAGTAGACTCTTACTCCAATTAGTTCAAAATTGACCTACTTCCCAATCTACCATCTAGTACTGTCATTACTAAGATGAAGTGTTATTTTGTTGTTCATGGAAGTCTGCAGAAAGTTATTTCTGATGATGGCACACAGTTTACAAGCCAACAGTTCAAAAGATTTGCTGAAGAATAGGACTTTACTCACGTCACAAGTAGTCCAGAGTACCCACAGTCAAATGGTTTGGTAGAACATGCCATGCAAAGTGCAAAGTAGTTACTAGAGAAGTCAAAATGAGATAATAGTGATGTTTTCCTGAATTTCGTGAATCTCAGAAGTATTTCTCATGATAAACATCTTGGTTCACCTGCTCAGAGACTTCTGTCGAGACAAACCAGAACCACATTACCAATCACCAGTCAATTGTTAGTTCCATGTGTCAACAACAACAGGTTAGTGAAAACCAATCTGTTGATGAAGCGCCTAACCAAGAAGTAAACCACTCAATCCATTACAAGAGGGAGAAGTGGTAAGTATGCAAACATCCAAAGGTTATGATCGGATTGGTGTCGTGAAGAATATTGGTCCAGAGCTGAGATTGTCCATTATAGAATCAGAAGGAGCAACATTTAGGTGGAATCTGAAGCATTTGAAACTGGTGTCCAAGCTTATACCACAGCACATAGCCTGTGAGAAAGACTTTTTATCTTAGAGTGAGTTGTCCAGTGTTCCAGTTCCTGAGGAAAGAGGACATTCCTGTTCCTGTGATGAATCCAGAAGTTCCTGATATGAGTTGTGCACCGTAGACTGTCTTGTGCTAAATTTAGTCCAGACTGTTATGTTACGAGATGTGGTTGAATCTCTAAACCCTGGAGCAGATATGAAGCAACTTGGACATGAACATTGTGTTTTGCTCCAGTGTATATTGTAATGCATGCCTGACTCTGATATTGTTGCGTATAAAGGGCAATCTTTTTAAAAGGGAGGCTGTAGATCAATGTGTGTATATATACCATTAAGAAGCTTTCTAAGGGCTTGCACAAGTGTGTAAATACTGAGCATGTGCAAGCCTGACTGCTATTTTGTAGTTAGGTGTTGAGATGTAAGCATGTATATATGCAAGCTTTGTTGGCTAACTAGTTTGTTCATATTTAATTATGCTGCTATCCATCCTGATGTGTTTCTATGTATTAAAGCATCAGAACAAACCCCAAGCCTTCTTGTAATTTGTATTACAGATGAACGAGCAACAAAACAACATAGGAAGTATTGAAAAACACTGAAGAAATTCTTGTCTGAAGAGACAGACTCACTTAGTTTGAGCTGCTCATCACTTGGTGACTGCATCAAAGAGTCTGAGAGACCATGCTTGTATCAGAAGCCATCCCTCTATATTAAGAAGGTTCCCAGAATAGCTCAAAGGAGAGAAAAACAATATCAAGGCAAGACCACAGAGTCTAAAACAACAAAATGGAATTGCTCAAGAGGCAAGTCCCGGAAAAAAAAATGTACAAACAGTGAAGTATTTATTTTAGAGATTGCAGGAAAAAATGCTGGTCAGATTTTCCATCAGAGAGAAGACCAACCTAATGGTTGATAAATGTCCAAGCCACGGAAGAGAAGGTCTATTGGAACCAGCCTCAGACTTAGCGGCATGATACAGGATTATCTGATGGGAGAAACTCACGGCCTGATTACTCCGCTCAGTAGTTGAGGGGGGGGGGGCAGAAAGGCAATGGGCCCTTTTAGAAACTAGTGAATGATCTCAGTTTATCCTCTTCTATTCCAAACTCTTCAACTTAACAAAAGTAGCACAAATATACAACATGGTTTAACACAAATATGGTGCCATGGCACAAGAAGCTGCTAGGAAGAACAGAACCGGAAATAAAGTGAAATGTTTACTGTTGCACCAGATTTCTCTCCTACTGGAGGGACTAATGGAGAAGTCTGAAGCCTCCAACAATGACAAGCAGAATCACATCTAGGATAGTCCACTGAATGCAGTACTAGTTGAAGTGTGATCCTGAGACAGTGAACAGCCTTCCTTACTGGCAGTTACTGACTAGTGAAGTCACCATCCATGAGCAGTACTCACCTGCCAAACAGAACAGATTCAGATTTTTGAGGGAGAATTCAGGGGCAGCTTTTCCTGGATTCAGTGAGCACAAACTTCTGTCCAAACTGCAAATGTGCTATACTGTCCCACTTCCAAATAGTATACAACTCATTGAGAAGGTCGCTTGCTCCCTCAACGTATTTCTGTTATTTCCAATCCCTCTTTCCCTTATCAGTGTGCCTCACACCTCTTTTACTGGGGAGTAACAGTCATGATGGAATCATACCGGTACCTGTGGCATAATGACTTGATTGCTTGCATGATTTGGCAATCCTGGCTCCAGATAAGCAACTAAAAGTTATTTTCTTCTTCAGCCTGATTAGAGGGGAATTAGTATATCTTACAGTAGAGTCCCATATAACAAGATCCCTGAGAAGTATGTTTGCTTACCTTAGCAGTTTAATGTTTGGAGCTCCACTGAGAGTGACAGAATGTCTGGTTTTGGGTGTTTTTTTCTGAGTTCCTTTGGGCTTGCTGAGGAATAGCTTTGACAATGAGCAACCTTGGCAATCTTTGTTATTTAGGAAGATTGCTTTTAAGTGCCTCAGCTTAAGTTAGTCTGTGTGTGTGTTGTGTGCTGTGTGAGGTGGGTGTTGTGTGTGCGGTTTCAACAACTTGATGTGTGCTTGTATGTGAGAATTTAGCCTCCAGTGTCATTGTATAAGTACACCTCTCGCATACTTTGTCTGCTTCTTTAAGGATTAAATGGTTGTCAGTAAACATGAGACAACTGCTACATTTTCTCAAGATGCCCATATCCACCAAACTGGCTACAGAGAAGTTAGGACAGTGCATATCCATATTGTCCAGTCCTTTCTTTGGTGAGATACAGTGGGGTGGTGTTAGAATGCTTTTAAGGGTGATTTGTTGGTGCAAACTTATAAGATTGCTTTATTAGGGGAGATTATGATAAATAGTACTAAATTCTACTAAATTTAATCTTTACACAACACTGAATTCTACTAAATCTGTAGGTATTTTCACTCAACACTCAACTAGCTGCTCTAAGCTTGTCAGCCTGCAAGATATTTGCTCTATATTGCTGTTTTTATAAAGTATAGTTTTATGGACTGCTCTACAGGGAAAATTTGCTGTCGGGTCTATATTATATAGTCGAAGTTTCAAAACTTCGAACCTCACATGAGCGAACTCATATGAACGAAGTTCGAAACATCGATTATGTAATAAAAAAAACTTACCTTACCGCTCTGAGCAGGGGGGCACGCCCCCCTGCACCACCCACACCCCCCCTACTTAAATATACCAACTTTGAGAACGCACTTCAGTGCAGAAAGGGAAAATTTCCCATTCTGCACATGAAAAGCCATTGACTTTTACCTTCGACCTTTCCGAAGTTCGATCATATGATGTCGACCATCTATGATTCCAACATCGGAATGGTCGCTCATCTAATATAGACCCTTTGCTGTCTAGGTGTTTGCTACTGCTAATCCATGCTAATGCGCAAAACTTATAGCAGCACAGAAAAAAAAAAGAAAACTAACTAATGAACTGTCTGGCCATTAAAATGACTACACAACAAGTCATTTTGTATATTTTCCAGCTCTGGCAGGCTAGGCAAACACATCCTGCCACAAGATGAAAAAACCCAATTTTCCAAATGTAAAAACACAGTAGAAGAGGACCACAAGTGCAGTGCTACCACAAATCAATTAAATAGCTACCTGGAACTCCTTCATTAAAGGCGACTGACTTCAAGACAATCTTACAGCGGTAACAGTGACAGAAAGAGCGATTTATTTCCGAAATAATACAGTGAACTGCTCACACAAAAGCAGGAAAAAGTAGCAATTACTCAGAATACCTTAAGCAAGTGCATTTTAGCAATCAAAGTTATTTAACTTTGTCTGCAACGCAGTGGATACAAGTAAAACCCTTCTGGAACACAGGCTAGGACTCCAAGCTTTAATGTGCTCTAAAGGAGGTTTACTCAAGAGCAATACTGATTTACTGGCAGGTACTCAGTATCATGGACCAAAGTAAAGTTGAGGACTACTTCTCAGTCAAAAGCAGCCTTTATCACCTGCATTGCGGGGAAGCAACTGAGCACTAGTTATATACAGTCTAAAATCCGGAACTTATTTCTTCTTGTAATTAGAAACTTGTCAACACATAGAATGATTAATTCCAGGTTAAAGTCTTTCCTTTAAAAAAAAAAGTAATTTGCAAATGTAAATGTTTCTGTCAATTCAGTAAACCTACTAATAATGTCCAGTAAGGTCACCCATGTATTAACTGCTACACACACTAGGGTAGGTGATAAGTTGGTCTTGCATTGTAATTCATAAATTGACAACTACCACTACTTTAGTATGACTGTACTGTCATAATAGGTCTCTTAGAACAGGATGTTAATTCTTTGTTGTACTTTCTTATTCCACTGTGGTTATTGTAGCAAATCATGACTGAAAAAAAACAGGCATTATTCCAGTCTACATACCTCAAAAACAATTTTTTTTTCTGATATGTTTCATTAGAGGAATGCAGACTGTGGCAGAAGGAATGCCCAAGAAAATAAAACACTACAGAAAAAAGTGCATTGTTGTGTAAAGCTGAAGCACACAAAACAAGAAATATATAAAATAAATATCAACAGTAGAAGCAACACGGGAGTCTAACCACGAACAAAATGTACATCCATAAACTGGTTATGAAAAGCAAAGTAGATTTAATTCGCAAATATAAAAAACATATAGATGAGCGCTTTCGCGTAGTGTAATCTACGCTTCATCAGATAACAATATACACAAAACACTTCCCTTAAATACAGAACTAGGCGGGAAGATCTAATTAATTAATTAACAGTTCATAGCTACAATCCACCTAAGACATATTAAATCGCTATTAAAACTTAGTAATGCTATCTATAAATCAGCTCATAAAGTTAAAAATAAAATAAAAACAATAAAGCAGCAGTACAATTTGATACCTCAACTGCAGATTAAAATCTATGTCAATCGCCATTTCATAAAACCAATAATTGACTTCAATCTAATATGAATACATTACATAAAATATGTAGCACAGAAAACTTAATATTAAACCTGTACATGGAAATTCATGGAACACATATATATGTACAAAAACCTATACAGTTAATATAAACAAAACAAACTAAACCTATAAATAATGAAAATATTATATTATGTTCCTACTACTATTTACTTGGAGATCATGTAGGGGGAAGTTTGCAATAACCACTGCTACTACCTCCTATGTTCAAGTATAGGTTTAATAGATATATAATTATTGAGACCTGGTGGCTGATGTGCACCCAGTCTCAATATCCAATTTAACTCTGCTTGAGCTAACCTATTAATATTATCACCACCCCTCAAATTCATGGTTACAACCTGTAGAACTCTAAATCGAAAAGAGTAATCTAAGAGGTATTCCATGATATGCTTGGCCAAAGCATTAGCTTCATTCCCCTTACGAATGTCGTATACGTGGTTATAGATTCTATCTTGTAATTTTCTCTTCATCAAGCCCACATAAAAGGCTTCACATCCTGAGCAGGTAGCGAGATAAATCAAGTTCTTGGTGTCACATGTGGCGACAAATCTGGGAACAAACATATACTTCATATGTGGATGGCAATATTCCTGAACAGTGGTAATATAACTACATCTGTTACAGTGATTACAGGGGTAAGTTCCAAAATTAGGCATCCTCGGAGCAATAGATGGAATAGATATAACTTGATCATTACATAAAAGACGCTTAAGATTATCACAATTCCTATATAAAAAAACTGGGTCTATCACCTACTAAATCTTTAGTTGTTCGATCCATAGTAAGGACATTCCAGTTTCTAGAAATCACATCCTGTATACTCTTAACATCACTCGTATATTTGATAGTATATTTAATATGTTTGCCAGAATTATATGTACTATAATGATCTCTATGGCTCAAATTCTTACTAACACTTAAATTATTATCAACAATATCAGATGTCACTGGGCCCAAAACCCTGCACCTAATATCTCTCACCATGTTAGAATCATAACCCCTGTTAACAAAATAATAAAATAAATATCCCAAGTCAGTCTGCAGGGCTGATGATTGATGTGTATTTCATCACCCGTGCAGCCCTCACCAAGTTGATGAAGCCATTCATCATTGGGGATGTTAGGCACATGCAGGCAGCTTCTGTGTATAGATATGAAATCATGGACAAGGATCAGGCCCACAAATGGCTGACTGTTCAGGGCCAAAGGAGCATAATCTGACATACAGGAAGGTATGTTTTTGGGTTTTGTCTGCTTGCAAAACTGTTTTCCAAATGTTGCCATTCTTTATTTGGCCATATTCATTTTTAGGTCTTTATATCAACATGTAACAACTGGTTGCATGCCTCTGAAGTCCCCACTAATGAGTAGCTTCAATGGCATGTAACATTTTATGGGATGTGTGGTTAATGAGATGTACATCAATCAGTGACCCTTGATCCTTATGCTTGTCTACCACTGGCATAGACAGTAACATTTTTAATGTAGGATAACATTGGAAAAACTGGATGTTCATAGGTGAGAATCAAACCCTATACCATGTATCTGTAAGTTAAACACTTTTACCATTATGCAGTTATGCCCCCCCATAAAATTTAATAAATATGCCATTAACCTGAATATTGCAAAGTGTTTACAGATTTGAAGCTTTATTTTTATGTGTGGCAAGACAATATGTCTGTGATATTTATAAGGCCATAATGGGACCAGAACACAGGTTTCAAAATGCAACAAAAATGGAACAAAAATATATAGCTTGAGAAGAAAAAGGAGTTTCATTTTGACATATACAAGTTCAGGAATACTATATAACAAGAAGTTATTTCCACACAAATGTAGTATATAATAGAAGGCAACAACAAGCGATTATTTTGCAGATTCTGATAAGGAAAATAAAGCTCAGGTAACGTAGTCTTGAATACAAGAACTATTAGGAAGCAAGTCCTGCATTAGGCAGAAATGACACTAGGTACTTTTTTCCACCTTTGCAGGGTCCAAGGATACAGTAGAAATATGGGCAAATGAAATAAAGTGACATAAAAAAACAAGTATGTGTCATTACTTAAAATAAAATTTGATTAAAATATTCTTGATTTCTGTAGATTTACATATTCATAAATTGGCATGTCTCTGTGAAAGCAATCCATGTAAGGATATAAACAAATATTAAAGAAGTTAAAAGTTTGTTCGATATGGCCAGTTATAGGTCAAGCTGTATCAAGTTTAGCAGTGTAACAGAGACAATCACAGAACTAATGAAAAAAAATTGCCATTCAAATGGGAAGAAAAGCAACAAGAGGTATTATAAATGTCGTAGTGCTTGTAGCACCATGATTATGCTTCAGTATCAGGGAAAAATTAAACTTGGAAAGCACATCTCAAGCATAAGACCCGATCATAGCAGCACTTAGGGGGGTGTTACATATACACACACACATATACCCTCCTTAGTGCTGTTGCAATCAGGTCTTGCACTGGGAACTTTCCTTACCTCTGAATTTCTCCCTGAGTAGTCTGTCTGCTATTTTGCACGGTTAATTAGGATTACAGTCAGTCACACATGGCAAAAGTATAGCTTCACTCATTAATATTCGGTAAATGCATATTGATGGAAAACCCACTGACCCATTCACTTTTTACATGAATTTATTTTCTTCCTTTGTCTCAGCAGGTAAAGCTCCATGCATTATAAAGAATTATGATCAGGTATCAGATCATAACTCTTTATTATGTTTTCTCAACATGGATGCAAAGATTCACCTCTCAAGCTTCACTCTCATGGTGAATTTCTTGGCATTCATGTCTCAAACATATAATAAGGTAGTTATGACTGGAGACTGGGTCATAATCCTCTATATGATTAGTTCAACCTTTGACACAAACTGTCCAGCATTATTATATGTTAATGCCTGTTTAATGTAATTTAACATGGTTTTGAGCCAATTACATGACAGATATAAAAAAATGATAGCTTGTGCCAAGCCTGCAGCTAATATAGAGAAAAGACTGTGCTGTACTAAAAAAAAGCCCCAGGAATTTGCAAAGATTTTACTTTCACCCTGGACCACAAACCGTTATATACTGTATTCAACAATACCTAAAACTGAAAACCCCAGTCAGTAGTAAGAGGTGATCTTTAGTATTACAACCCTACCAGTTCCCAGTAAAAAATAAAAATTGAGGAAATAAAAAGGGCATATAGCAAATTGTCTGAACATCTTACAGATTCCACAGAAAAGGTTGAAAGCTATATAACAGATGTTGATGTCATGATTGTTGAGTATACAGTACAAAGAGCTTTTACACTGATGGACAGAGAAACTGGAGTTTGAAGGTGACACTGTTCTGAAAAGGGGTAAAATAATTCAGTATCAGTTACACATGGCACAAAATTAATTCTGATTACCTTGATGCAGAATTGACTGATTAGCTATGAAAAGTGTAAGAAGGAAATAAGTATCTTAAAGTAGAAGGTGTTCACTAAGTGACACCGGATTAAGTATAACAAAATATCTTCAGAAGAGATGTAGAAAATTAGCCAGTAAATTTAATTTTGGTATTTTGGAGACTAAGACAATTATAAAAAAATCTGTATGTACACTATGCATGGACTAATAGGAAACTATTAATAAAATATTACTTGGTAGGTTAAACCTGCACCCAGCGTGGGAAGATTTCTGCCATTCTGATGTCAGGAATTATACACAATCACAGAGCAACCCGAGTTTTTCTTTTAAAGGCCTATATAGTCCAACTCCCAAAGACATTTGATAGAATGCCTGGTGATTATAAATTCCCTGTAGTGGTCTGTCCATTATATGTGTGTATGTCTAACGTGGTAGAAAGGTTCAGCAATCTACTTCCTTTCCCTTACTTACCTAATAAACTCTGTGAATAGACATGTCTGTTCACAGGGTTGATACAGCAGTCAAATGTATTTGAAGAGCAGGGATGGATACATTAAACAATACTTGCTGGCTATCATAGATGATATAGGTGATTATTTAAGGTTTTCCATTACAGAACTAATATGAATGAGTGTCTTCTGCATCTTCTGACACTGTGATACCTGTACTTAATTAAAGGCTTGGAAAATTAGTTAAGCCAGAGACAGCAGGAACACATAATGTATTCTACTTTTATCAGCTGCCACTTCAAAAAAATATGTGAGTGTTAGGGTATAGCCAATGGGTCTATGTCAGATGATCGACTTTTTGCAAACTCAAAAAAATATCAGAGAGAACATATGATCTAGTTTCTGAAAACCTGAGCATCAAAAAAACCCCCACAAAAATCTTTTTTTTTACATTTTTGCAGGGTGGCAAATCCCCCTGCACCCCCCAAACCCCCTGCAAATTATATATACCATCTCTGAGATTGCACTACAGTGAGGAAAAGGGTAAATTTCACGATCCTTGATCTCCATTCAGTAGCTTTGAGTTTTCAAAAACTCGATCATATGGTCTTGACCATATGGAGTTTGAGTTTATGAAAATCAATCAACTGATAGGGACCCCTAGCCAACAGGAAAAGTGACTAGTCTACAGGCACAAGCCAAAAGGTTTGTAGGCTGTTTTGTGCCAAGTTTCTAAAAATCTGCAGAAACCAAGAATATCAGATGGAAATGTTCAGTGCCATTAGAAGTTCAGTGTATATCACTAGCAGAAATATATCTGCAAGGTTATTGTTTACGTATTTGTTTAGGAATAAACTTCTTTGTGTAACAGTCTCCAGAATGTCAACTGATAAGGAAATTAAGTTATTAGGAAAAGAGACTTTGATAAAAGCGGAAAAATAAAAAGATACATAGATAAGGAAATAAGGAGAAGAATTAAAGAACATATATTTTATAAATGACATGGTAACAAGAAATACACAAATCACAAATACAACATTCTGTACAACTTTGAACCATATTTATAAAGTGTATAAAGGGTTCTAGACAACAGTTGCTAAAGAAAGCACTGACAAACAAGACATGACTAATTTTTAAAGTCTGTGTTTTTTTTTCACACCTCCAGGACCTTGCTTAATGGCTCCATTATTGATACTCAGTCATCCCATTATTTCTGAGGACACAAAAGTAGCTGTACATTTCTCAGCTGGACAAGGGCCCTATGTTCTACTTGTTCTTTCCCAAGAATCCCAATTAGTCTTATCTCTAGCAGGAGTCAGGACAGGTGGTAAGGAGCGGCCCACCATGCTTGCCTGGAGAGTGGCCTACACTGTCCACTTAGGGAGCATCCCCCCCGTCCTCACTGGCTCCCATGATCTCACTATTGCTGTCTCATATGGAGAGGCATACTTCCACACACTGAATTGCGTTTGGCTTCAAGGGTGCTCAGATGGCTCAAACATGACTGGTTAACACTTGGTGATCTCAATAGGTATCACACTAATGGTGAGCCAGAGCTGCCTCCTTTCCACACTGGATGTATGGCCTGACAGTGGCTTCCCACTCTCATCCCCCACAGTTAGTTCTTTCAGGCTTCCAAGTCACATCACAGAGCTGGTCTGTTTTTTAAATCTTGGTCTGTTAAGTGTGGTTTGGAAATCAATATCCATTAGTAACACTGGATGTGACATTTACTCAAGAACAGTCGTATAATGTAAATGTGTCTGGTGAACATAAAGCAATTTATTTATTCAATTTATTTATTTGAGATTTGTTGACTGGGAAAGTCAGACTGGGACAAATCCCTTTTTCAGAGGAGGCCTGGGGAGAAATACTCCACAATACAAATATAAAAACTACATGTTACAATAGAAGTATAATACAAAAGATTAACAATATGCAGCATGGTGATAAAAAAGAATAGAAACTAAAGGAGATTGTATAGCAAAGGTACATGAAGTTATCACAAATAAGTAGAGCAGAAGATAGAAAAATACAGTATAATGACTGGAAACTAGTAGGAATAAACAGACGGAGAGATAGGTTAAGGAAAGATAGAAGAATAGCTAGAGTAGGAACTAGATTCAGGTAGGGTGGTTACAGTGGCATTTCCAAGAGTGATTCAGGTATTCTTTAAGAAATCTCTTGAATTTATAAGCTTGAGGTTTGCTTCGCAGTGTCATAGGAAGCTTGTTCCATTGAATAGCGGGAGAGTAACTATATAAGTTCTGTCCGACAGACTTTTTAGGTTTATGTATCTGTAACAAATATTGAACTGAGCTCCTTAGAGATCGAGGAGGGGTATAAAATGAGACTAGTGAGAACAAACTAGGGCAGGAAGAAGGCTTATTGATGATAGAGTGAATGATTAGCATTTGGGTGATTTTAAGTTGGTTAGGGAACTCTAGCCAATTGAGTGCTCTAAGAGCATGACAGTGGTGTGATTTGGATGGCAGATTAGCAGTAAATTGGGCTACTTTCTTATAGGTAGTTTCAAGTTTAGAGAGATGAGAAGACTGGAGATTTGTGAACATTTGAGTTGTAGAAAAGGTTAGGAATAAGATAAGCATTTGCTAGTGAGATTCTGGTATCAGGGGTGAGGAACCTTTTGTTTCTATATAGGAGACCAAGCTTTTGATGAGTTTTCTTAATATAGTGATGTATATGAAGGCCAAATTTTAATTAGTCATCTATGATAGCTCCAAGGAGCTTAGTCTGGCTAACAGGGGTGATGTTATTATTCACTGAAAAGATGTTAAAAGAGGATTTGAGGTGGAAGAGGGGTTTTGGGAGAAAAAGTAAGAGTTTTGTCTTTTTGGGATTAAGTATTAGATGGTCATTAGCAAGCCATGTTTCAGTTTGTTTGAAAGAATTTTGTGTGAAGGTGAGTAGTTCAGCAGGATTGTCAGCTATAGATATGAAAGTAGAGTCATCAGCATATTGTAACAAGGAAGACTGAGGACAGGATTTGTGTATTTCATTAGTAAATATATTAAAAAAAAGAAGTTATGTACTCACCATAACGTTCCATCTGAGTAGTTAGACTTCATTTGTCAGCAACCTGTGGGTTACGGATCTGATACGGATCCAAGCCGTCAGCTTACAAAGCTAAAGATCCGAGCTCCAAGCTCCTCCCCCTTACCCATACTACACTGCAACCCCCTTCCAATCTTCAGATCGAGTTTGCCACCCATTGCGTGACACACAACAACCTAAGACACCAAAAACCTGACCCAAACACATACACCAGGCTTGTCAAACTCAGGACATCGAGCCCAAACAGAGAAATAACCACCAAGGTCAGGGAGAAGGAGGGAGGGAAGGTTGCTGACAAATGAAGTCTTAACTACTCAGATGCAACGTTATGGTGAGTACATAAACTTCATTTGATTATCAACCTGTGGGACAGAGTCCCCAGCTACCTGAAATCTTGGGAGGCCCTTAAGGAAGGATATTCCGGAGCACTACAGAGCCAAAGGAATCCTTCCTCTAGACACCATATCTAGCTTATAATGAGTAAAAAAAGTGTGAGAGGAGGCTCAGGTAGCTGTTGAACAAATATCATCCATGGAAACTCTAGACCAGAATGCAGCAGAAGTAGCCATAAAATGGGTAGTGAGCATGAACCCCTTCTGGTTCTGGTAATCCAAGTTCTTTATATGCTTGTAAAATACAAAGCAAAATCCATTTAACGAGAGTCACCTTCAAAACTGGTTTTCCTAAAAAGGGTTTAGCAAAGGAAACAAATAGCTGATCAGATTTACGGAAGAGTTTGGACCTATGCAAGTAAAAACGTAACTGCCTGTGAACATCCAGCAAATGAAGTTTGTATTCCCCTTTATTTTTAAAATTAAGGAAATATACAGGCAAATTAATAGACTGATTATGTTTGACTCTGAAGCAACTTTAGGAAGAAAAGACGGGTTAGTCCTGAGAGAAACCCTATCCTTATGAAAAACTAGGTATGGGGGTTTCATACATAGTGCCTGAAGCTCCGACACTATCCTGGCTGAAGTGATAGCTACCAGGAAGGCTGTCTTCCACGACAAGAATTTCAAGTCAACTGATGCTGCAGGCTTGAACAGGGGCACAGCTAAGGCATGAAGAACCAATGTCAAATCCCATGGAGGGAAAGGGTTTTTGATAGGAGGTCTCGGAAGAAAAGTACCTTTAATAAAGGTCTTGCAAATTCTGGCAGCAGCTAGAGAACCTGAATTTTCCCCCAAGTGAAAATGGGGTATGGCTGCCAGCTGGACTTTCACTGTGGAAGAGCTGACCCCTTGCTGGAAAATATGAGACAAAAAGTCTAACACCGCTGGAACAGGAGTGGTAAAAGGATCCAGATTTCTCTGCGAAGCCCAAATAGACATACATTTCCATTTACTACTGTAAACTTTTCTTGTAGAAGACTTGTGTGCCGCTACCAGAATGGATTTAACTGGGGAAGCGATACCAGGAGTCCTGGCAACTAATGGAACTGGAACAACCAAGCTGTAAGCTTGAGGCTGTCCAGATTTGGAGGCAGAATTCCCGAGGGATGATGAATAAGATCCGGAATGGGATCCAAAATCCAGGGCAGAGCTAGAAGATGAGACCGCAGGCAAGGGAACCAAACTTGACGAGGCCAGAATGGGGCTATGAGGATAACTTTGCTCCCCAACTGACGAGCTTTCTATAAGAATTTTGTCTTGAGAGGAAGTGGGAGATATGCATAAAGAAGACCAGGTGGCTAAGCATGGACAAGAGTGTCTATGGGGACTTTCCCCATTGGGGGAATCAGTGCGAAAAACTCACTGCACTTCGCGTTGGACGGCGATGCGAAGAGATCACAGCAAGGCTGATCCCACCTGAGGAAGATCTGTTCCGCTACATAAGGGTTCAAAGACCACTCATAAGGCAAAAGGCTAGTCCTGCTCAATTTGTCTGCCAAAATGTTGGACCTACCCAGGATGTGCATTGCTATCAGAAAACAGTTGGTGGAAATCGCCCATTCCCACACACTCATGGCCTCTCGACAAAGTGGATAGGACCTGGATCCCCCCTGTTTGTTGATGTACCAGACCACTGACATATTGTCTGACTGGATTGCAATAGTTCCCAGAGGAAGAGAGGTATGAATGGCCTGCAATGCTAAAAGGACTGCTCTTATCTCTAGAACATTGACATGCAGAACAGTCTTGCTTGGGGTCCACGTGCCTTGGACAGTCCTGCCCGAGCAATGCCCCCCCCCACCCTAAGTGGGAAGCATCCATGCTCACCATGGCTTGGGGCGGAGGCGTAACAAAGGGGCGTCCTTCTCTCAGATCCTGGGATTGAAGCTGCCACATGAGAGAAGCTTTGCACACTTTGCTTAGAGGAATCAGAAAGTCTAGAGACTGATATAGTAGAGAACACTGAACTTGTAACGTCCACTGTAACACCCTCATATGCAGATGTATAGCTGCTGCCCTGGACCCTAGGGCTCTCAGGACTAACTCCGCTGGAGGTGCAGGAGTCTGAAGGAGTACCAAGACATGAAGGGCCAGGCTGTGAAGTCTGTCTGGGGTCAAAAATATCCTGGCCTGAAAAGAATCTATTCTTGCCCCTATGACGTCTAGAATTTGAACAGGTTGAAGAGACGACATCTTGAGGTTTATTGTGATACCCAGCCGAGTCGACAACTGAAGAAAAAATTTTCTGGCTAGTGCAAGTTGATGCCTGGTGGGGGCGGTGAGAAGCCAGTCATCCAGGAATGGAAAGACCTGAATGCCCTGAAGCCTCAGGTGGCCGCTACAACTGCCATGACCTTGGTAAACACCCTGAGGGCTGCGGTGAGACCGAAGGGTAGGACCCTGAACTGGTAGTGACTGGCTCTTAGCCGAAAGCGGAGGAACCTCCCGGACTGCCTGTCTATCAGGATGTGGTAGTACGCATCCTTGAGGTCTATTGAGCACATCCAGTCTTCCTCCTGCAAGAATGGCAGGATGGATTGTAAAGTGACCATCCAGAACTTCTCCTTGGCAACGGACAGGTTCATTGTGGATAAGCCGAGAATTGGCCTTAAGTCCCCTGTCTTTTTTGGCACCAAAAAGAACCTGGACTAGATGCCTGATCCAGACTGGTCTGGGGGCACTAGCTGGATTGCTCTTTTGTCTAGCAGCTTTTTTATTTCCAAAGCTGCCACCTCCCTGTGAGCTGATGGGACGTCCGGGAGGTGCCTTGCAGACAGGGGACTGTTTATGAAGGGAATAGAATAGCCTCTGGATACTATTCGAAGCACTCAGCGATCTGACGTGATGAACTCCTACTGGGCTAGGTGCCTCGAAAAATGGCCCCTGACTGCCTCCAGAGAGGAGCAGTCAGGCAACCCCTCAGGGCTGCTGAGCAGGTAGGTCGGAAAAGGGTTCCCATGACCCGAAGTTCTTCAGTCCCCCTCTGCCTCTGGGCCGGCGTCCACCTTGTCCCCCTCTGCCTCTAGGGGAGAAAGAGTCCGGAGTGTTCCGGGACTGCTGAGACTTCTGGAACCACAACTTCTTTTGCCCTCGCTGGTTCCTGGAGAAGGACCTTTGAGGGTTGGAAAAGTGTATCCCGATGGCCACCAGTGTTTTCCCATCCTTCTTGCTCTGGACTAGCGTATCTCGGATGGTCTTCCTGAACAGGGTAGAACCATCAAAAGGGGCATTAGCGAAGGATGCCTTGGAAGGTTCCGAAAAATTGCAAAGCCAAAGCCAGGCATGACGCCTCATGGCAATACTGGACCCGGCTGCCCTAGGAGCTCCCTCGGTGGCATGAGAGAGTAGACGCATGGACGTATTTGAAACAGACTTGAGAGTGGCCATACAAGCCGAGAATGTCCGTTTATCTTCAGCCGAAATGGACTCCGGGGGAGACTCCGCATACTCCTTCACAAGGTCATGCAGCAGTCTAATTACATGGGCCATGTAATTCAGCGCCCTTAAAGCAAAGGTAGCTGAAGCAAACGTCCGCTTTCCAAAATGATCTATCACCCTCAACTCCTTGTCTGGAGGATGGACCGAGGAACTTTCCTGGGCCAGTTCCTTTTTGATGGCCGCCACCACCACCTGGGGGTCAACTGGGGGAACCCTTACTCCATGTGGGCTTGTCAGCAGGAGGGCTCAATACTTTGTCTGGCCATTTGGGTATTGGCTTTACAGTGTCCAGTTCCTTCCAAGCTCTGGTGGTAATGAGGTCCACCAGAGGATCAGCCGGGGGGGACACCCAAGCGGTAGATGGGCTTGTGTCGAATGCCTCCAGAAATACCGACTCATCCGAGAAAGTTTTTTGGGAGGACCAGCCCTCCCCCCACTCTGGTGAAGAATTTCCATTATGTCTCTGAAGGAGACGTCTTTGGGGGGGCGATCTGGGGGAACCTTCCCCTTCCTCCAAGTCGGTATCCTCAGTGAGGGACTCGGGGGAGTCCATGTGCCTCCTCTTGCACTGGCATTTGTGAGGGGCCTTCTCGGGGGGACTCTCCAGGGAGGGCTCACAAACTGTCTCATATTCCTCAAGGGGAACCGTCTGGGGCTTATCGGACACAGGCTGTCCCTGGGAGGACTGGATGATGGAAGACAAACTCAGTTGCGAGGGAGCAGGGACGGACTCTGAGGAAAGAGTGAGGTGTCTTGATCCTCCAGAGAGAACCCTCTTCACAATGTCAAAAGTCTAAGGGGAACCGGCTTCGCTGAAACTGGTGGGATGGGTAGCCATGCCCCTCGGATCCGACGAGGGGTTTGGAGCCGAAGCCGGAACAGCCGGACCCAGGGAGATGGTATGCCCCGACCACAACAGCGCCGATGACACACTCATCACCTCGGATCTGATGCCCAGATCTCGGCTCCGAGAGCTCAGATCCGACAGTCTCGAGGGCATGGCCGGTGTCGAAGTTGGAGGAACCATCAGATCCAACCCCCTGACTCTGGGGCTCCTCAGATCCATGGACTCCGAAACCCGAGGGTGGATCAGAGAAGGAGCTATTGGGGCAAATGTTGGAGCTGAACTCCGCGCTCTGGCAGGAGGGGGAACCAGCAATACTCCCATCTGCAATTGAGTTTGCAGGAATCTTCTCATCATCCGGTCCATATCAGTTTCCGAGAGGCTGCTTGTGGATCTCGAGGATGCCACCGACACCAGTCGGGAGGGCCGATGTGAGGATGACCTCGAAGTGGGCCGAGCCTCCTCCTCCGGCTCCGGGGAGAATCGTGGAGAACGGAGCCGAGGGGAAGATGGCCTAGCAACTTTTTCTGGCATAGAGACCATTTTCGCGGGGGGGGGTGGCAATGGATCCGAGTCCGCTTGCCTCTTGCAACCCCTCTCCCTGTCTCTGTCTCTGTCTCTTTTTCTCTCTCTCTCACTCCTTTTCTTTTCTTTGTGTCTGTCCTTCCTAGCCTCTCTCTTGCCCTGTTTAAAGGTGGGAGTGTCAGTCCCAGACAGCCGTGGCTGACAAAGATGCTGCAGAAGAGGTGGTTGAGTCTGCAGGTAAATGACCCGCCAGAATCAGCTTGGTCCTTCGATCCTGCAGGGCCCGGGGGTTGAAAGCTGCACATATCTTGCATCCCAATTTTAGGTGAGGAACCCCTAGACAGAGTGTGACCATTGGCCGGCGACAGCTTATGGCTACACTTTGTGCACTTAGAAAACATTGGCTTTTGATTTTCTGACATCTTCACAGACTAGGCTAAGTAGTCAAGCACACACACACACACACACACACACACACATACACATACACACACACACCAAGGATGGGAAGGGGAGGCATACACTGGGTGAAAGTTCTAAAACTTTTCTTCTCTACTACTTTTTTTTTTTTTTTTTGACGCAAAACCTGAGGATAAAGTGAGGAAAGGGATTAAATGTTTTAACAGTCAGACAAAACACACAGACCGAAAGGTTAGCTGATTAACCCAACTATACCTGCCTGGAGTTCAAGAATCCCATGCTGGCAAAGCCGCGGCAAACAAGATCTGAGGATTGGAAGGAGGTTGCAGTGTGGTATGGGTAAGGGGGAGGAGCTTGGAGGTCGGATCTTTAGCTTGGTAAGCTGCCGGCTCGGATCCGTATCGGATCTGTAACCCACAGGTTGATGATCAAATAAAGTTAACTACTTCAGATGAAAGGGTCCAAGAATAGAACCTTGTGGGACACCAGTTTTGATGGGGTGAAAAGGAGAAACAGCAGAGAGCCATTTGATGGATTGCTGCTGATCAGACAGGTAGCTCTTAAACCAGGAGATTGTTGTTGAGGAGAGATTAAGTTGGGACAGCTTTGAGAGAAGTGAAGGGTGGGAGATGGTATCAAAGGCTTTTGACAAATCTAAGAAGAGAAACAAAACAAGTTTATTATTATCTCTAGCTAGGGAAATGGTATTGGTAAAGGAAATGAGAGCAGTAGAGGTACTGTGGTGTGGGCGGAAGCCGTGCTGGGTAGGGGTGATCAGGTTCCTATGAATGAGGTAGACCGTGAGTTGTTTGTAGATGCAATGTTCAAGCATTTTTGAGAGGGGAGAAAGTATGGCAATAGGTCGAAAGTTAGAAAGTTCTGTAGAATTCCCTCCTTTGTGAATAGGTATAGTAAAGTATTTTTTCCAAAGAGTAGTAACAGTAGATTCAGTAATAGAGCAGTTTATGTGAAGAGAGACAAGATATGCTATAGATGTAGCAGCAGATTTTAGGAAGAGAGATGAAAGATCGTCAGCTGATGGAGAGCAGGTTTTAAGTTTGAAAATAAGTTTTTTGATGCAACTTATAGGAACTGGCCTTAGAGCAAATAGGATAGAATGCCCAGGGAATCTTACAGTGTAACCATTAAACCAGTTTAACTAAATTCCATAGTCGCAATTCTGAAAACTGTAGCACATAAGTGCTAAATAACAGTAGCTTGTGTTTTTGTATCCATTCACAGATTAACAGAATGTGGCTAGATATGCATCTGAAAAAAGTTATAACTGAAAATATTTCATCTGATGTTGTCATTCTTCATTTAATCCTTGGCATATAGGTTTGATTCCAAATATCGGAACCAACTTGGCCATTACTACAGCCCATGAGAACCAAAAACTCACGAGCATAAGTCCTACCCAGAATGTTCCTCTCCAATTTAACTTGTTTGCCGGTTTCTTGGACAGACGCGTTTGCCTTTGCTGTCGAGCTAAGTAAGGAATTTTTCTTATTACTTTGCCTATCTTCTTTTTTCAACAACTAAATTTATTTCTGTAGTTATCCCTACCCTTTACTTCTTTCTCATGTAGTTCTTAATTACCATTGTTGGTAATTTTCTCTTTTTCTGTACACTTTGTGTACCTGTCCTTCTACCATTTTTAGTAGATATCTCTGTTTCCGTGCACTCAGGTGTACGATACCCTTTCCTTAAAGTCTTTTAAAAATCTTTGACTATTTACTGTGTTTAAATGGGTTACGAGTGCTTGTTTTCCTGTGTATTTCTCCACCCATCTGTCATGGGCTTGTGTGGTGTGACTGAAACTTTCCTCTTCTTTGTTATGACTGAAAGAACTGGTACCCTCTGGCCTTAAGAAATGCCAGCAGTGTGGCAATAAAATTCCTTTTTCAGACTTATAAGCATTATATGTATACTGCTTGGGACCTCTGATCCTGCAATACCATGGTTTTAGCTCAGAACAGCCTTCGTTCATAGCATATCTGCTAAGAAAAATAAGCAAACTGACATTTCATCACCTTCCTCTACTTCCTCTAACTCTGAGAAGGCTGAGTAGGCAAGCATGTCTTTGCTATCTTCTTCACTGGCACTGACAGTCTAAATGTCAAATCCTCTATAGCAAAACTTTCCTAGGCACTGACAGACATTGGTACTGAAGCACTGAAATCAAAAGTCAAATCCTCAGTGTCAGACAGGTTTTCGACACTGGTGGACGTTGGTACTGAAGCACTGAAAATCAAAAAGTCAAATCCTTGGTGCCAAAAAGCTCCTCGGCACTGATGGGCATTAGTACTGAAACACTGACAGTAAAAAAAGTTAAATCCTTGGTGCCAAAAAGTTCTTCAGCACCAATGGTCATGGTATTGAAATGTTGACACTGACACCCTGTATTGCTTCTAAACCATCAAAGATGAGGACTTCAGTGCAGATTTAAACCCCTAACCCGGTTCCAATGGTCTCAGCTCTGAGCACTTTTTTGGCGCTGACTGATTTGGCACTGAGTACTTCTAGTTGGCAATTGCCTACGTTTCAGTGTTCCCCAGCCATTCATCTTTTTTTTTCCCTGGGGAATTTCTTGATGTCCTTTTGCATATACCCAAGTCTCCTTCAGCATTGTCTATCTGTTCCACACAAACAAAAAAAAATGAGAGGAGTTCTTTGATACTTTTGGAACCTCCCTGAGCCCTTATCTACCAGGTTGGCCACGAGGGGCAGGACTCAATCTCAATTGTTTCAGAGCTGTCTCTATATCTTGGGGCATTGGCTCTGGTCATTTGCCACTGTTTTTTGTCTCGGAGATGGTTTTGCCAGAGCAGAGTGTGACCACGGTTCCAAGTCAGTCTATCATGATTCCAGGCTCCCCTTCCCTCTTTGGGGAGACCAGCCTTCAAGGCTATGGAGTGATCCTTGGCTGCCTCAACCACTGAATTGACTTCTTCCTCCTCGAGGCATATTTTTTACTCAAATCCAGTTATCCACCTGCTCCTGCACTGGATCAGCGAGTGATAAAACCTCATGAGACTCAGATACAGATTGTCTTTTTCTGATACCTTGCCAGACCATCCCCTAGATGAGACCCATCAGAAGAAAAAGTGCAAGAAGAACCACTTAGATTCCCGTGATGATTTTTCCCTTGGAAACACCCTGAAAATTGTGAAACGGGTGATTGGAACTTACAAAAACCCTACCCTTGAGGAATCTGCATACCTGCAGGCTTTTCGCACTCACCCATCTACCTCTTGAGTGACTCTGCCCATGGATGACCCTTTTCAGTTGATTGCAACTTTATTGAAACCATCTGTAGGATGAGTATATGTCATGGTCGTAGCAGCTGCCACACAACAGGAACTGGCTGAGGAAAGTTCCTTCCACTCAACAGAGAGTCTTGGATGATGTATTTGTTTGGCAGAGGATTTAAGTTTTATTGACCTTTGCCTTACAGTCTTTGAAATTTTGGGCATTTTACACCAAGATTTAAAGGGATCTGGTCAAGGACCTCTTGGATTACCTAACAGGAGCTCTCAGAAAAGGCATAAGATAAAATTGCCTCTTGTTTAGCTACCATGGAGTTTGTGTCCAATTCTTCCATGCGGTTCATTGCTCATGCAGCTGAAGTGACTACCAGAGCAGCGGGTTCAAACACAACCATAAGGAGACATGACTGGATATGCTTGTGCAAATTTGCAGAGCCATTCAAGTCTTCATTCATCAATGCCCCCTTTGACAGATCATCCCTTTTTGACCCTAAAGTTCGAGAAACTTTGTCTAGGTGCAAAAAAAGATGGAAAGACCCTTTCTGCCCTCAACAGTCCTATTCTAGGAACCAGAGGAATGAGAAAATGTGATTCAAAGAGTCCCAAGTGCCTTTACAGGACACGCGTGGCAGTGGCTCCCCCAGGGGCAGAGGGGGGAGCTTTAATGCAAGATGCCATCCTAGCGGCAGAGGTGGCCCGAAAAATCAGGATTCCAGGGACTCCTTTCCTGGAAACCTCTATCAGGTTTCCTGAAAGGAGGCCTGATTGTTTTTCTTTGGAAGCATTTGCACCAACATGCCTGGCTCCAGATAACTTTGGATGTTTAGGTGCACAGGATCATAACCAAAGGATACAAAGTAACCCCCACCCCCCCATCCCCAGTGTTCCTCCCAGTAAGAGTGAACCAGCAGTTCTAGAAATTCAAAAACTGCTAGAAAAAGAGTCATCCAAGAGGTCCCGCCAGACCAGATAGAATCTGGAGTTTACACAGGATTCTTTTAGCGTCAAAAAAGACAGGGTACTTGAGACCCATTTTGGACTAAGTTTTTTGAACAAGTCTGTTCAACAGATGAAATTCTGGATGATCATGGTTCAGTCTATCCTTCCTTTTCTAAAGAAAGACAATTGGATGTGCTCAGTAGATCTCCAGGATGTGTATTACCACATAAAAATGGACAAGGGTTCCAGGAAATGTCTCTGCTTCTGGCTGGAAGCCTGTCATTATCAGTTCATTGCCTTGCCCTTTGGTATCACCACAGTCCCCTGGGTGTTCACCAAATGCATGACAGTAGTAGCAGCAGCTCACTTGAGACTGCATGAATTCCAGGTGTCTCCATACTTAGACAACACTCTCATTAGTGCTCTCACCAGGCATCTACTAGAACAAACAAGAGACTACAGTGGATATAAAAAGTGTACACACCCCTGTTAAAATTCCAGGTTTTTGTGATATAAAAAATGAGACCACAATAAATCATTTCAGAACTTTTCCCACCTTTAATGGGACCGATAACCTGTACAATTCAATTGAAAAACAAACAAATCTGTTAGGGGAAAAATACAAAAAATAAAAAATGTACAATAAGCTTGTTCCATAAGTGTGCACTCCCTTAAACTAATACTTTGTTGAAGCACCTTTTGATTTAATTACAACATTCAGTCTTTTTGGGTAGGAGTCTGTCAGCATGGCACATCTTGGCTTGGCAATATTTGCCCACTCTTCCTTGAAAAAGCGTTCCAAATCTGTCAGATTGCGAGGGCATCTCTTGTGCACAGCCCTCTTCAGGTCACTTCACAGATTTTCTATTGGATTTAGGTCTGAGCTCTGGCTGGGCCATTCCAAAACTTTAATTTTCTTATGGTGAAGCCATTCTTTTGTTGATTTGGATGTATGCTAGAGGTCATTGTCATGTTGAAAGGTGAAATTCCTCTTCATATTCAGCTTTGTAGCAGATGCCTGAAGATTTTGGGCGAAAAGTGACTGGTATTTGGAACTGTTCATTATTCCCTCCACCTTGACTAAAGCCCCAGTTCCAGATGAAGAAAAGCAACCCCAAAGCATGATACTGCGACCACCATGCTTCACTGTGGGGATGGTTTTCTTTTGGTGATGCAAAGTTGTTTTTGCTCCTAACATACCTTTTGGAATTGTGGCCAAAAAATTCATCTTTGGTCTCATCAGACCATAACACATTTTCCCACATGCTTTTGGGAGACATGATGTATTGTTTTGCAAATTTTAGCTGGACCTGGATGTTTTTCCGTGTAAAAAAAAGACTTCCGTCCTGCAACCCTACCCCATAGTTCAGACATATGGAGAATATGGGAGATTGTTGTAAGACAAAGCAAGAGAGACGAGATTGCGTTGGTTTGGACATGTGCTGAGGAGGGATGATGGGTATATTGGGAAAAAGATGCTAAGGATGGAGCTGCCAGGTAAGAGGAATAGAGGAAGGCCTAAGATAAGGTTTATGGACGTGGTGAGAGAGGACATGCAGGCGGTTGGTGTGACAGAGCAAGATGCAGAGGATAGGAAGAAATGGAAAGAGATGATCCGCTGTGGCGACCCCTAACGGGAAAAGCCGAAAGAGAGAGAATGATGTTGTAATATGTAGTACACAACCAGTACTTGCCAGAAATTCCTGCAGCTCCTTCAGTATTGCTGTAGGTCTCTTGGCAGCCTCCCTGACCAGTTTTCATCTAGACTTTTCTTCAGTTTTGGAGGGATGCCTTGTTCTTTGCAACATCACTGTTGTCCCATATTTTCTCCACTTTTTGATGACTGTCTTCACTGTGTTCCATGGTATATCCAATGCCGTGGAAATTTTTTTGTACCCTTCTCCTGACTGATACATTTCAAGAATAAGATCCCCTTGATGCTTTGTAAGCTGTCTGCAAACCATGGCTTTTGCTGTAGCAGGCAACTGAGTAAATGTCAGGAAAATCCTACTAGGACAGCTGAACTTTATTTGCAGTTAATCAGAGTCCCTTTAATTGATGGCAGGTGTGTACCCAAGAAGATTGAATGATGTAATTAAATCAAAAGGTGCTTCAACAAAGTATTAGTTTAAGGGTGTGCACACTTATGCAACCAGCAAGACTTGCATAGTCTCCCTTCCTTATCTCAGATCGCAGAAGATCAAGGCCTATTTAAAAAAAAAAAATTGTCAAAAGCAAGAAAGAGTAGCCACACGACTAGTTTTACAAGCCTTAGGTTCAATGGCGATGGACATTACATTAGTCCCCCTAGCAAGATTTCACATGAGAATTCTGCAGTGACTTCTAGCATCTCAGCGATCCATACTGTGTCAACCAATGTCAGATTAGTTTTTGATTACCAACCATTCCAAGAAAAATCCAGCTTGGTGGATTCAGTCAGAGGAAATTCTCATGGGCCGCCCCTTTGTCCTTTGTCAACCCCAAGCCATAGTGACCATGGATGCCTTCCATAAAGGGTGGACCGAGCAGCATTAACTGTGCAAGATGGACCAAGGCACTTGGTCTTCCATGGAGGCCAGCTTACATATCAGTGTTCTGGAGCTGAGGACACTGTTTTTAGTGTTGCAGCTCTTTCAAACTGCTCTTCCCTTGGGGACGATTCCAATTTAAACAGGTAATTTGTTAGTAGTGTAGTACATCGGCAAGCAGGGAGAAACCAAGTGTAATACCTTTTGTCAAGAAGCTCTCAAAGTTTGGCAGTGGGCGATCTTTTTCAACAGCTTTCTTACAGCAACGCGTATTCCGGGGAGTTACAATGTGATAGCAGACAAACTGATCAGATGTTTTCTCCTGCGTCACAAGTGGTCTGTCAATCACAAAGTGGTAGAAAAGATTTTTTGTCGCTGGGGCCAACCATGTTGTGACCTATTTACATCTCCCCGGAACAACAAGTGCAGCAGCTGCTTTGCCCTGGTATCCCCTGTAGGGGAGTCCCCAAGAGACTCTATCCTACACAATTGGCCATTGGGATTTTGGTACGTCTTTCTCCCAATTCCATTAATTCCTCAGTTTCCAAAGAAAGCGATCTGGTTGAACAGCAAGGTAATCCTCATAGCTCCCTCCTAGTCACGACAGATTTGGTTCCCCCTTTTTTTGACCTTATCTGATTCAGCGACCTTGGACTCTGGACCCAGATCCAGATCTCCTATCTCATCCAGAGGGATTAGTTCACGCAAACCTTCAAAACCTGAAGCACACAGTTTGGCTTCTTCAGTTCCATTGACTGCCAGGCATAATAATCTATCTTCCCCAGTTCATAAGATTCTTTTGTCCTTCCATAAACCTTCTGCCAGAAAACTGCATAATAGAAAATGGAAGTGATTTTTCTACTGGGCTCTTGATAATAGCATTGACCCCTCCTCTGCTCCCATTAACAAAATCTTAGAATTTTTAGATTTGCTCTTTGAAGGAAGAGCCTCTTCCTCTACTATCAGGGTTCACAAGTTTTCATAATGGGTTCAAAAAATATCCATTAAGTTCTCATAAACTTTGCAAAGCATTCTTAAAGGGACTTTGATGTTAAAGCCTCCATATAAGGATCCATTTGCACCTTGGGATCTAAACTTAGTCTTGCAGACAATAGTATATCCCCCTTCTAGTCTGCTGCCAACTGCAACCTGAAATTTTATTTATTGATTTATTTATTTATTTGCAATACTTTTTCTCACTCCAAAACAATAACAAAACTAACCCCCAGAAATTCTGGAAGGGGATCTCCACCTTTCTTAACCCTAGCAAACCTCATACCCCAACCCCAGACCCAAATATCCCAGACTTGGATTTAGCTACACAGTTCAACTCCTTTTTTATCGACTCCATTAACAAACTCACCTCCTCCTTTACAGGCCCCACCTCACCTTCTAAGACACCCCTTCCCTCTACTGCAAATAACCCTATCCCCAATTCTACTTCACTCTGCCTATCTTCCACCTTAACCACTATTCAAACTCCCCCTCCACCTGTACCCCCCTCTAATTCTCCCTCTCTCCATCCTTCTCCATTCTCACTAAAACCTATACCCACTGCCACTATAAAGAAACTCCTTCAGAAACTGAAGCCATGTACTAATGCCCCTGACAACATTCCCTCCTACTTCCTACGTATAGCAGCAGATGCAATTGCTTATCCTATTAGCATCTTAATCAATCGTTCCATCCATGAATGCATTGTACCCCAATTGTGGAAGCAAGCATTCATAATCCCCCTACATAAAGGAGGCAACAATTGCAACATCAGTAACTTTCGTCCCATTGCTATTCTGTCCCCCATTTCTAAACTTCTAGAAAAGTGTATACACCTTCAACTTCTGCCACATCTCTTAGATAACAACCTGCTAACCCCTACACAACACAGATTCAGGCCAAATCATAGCACTATGACAGCCCTGTTGTCCTTTCTTGAGACTGTTAACACAGCACGTGATTCCGGCCACATTGTCTCCACCTTACTACTTGACCTCTCCAAAGCCTTCGACACCATTTCACATAACTTGCTCTTAACCAAACTGTCAAAACTTAACCTCTCTCCCTCTACCATAAACTGGTTCTCCAGCTATCTATCAAATAGATACCAAGCTGTAATATGGAAAAAGGCCACTTCCCCATTCCTTAGTACCCTTACTGGAGTTCCTCAAGGATCTATTCTTGGTCCCCTCCTCTTTAATATATTTATCAATGATTATCACAAATCTATCCCATTTGCAAACATCATCCAATATGCAGATGATTCAACCATCATCTGCTCTGCCACCTTCCAGTCTCTGCTCCAAAAACTTACTCAGGAAGCTTTTTCAATTACTGAACATTGGATGAAATCAAATCACTTAGCACTCAATGCCTCCAAAACAAAACTTATGGTATTCACCCCCTCAAAATCCACTTCCTTCAACATGAACTCTTTCTCAATTACCAGCCAAAATAACTCACCCCTTGAACTAGTGTCCGAAACTAAGCTACTTGGTGTACAGATTGACAATCGGCTTAGTTACAACTCCCATCTTCAACTAAATATTAAAAAACCCATCAAAAACTAGGTATGCTATACCGTCAGAATCAATACCTTACAAGCTCTTCCAAAATCACACTCGCTTCCTCTTTTCTCATCCCCTCCCTTCTCTATGGGGCTCCATTATTGACCAATCTTCAGACTTCTCTAAAAACAGCTTTCCTCCTGCTATAACAAAATTGCCAAATTAAGCCAACAGCCATAGGTCCACTACTCATCACTGTTCCTCTCTCCATAAACTAAACTGGCTCGAATTACCTAATCAACTCATATATATACAGCTGACTTTCGCTCACAAGCTCATCCTTAGCCCCTCTCTCTGTCCCTCCCTGTCTTCCGCCTTCAAAATGCACCTACCTAACAGAGTCTTAAGGTCTAACAATCAAAACCTACTACAAGTACATAAACCATCTCATCCCCCAGGTAAACACCTATTATCTTTTAAATCTTGCTCGTCTCTGGAACTCACTTCCACCATCCATTCGTACCACCTCTAACCAGTACATGTTCAAAAAATCTCTTCATACATATCTAAGATCCCAATGGGATTGTTCTTGCTCCCTCCCCTCATAATTCTATGTTATCCCATTCTTCTTCCCATATATGATACATAACTCTTCCTATCTAAGCTTATGTTCCCTCAGAATACCTACCCTGCAATGCAAGTCTATGTTTTCTTCTGAACAACTTCTTTGAATGCATAAAACATTACTCTTTTAACTTATTCTCCTGACATTTAATCCACATCAGATTATATTGTTTTGAATGCTTGTTGAATTTTTGAGCCTAAATGTGTTAAATGTTTTATCTTTTACTCTGTATAAGTATTATTGTAATTTTTGCATGTACCTGTTTTTGTCTGTATTGGAGCTTTTCTCCCCAGGACTCCATTGAAAACGGGTTCTTTTGGCCCAATGGACTATCCTGGTAAACCAACTGCAAATAAATAAATAAATACAAATATTAATAAGACAGTTTACCAGTATTCTTTCCCAGTTTCTCAGACAAAGGTGAGTACTGTTTGCATTTATTGTATGTTCATAGACATTTGCGCTTCTATAGTCATAGAACAAAAGACATAGGAATATCTGACCAACTCTTTGTTTCCTGTTCAAGTACCAGAATGGGTAAGCCAGTATCCAAGGTTACTTTCCTCTTGTTGTAAATCTAGCCAACTAGAAAAAAGTCAAATTATCTGGACCTGTTAGAGCACTCTCTACTAGAGCCATAGCTACTTCATCAGTTTTGCATTCTAAGGCTCCCATTGGACGATGTTTATGCAGCAGAAACATGGGCTACCCCACATAACTGTATTACTCATTACAAATTGGATTTGGTATCTAGGGGAAGAGCGTCATTTAGTTCTATGGTGCTCAGGAATATTTTTCCATGAGTCCTGCCAAGATCTAAGGTAGCTGGGGGCACTGTCCCATATGTCAAGGATTAAATGAAGATTGACAAAATCAGATAAGGAAGTTATGGACTTGCATAATGTTCCATCTGTGTTGTCCATCTTCATTTATCCTTGACTCCCCACTCTCCATCCCTCTTCCATTCAGACCTCTTGGTGGAACAAATTATGCTCCTGGTTATGCATTTTTTCATATATAACACCAGATAAAGGTGGTGTTAGAATTATATTTTCTGTCTTTTCTTTTGTATCTGCAAACTCGATCTGAGGTAAATGGGAAAGGAGCATTCTGGGTAGGACTTAAGCTCAAGAGTTTTTGGTTCTTGCGGGCTGTAGTAACGGCAGAGTTGGTTCTGATATTTGGAATCAAACCCATATGTCAAGGATAAATGAAGACGGACAACACAGATGGAACGTTAGGGTAAGAACATAGCTTCTTTTTCACTTAAAGGCTGAAGAGAGGTATGATTACTCTCCATCAAAAATGTATGTGTCAGCTTAAAATATTGCATTTACAACTATAGAAATCTGGAACTTGTATTGCAAGTAGGCGGTACAGTGCAGTCATGTATGTTTTGCCAAAAGTACTAAAAAAGGAGTACACTTTCTGGTCTACGTAATAAGTTAACTACAGAGTTTTTTGAATTGCTGTTGGTGACATTTAAATGTATTGTCCTTATAAAAAAGGTGTTTTTCAGACAACTGCAGCATAAAAAACCCTAAAGGGCATAGACACACTGATTAAAAAGTCAATTTAAAATGCTAGAAAAGTGATCTGGTAGATCACTTGCATTTGTGGCATTCCTAAGTATGAATCTGACTGTGAAGCCACCTGGCACTGATGCAGTAGGCGAGGAGATTCATGATAACACTGGAAAGCTATTTTTCCCAAAGACATACATTGAATTATGCTGATCATTGGAATGTGCTGTCATAAACTGTTAATTAGTTATAGTGACATACAAATTAGGAAGGCTAAGAAGCAAATGGTAATGAATAATTAATTAATCCACTTTTGCAGCTTTGCTGACTGGTACTTTCTCCGTCTCTACCAACTTAAATTCACACACAATATCATCTTCCATCCTGACAGTAACCCATCCTTCACAGTCATCTTCACTGAAATGCTTGTGTTTTTCTTTTTGAACCTGTATCTACTAGAAAACTGTATTGAATACTACTTTGTATAGACTAACTAGAAGATATGTATTCGGCATCTTACTGTATGTATACTATTGTACTATCTAATTATTATATATTGCTTGTATTTCTGTGGAGCTTTTCTCCCCGGGCTTCCGCTGAAAATGGGCTTCTGGCCCAGTCGGACTTTCCCGGTAAACAAATGTAAATAGATAAATAAATGTCCTATAGTCAATCATTTAAAGGTTTCTCAGTGTAAAACTTCACTTTTAGATTGCCACTCTGTCCACACAAACTAAATCACACTACTATGTGATTCATCTACTGAAATGGCTATGCCATCTTCAGACTTGCTTTATAATTGCAAAAAGCCTCTTCTATTTGTGTGGTTCCCTCACTGCAATGCATTATTGATGCTTTTGATGGTGGCAGTAGGGATTTGGTCCAGCCAGCTTCACAAAATGAAGGGCATTTTCTTTTTACCTTATGTATATGTAATACTATGGACCCATTTGTCTCCTATTTTAGCTTGGCATTAGCATTCATATCAGCTTTTGGGGAATCTGTCTTTTCTAGGTGAAAAACGCCTTCCAGACATGCATTAGCAAGCTATCAGATATGGCTGGATCTGATTATTTTCCTTAATGATCTATATCACCAGACTGTTCCTAATTAACTTGCAGTGCAAGCTGTACTGACCTTAATGATTGTTTTTGCATACTAATAAGTATACTGTCGTACCATGCTTTCATTATGCAGGCTAGTCACATTTTGGCCAAGGCTTTCCTCCTGTCCTCAGCTATGGGACTCTGCTATGGAATAATCCGTAAGCTGTTCTCCCAGTATTGCGAAGCAGACAGTTTGTTGCTCATTTCTACCACTACTTCCCTCTGGTGCTAATTCTCCTACTTGAAAGCATGTTGTTTGCATCATAATCAAGGCTTCAAACTCTACTTAAGTTCCAATAGAACTGGCATTTTGAATGATGGCTTGCCACATACTTTATTTGCATGCATTAAAATGTATATGGGATAATGAAGGAGTAGAATTACCCTGGCAAAACTCATTTTGGTTAAATAGGATAGTAAGACAGTCTTGGGTTATTTTTAGTTAGTTAGTTAGTTAGTTAGTTAGTTAGTTAGTTAGTTAGTTAGTTAGTTAGTTAGTTACCACTGAGAAATAATCAAGTGTATTGACTCCTTAAAAGTTATATTTACATTAATGCACGCTGCTATACAAAATGTTTGTTTTGACAAATAGGTCTAATCTTACATCTCAGAAAAAGTGCTTGCACCATTGTACCCTAAAAGTACATGCATTAGCAAGCTATCAGATATGGCTGGATCTGATTATTTTCCTTAATGACCTATATCACCAGACTGTTCCTAATTAACTTGCAGTGCAAGCTGTACTAACCTTAATGATTGTTTTTGCATAATAATAATTATACTATCGTACCATGCTTTCATTATGCAGGCTAGTCACATTTTGGCCAAGGCTTTCCTCCTGTCCTCAGCTATGGGACTCTGCTATGGAATAATCCGTAAGCTGTTCTGCCAGTATTGCGAAGCAGACAGTTTGTTGCTCATTTCTACCACTACTTCCCTCTGGTGGTTCCCTCCAGCCAAAAAGATTTAGAATATTTACAGTTGTGCAACTGTAACCTTGAGTTAGAAAGCTGGCTATTGGAGAACTAAGTATATTCTCTTTTTACATTATAAAGATGAAACTGGAGTTAGCAAAGAATCATCCATTGCAACATTAGAAAGCAGGAAAAGGAGATCTGTAAAGAGATGAGTCAACGCTATAATGACATAAAACTGTCCTAGTAAAACAACCAAGTCCCTTTCTAACAACATAAATGAAACTGGGAGAACACTGGAATCACCCTAGTTACGAAATCAGGTAAGTAATTAATTCCAGTATTAGGCCAATGATGTAGCATATTCTAGTATTTCAATATTTTCTGTACAGAAATGCTTCTGAGGAAGACGGTATAGTCTTACTAACGTTGATAAAATGCTTCCTAAGGTTACCCTATGCAGATGGAGTTGTCATACAAAAATTTGTTTTCTAGAAAATAAATCATGTAGCCATCTCTAAGCTTTTTCTGTTTCACTAACTCGGTTTATTCAAGACAATTGCTCAGGAATAGTCAAACTGATTTTATAGAAATTCATTCTGTGTTTCTAGGAATAAAATATTAACTAAAACAGAAAACAGAAACCCAGCTTAATTCTGTTGTTAGGCTTCTGTTAAAAAATCAGTCATCTTGAGCTATTCTTATAATTAAAGATGTGCATTCATTGCTAAAATAACACTACTTATTCATTTTATATAGCCTTATTTCTTATTTTAAGAATTTTCAGTTAGAAGTGGCTTCCCTATTTTTATAAGGAATCCTCTTTATCCTGATGACCCATTATAACTTATATGCCATGCAAGTTTTACAGAATAGACCATTTTTATTCTTCTGTGATCCAGATAGCTTCATTCTCCCTAAATAAAGGTACTACTTGGCTTTTCCTAATGGAATTAGCATTTTATCAAAGAGGTTATCTGCCACTAAGTAAAGAAGCTTAATTCTAATCATGTTAACTGGGTGATTTTTATTAAGATTTTTAACTTACTAGAACAGAGTAAAAATCAGCTATTGATGAGAACTGGAAAGCACTGCACTTTAAAAAATGTTTCAGAATTCATATTGTTTGACTTCTGTTATCTCAACATGTACTCCAGGCCTGCATGTTCCCCAATAGCATGACAGTGTTAACTAAACTGATACTTATAAATGACATTGGATAAGCCCACTGAAGTCTGTTGCTTGATATCTTCCTTGGAGGAAACTTTCCTTTATTATCTGATCCAGCCACTGATAAATATAAACAGCAATGACTGTGGGCACTCCTGTCTTTGTCAACTACTGCAAGGAAAGATGGCAATTAAAGTTAGTAAAAAGTCTAGAGTAACAAAACAATCAAACTAGTTTCACACAAATTGTCAAGTAAAACATCAGTGAAATAAAACTCTGAGAACAAATTATTATTATTAATACAGTAGACTCTTATCCGGCCTCTCTTTAACCACCTTCTTTAACCGGTCATCAGATTTCTGCTGTAGTCCTAACAAAAGACAACAGAGAAGAACAACACTTCCACCAACTCTGAGCTAAATAATGACAGACATTTGAGTTTTAGACTTCATATTCATTAGAAAAATGTATACTAACACAAATCCCGTTATTCTAGCTGATTTATAACCTATATTATTATTTTGTATGCTTTTTCTGATTAACCAGCCATTCATTTATCCAGCCTAAGGTCCTGTCTCAGCAAGACCGGATAAGAGGGAGTCTGCCGTATTTTGCAAGTGTTAAACAGTCTTATAATATTTATTTATGAGGTAGTATGGCCATACTTTATTTTGACTATCCCTTTAGGACATTACCCATGTGGAAGTCCTTCCTTCTTTGAATACAGCAGATGTTATGTAGTTAGCAGTATTCTAATACTGACTGAATCTTCATTTGGCCTGCTTTTTTTCGTACATCTATGGCACCCACAAACATCTCCATATCTAAGTTGCTTGTATATTTATAGTGTCCAGCTTGGTCAATATAGCAGGAACTTCCTATTTTGGCAACATGTACCCTTCACAGAAAAAAATCCATATGATATTCTAATCTCACCAAAAAGTTAAATGTCTGAATATTTAAAATAATAATACTACAGGTAAAGAGATATAGTTATAAACAGATGTCAAGAAGTAAAAATGTAAAATAATTAAATGACCAATAAGCAAAACATCAGTTAAACGTTGACCAGCAAATGGGGAAATATGAGCTTGAGCAGTGCAAAGGCTGCAGAATAATTATCTTCCAGCAGGCATTTAGATTATTTGATATGGTGGCATCACATTTGTGATTACCTCTCTGGATCATTAAAGCTAGAAAAGCCATCACCATTACTCTGTAGTTTGCCAGGTAAGAGCTTTACCGTAGTTGGATTCAGAATGACACTCATAGGGGAAAATAAAAGGCAGATGCCATCGGCTACACCTGTCTGTGTTTCTTCTGCTGCCCTGCCACAAAAAGGTTACTCTATGGAGGCACCAGCTGTGGATATTAAGATGAATGCAGATAAACTCTTGGCTATGCTTGTAAGGGCCCCAGGGCCATTAGCCTAGTAACTCCTACGATCCTATAAAACTCACAGTATAGACTAAATGGACAGAAGCACAGGCTTCTAAAGGGTTTGTTAGGAGTATGAAGCTAGGAGATAGAAGCGACAGGCAGTTACGTTACCTACCTGATCCCATTGCAGGGAGGAACAAGTTGTACTTTTCCATCTATGGGCAAGTGACGTGACTAGGAAGGAGCTAAAAACATTGCTTGAGAATTTCATAGAAATTGAGAAAGGCCATTAAAGAACAGAATGCAGACTAATATTCTGTAAATGGCAAAGGAGAGAAGACAATGCACTGTATCATGTATTTAAATGGGTCCATATTACTTTGTCAAAGGTTCATTACTGTAAGTCTTCTTTCATCAAACCAAATACAGGGAAAGGAACAAATTGGGCATCAGAAATTTGCCTTTTTTCCCACTGTAATGCAGTCTTGGAGTTGGTATATATAGTTGGGAGGGGCTGTGGGGGGGTACAGCCTCACCACCTGGGTGGGTTTGCTATACTGTGCATTGTGTGATGTTCCGAATGCTGGGCAACTCATTCCTTTCCCTGGTTAAGTAGTTTGTTGTAGTGAACATTCGCTTTATTTGGTTCAATGTACAAAGGTTTGCAGTAATGAACCTTTGACAAAGTGATATAAACCCTATTAAACACCTTGCTGGAGAAGTGTACCTTACCTGGCTTTGCCATTAGTGGGTATGAAGGATCAACTTGGGTATTACAGACTTGCTTTGATATTGTAGCCTAAATTTTATTTATTTATTCCTTTGTTAATTGGGTAGATCACTGATCCATGCATCCACGTTGACCATTTTCAGGCTTAGCATGGGTGATGGGGGAAAAAACAGAAATGAAAATGACATTGTTACAAGGTGTGAACATGTCCTAGATACATAGTGAAAAGCTAGTAGTGTAATATTTTATACTTCTGATTAGCAGAGTATTTACAATATTTACAGTAATCAGCCAAATACAATTTTAACACTAGTTAATGGATGAAGGGAGAAATGGCAAGTGAAGGAAGTCTGATAAGGATTAAGACTGATAGTTGGTGAAGGGTGGGGAGAGATGGATGAAAAAAATCGGGCAATATCATAATGAGTAAGGTATGAAGGCGGAAAGGTTGTTAGGGTTGAATCTTACGGTGAAGAGGGGACATGTATGCAGTAATTATCAGTATACTGTCTGTATGAAGGAGAACAAGGATGGTAAGTGGCCGGTTTAGGCACTTAATAAATAAATATTTGGATTTATCATGCAGGACGTCAAAGAAAACAGCAGGAAAATCTTAGCCACACATCTAAGGAAAAAATCAAAGTTCAACAACCAAGTCAGTCAGTCCTATTGCTTTCAAATGACAGAGTTTTTTAAAGAAAGTATTTTCAAGATTCTACTGCAGAGATCATGTGAAGTATTCACAAAGATAAGCGATCATTTTATTTGGCTGTGTGCACTTTGTATAATGTGCAGTGATCATTGGTACAAAAAACAGCATATAGAAAGGGAGTTATTTTAAAGTACAGTTTGAGCATCATTCCCTGGCAACAATGTAACTAGTAAGTTGTTCACACTGTAAATTACAACAATCTTAAATACCACTAGATAGTAATGGATAACCATCAGTGTATCCTCGAACAGAAAATAGTCTTGCGGTCTTTTACATCTGTAGTCCACTGCCAGCTGGATAATCTTTTATGTGTGTTTTTTCTCTTTAGTAGGGAATGGTCAAATTTACCTTAGATAAAAGATGGTGGAATATCACAAGATACATCCTGAACTGGGAAATAAAAGGTTAGCATCCATCATGACTATTCAAAAATGTGAGGCCTGCAGTAGCAAAATTACCATTCAGGATAAATATCTTTGGATGCTGCTGATTCAAGCAGTAAAAAATGGTAGAATAAATTTATTAAGGCAGTCAGTAATAGTACAAAAGTTTATTCTTAAAAAAAAAGTGAAATAGAAATATGACTGACTACAAGCAAAGAGAGAATGTTATGGTTTTGAATCAGTAAAACATTATAATGAAGTAGAAATGCAGGCAATAAATTGAAAAGATACAGAAGATCGAATGTTTTGATAAAATATTGGCGGAATACTGACCAAAAGAAAGAGCCTAAATTGCTTCGGTCAATAAAACCAAATGGCAAAATAACAAAAACAAAAACTGTTGATGTGTATGTAAGAGCTAACACACAGTTGTTTAATATAAAAAGTAGCTACTCTGTTGTAAGTCCATCTACATCAAGTAAATGTGTGTAACCAAGTAATTTCATAATGTTGAAAAGGGATTCAGTCAAAGTGGATCCATTTCTTGCATGAACTCTTGTGCACTTTTGGGACAAAAACCTGTAGGCAAGAAGCTGGCCAAAAACACAAAATATGTGAACACCTTTCCCTGCTAGAATGACATTGAATTGAGCTCTGTTATTTAGGAGGCTAGTCCTGCCACTTTCAGATCCACTTAACCTAATTTTTTTCATAGGTGATACAGAGCCAGGGTCGATGAGTATTCCACAGACCCTGTTCATAGGTTAGTTTTAGGCTAACTGCCATTGTGGGTCATTTTAAGCCTAGCCAGTTATCCCATTTGAGAATCAAACTCTGCACCTTTTGTCTGTAAGGTAAACACCTTAACTATTATGTGAACCCCCAACCCTATACTAAATGTACCCTTCTCTTTTCGATAGGTTCCATGGGATCTTTTACATACACTTGATCTACTATCAACTCAGGCAGATGGGGCCTCAGTTTAACATCTCTTCCAAAGGGCAACACATTCAGGAATGCAGCACTCACCTTGTACTGCACTGCAGTGTCAGCAATTAATTTACCAGGTGTAGGAATAAAACCCACAGCCTTCTGCAACAAAAGTGAATGTGCTGTCAGTTGCAGCAATGAGGAATAGATGTATAAAACAAGCAATTGCTACAGTGTATACAGGAGTCCATTTAAAGTAGACTCATAAGTACATAAAGAATTTATATAGTTTATAGAAAAGTGGCATGTAGCTGTGGATCATAGAAGTAATACAGTGACAGTATTTTATAGACGTGTTAATTTACTATTGTTTTCTTCCTGTAAAGCCAAAAGAAATAACTGCTTATGAATTCTGGAAGGACCTGGGGAAAATATTTTTATTTAAGGTAAATAAAAAGAGGTCAAGTTTTTCTTGAGAATCTTCAGAGTAATCTGCTGTGTGCTTAAGGAAATGAAAAAGGGGTTAAGGTTTTCTTGAGAACTGCCAGAATAGTTTGCTGTGAGAGCATGTATAATATTCCCTAATTCACCCACCCTGTCTCGGTTCCTTTCTTAATCCCAGTGACTGCTGAGTAGTAAATTTGAATTCCAAACCTCCTCCTTTTGTTATCTTATTTGCTTCTACTAGTGATCACTGCAAGATCATATTGTGAAAGTCACCCCTTAAAATAATTAAACGACAGTTAACTACTCAGTCATATACTACCAACCATTAGTTGTACAGCTGGTACCCATAGTTTTAAACATTTTCCAACTTACTTTTAAAATGTTCATTTAGTATCAGTGCCTGTTAATGTCCTGCAAAAATGGCTGTAGATATAAATTTGTTTACTATGAAACCTTATTACAAAACTCAGCCCTTTAATGGCCATTTGATAAAGTTAGGTTTTCACTAGCAAGACACATGTATCTGAATCATATTGCTATAAAAGGAGGATCTTATTTTAGACTAGAGCCGTCTCTTTCTCAGAAATGTGTCCTTTTTGGCATGACCTTAAACATCTGTGAGACTTGTAAGTATATCCAGAATATTAGGGCAAAGCTCTCAGCAGCAGCCCCCCCAACACACACACCTTATAAGTATGTACTTAGATCTATCATTAACTATACAGAGATTTCAAAGACTACGTCCACATACATACACCTCATATTTACCTTAAAATTCCATGAGTTCAGTATAACCAAAACATCATGCATACAATACACAATACAGACCTTCCAGTGCTCCCAGTAAATCACACATATGCTGTCACCATACCATGAGGAAGGAAAAATAACATATGTGGGATTAGAAATGAGCAAAAGTCAGACTGAACATGCCAAAAAAAAAACTGACGTGATCTGGCAACCCAAAAACGTTATAGTAATTGAAGATTCCATCATTTGTAAAACAGGCACATACCTTGCTAGATCTTGTAAGGAAATTTTGACAGTGTCATACCTTCATAAGGCAAAAATTACCAATATTTCAATTAGGTTAACAGGATTAGGGATGTTTATGACATGGGCAGTGTTCACTTTGGTGTGAACCATCTAGGAAGGCCGTGCCACTTATATAGCAGAATATAGTAGGATTGTTCTCTCTATCAGCTGACAAGTTATAAGGGTATGGTGAGATTGCCTTTTCTGCAGGTCTACAATTTGTTACTCAACAAATTGTATGTGATCAAGTTATGAAACAGTGATGCTGCTGGTTCGCATCATCTTTCTTCTTGTTTCAGTGGGGGAGCACAACGTGTTTTAGTGATATAAATGTTTTCCCCATACTGGGTATTTCTATTTTCCCCACATTCTGTGTGACTGTAGAATTAGTATATATATATATATATATATATATAAGTAAAATGGGTGTGAGAATAAACATTCTTACATGGAGGGGTGCAGAAAGTTTGTGCTGCTTGCAAAAAAAAAAAAAAAAAGAGTGTTTTGCAGATGTTTTTCAGGGAGTTGTGCAGCTGACCACTTGTAATCAAATGCATTGGCTGTTGGAGGAGTAAGAACTGAGGAGTCATAGCAGAACACGAAAATGTATTGAACATCCTAGTGAACATGAGAAAAACACACCTGCGTAGACAAATGGTACCAGAATACCATGAAAAAATTTTTGCATTTATTTAGTGGCTAAGGACATAGTGACACATACAGGGAATGAAGTGTCTGTCACCCAGGAGTGAGATATGCAAACAGCCAAAGTACTCTGCACATTTGCACTTCAAGGGATCTACCTGTCTCCCCATGAGGTACAATTAATTGAGAAGTTTTACATCCCAGTAGTGTCTATTTATGGCTGCTTCAAATTCTTAAAAAAAGTAAAATATAAAAGTTTAAAAAATCTGTGATTTAGAAAGTTTCCTCTACAAGTAGACTGTTGAAATGTGTAATATCCATATCATTACTAAAACTGTAATTAAAAATCCAAAGACTTTTGACAATTCAAGGGCACATCTGTTTTATTGTTGCATACACACTGAGATAGGTGATTGCATATCCGTATTTGAAAATTAGCACCTAAAAGCCAGATGCTAACAAAAAACATTTAGAAGTAGAAATGTTTCTGTTCCAGAATCAATGTCGGTGATATTCAGTATAACAGCACTGGAGTGTAATGTGTATTGCTCAGGTCTGTACTGAATGTGACAATTTCCTGGATAAATTCCAGGATATAAATAAATCAACAAAAGTGCTGTGCTGTCCTTGCAGGCGATTTTAACTACGCATACACTGACTGGGTAAATTCCGCAATGTTAAATAGAGATGCCCAAATATTAATTAACTCTGTTAATCAAAACAGTTTGGATTGAATAGAATGTATTCCAAGTAAGGATATCAATAACCTAGACGACCTATATAAAATCCCAGTATCATTCATGTACCACTCATGGTTATTCCCTATGCGTCACCCTAAGTAATAAACATAGATCAAGATGTAATCATCTTTAATGTACGAGTTAAATCAAATGCTGCCTACATGGCACAGAGGACAAAATTCTTACTGCAGTTAAGGCAGCTGGGGTTTGATTAGTCACCCTTGCACTGTAGGAGGCAGGGAGGAGGAGGAGTGAATAGGCATGACCCATTCAGTTTACTCATGGTGGTTCAGAGGGATGCATGCACTTTTGGGCACAATGAGTAGTGAGATTTCCTTGGAGTATTCTGGAGAAATTATGACCCATGCTTTAGAGTGAAAACCGAGCTGTCTAAGAGGACACACCCTTTTTGTAAATGAGTAGATGACCTTTTTCTGTAGTCCACGGCAGAGCCCCTTCCCAGAACGTCAAAGGATGTGTGCAGGGAATAGGACAGCTGGAAAAAAAGATCTTAAACCACCTCTGATGGCTTCTGAATGATGATCTTTCCCAGTCAAACATCACTGAAGTGGTGGGGAATGAATGGCTGATGATCAACAAATAGTGGCGGGATAGAGGAGAAATATGAGTAAAACCAAACTCAATCACCAGTGAGTAATGCTTCTGAGCCTTACCAGGAAAGAGTGCTATGCAAAAAATGGCATGCTTCTGAATGCTTTTTTATGTGGAGGGGCTCTTTTATGGCTACCTGCAGCCACCCAATGGCTTCTTTACTGGACTCATCTAACCCTCCTTTGGGCTTTCCCAGCTCACATCTAGGGCTGGTGAGGAAATCAAAGAACCCCATTTTAGTGTCACACTGCTGTCTGGGCGTGTTTTTGCAGAGACATTTCCTGCCCCTATTCACTTTTATCCCATACCCAGGGGCAGGTGAGCAATGGACTGTTTGCATATTGGCAACAACTCTAGATGTGCCTCAGCTATTAGCTGTGCCCCCCCCCCAGTACAACATCCCATTACAAATCCCCAGCCTTCATCTGATATCTGTGAGCGTGTGTCCAAGAGATTGGCCATCCTCCCTTGCCTGTACTATCATGCAGTGGAGACACTGCTGAATCCCAGGTCACCTGAGCTGTAGTCAGGGCTTTATTGTGCCACGAGTGCATGTTCATACTTCTGAAAACTGACTGGCATACTGTCCTCAATTACCTAAATAAATCTGCTTATGAGACTATAAATGGTATTGTCAACTTCTGTATTTATGAACACATAACACTAAGATACAAATGTAAAGGCAAATTAAAACAAAAATAACTTTGGTGGACTTACAAAATAAATGAAATGCACCACTGAAAGACTTGATACTTAGCTGTCAGAAATATCATTAGTCATAAAAACAAACATAAAAATAAAACACAGAAACCTTTCAAATCAAATCTACCACATCTAAACATGAACACAGCTTAGTCTCTAGGGTTGAAAGCAGTAATGAAACATGATCCTGTTAGTTAAATCGGTGAACTGATAGAGATCATTGTGAATGTACCTGTGTCAATATACAAAGAGGTGATCAACCACCTGCAGGAGTCGGTGAATATGCTTGCAAGAAATGTCATACAAACTTAACAAGTAAAGTTATATGGCAGAGTGGAAAAGACACGAGGAGCCGTCCTTAATATAACTAGAAGTAATGTAACTGTTGCCACGGGAAAAAAGGCTGTTATTGATAGAAAATTGTGCAGAGATGCAACATGTCCTGCGTTAATGTGCTATATTGTGCTGCTGTGCCATTTTGTGTTTCATAGTCATCCACTTTCTCCAAAGGATAACATCTCATTATCTGGGAATCTGCATCCCAGCTGAAAAAAGCATCTCAGCAGAGTACCTACCACCTGCAGTAGTAATGTGTACCATATTTACTAGGAAGAATGCATAAAAACACTGGTAACCCCTCCCAAAAGCACAAACACACACACATAATACACACACACACACACACACACTTACAAATTCACAATAACCATCCACACACAGGTACGCATGTACTCACACACACACAGTCTTAGTACTTTCACACTTGTATCTAGACACACATACGTATATTTATTTATATGTGTGTGTGTGTGTGTGTGTGTGTGAGTGTGTGTGTATATATATATATATATATATATATATATATATATATGCATGTATGTATATTTATATATGAGTTTATAATAAATAATCACCGAGTTTGATCAAAACACAAACTATCTAACAAACTCACCAGCGATTACCATTAATTGCTACTAAAATCATTGCAAAAAAGTAATTGAAAATGTAAACCAATAATTTACATTTGTGATTATGAAAAGTAATACAAAACAACAGCTTTTTACATGGGAGGCTTCTCCCCCACACCCCTAGAAATTAAATATATTTATTCCAGGGTCACACAAACCTGTAAAAAGTTCAAAAACCCTTGAATTATATAACTGTCAGTATAATGAACTTCAACCATTACATTATTTAACAAACTGTACCAGAAAAAACATCACTGTTTCACCATATAATAAAATACGTGTAGCAATAACTTGTATAGGACTCATACATATGTTTGTGTACATACACACACACACACACCACTAATTGCTTACATCAGTTTTCTGTGCAGGGTGAATCAGATCCACTTCAGCCTGCACAAATTCCCACCATTGAAACGCACAGGTATGCATGACGAGATTACCACTCACAGTTAAACATTTGTATCCTTTCCTGACGAGCACTTGCATGGTTCAGGAGTCTATGAATACCATCCTGTCCAGTTCTTCTAACAGGTCAGGGTGTTTCACATACTTCACCCACAGACTACCATATTTGCATGTAGCACTGTCAATCTCGCTGCCTATAAGAGCTCACATGTACTTAAGCTAATGGAGATGGTGCCTTGCACTCATATTGCATGCTTTATTTGCTGACTATGAATTTTAGCCAAAAAAAATGAAGTTCAGTGGGACCAGACAACATACTTCATAATTTTGAATAAAAAAAAATCTCAGAAAACCTAACTAAGCACTGTGGGAGGGCTCACTCTCTGGCACACCATCACAGATCCCTGGTGGAGCTTGGGGACTCATGATGGGATGTTGTACTGTAGGGGACCAGGGGATTCATCAAACTTCCCAGCACAAGCTATACTTCTCATGTTAGGAAGACCCTTCTCCCTCGATATGCCCATTTGCAATTCAGAAACATGTTAGCCATGACAAGGTAAGGCCTCATTATTGACTAATTTGCGTGCTTCTTGAATCACAGTTACTACTGTGACATGCATATCATGGCTAATCTGCATATCACAGTAATATCCTGCTGCTTGGGTTGGCAGTGGCATCACCACCACCTCTCACACAGCAAAACACAAAACATGTACACACACACCCACACACCACAGTCCCTGTACCCGTCCCTACCCTGTCTGCCCTCCTGTGGCTCCCGCACCCATGCAGAACTCTGTTGCTGTTACAGCACATATCTATTAAGCCCAGGTTGTTTAGTGTTTTATGTCATCCCCATTCTCCATTACAGTATTGGTGCTAATACTTCACTTTAAAGCATCATCCTTGGTGGTCTATTTATTTCCACCACCCCCGATCCCCATTACTGTGTTGGTGCTGTTATGACACTTTTCAAAATAATCGCTGGTGTCCTGTAGCCCCCACAACCCCTACTACTATTGATGCCATAATGGCAGTTTACAAAGTAAGCCCGGTGTCTAGTGCATCTCCCACCATCTGATTCCCCATACTACCGTTAGTGCCTTAACAGCACTTTAAAAGTAAACCCTTATGTCTAGTACATCCCCCTGCCCAATTCCTGTTTTGCTGTTAGTGCTGTTGTGTCACTTTAAAAGTAAACTGTGGTCTCTAGTGGTTCCCCCCACCATTTTCATGTTTGGTGGTTGAACAATACTGTGATGTGATAGGGATGGCTGTGCTGGACTACACTGTCAAATGATTATTGAATTAGTTAGCCATGAAGATACCTTCCTGGATGCAACTCCGGGGAGAGACCACAAACCTTATTAGGATATGCCTTTCCACCTGGAATAACTCAGTAGTGTTCAGCACAGCTATAGAACAGCCCTTTGTGGTATTGTATATCTTTGTGTTAGGAATCGTGTAACGCCATGTCAGGACAGTTACTAAATCACAACCTTCTGCACCAAAATCAAATGTGCCACCTGTTGCACCGACACTGACCAACACAGCTTTGAAATTCTTTACTCTGCAGCTTCCAGCATGGAACCTAAGGAGTGGTCTGTATGAATGTGCAGCTCCCAGCTTGGAGCACAAGGACGGACTGTAATCCTTAGTGATTAACAAAAAAATAATAATAAAATTAAAGGAGACTTGTCAGTTGGTCTGGAGGTTTAAAGGACTTGCCTGCCCTTAATTATTAAGGTTCAGGGTTTGACTCTGAACAGAGTCACTTAACAAGACAGTGCCACTTATTGGGGCATTACAACACACACACACACACACACACACACACATATATATATATATATATATATATATATATATATATACACACACACACACACACACACACACACACACACACACACATAACTTAACATACAAGGACATATCTGTAGTGTAGTGTGATATGTTTGATTGCGGGTGGAAGCTGTGTGTATGTGTGTGCTGTATGTGTTAGATGTTCGGGATTTTAAATTTTGCGCTTGTGTAGTTTCGGTATTTAGGGGTTTCAGGTTTATAGTCTCGAGCTTTTGAAATTCGGTATTTCAAAAGTTCGAGATTATGTAGTGAACCCTTATACCTCTAAAGGAAAGAGCACCTGTTCACTCACCAGAACTAATCCATGCTGAATATCCTGCATCTCCCCCGATCCTGTTGCCCTGTTTAGATGATGTACATTACCAGCCACTAAATCTCCCTTGTGGGTTTACAGGATGTTGTTCTACTGATGATGTTTCTGTGACTTATGGAGTTAAGGAAGTTTTCCCATGGAGTCCTAATGCTTGCTGTGTTTATGGAAGGGAACCTTCATTTTTTATTTACTTACCACAATATTCTTTTTTTTATTTGTATAGCAAATATGGACCCCTCAGCCAACATGAGCCCTAGGCAGCTGCACTGTTTTTTTTCTGTCTTGCATACTGAAGGCTACATAGAACATATATTTTCAGTGGTATGCAGGATTTATATTTATAAGGACTTTAATTTTATAAAACCAGAGACATTCCATATGCATGCCATTTGTGTTTTAGTTTTTTAAGCAGTTCCATAAAGAAATGTAACTCAGTTAATTTGTTTTTACCAAACACAATCAAATACATTTAATTTAAATGAATTGTTTCTAAATTTCTAATATGAACAGTTAAGAAATGCATCACTTAGTATGACCGTGCAGGCCTTGTAGGCCTTGTAATTAAATTATCAGGTTACAGTGGGAGTAATGAGACCTGTAATTTCATTGATTTATTTGAATATACTTGAGATGGCTAGAAAGGTGCTTGGTGTGACATCTGGAAAGAGGAAGGAGAACAAGGAGACCTGGTGGTGGAATGAAGAAGTACAGGAAAGTATACAGAGAAAGAGGTTGGCGAAAAAGAAGTGGGATTGTCAGAGAGATGAAGAAAGTAGACAAGAGTATAAGGAGATGAGGTGCATGGCAAAGAGAGAGGTGGCGAAGGCTAAGGATAAGACGTATGAAGAGTTGTATGAAAGGTTGGACACTAAGGAGGGAGTAAAGGACCTGTACCGATTGGCTAGACAGAGGGACCCAGCTAGTAAAGATGTACAGCAGGTAAGGGTGATAAAGGATAATGAGGGAAACGTACTCACAAGCGAGGAGAGTGCGTTGAGCAGATGGAAAGAGTACTTTGAGGGGCTGATGAATGAAGAGAATGAGAGGGAGAGAAGGTTGGATGATGTGCGGATAGTGAATCATGAAGTGCAGTGGATTAGCAAGGAGGAAGTAAGGATAGCTATAAAGAGGATGAAGAATGGAAAGGCTGTTGGTCCAAATGACATACCTGTAGAAGCATGGAGGTGTTTAGGTGAAATGGCAGTGGAGTTTTTAACTAGATTGTTTAATGAAATCTTGGAAAGTGAGAGGATGCCTGAGGAATGGAGAAAAAGTGTTTTGGTACCGATTTTTAAGAATAAGGGTGATGTACAGAGCTGTAGTAACTACAGAGGGATTAAATTGATCAGTCACAGCATGAAGTTATGGGAAAGGGTAGTGGAAGCTAGGTTAAGAAGGGAGGTGATGATTAGTGATCAATAGTATGGTTTCCTGCCAGGAAATAGCACTACAGATGCGATGTTTGCTCTGAGAGTGTTGATGGAGAAGTGCAGAGAAGGTCAGAAGGAGTTGCAGTGTGTCTTTGTGGACTTAGAGAAAGCATATGACAGGGTGCCTAGAGAGGAGTTGTGGTATTGTATGAGGAAGTCGGGAGTGTCAGAGAAGTATGTAAAAGTGGTACAGGATATGTACGAGGGTAGTGTGACAGCGGTCAGGTCTGCGGTGGGAGTGACGGATGCATTTAAGGTGGAGGTGGGATTACATCAAGGATCAGCTCTGAGCCCTTTCTTATTTGCAATGGTGTTGGACAGGTTGACAGACGAGATCAGACAGGAGTCCTCGTGGACTATGATGTTTGCAGATGACATTGTGATCTGTAGTGAGAGTAGGGAACAAGTGGAGGAGACCCTGGAGAAGTGGAGATATGCTCTAGAGAGAAGAGGAATGAAGGGCAGCAGGACTAAGACAGAATATATGTGTGTGAATGAGAGGGAGGATAGAGGAATGGTGAGGATGCAGGGAGTAGAGGTGGTGAAGGTGGATGAGTTTAAATACTTGAGATCAACAGTACAGAGTAATAGTGAGTGTGGAAGAGAGGTGAAGAAGAGAGTACAGGCAGGATGGAGTGGGTGGAGAAGAGTGTCAGGAGTGATTTGTGACAGACGAGTACCAGTAAGAGTGAAAGGGAAGGTCTACAAGAGGGTAGTGAGACCAGCTATGTTATATGGGTTGGAGACAGTGGCATTGACAAAAAGGCAGGAGTCAGAGCTTGAAGTGGCAGAGTTGAAGATGTTAAGATTTGCACTGGGTGTGACGAGGATGGACAGGATTAGGAATAAGTATATTAGAGGGTCAGCCCAGGTTGGAAGGTTTGGAGACAAAGCCAGAGAGGCAAGATTATGTTGGTTTGGACATGTGCTGAGGAGGGATGAGAGTATATTGGGAAAAACATGCTAAGGATGAAGCTGCCAGGTAACAGGAAAAGAGGAAGGCCTAAGATAAGGTTTATGGATGTGGTAAGAGAGGACATGCAGGTGGTTGGTGTGACAGAGCAAGATGCAGAGGACAGGAAGAAATGGAAACAGTTGATCCGCTGTGGCGACCCCTAATGGGAGCAGCCAAAAGAAGAAGAATTTGAATATACTTGATTTCAGCAGAATGAGTGAAAATCAAAGTCATTTGGTAAGACCCAGTGTATACTGAGCACGTCATACCAAAGGGATGAACTACAAACTAAGATTGCAGTATAAATTGTATTGTGTAGCACTATGGAAAATAAGGTACTTGCAGTCTATCACATTTTAATACAATACTATGGCACAGGATTATACATTTTGCCACAATTATTGCATGGAACTTCACCATCTGGATATGTTTTATAAAATTAGTTAATCTGATAGTATATATAGCCAACACATACATGTGTGTGCCCATATCCACACTGTATAGAAAATAATAGCTGATGCAACATTTGTAGATACCACTGATTTAAGAAAGTAGGCTTAGCATGGAAAAAACCTACTGGAAGCATTTTAGGCACCACCAAGAGGCTGTCAAATAAGAAGCAAGGTAGAAGAGTATTACAAATGATGAAGGAGACATACAGTGTTTTAGAGGCTGCACAGCATAGTACTGAAGAGAGATGGCCTAAACTCAATGAAGTCTTTGGGGCAGAGAGCCAATTCTTACAACATTCCTCTCTGCTGCAGTTATTTGGATATACTAGTAATAATATATATACACACACACAGTGGCACAGTGGATAGCAATGTAGCCTCACAGCAAGAGGCTCCCTGGTTTGATTCTCAGTTGGGGTGCCTTCTGTGCAGAGTCTGCATGTCCTATCTGTGTTTGCATGGTTTTCCTCAAGGTGCTCTCATTTCCTCCCTCATTCTAAAGACATCCAGTAGGTGGATTGGACAGTCTAAACTGGCCATAGGGGTGTGTGTGTGTGTGTGTGTGTGTGTGTGTGTGTGTGTGTGTGTGTGTGTGTGTGTGTGTGTGTGTGTGTGTGTGTGTGTGTGTTCGTTCTACCATGGTAGGGCTATCCACCCAGTGATATAAACCTTGACTGTAGATGATTGTCACTGTTGCCGTGACACCCACGACCCCATATGCAAAAAAGGTAAACAGGGGTTGTGGATGGATATGGAGATATATAGATAGACAGATAGCTATAGATATATACATTCATTTTTCTCATTCATTCCTTCATTTGTATTTAGTAATCAGAGTAAAGCACTAATCCACATGGACCTTTTTCACACTCAAACTAGGTGTACTGTATAGTTAAGTGACTTACTCAGAGAAACTCAACAGACAGAGGCTGAGAGAATTAAATCCTGGACCAGATGAGGCAGCTGGTTAACATATCCTAGCCTTTATCCTCTGTGTTAACTGCAAGGTATTCACTTTTTTCATGTTCTGCATAATCAATTTTTCTGTACCAGTTTGTATTGATTTATTTATGACCTGCAAATACTAATAGTATTGGAGATGTATACAGCATAGGATGACATAGGGATTTATGCCATTAACTGAGGTATTTAATTATTTCTATTGTTTCACTGAAGGTGTCAGTCATGGTGAATAATGCAACACATTTTTCCTAAATATGTATCTATTACATTAATGTGACCAGCTGCAGTACTTTTGCATTTAGTTAAGAAGTTATCTGTAAAGGTGTGGAGCTGCTGACATGGAGCATAAATAGCAGTCTGTAAGGGTGTGAATCTCCCAGCATGGAGCATAATGAGTGATCAGTAAAGGTTTGCATCTGCCAGCATGGAGCATAAGGAGTGATCTGTAAGGGTATGCAGCTCCTAGCATGGAGCATAAGGAGTAATCTCTAAGGGTGTGAAACATAAGGAGCAATCAGTAAAGTTGTGCAGCTCCCAGCAGGGAGCATAAGGAGTGATCTGTGAGGGTGTGCAACATAAGGAGTAATCTGTAAAGGTGTGCAGCTCCCAGCATGGAACATAAGGAGGGATCAATAAGGGTATGCAGCTTCCAGCATGAAGCATAAGGAGTGATCTGTAAGGGTGTGCAACTCCCAGCATGTTGGTACTGGGCTATCTGCCCGAAGGCATATATTAGCCCAGCCACATTGTGCGGTATTCACCGCCCCTTAAGTAGTTCCCTAGACCCTTGTCCTAGCAGCTAGTACCCTTGGCCCCTATCTAGTAGTGCTGCTGGTGTCATCCCCGGTGTGAACTTTCTGTTACCCATCCACTCATCAAGGTTCCTCTTGAAGAGTGATACTGAGGGGCTCTGTCTTATGTAGCTTGGGACCCTGTTCCATAGTAAGGGAAGTCTCTGCGAAGGGAATTTATCCCTCCAGCATGTTCTATTCATTGTTGTGTTGAGGTTTATATCCCTAGAGCATGTAGCTTGAGTAGATTTGGTTTTGCTAAGATGGAGCATGTTCAACAATTCTGGGTTGGACATGGCTCTGTACGTTAGACAGAGATCGCCTCTGAGAAAGCGGTATGCAACAGAGAACAATCTTAGCTTTTTCAATCGTGCTGCATAGGGCAACTGTTTGAGGCCAGTAATCCTCTTGGTTAGGTACCTTTGTGGTCTCTCCAGCTGCTGGAGATGTGTAGCCAGGTACATTCCAATTGGTGCATTGTACTCAATAATGGGTCTGATGAGGGAAGAGTAGAGGGGCACCATTACATCCTTAGATCTTGATGCGAACCCTTTCGTGATCAGATGGGTCACATAGAAGGATTTTCTAACCACCTTGGCAACATGGTTATCAAAGGAAAGCTGACTATCTACTTGGGTCCCTAGATCCCTTATTTCTTCTTCAGATTTCAGGGGATTACCTCCTATGTTGTAGTTTGCAGGTACTCTGTTTTTTCCAAAGGGGATTACTACGCAATTTTTGCATTTAGCTTGAGACCATGGCTTTGACACCATGCATCAGTCTCATTTAGGCCCTTCTGGAGGATCTCCAAGTCGGCCGGAGACTCTATTATAGCACCCAGTTTGCAGTCGTCCACAAACTTGGACAGCCACAGCCCTTCCGTGCTTGCCTGTACTTCTGAGAAGTATATGCCAACCAGGAGGGGCCCCAGGACAGAGCCCTGAGGCACACCACTCGTTACTGGTCTGGATTCGGACATAGATCACGCTACTCTTACTTTATGGGATCTGTCTGAGAGCCAGTTTGTGATCCATCTTGTGACGTAAGGGTTTATGCCCAGGCTGGTGAGCTTATCAATAATACCTGAATGGGGAATGGTGTCAAATGCTTTAGCAAGGTCAAGGTAAGCCTTGTGTACCTCCTTTCCGTTATCTATAGCCTGAGTAACTGTCTCAAAGAAATCCACCAGGTTCAGGAGGCATGATCTGCCCTTGACGAAGCCGAACTGTGTGGGGTCCAGCGACTGGAGGTTCCCAATCTCTCCATTTATGAGTTCCATAATGATTCGCTCCATAGCCTTACAGATCAGACTGGTCAGGCTTATTGGTCAGTAGCTCCCAGGGTCAGTTGTGGCCCCACCCTTGTGTAGCGGGACCACCACTGCCATGCGCCATTCTGTGGGCACATATCCCGTGGAGAGGCTGAGACTGAACAGGGTATTAAGATGCGGGGTTAATTCCTTTTGGAGCTCGTGTATGACACAGCCTGGGACACCATCTGGTCCCATGGAGGCAGTGTTTTTAGCTTTAGATAGAGCCTTGTTAACCAATGTATCAGTAATAATTGGACTTGCATAATCCCGTAGAATAGTAATAGGCCCTGTAGGTGGTGAGAGGGGGAGAAATTTGCACTGAACCTGTCAGCCAAGATGTTGGCAATGTCCGAAGGGTCAGTGTATTTTGTTCCATTTTGTACTAGCAAAGAACAGACCTGAGCGTTGCCATTTAGGTTTTTGACGTAGCCATAGAAGGCCTTATGGTTATCCTTGGCATCCTTGGCAACTTTCTTTTCAAAATTAGCTTTAGTTGACTTGATGAGGGCCCTCAATTTCTTACTAATGCTGATCAGGGATGATTTTTCTACTTGAGATTTGGCCTTTTTTTGTATAAGTCTCCTCCTTTTATTGTAAAGTTTGCTTATGGCCGGGGTCCACCAGACTGGTTTCTTCTTGCTTGAGGAAGGAGTCTTGGTTTTATTTGGGATAGCACGGTCCATGCAATCCTGAAGATGCATATAGAGTGCCTTGGTGTAGGATTCCGCATCCTGGATATCATTATCCTTCTGCAAGAGAATAGTAAAGTTTTCCACTTCGGATGCAAGTAGTTTGAAGTTTGCTTTGGAAAGGTTTTTGACTATGGTTTCTTTGATTGGGGGAGGTGGAGGAGTGAGGATGTCCAGGGTTATCAGTTTGTGGTCGGATCTGACCAAGGAGGGGGTGATAACGGGTGTGGTACAATGGGCACCCATATTTATGATGATTAAATCCAATATGTTGTCCCCTCTATTGGGGGAACATACTAGTTGTTCAAGGGCATTTGAATTTATAAATTCTATGAATCGCTGAGCATAGGAGTTGGAACATTGGTAGTTCGCCCAGTCTGTACCAGGGTAGTTGAAATCACCCAAGATTATGGTGTTAGGTAGGACCTTTATATTTTCCAATGTCTCAAGGAATGCAGAGTGAGCATCTTGGGACATGGTGGGTGATCTACACCCGGCTATGACTTGAAATGTGGTTTTGCCTGCTGATAGTTGCGCATGGATGATCTCTGGGGCATCATGCTGCGCTACTAACCTGGAGATATGGGTATCCTTGATGAATATGGATACACCTCTGCCCTTTGTACTGCGATCCGGTAACTGAGGCCAGAAGGTATGATATGAATTGTAACCTGGCAGTGCTGGGGTGCTCTCTTGAGCCTTGAACCAGGTTTCCGTCACTGCACAAACATCAATTTTCTCCATGCTGAGGAGAGCATCGAGTGTGTGCATTTTGAGGTTCAGACTTCTGGCATAAGGAGTGATCTGTAATAGTGTGCAGCTCCTAGTGTGCAGCATAAGGAACGATCTGTAAGGTTGTGCAGCTCATACTATGGAGCAGAAAGAGTAATCTGTAAAGGTGTACAGCTCCCAGCATGGTTCTTAAGGAGCAATCTGTAAGGGTGTGCAGCATAAGGAGCAATCTGTAAGGGCATACAGCTCCCATCATGGAACATATGGAATGATCTGTAAGGGTGTGCATCTCCCAACAGGGAGCATAAGGAGTAATCTGTAAGGGCATGCAGCACCCAGCATGGACTGTAAGGAACAATCTGTAGAGATGTGCAGCTCTCAGCAGGGATTGTAAGGAGCAATCTATAAGGGTGTGCAGCTCCCAGCAAGGAGCATAAGAAGCAATCTGTAAGGGTGTGCAGCTCCCAGCATGAGGCATAAGGAGTGATCTGTAAGGGTGTACAGCTCCTAGTCTGGAGCATAAGGAGCAATCTGTAAGGGTGTACAGCATAAGGAATAATCTGTAAGGGCATGCAGCTGCCAGCATGGAGCATAAAGAGCAATCTGTAAGGGTGTGCAGCATAAGGAGCAATCTGTAAGGGCATGCAGCTATCAGCATGGAGCATAAGGAGCAATCTGTAAGGGTGTGCAACTCCCATCAGGGAGCATAAGGAGTAATCTGTAAGGACATGCAGCTCCCAACCTGGAGTGTAAGGAGGGAACTATAAGGGTGTGAAACTCCCAGCATGAAACATAGAGTGATCTATAAGGATGTGCAGCTCCCAGCACATAGCATAAGGAATGATCAGTAATGGTGTGCAGACCCCAACAGGGAGCATAAGGAGCAATCTGTAAGGGTGTGCAGCTCTCAGCACAGAGCATAAAGAACAATCTCTAAGGGTGTACAGCTCACAGCACAGAGCATAACAATCTCTAAGGATGTGCAGCTCCCAGCACGGAGCATAAGGAGCGATCTCCAAGGGTGTGCAGCTCACAGCACAGAGCATAACAATCTCTAAGGATGTGCAGCTCCCAGCACGGAGCATAAGGAGCGATCTCCAAGGGTGTGTAGCTCCCAGCAGGAGTATAAGGAGCAGTGGAGCAATGCTCCCCACCAGCACCATTTATTTGCTGCAACAAGAAGTGGTATAGAATACAATTTTTTTATCAACCATGCTACTGGGTGTGAGCATGTTTACTGAACCAGTTGGTGATTAAATACTAACTGTGTGTTGTTTAGGATGAGGGCTCAGAAATATAAATTGTGTCCATAAATAATGAGAATTCTCTCCAAGAAGATCTAATCTTATCTCCTGATAAACTGCTAAGGTTAGCAAAAGCATAAGAGACTTTTCGTAACAAACACTTTATTTTGTGTTGTATGAAACAGAATTTTGACTAATGGAAAACAGTCCTAATTTTTTACATTTTACACTAATCCCACATGCAGATCAAGCAGTGTAGTTCTTATGCTAAATAAAGTACACCTTCCTGTACTTAGATGATTTGTGATCTGGGGGACTATAGGAGCAGTACTTTTCAGAAATATACTGGCCGGGTTTTGATTATATGTATTGTATGCTATGGCATACATCTGTAAGTACACAAACAAGAAAATAATGACCTGAGTGATACCATGGTGCAAAGATAATTAAAAAGATAAACAACAAATATTCAACCCTAACTGTATGAGTATATTTGTCAGGTATCTATAAAATATTGCTGTTATTAGGTTATTTTCTTTTCCATAGGAGTTCCAGAAATATTTTAATTCAGTGTCATTTAATGTGCATATAAATCCATCCATAGAATTCATGTCACACCAAATTTCTATTCTATTCATTACACACTGTTTAAAACTGGAGTTTATAGAACAAGCTATTGACTGGTCAGCACTTCTGTGAACATGAATTCTTTTGCATATTTCTAAAGTTAATATTCATTTAAAGACTATTTCACATGGAAATTATTCTAAAATAATGTAAGCATAACCCAGATATTTGAAGTGAAAATCCCCCTTGTTGTAAGTAAGGCATTGGTATTGCCTGATAACAAATTTATGCCATTTTTAATTATTGTTGGAAATGCAGTGGTCTCTTGTGTTCTCTCTCTAAACCAGTTATGTGGTTCATTCTCCAAAATACAACGCTTACCATCAACTAATAAGTTTAAATAATAAAAATCTGGTAGCCTTCAGAAGAACCACAGAAAGATTTACGTGTCTAGCTACCTTCTTGTGCAGCTTTCTTATCTTTTTTATTTCCATTTTCTCTGTGGTAGAAATAATTAAAGTTTGACACTATAACAGGAACAGGCAGTGCAATAGTTAGTACTCCAGCAATTGCACATATACTGCCCACTATTTTCCCACCAATAGTCACAGGTTTCATATCACCATACCCAACTGTAGTCATAGTAATTATAGCCCACCAGAAGGCATCAGGGATACTTTGAAACTGGCTTGTAGGGTCATCTATATCAGCAAAGTAAACAGCACTAGAGAAAAAAATTACACTGATAAACAGGAAGAAAATAAGCATGCCAAGCTCTTTCAGGCTTGCTTTGAGAGTCTGTCCAAGTATCTGCAAACCTTTTGAGTACCTAGAGAGCTTGAAGATACGAAATATTCTGAGCACTCTAATTATCCTTAGAAAAGCAAAAGACATAACCTGTTGGCCAGCCTTCTCCTTGGTCATGTCAATACAAAGTGTTATATAATAAGGTAACATGGACACGATATCAATAATATTCATTATGTCCTTACAGAAGGCAACTTTGCTAGGACATGCAAAAAGGCGAACAAGAAATTCATATGAAAACCACGCAATGCAGATACTTTCAATGATGAAAAATGGGTTAGAAAACATATACTGACTATTTTGGTTTGTCATTAAAATGTTCTCGGCCTCATTTGCTGGTGTTGACGCAAAACTCTGTTCATTTCGTAAATCTGGCACTGTTTCCAAACAAAAGATAGCAATAGAAATTACTATAACTAAAATAGAAACTACTGCTATCACTTTTGCAATCTTAGAACTTTCTGGATGCTCATGTAGGAGCCATAATTGATATTTGAATTCATTTTGCGGCATGAGTTTTTCTTTTTCTTTAAAATAGCCTTCATCTGCTTTAAACTTTGTCACCACTTCCTCCCCAAGCTCGTAAAACTCCAGTTCTTCTAAAAAAACATCAAATGGAACGTCAGGAGACCTCTTTACTTTTCCTCCAGATTGGTAGTAATACAGAATTCCATCAAAGCTAGCTCTGTGTCTATCAAAGAAGTATTCATTTCTAAGTGGGTCAAAATACCTTCTTCTTTTCTTTGGATTGCCAAGCAGAGTATCAGGGAACTGGCTTAATGTTGTAAGCTGAGTCTCAAATTTTAGACCTGAAACATTAATAGTGATTCTACCAGAACATTTCTCATAGGGTTTGTTTTCACAGGATGTGAAATTATGACAGTCTTCTAATGAGCAATCAGAAAAGGAAACATTTTCTTCATGTATGCTACAACAATGTGCTTTTTCACTTGCTCTGTCTTCCACACCCGCTTTTTTCATCTCAGTGCCAGAAGTGGCAGGCATACTATCTAAGAGCGGAGTGCCCTCGCTGCTGTCCTGAATGTTTTTTCTCTCTCTATTCTTTTTCTTCAGTTTCTGTTCTGCTTCCTGACAGTTATGTGGATCTGCATGTGCCATCTTTTTGCTCTCACTCTTGATTCCTTTGGTACAGGCGCAGCCCTGGTATTTGTTATGGTGCTGGACTGATTTCTGTGCCTTGACCACATTGGAAGCACGTTGCTGAAGAAGGCGTTCTTTCTCCCTCATAGCAGCACGTGTTGGAGCATAACCATGTGGTGGAAAGTTGATGATGTTATCAGCACAAGATATTGCAACCTCCATCTTTTATGGTTACGTTGATTTCTTACTTTTTTACATCAGCCGTCATGTTATATTACACAGTTTGTGCATCTTACTTTAACAAAAGGAATGTAGAAGAATAGTTAATGTGACCTGTTTTAAAATTGGGAAACAGATGCATGGCACATGGTGGCATTATACATAATCACTACAGTGAAAATGGACATATCAGTCATCTTTCATTGACAATGAAAAGTCAAAACTGCTGCTTTTTTCCTCTGCCAAATATTTTCAGTTATAGGTAACATTTATGATGTGAAAATGTCCTGAATATCATTTGTTTTCTTTTCTTTTTTTTGTTTAGATACTAGACAATCCCAGATTTGTTTTTTGAAAGAAGAATGAGAACACAAGACATTTTGGAGGAATTTTTAGAGTAACGGATAGTGAATTTTGTCTTGATTTGTGCTGCAGATGCATGTACCCTAAAAAAAAAGAAAAATCATAAGCAAGAATTTTAGCAAAAACACAGTATTCTTTTTAGTTAATAAATCCAGTGCAAGTTTGCTACTATACAATAATACCCTATTGTAAAAAAAAAAACTGCAATAGAGTCAGTAGTCAGATGTTGATGAAACCTTTCTTTGAGAAGTTAACATCTGGCAAATACATCACACTGTCAAACCAATTATGTAAGACAGGGTAGTTTTTAAATTGTTAGAATCCATATTTTCACACATTTTAAATATGACATAATGTAGTATGTCTTACTGCGTTTTATGTAAACACCATGCCCGAGACCTGCTTTTTTTTCTCTCATTGTATAGATGTATGCTGAAAATATAACAGTAACAATCACATTTAGTCACATTTACATCCCACAGACTTTGATGATGACTAATTTAAACTGAAGAATAGTTTGACCTATAGCTTATTATTGAAACACAGTGTATTGCTGCTGCTTCTCTTGGTTTCTTTTTATCACAAATGTTGTCACAATTAAAAAAAAAACAACTTTTGGAATTGTGATGTCAAGATCTTATTTTCCAGATTTTTCAAATGCTGTTCTCCACAAAAAACATAAGAATCAAGAACAATAATACTGATCTATAATTTCAGCAAATATCACGAAGCTGAAGTAAACTGCAGAGCCTGTTAAAAAAATTGATGCTTTACCGCTTCTAGTAAATTTCCTTGGCACATATCTACGGTTTAGCTTCCACTGAGTCGATCATTCAACAGTCAGCATGAATCATTTAGTCGGGGTTTTGGCTCCTGTTTTTTCATACATAGGTGGTGTTTGCTGCTATAGCTAAGATCAAAACTCTGTTTTTTAACTTTAAAATAACAATATCACTCTGTAAATACCTAATACTGAAGAGCTTTTCAAATATACATTCATAATTCCATTTTCTTAAAATATCTGTAGGTATAATACACCAAATCAGATGACATGTTGTAGACCCATTTGTCAGGGATCTGAGAACACATGTTGACAGTAACTTGAATTTGGCAACCACATGTATACTGTGATGAAAAAAATCACAACTTATAAGTAAGAGGTACACATCCAGGTCCAAGGAGATCATTGTTCCAATGTACTCATCTCTCATTGGACCATTCTTCAAGTATAATGCGCCCTTCGGCATGCACCTGATTATGTACTTGGAACAGTCTGAGACACCACAGAGGTTCTTCGCAAAAAAAAAAATGCAGGGAGTAAACAACAAGTCTTATGCAGTCTGTCTCAAAGCTCTACACCATTACTTGGTCTCCTTGAAGTGCAGCAGTCTGTGCCTAGCCTATAAGTCATCCTCAGATCCCACACTGATAGATTTTTTGTATATTTGGAAAACAAATAGCATCAGAATTACCCATCTTAAGGATCTAAGCTTTGTCTATGACATAAACAGGACACATTGGGGGGGGGGGGGGGCATATATGTGATTTAAAGATTACCCCTAATCTGGAACAGGATTTCCATCCATGGGAAGCAAAGTCCATCCTCAATCATTTTCACATGTAACTTGGACCAGTGGGTGGGAAATCACACATTTATTCTTGTTTGGTACCTATGTATCTAATGGCCAGGGTAGCCTGTGAATGCTTGATGTGTGCAAGTCTGTATCTTAACTGTAAACTTCCTTAGGGTGCATTGACACATGCTAGTACTATTTTGGTAAATTTGTGGTAAATTTAGCTAAGACTTAAAAATGGCTCATAGGCCATTAGCTTAGTAACCACCTTTGAACTTATATGTCTTAGAATCTGCCTCTCCTAAATCTTCTTTCCACCTTTAAGTGTGAGATATTATTTCAGGTTGCATAATCTCCCTTACTGACAGACTGTTAGAGCTGTTTGAGGAATAATCCCTTTTCTCCGAGATATGGCCATTTCAAACTTAGTGCATATAAGTTCAGGAGTTGAAGGGAGGCTTGCCCTCCTCCAAGAAGAAGTTTAAAGGAAAAGAGCACTGTTTGATATTTTGTCATGTTGGCACTCTGCATTATTGGTGCTGACATTTCATTAGGGAGCCATTTGAGCAATACTATCACCCGAGGGGGCATCAGATCTCATATTCAGACATGGTCATTGTTAAAACTAATCCGCAGAAGTTTAACTAGAATGAGGTAGGTACTGCATTCTGTTGTACTGCTTATGTGCCTTTATTTGGATGTATATTAAAATAAAGTCTTGTTTGTTTGTTCTTGTGGTTTTTAAGGTGGATGCTAGTGATTCTTGGGTACTTGCAGGGAATACAGACATTTCATTGGTACATAGGTTCATAGGTGTGTACTAGGCTAATGGCCCTGGAGCCTTTACAAGCCTAGCCCATACGATTACCCTGGCATTGTGCCACCTGACATTAGTTTCCAGTGCATCTGTCAAGTAGAGCCACTGGAGTGATCCCCGGGGTGAAATTTCTATTTCTCATCCACTCATCAAGATTTCTCTTGAAGAGGGCCAGTGAGGTGCTCCGTTTGACATGTATGGGAAGTCTGTTCCATAGTATGGGCAGTCTCTGGGTTATGAACCTGTCCCTCCAGCATGTCCTGTTGATTGTGGTAATGGGGTTGAGGTCTCTGGAGCATGTGGTGTGGAGGGATTGGGATTTCTTTAGATGTAGCATTTCTAATAGAGCTGGGTTAGACATGGCATTGTAAGTCAAGCCGAGATCGCCTCTAAGTAGGTGATATGAGACAGAATAGTTGGAGGTTTTTTTAGTCTGTCCATATAGGACAACTGTTTAAGGCCTGTGATCATCTTTGTGAGGTACTTTTGAGGTCTCTCTAGTTGTTGCAGGTGTCTAGTGCAGTACATGCCAAATGGGACATTGTACTCGATGATTGGCCTAATGAGGGAAGAGTAGAGGGAGACAATGGCCTCTTTCTTCATGGATGCAAAACCCTTAGTAATGAGATGTGCCACACAGAAGGATTTTCTGACCACAGTGGAAATGTGGTGCTCAAAAGAGATGTTGTTGTCAACCTGTGTTTCCAGATCTCTTATAACACCTTCTGTGTTCAGTGGACTACCATCAATGTGGTAATTCATCGTAACTGAGATTTTCTCAAAGAGGATGAGGACATATTTTTTGGCATTGAGCTTAAGGCCATGGTTCTGACACAAGTCGTTGGTCTTGGCCTTTCTACAGGATGTCAACATCACTTGGGGAGTTAATAATAGCTCCCAAATTGCAGTCATCTGCGAACTTTGCCAGCTAGAGTCCCTTCATGTTGGCCTGGACTTCAGAGAAGTAGATACCAAATAGGAGAGGACCCAGGACCGAACCCTGTGGGACTCCAATCGTGACTGGTCAGTAGTCTGATTTGGAGTCAGCTAATTTCACACTGTGAGTTCTATCTGTGAGCCAGTTTGCATCACACCTAGTGATGTAGGGGTTGATGCCTAGCTTAGTGAGTTTTTCTATGATTCCTGAGTGGGGAATGGTATCAAAGGCCTTGGCCAGATCAAAGTAGGCTGTATGGAACCATCTTGCCTTCATCCACAGCTCTGGTGATTGACTCAAATAAGTCGACCAGGTTGAGCAGGCATGGTCTACCCTTCACAATTCCAAACTGTGTGGAATCCAAAGTTTGGAGATTCCCTATATCCTTGTTTATTAGGTCCATGATGATGTGTTCCATAGCTTTGCATATCAGACTCATCAGGCTAATGTGGCGATAGTTTCCAGTGTCTGTAGTCACTCCTCCTTTGTGGAGAGGAATAACTGTAGCAGTGTGCCATTTGATAGGGACAAATCCTGAGGTCAGTCTGTGATTGAACAGGGCACACAGGTCTGGTGCCAGGTCACTCTGTAGCTCATGTAGAACACAGCCAGAGATATTGTCAGGTCCCATAGAAGCTGTATTCTTGGCCTTGGACAGTGCTGTTTTAACCTGTGCAGCAGTAATATTGGGTGCCTAGCAATCTACTAGTATTGTGATCGGTCCTTGGGAGGGGGGGTAAAGTTGCCACTGAATCTGTCGGCCAGTATATTGGCAATATCTGTTGGTTCAGTATAGGAGGTACCATTGTGCAGTAGTTCAGAGCAAATCTGGGTATTGCTGTGGGTATTCTTTACATAACTATAGAAGGTCTTGTGGTTATCTTTAGTATCTGCTGCAATTCTGTTTCCATAGCTAGCTTTAGAGGATTTGCTGAGGGATCTCCACTTTTTGTTGAGGCTGATAAGGGAGTTTTTCCAGTTTTGGGACATTTTCGTTGATCTCTATAAATACAGCCTATGATATCCTCTAAAAGGTTACCATGCTCACAGTATGATCTGCCCAGTCAATTAAATGCAGACAGTTTATAAATTCAATAAACCACTCAAATATTCAGTGAGCCAGACAATCAAGAGTAATTGTTTCCACATCTGTGGACTATGGGCTATGAAAAAAGAGAGAGAGGGCATCAAATGGGGAAAAGTAATTATACAATGACTGCTCATTGCAGTTCAAAAACAAGCACCTGATGGACACCCCATTCCGTGTGCCCATTGTAAATCAAGCATATACCAAAAGAAAAAAGTCCAGCTACTGAAGCACCATTGAGCAGCCAGACTTTCTTTTGGCATATGCAGAGAGTCAGCAAAATATCAGAAAAATCAAGAATGTCCTGAAAAATTAAAGAAACGGGACCATACCTGATTTTCCTTGCATTTCTCTTCTGTTCTTCATAAAATCCTGACTTAAAAAAAACAGTAACGGAGATTCTCTTTTCTCCATTACTACTGCTGCACCTCACTGATGTATTGTGCAAGCGTGGGAATGCAAGTCCCATATGCATATGCAGTACTGTGCAAGCATGGGAATGCATGTCCCATGTGCATGTACAGTACAGACAACACTGTGGAAGAAGAGTGAACTGCTATTATACAAATACATTACTTAAGAGAAGATAAGCAGTGTCTTTCTTAAATAATATCTGTGTGTAAAAGTAATAATGCACTCCTGTCTGTGGGTATATCAGGATTTACTCACAGCTGGCTTTGTTTAATCACTTGGGCTTCACCCTCATGATCAAACTACACCAACAGTGGACAAATTCTGATATACACATGCATAGTCATGAATTATTGATTTTTTACACTGTTACTAAGACTAAGTGCATTACTTCAATGGATTTTAATGGTTTCCATGTATATGGTTATTTATACAATTGTACTGAAATAACTAGGACCTCCAAAGGTGTACTGTGCTTTGACTTTATTTCTGATCACCACTAATGTTCTTCAGTCATGGTCTGCCGCCCACTGAATTACAAAACCAATGATGTCAAACCCAGCTCAGAAGATGAAATATGATTCTTCGTCATATCTCACTAGAGTTCTGCTAACTAGCTCAGCACACCAGATCCAGATTTCTAAACTTTCCTGCTCATTAAGAAGTGGCCACTGTTTTCATTAAATTTCAGCAAAAAGTTTCCAATGACTGGAGTACATAGAAAGTTCCTGCAATGGATCTTTGTCTTCTTTGGTCACTCTGTGGTTATTAAGATATACCAGATGATGTTTAGATGTTATAGTGTTTAGTTTCCATTGTAATGTTTCATAAATTTGTATTGAAATTAGCAATAAGGATAGCATAGCTGCACAGCAGTTACTGTTACTTCTTCCCAGTGCTTGGTTCTTTATTATGGCTGCCTGTGAGGTATTCTGCTTGGTAATTTGGTTTCTGCACAAATTCCAGAGATGTGCCATAGATGAGCCTCCAAATTGCCAATATACATGTACATCACACATTGTTTGTGTGTGCGTGCAGTCTATAATGAACCTTGCAAAGTTCATAGTTCATAGCTGTGTGCTAGGCTAATGGCCCTGGAGCCTTTACAAGCCTAGCCCAAAAAATTTCCCTGGCACCGTGCCACCCAATGTTAGTTCACAGTGCCTCTGTCCAATAGGGCAACTGGTGTGATCCCTGGGGTGAACTTTCTGTTACCCATCCACTTGTTGAAATTTCTCTTGAAAAGGGCCAGCAAGGCGGTCTGCTTGACATGAATGGGAAGCTTATTCAAGAGTATGGGCAGTCTTTGGGAGATGAACCTGTCCCTCCGGCATGTTCCGTTGATTGTGGTAGTGAGGTTGTGATCTCTGGAGTGTGTGGCCCAGGATGATTGGGATTTCTTTAGGTGTAGTATTTCATGTAGGGCTAGGTCGGATATGGCTTTTGTAAGTCAAGCAGAGATCACCTCTTAGTAGATAAGAGACTGAGAACAGCTAAAGTTTCTTAAGTCTGTCCATGTAGGACATGTGTTTAAGTACTAGGATCCTTTTTGTGAGGTACTTTTGTGGCCTCTCCAGCTGTTGTAGGTGTCTGGTCAGGTACATGCCAAATAGGGCATTATATTCGATGACTGGTCTAATGAGAGATGAGCAGAGAGGGATGATGACCTCTTTCTTTCTGGATGTGAACCCTTTGGTTATAAGATGTGCCATGTAGAAGGACTTTCTGACCACAGGGGCAATGTGGTGGTCGAAGGTGAGGTGGCTGTTGACCTGGGTGCCCATATCTCTAATGGCCCCTTCAGTGTTTAATGGAATCCCATCGATGTGGTAATTTGTGGGAGCTGAATTTTTTCCAAAGGGAATGATAACGCATTCTTTGGCATTGAGCTTAAGGCCATGGTTCCGAAACCAGTCACTGGTTTCAGAAAGGCCCTTTTGTAGGATGTCTGCATCACTTGGACAGTTGATAATGACTCCTAGATTGCAGTCATCAGCAAACTTGGTCAACTAGAGTCCCTCTGTGTTGGTCTGGACTTCAGAGAAGTAGATGCCAAGCAGGAGAGGGCCCAGGACTGAGCCCTGTGGGACTCCACTCGTGACTGGTTGACAGTCTGACTTGGAATCTGCAACTTTCACTCTGTGGGTGCTGCCTGTGAGCCAATTTGCAACCCACCTAGTGATATGTGATACAAGGATTGATGTCTAGTTTGGTGAGTTTATCCATGACACCGAGTGGGGAATGGTATCAAAGGCCTTGGTCAAGTTTAGATAGGCTGTATGCACTGCCTTACCCTCATCCACAGCCTTGGTGACTGCCTCGAAGAAATCAACCAGGTTCAGCATGCAGGATCTCCCCTTGACGAAGCCAAACTGTGTGGGGTCAAGAGTTTGGAGATTGCCTATATCTTTGTTGAGCAGGTCCATGATGATGCGCTCCATAGCTTTGCATGTCAGACTTGTCAGGCCAATGGGGCGGTAGTTCCCAGGGTCTGTAGTTGTTTCCCCCTTTGTGGAGAGGGATGACTGTAGCAGTGCGCCATTCATTAAGGACAAAGCCTGAGGTAAGGCTGTGATTGAACAGGGCACACAGATGTGGTGCTGTTTCATTTTGTAGTTCATGTAGGAAGCAACCAGGGATATTATCAGGTCCCATGGCTTTGGCTTTGCACAATGCAGCTTTTACCTGTGCTGCAGAAATAGTCAGTACCAGGCTTTCTTCTGGCATTGTGATATGGCCTTTGGGGAGAAAGATGGGTAAAGCTGGCACTGAATCTGTTGGCTAGAATGTTGCCTATATCTGTTGGCTCAGTGTAGGAGGTATCATTGTGCAATAGCTCAGAACAAATCTGGGTATTGCCTTGGAGGTTCTTGATATACCTATAGAAGGCTTGGTATTGTTTTTAGTGTCAGCCGCAATTCTGCCTTCACAGCTGGCATTAGAAGATTTGATAAGGGATCTCAAATTTTTGTTGAGTCTGGCAAGGGAGTATTTCCAGTCATGTGACTTCGTTTTTTTCTGCAACAGTTTCTTCCTTCTGTTGTAAAGTTTATTGATGGCTGGGGACCTCCAGATTGGCTTACTTTTTTTGGAGGAGAGCGCCTTGGTTCTATTTGGTAATGCAAGATCCATGCATTTGTGTACATGCTCGTACAGTGCATTGGTGTATGATTTGGCAGTCATGCAGTTATTTTCCATTGGCATGGGTGCCAAGAAGTTATCCACCTCTGTTTTTAGGAACCCAAAGTCAGCTTTGGAGAAGTTTTTCAGGGTGGCCACCTTAGCGAGGGATGTAAGTTAGATGGAGATTTCCATGGTGATCAGTTTGTGTTCAGATTTAACCAGGGAGGTGTTGACTATAGTTGTGGAGCAATGGTCTCCCATGTTGGTGATAACCAGGTTGAGGATGTTGCTTCCTCTTGTGGGGGTCATAATGAGCTGGTCCAGGGCATTGGATATGATAAATTCCGGGAAGCATTGGGCCTGTACATTGGTACTAGAACAGTTTTCCCAGTTGATGGTAGGGTAGTTGAAGGTGCCCAGTATTAGAGTATTAGGCTGGACCTTGATAGATTCCAGGGTGCTTAGGAAGATGGAGTGAGAGTCAAGGGACATGGTTGGGGTTGTGTAGCAGGCTATGACTTGTATTGCCATCTTACCCAATGTTAATTGTACTTGACGTATCTTGGATGCATTATGCTGGGCTACCAGTCTAGAGGTGTGTGTATCCTTTATGAATATGGAAACACCACCACCTTTGGAGCTTCTGGCCATATTCTAGGTCCGAAAGGTATGGAATGAGTTGTAGCCTGGGAGTGCAAGGGTGCTTTCTGCTTCTTTAAACCAGGTCTTCGTTACACCACAGATGTCGACATTCTCCATTTTGAGGAGAGCTTCGAACGAGTGCATCTTGAGGTTTAGACTTCTAGTATTGAGCAGCATGACCCTCAGATTACATTTGTTTGTAGCTGTTACGGGGGAATTTTGGTCTTTGGAACACTGTATGCTTTGTGCCCATTCAGTACAGTGATAAACTCAGAACCCCTCGTGGCCCTGAATTTGATTATGTAGATAATCAGAGAATGAGTAATAGAATTGACAAATACTTAAAACTATATATTATTTTTCAATAAAATCTTGAGAAAAGTAACTTCTTACAAAATAATGGCACAGCTATTTCACCAGTTTCCTTTTTTGGAGCCATTCAGTTAAAACTTATTCACCACTGTCCATTTTTGGAGCCATTAACTTAGTTATTCAACACTGTCCTTTAATGGAGCCATTCACTTAATACTTATGCTACCAACAGCATCTTTACCATTTTATTTACTAGGCTGTTCATATCCAAACACAGAGAAGGTTATGCATAAAAGCATTTTCAATGTGTCTGTTACCAAAAGAAGAGTATTTGAAACAGCATTGATATTACACAGTGTAATGTCTCAAATGGAGCTCTCTGATTATGTAGCCCAGGCAGGTATGACCCTGACCTTGAGCAGTATCCTACCTTCACCAAGAATGATGCCACAATACAGAGATAAGATGATCAGCTTTAACAATTGGCTTAAACACTGGTGTCATTCAAAGGGGATCCAGTATCTGTCTGCCTGGGATGACATGCTGGACAAGCCACGCTGCTTCGCAAGGGACGGCTTGCACCTGTCACCCCTGGGATTCCGGATATTGGCAAAGGCTCTTGCCACCCCCATAGTGCCTTTTTTAGGCAAGGCTCAAATTCTAAACCTACCACCCTAAAACACAAAAAAGGAAATAAACTAAGGGTAATGCTGCTCAATGCCAGAAGTCTAAATCTCAAAATGCACGCACTCGAGGCCCTTCTCAGTATGGAGAACATCGATGTCTGTGCTGTGACGGAAACCTGGTTCAAGGCTCCTGAGAGCACCCCAGCGCTATCAGGTTTTACCTCATATCATGCGTTCCGGCCCCAAAATCAGGAAAATACCAAGAAAGGAGGGGGGGTATCCATATTCATCAAGGACACCCACACCTCAAGACTGGTGGCAACGCATGATGCATCGGAGACCATCCAGGTGCAATTAACCGTAGGCAAGACTGCTCTGCAAATAGTAGCATGTTACAGGCCACCCTCACAAACTCAGGAACCTCACATGGCCTTCCTGAAAACACTAGAGGGATAAATGTATCACCAAACACCATCATACTAGGTGACTTCAATTACCCAAATATAGACTGGGAACACTACTCAAGCCCAAACACCCTAGCCCAAAAGTTCCTGGAATTCATAAACTCAAATGCCATGGAACAACTAGTCACCATTCCCACAAGAGGAGATAACATACTCGATCTCATCATCACGAACATGGGAGCACAATGTTCAACACCGAAGTATACCCCTCACTGGTGAGATCAGATCACAAACTAATCTCGCTGGAGGTCCTCATCCCACCCCACCTGAAATAAAAGACCACAGTAAAGAACTTCCCAAAAGCCGACTTCACACTTCTAAAGACTAGTGTGGTCTCCTTTAAGGCCCCGAGCCGCGGAAAACAGTACTCAAGCCGCTGAATCACTTACAAATGCCTTCTACCAGCACCTGCAGGACTGCATGGATAAGGCAATCCCAAGCAAAACAAAGACTCTTTGTACCAAAGGCAAGCATCCAGTCTGGTGGACCCCAGCCATAAACAAACTCTACAACAAAAGGAGGAAGCTACTACAAGATAGAGCAAAATCCTTAAAAGGTAAGACACCCTTGATCACTATAAGTAAAAACTAAGAGCTCTCATAAAATCATCCAAAGCAAATTTCGAGAGAAAAATAGCTAAAGACTCAAAAGACAATCATAAGGCCTTCTTTAGCTATGTTAGAAACCTAGGAGGAAACTCCCAGATATGCTCAGAACTAGTTCAAAATGATGTGAAGATTACTGATCCTACAGACATTGCCAACATACTGGCTGACAGGTTCAGTGCAAACTTCTCACCCCCTCCCCCAAAAGGAGAGATATCTATACCAAATGATTGTAGCCCCCAAACATCTCCAGCGCCCAAGTGAGAACTGCTCTCTCCAAAGCAAAAACACAGCATCCATGGGACCTGATGGTGTCCCCGGCTGTGTGCTCCACGAACTCAATGAGGAATTAAACCCACAGCTAGGACAGCTGTTTAATCAAAGTCTTACCTCTGGATACGTACCCAGGAGTGGCGCACTGCAACTGTGGTCCCACTTCACAAAGGCGGTGCCTCCACCGACCCTGGTAATTACCGCCCATTAGCTTGACAAGCCTTATCTGCAAAGCCATGGAGAGGATCATAATGGACCTCATAAATAAAGACATTGGGAATTTGCAGACTTTGGATCCAACCCAGTTTGGCTTTGTCAAAGGCAGATCATGCCTTTTAAACTTGGTTGACTTTTTGAAACAGTCACCAAAGCCATTGATGAGGGAAAGGCAGTCCATACAGCCTACCTCGATCTGGCTAAGGCCTTCGATACAATACCCCACTCGGGTATCATTGAAAAACTCATCAGCTTAAATGTTAACCCATACATCACAAGATGGGTTGCAAACTGGCTGAGTGACAGAACCCACAGGGTCAGAGTTGCTGGCGCCATGTCAGACTCAAAGCCTGTCACAAGTGGTGTCCCACAGGGCTCAGTCCTGGGCCCACTCTTGTTTGGCATCTACTTTTCTGAAGTACAAGCAAACACAGGAGGGTTATGGCTGACAAAGTTTGCAGATGACTGCAAACTGGCGCCATAGTAGAAAACACATCTGACACAGATATCCTTCAGAAGGGTCTCACAGAAACGGATAACTGGTGCCAGAGCCACGGCCTAAAGTTAAATGCCAAAAATGCATAGTCATACCCTTCGGGAAAAACAAGGTTACCCTAGCTACCAAATAGGAGGCAATCCACTGAGCACAGAAGAAGTTATCAGGGACCTGGGGACCCAGGTTGATAGTAGTCTGTCATTCGACACCCATGTAGCTAAAGTAGTTAGGAAGACCTTCTACATTGCCCACCTTATCATGAAGGGATTCTCATCTAGATCAAGGAGGTTATAGTCTCCCTTTACTCATCACTCATCAGACCAATGATTGAGTACAATGCCCCATTTGGAATGTATCTGACCCGACACTTGCAGCAGCTGGAGAGGCCACAAAGTTCCTCACCAAAAGGATAAAGGGTCTCAAAATCTATCCTATGCTGCCCGACTGAAAGAACTCCAGCTCTATTCAGTCGCTTACACTTGCTCAGAGGTGACCTTTGCCTAACATACAAGGCCATGTCAAACCCAGATTTGATGAATATGCTTCACCTCAAAAATCTAGATCCATCAGAGCCACAAGGGCGGGAGACTTAAACCTCGACACGGCTATTAATAGGACGTGCTGGAGGGATAGATTCATCACCCAAAGACTCCCTATGCTGTGGAACAGAATCCCGGTACATGTGAGGCAGAGCACCTCGCTGGCCTTGTTCAAGAGAAATCTTGACCAATGGATGGGAGATCGCAGATATACCCCAGGGATTACCTCAGTGTCACTGCTCGACAGAGGCACAGCAAAATAATGGGTATAGTTCCCCATACTAAAGGGGTGGCGTAAGCCACAAAACAATGGGCTAGGCTTGTAAATGCCCTCGGGCAGATAGCCTAGTATGAACCTATGAACCTATGAACCTAATTTTGCATTGAATTGTACTTGTCAAATGCAAAGGCACCTCACTGCCACTACAGAATAATACATATATTTTGTAGTCTACTTTAACAAGATTTGTGGCCATGATCCTGAGCCAGGTTGTGTACCGTGCTGTAGTTTTGTATCAGTTTTGAAGTATACTTTTCAACTTTTTGTCTCGCATTATTAGTGGACACAAATGTGTGCGGTCTGTCATTCATTTGATCAGTTTAATTTCAGTGAAGTCTTTATCTATGAAGGAGACAGTTTCGGAAAGAAATCTATCTACACTTACAAGTTGAATCCAACCCCTAAAGTGACCCTACAAATACCTGTTGCTTTCCAGGGAGCTTACTAGTGAAGTACAGAATGGAAATAGATTGCCAAGTCTTTCTTCTGTATCACACACACCCCACACACCCCTAGGGATGATTTAGACTTGCCAGTCTGACTACTGCATGTATTTTAGAGGTGGGAGGAAACTGGAGCACCTGGAGAAAACCAGTGTAACCACAGAGAGGGCATGCAGACTCTGCACGCAAGGCAAAAGATAGGTAACCAGTAAAATAACTGGTCAACATGCCATTAGGCCAACAAGCAAGTAGATACTTTTTCTGTTTCTTCCCAGCAGTAGTGTACATAATTCACTATGAACTAGGTTACAATTTAAGTAAGGTTTGCTTTTGTAATATAATCCAGATTTTGCCTGATATTTCATAACAAAGTCATTGACTGATACCTGCTACCTGTAAACGCCTAAATGTTGTGTTGCACAATGGTGTCATTTTGTAAAGCTTTCAATAGCTGATGTATGCAATGAGTTTTTGAATTGTTTATTACCTTTGCTGTTGCACTCTTGGATGCACTAATTTCCTTACCGCAGTCCATCCATCCATCCATCCATCCATCCATCCATCCATCCATCCATCCATCCACAACTCCTTTTTCCCATTTTCCACATGGGGTTGGGGTGTTGCTTCAACAGTAACAATCATCTAGAGCCAAGGTTCACAACCCTGGGTGGCTAGCCTACAGTTGTTCTTCTTCCATACCACTCATACCAATGCCAGTTTAAACTGTCCAGTCCACCTAATGCATGTCTTTGGAATATGAGAGGAAACTGGAGCACTCAGAGAAAATCCATGCAAACACAGAGAGGACATGCAGACTCCACACAGAAGCCACCGCAGCTGAGCATTGAACCAGAGAACCTCTTGCTGTGAGATGACAACACTATATACTGTACCACTATGATGAATGCATAAAAACAAATAAAATTGCTTTGCAATGGCCAGTACTGAATTTGGTATTGATTTAAGGGTTATGTTTATGTATTTCTTGTCTGCAGTTTAGTGTGTCCAGCTTACAGAGTCCCTGGCAAACTAATGCACCCTGGTTATGATAGGTCTATGGTACATACATTTTGGCTGACAGTATCCAAATGATACTGACTGCTCAGTTATAAGTAACACTAGGAGGTCTGTGCATTCAGTACTATCCTTCATAAGTAGTTGGGCCACTATGAGCCTCAGAGCACAACTACTAATGCTCAGAACTGGGTGACAAACTATGGGGAGCTCCAGAAAACAGTAGACCAGATACTGGGCAGAGCATGAAATTCCACTACCAGTCCACCAGTAGCCAACTGTGGCTCAAATTTCAAGTCTAGTCAATGTCAGCAGACATTGTTCATAGAGAAAAACACCTGAGCAAAGATTAAATTTTCCATAATTTGGAGTAGTACTAGTTCCTATGGGGATGCCGCGGTGGTACGGCGGTAGCGTTGTTACCTCACAGCAAGAGGTTCTCCCGTTCGATTCTCGGCTGGGCTTGGGAGTGCCTTCTGTGTGGAGTCTGCATGTCCTCCCTGCAGTTGGGTAGCGTTCAAAAGACATGCGTGCATAAATGGGCATGCCTTCGTTGAAGGTTGGGCGTCGAGCTGGCACCTTGGCTCTTCGTAAAAATCTACTGCCAATCATTAGCGGACCTGAGTTACACTGTGATGACCCCTTACCGGGAAAAGCCGAAAGACAAACAACAACTAGTTCCTATGTGAGGTCAGATCACTCCTCATTGACCTGCAAATTTAAGTCAGGCTGGAAGATTCAGCTTCAATGCTGTAGCACTGCACTAATGAAGAAGTCCATGAACTCATGCAGAAAAGTCCCAAAATAATTAAGTAGATGGTGTTTCATGGTCTGTCTGCAATATGCTTTGCTTCAGTGATATACTCAGAGCTACTGTAATTATGCTGCCATCCTGGTCCGTCAAATATCTAGTTTAATAACAGATTGCTACCCTATTCCAAATAACATGGAACTTATAAACAAAGACATTGGTAATCTCCAAACTCTGGACCCCACCCAGTTCTGGTTTGTAAAAGGCAGATCATGTCTCCTAAACCTGATAGACTTCTTTGAAGCAGTCATCAAAGCCGTAGACGAGGGTAAGGTGGTTCACACAGCCTATCTAGATCTCGCCAAGGCTTTCAACACCATCCCCCACTCTGGAATTATAGATAAACTCACTAAACTATGTATAAATCCCTATGTCACAAGATGGGTTGCCAACTGGCTTCTGACAGAACTCACACTGTGGAAGTAGCAGACTCCAAATCCGACGTCAGACCAGTGACAAGTGGAGTACCACAGGGTTCAATCCTGGGTTCTCTCCTGTTTGGTATCTACTTCTCTGAAGTACAGGCTAACACAGAAGATCTTTGGCTAATGAAGTTCGCAGATGACTTCAAACTAGGAGCCATAATCAAAACTCCTAATGATGTGGACATCCTACAAAAGGGCCTCACTGAGACAGATGCCTGGTGTCAAAGCCATGGCCTCAAGCTCAATGCCTAAAAGTGCATTGTCATCCCCTTTGGTAAAAACTCTGTACCCATGATCTACCACATACGTGGTAGTCTACTTAACACTGAAAGTATCTCAGGAACACCAAGCAAGGATCACCACGATGTAATAAAAGTATAATTTATTCCAAAAAACGAGCGCTTTCGCATACACACTGGTATGCTTCTTCAGGTTACATTTTAAATGAGAAATTCAAGCATTTTTATAGTAGCTACAATTAGACAATTAAGTAATTAAAGAGCTTAATTCCCCGCTCTTTCTGGAATAGTTAAACAATACAATCAAAAAGAGAGCTAATGGAGAATCACATAGTATATGTCTCCTTAAAAAGAAATACGAATCACAATGTTGAAAGAACAAGTATAATTAAATTCATAACTAAGTTAAATCACTGTATTAAAATCAAATCAACATTTAAATAGAAATCTATTTAATAAAATAAATCAAAAATAGATCAAAAATAGGCCTATTAAGCAATGTTAAATATAAAACACATTCTAAAAAACCATGAATTTATAATTCTAGTTCATACAATCACTGCCGCTATATCTTATCTATTATGTCAGTATAAATAAATGTATCAGTGAAAGATGTTTAAAATTATATTACCTCTCTAAATATTGATATTGTTTAATATTATTTACAAGTATACTTAAAGATATGTGTGTCTATGTAAATATTGTAAACCATGGACAGAAATAGTTCAATATGTAAAGAGAAACAAACATACAAAAAACATACAAAAAATTTCATGTTTTTTTATGTATGCTAAATTTATTTATTAATTTAATTATTATTATATCAGAAATAGCTATCTTTATTTTCTCTTGATATTAAACTACTTATATTATAGTATACTACTTCTACTTGTAAATGTATAGATATTGTATTCTGCTAAAAAGCTTCAATATAAATAATCACATAAATAATCTGATAAATACTTCAATAAATAGGCTATATAAATAGACTTCTGTAAATAACTATATTAAACAAATGAATGAATGAATGAATGAATAAATGAATAAATAGATGAACTAATTTATTTTATCTTGTTATACTTGTTTTTAAAATATTCAATATAGATTGTTTGTTTTTATGAAGAAAGGGCCAAGCATCTTATTTCATTGTATAGTATGCAATTGGTCTTAAAGATATTAACGTGAAGCTAGAACAGGTTTGATACTAACAGCGCTATTTAAACCTGGTGTTATATGTGCCTTTAATCTTAGGATCCATTGCAACTCAACATTCTCTAGGTGTAACATGTTATCACCTTTTTTCTTATTGTTCTTCACTATTTGTATGACTCGAAACTTAAAATTGTGATCAGGAAACAAACCAATGTGTTTGGCTAAAGCATTCGTTTGTATTTGTTTTCTTATTTCGTAGGTATGGTTATAAATATGGTCTCTCAATCTCCTTGATGTTAGACCTACATAATATGCATTGCAATCTTGACAAGTAGCCAAATAAATCACATTGGTGGTATCACAAGTAGCATATATCTTAAATTCATATTTATGATTTAGATCAGGTACTTCAAAAATTACATTATTTGTCACATAAATGCACATACTGCATTTATTACAAGGATTTGTTCCTGTTTGAGTGCTCTTGTATCCAATGGAACCAGGCACTAATTTTTCTTTACAAATAAGTCTTTTTATGTTTTTGCTGTTTCTATAGCAAAATGTAGGTGTACTACCTACCAATGCTTTAACTTCAGGATTTATAGTCAATATGTTCCAATTCTTCTTTAATATAGCTGTAACATTATAATTATCATTGGTGTATCTGGTTGTAAACTGAACCTTAGTTCTCATATCACTAGAGTTTACTTTAGATTTCATATTAATGATCTTTTTAGTGATCTTATTATTTGCTCGTTCAACCTTATCAGCTTCTCTAGATCTAGGTTCATTAGTATCATTATTTATAGAAAATTCATTGTTAATATTTTCTATTAAGCTTAGAGGGTAACCTCTTTCTAAAAATAGATCACTCATAATAGCAAGTTGTTTATTACGTTCCATTTCCTTACTACCTAGTCTAGAGATCCTACTATACTGATTTCTGACAATATTATGGAAAATGTGTCTTGGATGCATGCTATTGTAATGCAGAATTGCATTTTTCCAACAATCCTTCCTATATAATTTCGTATTTAGACCACTTTCAATATCAATAAATATCGTGACATCAAGAAAATTAATGGTATTGAATGAAAAATCAAGAGTAAATTCAAGAAATTTCGTAGTGGACTCAAAATAATTTAAAAGTTCTTTCAAGGAAGGTACATCACCCTTCCATAATATAAGAATATCATCCACAAAGCGTCTATACAGAATCATATTATTCATATATAAAGTGTTGAATATGTGTTGACACTCCCAATAATATAGGACCAAATTTGCATACAAGTTGGCACAGGGGGTCCCCATCGCCACCCCCCATACCTGTTTGTATGTTTTATCTCTGAATGAGAAAACATTATTATTCAACACTATGTCCAACAAGGCACAAACAAGAAGTTGCGTATCTTTATCTATCATAGTGTGTTCATTAATGACCTGTCTCACCGCCTCAGTACCATAATCATTTGGTATGGTGGTAAAAAGATTTTTTACATCCATAGTGGCTAGGATTACAGGAGTTCCTGCTTCATTCTCATAAGTTATACTTTTAAGATCTATTAATAACTGTTGTGTATCTTTCAGAATGGTTGGTATTTCTTTTACAACTGGTCCTAATATGGATTCTAAATAAATTGAAATGTTCTCAGTCAACCATTTATTTCCAGCCACTATAGGACGTATTGGAGGTGGAAATGTCTCTTTGTGCATCTTTGGTAAACCCTTGATAAAAGGAATCAAGGGTTTATCTATCATGCAGAAATCATAAAGCTGTTTATTCAATTGTCTGCACATTAATAAATCATATAGATTGTCATGAACAATATAAATTAATCTGTCTAACTCTGTGTCAGTTATAACAACATATTCTTTTGTATTGTTTAGCATGTTGAGCATTAAATCATCATAAAATTTGGTATCCATTACTACCAGACCACCTCCGTTATCAGCTGGTCTCACTGTTAAGTTCTTATTATTGGAAAAGAATGTTAGAGCTTGTTTTTCACCTTTATCAATGTTATAAAATACAGTATTTCGTCCCTTAATATTTGTTAATTCTGAAAATTATTGATAAAAGTCATTCTCACAAACTTGAATGAAACAGCTAACATTGGATAACATGTCAGGAACAAAGACACTCTTTCTCTTACAAACAACTATATTACTAGAATTTGCTGTAATGGTTTCATTTGCATACATTAACTTTAATGATACATTGCGTGCAAAAGTTCGTAAATCAATTAGCAGTTCAGCGAGACTACTTCCTTGTGAGGGGACAAAAGAAAGTCCTCTGTTTAAAAAGTTCTTTTCATCAGCAGTTAAATCGTGACTCGAAAGATTAAAAATTAAGTCAACTGATTTCTCTGACGTCTTCTTACCTCTGTATTGTCTTCCGACAGTTTCCTTTTTCTTCGTCCCCTGCTGTTGGATCTGTTTCTGTTGTTGATCCGGTATTGTACTGGAAACTGTAAAAAAGCATTATTGACACCCTGTATGGAAGTCTTCGGTCTTGCACCATTATTTACTTCTATACGCTTAAGTTCTTCTTGATTAGGTGGTGGGGTATTTTCTGACGCTTCTTGTTCACGTCGCTGCTTATCCGAAATTATATTTCCTGTTGCAGTCATTGCGTTAGCAACAGAAGAAATATTTAAGGTGGAACTATCATTAGTTTCTTGTAATAAAGGCATATGTGGAGATCGTATAGACTGATGAGTATTTGTCGAATTTGTATCTGAGTTCTGTGCTTTATATTTTGGCCAAATAAATATCTGGCCTGTGCAAAAATCGTTGTAATCTCTTAATAACGTCTTATGTTTGACTTGCTGAAGTCTCTCACTGAATGCCATAACTTGTGAATACATAGCATCGACTTTCTTAGTATAAAATTCCCCCTTAAAATTTTGACTTATGGTGTCATACAAAAGGGCCTCACTGAGACAGATGCCTGGTGTCAAAGCCATGGCCTCAAGCTCAATGCCTAAAAGTGCATTGTCATCCCCTTTGGTAAAAACTCTGTACCCATGAACTACCACATAGGTGGTAGTCTACTTAACACTGAAAGTATGATAAGATTACCTTGGGACACAGGTGGACAGTAGTCTCTCCTTTGATAATCACATCGCCACAGTATTCAGGAAATCCTTCTACATGGCACACCTCATCACAAAAGGTTTCTCATCCAGGAAAAAAGAGGTCATTGTTCCCCTGTACTCGTCATTCATTAGACCCATTATAGAGTACAATGCCCCTTTTGGTATGTACCTCACAAGATATCTACAACAACTGGAAATTCCGCAAAAATACCTCACAAAGAGGATTACTGGCCTCAAACAGATGCCCTACACAGACCGTCTCAAAAAACTCCAGCTTAACTCCGTTGCATATCACCTACTCAGAGGCGAGCTCTGCCTAACATTTATTTATTATTTATTTGCAAAGATATCTACAACAACTTACTTGATTTCTCTGTTCATAGGTAGGTAGTAGGCTACTAGTCATAGGGCCTATATAAGCCTTACCTGCATGGTAAAAGTCTGACAGAATGAATTCAGACAGTTAATATGAGAAACACCAGAGATACATAAAAGTGTTAGATATGAACTCTCTATCAGTGAGACAACATACTGATAATCTGTAGGTAATAAACAAACAACCATATGAACATGTCAGCTAACCTAATTTATTGCTAGGCAGTAAATACTGAGCAAAGCCATAAAATTCAGAGAGGAAAAAGCCAGGTACAGTTAAAAAGCCTCAGACCTCATAAGGACTGTAAAAGATAGTACCATAAGAGTTCAATGTAGAGTCAGTCGGGGACCACAAGCCTTATGCAAAATACTGTTGCAGACATTTTATGAAATTTCAAGGTTTTTACTCAGGAATTAACTTTGCAACTCTATAGGTTCAGGCAGGGAAGAGCAGCAACACAGTTACAAATCACCAATTTCAGTGGCTGCAATCAGTTATTTATACATATAAAATAACAGTATTAAAAATATAAATCCTGATGATACAAGTCCAGCGTAAGTTCCATTAAGAACACGAATTACCAGCATTATAGAACTGTAGGAAATGCACTACAACAAATTCATGCCAGTCACACAGAAGAAACAACACAGGTATCAATAAATTCTTTCAACAGAAGCCATCACTGCAGACTCTGGAACTATCATAGTGGACAAGTCACAAAGACAGAGTACAGAAACAAACTTCATCTCAACAAGTTATGTCTCTTGCAACTGGAAAAGTAGAAAATATCCTTTTTTGTTAGTAACTAGACAACTAGCATTTTATCCTTAAACAAAGAAAACAAGAAATAAAAACACAAGAGCCTTCTTGAAAAGCTGCATGTAGTCCACAGCAATCCAAACACATGCACAAACTTCCTCAAAAGGCCATTCCAATAAGGGTCTCATAAACTGAACAAAACTGTATTATTGCCTGGATTCTGTGCCTGATTCTTCTCTCTACAGTCATTCTTATTACTGCGAGCTATGTCTTTAAAAAAGTGGATAAAACCATGTATGGCGTTAGCACAGATGATTAAGATGTTTGTGCACTATTCTTGGTGTCTGTATTTCATTGCCGTTTTAGGTTTTTATAACTCAGAGCTATAGTATGGAATTGCTTCATAGCGGCCTATATTTCATTTGAGATATCTCACATCAAGTAAATTCAAGAAAAAATAAAATGTATCTGTGAAAGAACACAAATATAGACACAGAGAAGCCCTCAGCTGAGACATTTTGCATATTAAGACAAAAGTGTGAATACCTGAGCTCAGACTTGCTTTAGTCCAATGAAAATTGATTGAAGGAGATTGACACAGCAAATCGAAAACATGGCAAAAGTCTATTTTTTATTTGATGGGATTTTGCCTCATGTAATCCCTCCCACAAACCAATATAACTAACCCTGAAATCAGTAATAAGACTGATACCAAGTTGCCCATTCATTCTATCAGTCTACTGTGTGTGGGCTTCACCAGACTGGTCCTCATCAGACTGTATGACACTGTCTGTGATCACCATTCATTATGGTATACCCCTTTTATCACCACTGAAATTGCCTAATACTGTCCAGTACTTGATTACATCTATTTAACTGGTTTTATATAATATGTAAAATCAGTTTCCTTAGATACATGTACTGTATATGTCATTCTGGTATAGAGGAATCAATAGATAAAAGTCAGTTTTGCTTTGCCTGTGTCATATAGGACTGCCAAATTATAGCTGTTCTGGAATATTGTGCATTTGAGCTAGACCCTTAAAGAGGGGTGTTGGGAGTGTGAGGCAGAGATACCTGAGAAACTGGGCAGTCAGACTAGAAAGGCTGACATATGCAAAACAGAACTGTCAATACACTGACTATTTAAGTATGCAAGTATCATACTCCTGTTTAAACAAACAAAAAAAAACTATGTACAGAGACATATGTTAAGCAAATTAGTAAACCGAATGAGCATGTGTGAAAGTAAAATTTTAGAGGTTTCAGACGCTTGCAAAATAAATTGAGCGGATTAAGATTATTCTTATAAATGGAGCAATGTAATAATTTCAAAAAGTCTTCTTCAGAAATTGTTGAATAATCCTTAGAGTAGTGTAGTGTAAAAGTCATTACACTGGAAATAAGAACCCTAAAAAGTAACCTTGATGTGATCTTTCCTTCCTTTCTTCTATATGTGTGCACTTTCGAGAAATTAAATTACCTCAGTAAATATAAACCATACAGAACAGTAAGGATATTATAAAGACTAGCCAAAATAGTAACATAAACTACATAGGGAAATTATTGACAGAAAACAGAAATTAATCGATCACTTATCGATTTATTCACTGTGTTAATGAGTGATTTGGGTTGCTGCCACTTAAGACTTAAACCCTACAAATCTAGAAATGTATTGTTACTATAGTCAGGCTGATGACTGCAATCTGTGTGTGTTTTGGTACTAAGCTCTGACTCCTCACCATAAAATTCACTTAATACGTTCCTTCGTTGAAGGTTGTGCGTTAGGCCCGGCAAGCCAGCACGTAAAAATCTACTGCCAATCATTAGCGGACCGGAGTTCCGCTGTGGCGACCCCTAACCGGGAAAAGCCGAAAGACACAACAAGAACCCTTGCCTTTCTGACTAATTTCAAAACAGCAATATATCTGTGCTGATACTTTCGAGGGTTAGTGCTTAGTAAGTACATTATGCAAACTAATTATGAAGGAAAGTTTGCAAGCTATGTACGGTATCTGTTTTAAAATACCTTACTCTGCAATCTGAGTGCCTTGGGGCCATAGATTTATTTGTGTATATATTTATGCATATTTGTTTACTGGAATTGTGTGTGGATAACAACTGACCAATTTCAGATAGCCATCACAGGTAATACATAGCTAAACAGAAGAGAGCATACTACAAAAGTTATTTTATATAATTCACAGCACTTGCATTTAGTATATAGCATGCAAAAAGGCGTAAAATAATGCAAGAAGATAAAGTATAACAATCGTTTTTCTGCATACCACTTAGCATCATGAACAGTATTTACATTACACTGCATCACTTTAAGATATGTAGTATATGCAAAATTTACCACAATATTCCACAGTCATATTAAATGGAGCATCTAAAGAGGAAGTGGGAGAGAGGAATGAAATAGTTATTAGGTGGTTAGATAATCTGGCTAATTGTAAAACTCTTGCTTAAATTGAGTGACTGAAAACTAGAAAACATACCCTGCCCATGGTTGCCAGTATGTGTGTTTGTGTACAAACCTGTATATGAGTGTGTGTGTGTGTGTGTGTGTGTGTGTGTGTGTGTGTGTGTGTGTGTGTGTGTGTGTGTGTGTGTGTTTTCCCAGAAGTTCTGCATTCATGTATGTAAACTGAGGATGCACACCTGTGGCACTAAATTAAATTATTAGAAACATAAATGGTATCGATCTCAAGGAAGATGTTCTGTGAATCCAATGGCTGTATTAATGCAGTCTATCCTAGAAATGTTGACCAGAGTTCTATTCACAAGCACTTAATTAACAAAGAATGTCAAAATCTCATAGTGAAAAACTCCATTTACTACCAGTGTAATACAAAACAGGCAATCCAGGTTTATTAGAGTCTTAGGAGCTTGATGACTTGGCAGGGATATTGTGGGGTGTCAGTACTGCTTTCAGGGATACTATAGAGTGAGAATGGAGATTCCTGGTTAGTCTTAAGCCATGGCTCACCGACACAGTCCCTTTTGAAAGATGGGGAGGCAGTCAGTAGGCAGATCAGGCTTAGGTGTGGCTATCCAAGCTGGTGTTAGTAGATCATCATGGCAACTACCAAGGAGCACATTCCACATTGTTAGATGAACTACATTGATGTAGGTACCCACATCACCAAACAAAGGGACAGTTTAAGACTACTGATTCAAAAGTGCTTTCATAGCGGTGATGCTGTTTGCCTGAATAACAGCTGCTCCAGCTGGCTCTCATCCCTTGAGATCTTAGGAGTGGTCCCCAATCCTTGTGGAATGAATGGGGTTAATAGTAGGAGGTTCAATGATGGCCAGCAATGTGGGGGAGGGGAGCACCTAGAAAAAAATTCTGTTATGCCCAATAAATCAGTTAATGCTTCACATTCCAAACTGTCACAATGGTCAGACAGTTATTGACAAAATTCCCAGTTTTTCCCCCCGATATCTCTGTTGTCCTGGGTCCTATTCATGATAACCCTAGAATAAATCTACATTAATAATGTATTGATAATACCCGCGGTGGTGGTGCTGCGGTAGCATTGTCGCCTCACAGTAAGACGCTTTCCGGTTCGATTCTCAGCTAGAGCGTCTTCTGCGTGGAGTCATGCGTGAATGGGCGTACCTTCGTTGAAGGTTGTGCGTCAGGCTTGGCAAGCCGGTACGTAAAAATCAACTGCAAATCATTAGCGAACCAGAGTTCCGCTGTGGCGACCCCTAACTGGGAAAAGCCGAAAGACACAAACAAAATAATGTATTGATAATAATACATAGTCTACTATAGTTTTGTGCACTATGTTGGTGCAAGGGAATTAGCATGAAACGCAGGCCAGGGTCTTCCTTGGAGTATAACATAACCCAGTAATAGAAACTATGAGTTCCTGCTAGAGGTTTATATTTATTGAACTGTTTGTAATCTACTCTGGTGTCTTAGTACTTTCAGGGATAAATGAGAGCCTGACCAATTGTGTAAACAGCACACTTAGTAGCTATATTCTTTTGTATGCTGTTTAACAGAAATAACTTAGGAAAGTATGCCAATATCCCATCCAAGAGCAAACATGTTAGTTTTGCCTCCTTGCAGGAGCATGAACTTAAGCTCAGCAAGTAGTGAATGAAAGGGAAGATAACTTCTGAAAATAATAAAATACAGAAGAAGCCTATCTAACAGAAACGGAGGTTCGGTTCTGAACACACAGTGCATTGATGTGGCCATATATGCACACTTTCTGTTAAGTACTAAAATATATATCACTGAATGTTATACAGTAGTTTGTATTATAACATGGAAGTCCACAAATCAGAAACCTTAAATAGCAAATCATCAGTGGGTAAACTCTGCCCATCCCAAGGCTTGCTTCTTCTGTCGTAAAACCACCATTGCACTTCAGCTTAGACAGCTCCTTAGCGACAAAAAAATTATTTTCATTACCCTAATTTCTTTTCCTCACAAAGCAGCAATAAAAACACAGTAATAGTCTGAAGTATTATTATTACATATGACCTCAATTAAAGTAGTAGTTATCGTTTCAAAAATAATTAACTTAATTTCCCCTGCAATATAGCTGTGCCATAAATTAGAAAGACCATAGGCCTAGTGGGGTTAACCATTAAGTATAAATAAACAAATTTAATGAATGTACTTGCTTTTCCAGCATTGAGCCTGAAAACTGAACACCTGAATCAGTACTCTACCCCAGTCAACAAATGGTACATAAATAAATAAATTGTATACTGCCAGCTCATGATTTCTAGAAGAGAACATTATACATATTTACTATAAAGAAGAAAAAATACAAATAATTAATATGCAGATGGTACATATCTCTGAAGAAAAAAAATGCACTTTCAGAGACAGAAAATTAGAAAAGTAATGTGATTCTCATCCTTTTACAAAGTAACAACCAGTGTATAATAAAATGTATAAATGGCCTGATTGTGTGTTATGCATTGCTATATTTACTGTTTCTGGTCACTTAGGTATTGTTCTACTGACCAAACCCATGCCGTCCAGTGCATATCAAAACATCAAGTGTAACTTAGCCAAGCGAATCAAACACTATCACTAAACTAACCCATACAGTGAAACATGGGCAGTAGTTATAATTACAAGATAATAAAAAAGGTGAGAAGAGAAAGAGGCAAGGATAATCACCAGGATCCAAAAAGGAACGATACATTTTCTCATTAACTTGTAATATACAGATTTTGAAGCATAATGTTTTTGAAAGTCTTTGTAGAAGAGATTTGACCATATTTTGGGAGCCTGTACATCTCACAGTATAATGAAGGTGGTGTGAAATGCACAACATTTAAAGGCTACACATAAACGCATTCTATTGGAGATGACTGGTAAGCATGATATCTCCTTTTAATGGGTGCCGGTCAGAGATTTAACAACTGGATCTGTAAAGATATGTATGGCTAGAGTTTAGACGCAAGTGCAAATTTCAGTATGAGTTATTTACAAATTCAGATGACACGTGAGGAGGAGTTGGAATAAAATGTCAAAAACAATGAGAAAGGTATGTAAATCTTGAGAATTGTAGATCAAAAGAGGAAACTGGCATGATGGAGAAAAATACATTTGCCTTTTGTGAATATTTTAAAAGAGATAATAGAACAGGAAGTGGGATATTTAGAAAAGGGTAGGAGGAAATTGAATAAATAAAATGGAACATGTGTGAACAATACATATAGAAAAATGTTTTGGAGGAGAAATGAGGTTTAAGAGAAGGTAGGAACTGAGTACATGTTCATTAGAATATAAGATGTATAACAATATACGTGATGTATTGTGTCTTCTTTCGGCTTTTCCCGGTTAGGGGTCGCCACAGCGGAACTCCAGTCCGCTAATGATTGGTAGTTGATTTTTACGTGCCGAGTTACCAGCCCTGACGCACAACCTTCAACGAAGGTACGCCCATTCACGCATGTCTCCACGCAGAAGACACTCTAGCTGAGAATCAAACCGGACAGCGTCTTACTGTGAGGCGACAACACTACCGCAGCACCAGAAAGACATAAATTAAAAGTGCAGCTTTCAGAAATTAAGATGGATGGAGTGTGTTTGTGATGTTCTTTAGTCAATATGGCTGTATGCCAAGAGCGTGCTAGTGAAGTATATAAACTGAGAAATTCAGAATCATTTTACCCCAGGAAAATAACATAAGAATGGTACTATCACTATAGGATAACTCAAGGATACTGATTGCCCTTGGTGGTAGACCTGGTGACTATGGCAAATTTTTACTCGTATGCAACAAAGGAAGGACAGACACTGCTTCAGACGTTATATACTTGTCTGATGGAATGTGGAACTGCTGATGTTCCGGACAAATGAACAGCATGGAAGAATGTCATGCTCTGAAGGAAAAATGTACTTTAAGTAGAGAACTGCAGTACCTGTCTTAATGCATAACCTTTTTTTTTCCCATTTGCAGTACTTCCCCGCACAGCTTTTTGGAAAATATCTTCCAATTATAGCTGTAATTTTCTGGTTCTCCACAAGTTTTTTTTCTAGCTTTCACTTAAATTGTGTACATATCATTGTTCATTAATGCCCAGCAAACATTCCTTTTTTCTGTTCTGTCTGCTTTCTCAGCACACATCCCTTAATTGTTGTAAAATGAAGAACTGATGAATATGTAACATTCAGTTTGTTGCCCCTTCTTTCCTTATGTAACCCTGAACATGGAGTCCATTCTTATATCTTGCTTGTTGTTGTCCTATTAAGTTAACTGTATGACAACTCCTTTACCCTTCAAATGCAGACACACACACACTTTTATCTCCTTCTTTATTCTTTTGCTATGTACATTAACTATTCTATGCTATGCTCTTAGCTGTATGACAGCTCATTGTCCCACACACACATACACACATGTGCGTGCACATGAACCATATACACTCTTTTCTCCTAGTTCATCTCTTTGCATTATAATCTAACCATTCCTTTAACTTTTGCCTTCCAAGCAACAAGAGGCATCCTGGCAAAGAATAATTCTCCCCCTGAATCACCTGAATGCAGTGTGACACAGCCTATTCTCCGGACTTGTATATATATTGTCTGTTATGTAATAATACAGAGGAAGTCATAACTCGATCAAATTAACCCTTGAATGTAGAAGTTGTTTGTATGTATCCTTAGTTCACCTGTGCATTCTTTTATCTCTGTTTTAGATATAGGTTTCTACCCTATACTTGCCTCTCATGCTTCTCATTAAGTTCTTCCTAAAGTTTCAAATGCCCTCTTAGTTTTTTCTGCATCATTTGATCCAGACTCTTTCTATTTTGGGTATCCCGGGAGACCTCCGGTGCAGTTTCACCTTTTGTCGCCTATCCTTCTTGTTTGTTTCTTTATTTCTTTATATCTGTTTCTGCTAATCACTGCTATTTTCTTTCCTAGCTTGATATGGTATTTAGCATTTGTCTCTCTTTCCTTTGTAGTTTTTCACTGTTACTTTCATTTGTATTTCTTTGGCCTCTATATTCCTGATATCCCAGAATTTTTCTGTTACCTAGTTAAGACTCTTCCTAAAGGCAGAATCTTTTGGCTACCTTTTTGAAACTGCTGTAATTCTCTTTGTCTGCCTCTGCTTTCATGATTTCCTCATTGTGTTTTGTTTTCATTTGTTTTCCATTTTTACATCTGTCACCATGCCACACCTACAACCCCTGTATACACCCCAGTGTTTGTTCTCCTTAAATAGCTCCTCTTTATACCTCTGATTCTGCACATTATTTTCAAGCACACTCACCCATCCACAGCGACTTCGTTTGTCTAGTTAGCAGAGCAATAACTTCCATTTTTTCTAACCCAACTCATATAGCTCAGTTTCTAGCATTTTAAGACCTGCCTCTTATCTGTTTGAGATCTCACAAACCTTTTCTGCTTTTCCTGCCATCTCTAGTCTCATACGTTTCTATTCCTTTCTTTCATACGATTCAGACTTCATATTACTTCTGATTTCTTTACTTTAGAACTTTATAAGATTTATACAGTATATCTTGGTTGTAGAACAAGGAAAGCAGTTCACTGGCCGTAATCCACTTCCTGCCTTTTCAAATAGACCAGTTTTGTACTTCAAATGGTATTTAATTAATTCAGTGAGACAACATGCTTTATCATACTACATTATTTACACTTAAAATAAGTGCATGACTTTGAGACCAATGCTGTTCCAGCTTCACTCAATAACAACTTGCCCAGGTTTATTAATAAGAATGTACTAACACCATCAGCCACCTAAAGCTATTCCAATTCATGCAAAAAGCCTGGAATTGATCGTCATATTCTAGAAAATAAATGTTAAAATCCTAATTTAATCAGTGCAAGCTTTCACATATTCAAAAGAGATGGTATTACCTTTGCATATGTGCTGATATTTTTACTACTAAGGTTTACAGCTGTACTTTTCAAAAAAATACTAATTAACCAGTATCATTCATAAAATGATCACATCACTGACTGGATGTGCAATGAGAAAAACCCTTTCAGCCACAACAAAAGCAAGCTACTTGCTTGCATGTATTTTCCCCATCTTGCACTTTCATAATTAAATAAAAATATTGTTACCTGATCCATAATATTAGAGCCACAAAAGCATCATCCTGATCTGAAGGGACCTAGCCTCAAAATGCTGGCCTCGACCCATAACCAACACTACTCCCTTACCAGGTTGTTTAATCTAACACAAGCTACTGCTGCACTAACTAGACCCAATCCCAGATGTGAGTAATTGACTGGAGTCTTTACCAGCAGATCTAAGAAACACATAAATACTTTAGTTACTCCCAATAACCTAAAAAAAATACTGCCCAGTTATGGGTTCTTGGTTTATGAAAAGGCCATGTCTGTAGCAGTTTTAATTAATGGACGATAGTTTCCACACAAATGACAGCACATTTACTCCTCCTGGGTACATCATTCTTAGGAAAGACAGACTCCATGCTGATGATGATGGTGGTGGTGGTGAAGTAGTGCAGGACAACAGTGTAAATTAGTGTTAATCCTTATTAGTTCTGTAGTAATGTTCACTGTTAAGTCACACCTGCTTGTGTAAAAGTTTGTGTATTCTGTCTTCTCTGCAGTTGTGTGACTGTGGAGTTAGTATATTTAAGTTTGTTTCCCACATGGGTGGTGCAGGAGGGCTTGTCCCCCTGCAAAAGAAGGTTTTGAAGATATATTTAGTGGATGTGACATTTTCAGTTAAATTAGCTTTGATGTTTTGTGGTTTAGATCAAATTAATCTCTTGTTATTTTTTTATATCAAATGAGCTTTCGTGTGTTTATCTATCTATGTGTATAAAGTGTATTTCAAATAAACACAGACATAACTTGTCCATATTCAAATCATTGTACCTAAATTACTGATTTCCAAAATATTAAATTATACACAAATACGTGTTGGTACAGTGGTAGTGTTGTTGCCTTACAGCAAGAGGTTCTTTTGTTCGATTCTTGGCTGGAGTGCCTTCTGTGTGGAGTCTGCATGTCCTTCCCGCGGTCGAGTGGCCTCCGAAAGACATGCGTTAATGGGCGTGCCTTCGCTGAAGGTTGGGCGTCAGAATGGCAACTCGTCACCATAAAAATCTACTGTCAATCATTAGCGGACCGGAGTTCCGCTGTGGCGACCCCTAACCAGGAAAAGCCGAAAAGACAAACAAACTATATTTTTGTAGAGAGACAAGCCTCATGCTCTTCCCATTTCCCTGCATGACTAAATATGCTGATTCTAAGATTACACAACAATGGGGGAGAAAAAAACTTCCTTATATCATTTTGTTATCCCTCATAACATTAGGTTATCAGTCAAGCTTTGACTGATACATTTTTTTTTGTTATACGTTACTAGGTCTACAGGGGCTGACAAGCTCGATCATGTGTATTGCTCAACCTCAAAGTTCTGATATTTTATTCTGCCTTATATGGTTTAAGTCCCTCTACCTCCAAGATTTGCTGATGCACTATCATTGGCCTGAACTCTTTATTGTTGCTGGTATTTGTGAGGATGTATTTACAAGAATTCAAATAAAGATCTCTTGCTTGCTGTCCTGTAGATGTAGAATCTACTGCCACAGTTGCTTAGGAACTGTTGCTTTTTGCAGTTCCTAGGAAGTCCCCAAAGACTCCTTTTTAAAGAAGCTTACAAATATCCCAGAGTACTTAGTTAATTTTGTATTTTTTATTTTACTTGCTTGAAATATTTAGTTGTATTCCCCAAAATATATGCTTGTTTTTATATATCAAACTTTTATTGTGATTATATTATATTATATTTTATGGCTTTTTGCAGCTCTGCTGAAAGGACTTTACTCTGTTGACTTTCTGTTAGGCTGGCCATCCAGTTGCTCCTTCTGTCATTGTTTTTACTCATATCTTGCTTTACTGTAATGAAGAGAATACCTAACTGAAGTAGTTCAGGGTTTTTGGCCAGTTCCCTTTCTTCAGCCTTCTCAGGAACTTGCACTTTTCACTTTAAAGATAATTAGTTTGCCTTTCCACATATTTTGCATCCATGCCTGTACATACGTGTGTGTGTGTGTGTGTGTGTGTATGTGTGTGTGTGTATGTGTGTGTGTGTGTGTGTGTGTGTGTGCGTGTGTGTGTGTGTGTGTGTGTGTGTGTGTGTGTGTGTGTGTGTGTGTGTGTGTGTGTGTGTGTGTGTGTGTGTGTGTGTGTGTGTAGCGCATGCATAGAACATCATTCTGTAGGAGAAAATTATTATGTAAAAATAAAATGAAAACATTTGACATTACCCTTGCAAAAGCATATTGGGAAATCCAGCTGAAGAACTAAATGATTCCTGTAATGTAAACTAAAGTCGCTAATTAAAAACAGATCAATGGCAGTACAATGAGACATAACCATCATGGGAGGCACTTATTGACTTTGACAAATGGCATTTTCTTGGAGCACTTTGCCAGTCAAGGTCAAAAGGCAAAGGCAGTAACATCACATGGAAGCAATTAACTCTGTCCATGATTGTACTGTACTGAAAGTGACAAGCTAAAGTGGGTTTAATGGTCTTTTCTTGTTACCAGTATTTGACATTTGTTCCTGTATGGTTTGATGCAACCTTGCTATCTCTCCAGGGTGTATCTACCAGTTTTATTATTAATCTCTCAAAATACCTCAGAAGGTTGGAAGTAATCTTTCAGATTATTTAAAAAACTTCCATGAAGTACATTTTAAACCAAAGAAATCAGCGCATCAGTTAGCTGACAACGTATATATTTTATTTTAAATAAATTAACTTAAACACTAATTGGCAGTTGGAGAGATTATATATCATAACAGTATTGCTGAGGATGTAATGTGGTCTTCATTTGTCATGACCTTCTCAGGCAATCTTGCAAATAGTTGAACAAATAGTCAGCACTTTAACTAATAATCATTTCAGCTCAGTCATTTAAAATCTAATCAGTGGCAAAGTACATAATGTTGCTATGTGGTTAGTGGGAAAAAGCAAAATGTTATTTCCATATCATTGGAATATTTAACTAAAATCCTGTAGCCTGGGAAATTAAGTTGAATGGTTTCCCATTATTTCATATTCTTAAATATTTGTTCTCAGAACTGCTTTACATAGATGTATACAGTGTTTATATGTTTTAGCCAAGTAAGTCAGTGTTTCGAAAATGAAGATTATTCAGGCATATCCTAGCATATTGTAGAACAGTTCTGGCATGGGTATATTTCAAAATAATGCTGGCAGAGATATGGAACACTAGTGATGCATCTCTGTAGAATATTGTAACATATTATGATTCAGTGGACAACAGTGTACAAGAGTACAGTGACAAAAATAAATAGTACAGTGACAAAAATAAAATACTATATAAAGTGTCCATAGACACAAAAATAGCTAGTGTAAATATTAGTATCCAAAAAATGTATTAATGTTGATATTAATAAAAATAGACTTATAGACAGGAATTCATACAGTGATATATATATTCCATATAGTGTCATATGTGATATATTCTGTAGAGACCACAAGCTAAAATGCAAAATGGCGGAAATGCGTCTTTGTCAGAGGCTAAATGTGCTATCTTCAAATTGTAGATTAGCATCGATGTGGCAATTTTAGGCAACAGACAAAGTGATCAAGAAGGAAGTTAGTTATCTTTTAACAAGTAGCTTAATTTGCTGTTCAGGTATTTAAGGTAGGTGCACCCTAGTCAAACATCAGCTGTTGTTCTGAGGTGATTAGAAATGTTCTAAAGAGGATAAGATCACTGTTTTATCTTCATTAATTTTGTATCCCCCCCTAAAAAACGGAACTGTCTCAGAATATTCCACAAAACTGAGATGTCCTTTTCTGGTGCCATTGGGCACAAAATAATATCATCTGCAAATAAAGCCAACTTTTCTTGAACACCATATACAAATTATATGTTTGAAGTTCTTAGTTTATTTTTTTGTCAGTGGTTTTAAATGTAATGCAAATAATAAAGGGCAAAGTGGGCACCCATGCCAGGTTCCTCTGTTCAGACACACCTTATCAGAAAGGAAACCTTTCACTTTGATTTTTCCCTATGTTCCCTCATATATCCTTCAAATTAACCTTACAACTGTATCAGGAATTGCAAATGCTTCCAGTGTCCTCCTCATAGAAATCCCAGCCTACTTTGTCAAAAGCTTTCTCTGCATCAAGGCATACCAATAACAGCAGTATTTTTATTACATTTTACTTCCCTCTGGAGCATCATTATTCTATTAATGCTGTCAAATGTTTGCCTCCCGTCCACAAAACCACATTGGTCCATATCTGCAAATTGTGGCATCACCTTTGCCATTTTGTTTAGCCATTATAAACATAAACACTTTGTAATCAAAGTTTAAAATTGAAATGGGCCTATATGAAGCTGGTTCAAATGGATCTTTACTGTCTTTAGCTATTGCAGCCACCACAGCTTTTTTCCCCAGAATTTTGGTGCCTCATCTCTTTTCACAATACCATTAAATAAAACCTTCCAGATCCTTATCTCTTTCTTCCCTTCTGACTTTCCAAACTTCCACCAGAATACCATCTATTCCTAGAGACTTTCTTGTAGATTGGTTATACATTACCATTTCTATCTCATCTCCTCCAATTTTAACTGTTAGTTGTTGAGCTTCATCTACCTCTAACCTTTGCAAATGTAAGTCTTCTGTAAATATTAAACTATGTACTCACACATGAATTGGCCCAGCAATACCCATATTTATGGGGACATGAGAAAATTAAGTTTTTAGGAGTATGGATTAAAAATGGTTCAGTTATGGCTGCTAAGAATATGTGGGAAGAGACTAAACAAAAATAATAGAAAAACTGAGAAACTGGATGCTCTTGCATATGGATATGAATAGCAAGATACAAGCAGTAAACATTTTTTAGGCCCTTTAGTTTTATACACAGGTCAGGCATATTTTTTATCAACCAAATGAGAGGGTATAGACAGTAATTAATAAAGAGTTGAATTATTGTATTTGGGAGGGGAAGGAGGCAATAGTTAAGTGGGATAAGCTGATCCTCCCAACAGAACAAGGAGGTTTAGGATAACTTGATTTGAAGGGGTATTTTAGAGCTACACAGTTAAGGCCCTTAAACATAACACAAGCAGTAAGCTGTAATTCAGGTGGAAGAGATAATGATGAAGATGGGGGAGTAATTCAAGAAATATGGAAAGAATCATTTTTTGGATGCAGATCCTTAAGGAGAATAACAATAGTCATACAGAATATTATATTCATAAAGTAGCAAAAGGTATACTAAGAAATAAATCAACATGGGAATGGAGAAAGAAGATTCTACTAATGGGGATGACTGCTATTATGGGTACAGAGAACGGACAAGAGGGGAGCTAGAATGTATTGTGGGAAGCTGGCAAAGGAACCAAGGTACTGGGAACAAATAATTAGAGAAGAAAAGGTAATGGAATGGGAAGAGACCAAGAAGACATTTGGAGTGCATGGTAGTGATTGCCTTCTGTAGCAGGGGTTTATACCTGAGTATAGTCAAAGAGAAAGGGATAGGGAAATCCTGAATAAAAGACCTGCACTGGTTGAGCTTCTAACTGAACCTAGAACAGAACCTGTGTTTATAAAAAGGATAATTAGTAGGGTACATACAATATTGCACGATAACTATAGGAATCAATCAGAAGCCATCAGAAAAAATTGTGAAACAATTCACAAAGAAACAATAGGAGACATATGTATGGCTCCCAAATATGCAACAAAGTCTAGAAGATTTAGGATATTTGCCTAGGTGTGTTGCATGGTTACTTTTATACCCCAAGCAGACTTTAAATAATTTTTCCTCAGGTAGATGGTAAATTTTGGAGGTGTGATGAGATATAACTGGTAACATATTTTCTTGGAGTGTAATTTGCTGGCAGACTGTAAAAATTCCCGACAGAGTACTCTGTCAGAAATACTGGGTGAGCACATGAGTGTAACTAAGGAAATTATTTTCTGAACTGAGAAACAGAATCTGAATTGGCTAGACATAGTAAAGCCATGTTAAGTTTAATTCTGGTGGCTGCCAAAAAATCAGTTACTAGAAAATGTAAATCAAAATCCAAACCAACTATACTTGAAGTAGGGAATATTTTAAAAGAGATAATAGAACAGGAAATGGGATATTTAGAAAAGGGTAGGAGGAAATTGAATAAATAAAATGGAACATGTGTGAACAATACATATAGAAAAATGTTTTGGAGGAGAAATGAGGTTTAAGAGAAGGTAGGAATTGAGTACATGTTGATTAGAATATAAGATGTATAACAATATACGTGATGTATTGTGTCTTCTTTTTTCGGCTTTTCCCGGTTAGGGGTCGCCACAGCGGAACTCCGGTCCGCTAATGATTGGCAGTAGATTTTTACGTGCCGAGTTGCCGGCCCTAACGCACAACCTTCAGCGAAGGTACGCCCATTCATGCATGTCTCCACACAGAAGACGCTCTAGCTGAGAATCGAACAGGACAACATCTTACTGTGAGGCAACAACACTACCGCAGCACCACCACCGCAGTGGACAATATACGTGATGTATAATATTTGTAAATGTGAACTCTTTAATATAGTTGGATTACTTTTATATGAATGTAAGTTTTTATATGTTACAAGTGATTAATTTAATAAAGGTGTTTAAAAAACTCTCAGAGATAAAAGTGTGTGTTTTGATACATTATAAAAAAAAAAAATCACAGCATCATTCTTCAAATGGTGAGTTTGACTATATCCTGAGTCCCATTTTAGAGAAAGCCAGGCTACCCTTGATACGTTTTTTACTTAGTGCTTCATAGCAGTTTGGTCCTTGGCCTAATTTGGCAAACAGAACTCCAGTTCCCTGGATGCAAGAATAAATGGTAATACAGATAATAAACTTATGTAGATGTGGGAGGCAAGAATTTATCACAGCCTTACGTATTAGTAAACTGTAAGTAAAGTTACTTGAATGGAGATCGCCTAAAAGGACCATACTTGTAAAAAGGAAAGTATAATCATTTAATTTTATAAAAGCAGTAGATGGTAAAAAGGGTTTTTTTGTCATTTAAAGTATTAACAGGAATGTATGGATTAAGAGCAAATGTTAAAGAGCATATCTGATGGTCATTTTCAGGAGTCAGTGGACTATGATATTTCCATAAATGCATGGAAACGGTTTCCTTTAAGTTTAGTATGTTCTGTTTCCTTAAATTCTTATTATATTGTGCTGTTGCTGTTTATGGCAGTTTACCTACAAGTCACTGGCAATTTTTTTTTCGCTCACCATTTATTCAAAACTAACATTTGAAAACAGTGAACTAAAAAAACACAAAAAAATGTTTTTCTTTTTTTTTGGCAGAGGTGCAAGCCCCCTACACCCCTGATGTGGGAGGGGGACAAGCTTCCTTGCATTCCCAGAAGTTATATATCCAAGCTCCACAGTCACACTCCAGTGAAGAAAAGGGGAACATCCCCAAAAAGCACATTGCCATCTTACACAATACAAAAAAATACACTGTGGTGAAACTCAACAGTATGTTAAATTCTTGCACTTAAGTTGCTTGACCACAAGTGCAGCAAACAACCACAGGTAAGCCCTTTATAACATTCTGTGTTAGATTTTCTTTTATTATGGTGAAAATATTAGACCTTTTTCAGTTGTATGTGGTTTGGTAACATTTTAGTTGGGTATAATTAGGTAAAATGTATCTTTAATTAGGATTCCAAAACCAACTTCTGTAGTCCGTATTCATTGGTAAGGAAAGTAGTTAACCAACATCCACGTATTCTGGCTTTGCTTTTTTGTTGTGCATTTACATTTTGTATTTCAGTGGTCTTTTTAAAGACTATAGTTTGCATTTATGTTTGGGAGAGCAGTGTAACCTATTGGGGAGAGCAAAATATAGCTAACCTTAAGATGAGACCAAGTAGACACACATTTGTAAAGTTATCTTACTTTTGTAATCTGAGGCAAAATCAGCAAAAGGGGTGCTTGATAGAATTGTACTGTTCACTTACAAAGTGAAAGGAATCAGTTAATCAGTACTGCCTTTGTTAAACATTAACGTCATGTTAATATCTGAGATTGCTTTTTGCCTGCATAATAAATGACAGAAAATCCTGAAACTTTCAGCAGCAGTAAAACAAAACTCTCTAATTCATATTGACAAAGGATTCGCCTTACTCCCACCACTTAATTAAATACTCCAACACTGGGGCTGCAGCCCCTCTGAATAGGATGCAGTTAGTTACTAGGGAATTCCAAGATGTCGCTCATCAGGTGGTTACAGTGATGTGCAGTTTTTGCAGACAAGCTTCATTCTTCGGTACTGAATTCTGTTTAATGACTATAATCTAGCACAAAAATATGTAATATCACAAAGAGGAGAGGAATATCTTGAGGTAGAATCTAGGCTATCCCTGGAAATAGTGTGCATGCCTTTCAGGTATGTTTATACAAATTATATCACTTTTAAATGCTTTTTAGTAGTCTACTTTATTCTTTACAGATCATGGCTAAAGAAAGGTTTGCCTCATTCTTTGTTCCATCATTCAGTCATCTGCAAAGCAGAAGCAATTACAGAAAATTACAGAAGTATTTTCCATATTCCCATCAATGATAGCAAGACAGGTTTTAATTTTCAGTTGGACTATGTCCCTTACTATGTGCAACATAGCTGCAACCTGAAAGGTTACTTTCATTTTTTTTCAGTATTGTGTTGAAGACGTGACTTAACATTTGCATTGCCCAATGCTGTAGTATCAAACTACATATAGTCATACATATAGTCTATATGCATTTTATCCATAGAAAACTATGTCCAGTTCTTTGACATTTGAAATCTTCTCACCACACACACACACACATATATGCCCAAGTACAACTCCTTTGTACTAGAAATATGCTTAGCAAGTATTTGTATGTAGTTTTGTTGTAACAAATTCCTGTCTGTTTGAACAGTAATGTATGCCAAAATGTAAATTTCCTGTTTGAGTGTGGGTATCAAATAGGGAGTCTGTAATGTCTGTGTGTGTGAAATGAACGTGCAAGTCTGCTGCTGTCATTGTATGGGACGGCACTAGGAAACACTTGTGAATTAAAGGAAATAATAATGGGAGGCTACTGCAAATGTGAGTGCATGAACTTATCTTTGATCACCAATTCTGAACATCTACAAAGGGAATGACATGACTCTGAACTGTAACCTCTGATCCTCATCAAAAATGTAACCCAGTCTAAATGCTTATGGCACTCTTACAAGTACTTGTGATATTGCTACTTTCGCCGAATTAAAGTCTAATAATGGAAATTAAATGTCAAGAAGTTCCCCCTGGATTACTATGTAAGTATGTATCTAATGAATCCTTGAAGTAGAGATAATTTACTAAGCAGTGCAGTGGTGCAGTGGTGCAGTGGTACCTGAACCATACTTTTATAAAGGCATGTCCTCCGGAAGCTATAAATAGTGATAGTGACTTAATCAGTTGGTACAGAGAGTTGTGTTTTGACATCGTAAGATAGCAGCAAGTTCAAGAACTGAGCTACATATATTAGTGTACAGTTACTTCATTTGGAAAGTATGTGAGTTCAATGCCAGTACCAAAAAGAAGAGAAATTAATGAGAGCAATGCTTGTTTGTCTGTGTGTACCATGCTACAACATAGTAGTCCTACTTATAGAAAGGAAGATGTCTGTTAATTTTATTTAGTTAGTTAGTCATGTTTGTTTGCATGTATTTTTCCTTATGTTGCTATTTTTTAACACCTCATTAAGTAATTAGAGAAAGTTTTATTTCAGGTAGAGCCAAATGTGACTAGGGGATTTGAGGCATCAAAGAATGGATGCAAGAACAAGGTAAAGAAAATGCAACTGCACTGGGTAATCTGAAACTGGAGGCATAGTATGAACATTTTTTGGCAGAAGCATATGTACAAACCTCACCCTGGTTTTGTAAATGAAGGCTGCTTAATAAAGAGTAACAATCGTATAAATGTGAACACCAGTAGTGTTGGAGATGGCCATAAGCTAAAGTAATGGTCTGCCTATCGCATTCTTTGAGATGGTGTCCATTTTTCTACAATTGTATAGCCTCTGACTTCTGATGTGGATGGGGTATCGTTCTTTAGCTCTACTCCAACAATATTGGGATTAAATGTAACATCAGGACAGCAGCAGTACAACTAACTAGTGTTAATGCAAAAAGCCAGAGTCACATAAACTACATCACAGCTAGTGATTATATATCTTTGGTTAAGAAGGAAAGAAACCATGCTTCCAGCTGACTTCCTTAGGATACCTGTGATGGTAGATACAATATAGGAAACAAAGTAGATGTTGTGAGAATATTCTATGGGGTCTGTATTAAAATCGTAAAGAGGCATTACATTGCTTCAGTGACACATAAAGACTTAAGTCTGAAAATAGCGAAGGCTCAGGCCATCAATTTTTTTCCCAGGGAAAAAAAGTCACTTGGCCTGAGCCATAGCATTGCCCTTTACCCCACTGTGGTGCGATCTTGGAGTTGATATATTTAGTTAGGGTGTGGGGGCACAGCCCCCCACTTAGTTTTGTTTTAAATAGTGTGTGTGTGTATTTGGCACTAGCAATTTCTTTCCCATGGAAAGAAATCACTGTTTTGACCATTTGCGGTTTAGTGCGTTAGGTCTTTATGTGTCGGTGAAGATGCTTCCGATGTAATGCCTCTTTGCAATTTTAATACAGACCCTATTCTATGTCACTGTATCATCATCATCATCATCAATATATAGCTTCAGTTTAATAATATCTGAATCTGAAAAAAAAAACAGACAACAGACTTTGTTGAGCCTTTATATTTAAAAAACAAAGAAATGCCACAAACTTCTAATCAGCTACATGTGGTTCACTCTGAAAATCCAGGCATTAGATTATATCCACCAAACTTCAGTTTGAGGTATTACAGTTTAAGCTACACAGTCTGGAAGACACAATAAGAGACTCTCTGAATTATATGTTGTCCAAAATGTCAGAAAGTTCAGGCATCTATAAGCAAGAGTGACAATTCTAACCAGTTCAATGTCTCCTTATTCCCAAGCAGATCAGAAAACAATGGTCATGCCAATTTTAGTGTATTTTGCCACATATAAAAAAAAAAGAAAAAAGTTCTATCTTCCCTCTAGCCACCTGAGAAATTGTTAAAGTTGAGAATAGTCAGCTAATTTGTGACAATGATTGCTTCCTTATAATGATAAACAAAAGATCTTCAATTTAGCCAGAAGTCAGTTTGTGTAGGCAGAGAATGTAAAATTTCTATCCTACATTACTCTATGTGACATTACTAGGGTGACTTCTTTCCTTTCCTGGAACCCAAGAAAACCATTAATCATCAAACAAATAATGCAGGAATAAGCATCTGGACAAATAGGTCAGTAGTCATCATGGTGTAATCATGATTCCTTAGTTACTTCTTCCAAAGAAGGAATTTCTTATCAATCCAAGTCATTTCTTTTGTTTAGAAATAGAATCTAGCAAAGGAAAAAGTCTTAAAAACACCAAATCCCACGGATGTATGAAGCACAAATCCAAACGAAAAACATATAAAGGCAACCACGCAGTGAAGAAATATGTTTATTTAGCACTTTTGACCAAAGTCTTCATCAGAATAAAAAAAAATCTTTTCCATCCACACTTAAATACCCATTTCAATTAACAATATTCAATGAAAACCCTCATAAAAAAATTTAAGGAACATCTGAAAATTCACACATCACCCTCCACAGATAAAATTTATAAAAGCATTTATAAAAAGACATTTAATACATATAGTTTCATTTAAACCAAGCCTATCAGCCTGTAGTTTTAATTGCCATAAGGTGTTCCTTTTTAACATAGATTTCTTGTAATCACCCCCACACAGAATTTTAGGCACTGTTTCTAATACAGAAAATAACATTTTCCAGAGCTCTGACGATACAATATAATCATGGATCCAGATTTATTAAATATATTGTGAATAGATACTGGGTGCTTTTAGCATGCAATGACAAAAATTAAAGATTTAGTAGGTAACAAACCTACTTTTGCCCACAAACGTGCAAGCAATTTAAAAAATATGGTGGAGGGAAATAGTTTTGGAATGTCAAAGGATAAAAGGAAGTGTACAAAACATTTGGGTAACTACAGTGGACATAAAAAGTGTACACACCCCTGTTAAAATGTCTGTTTTTTGTGATATATAATAAATGAGACCACAATAAATAATTTCAAAACTTTCCCACCTTTAATGTGACCTATAACCTGTAGAATTCAAATGAAAAACAAACAAATCTGTTAGGGGAAAAATATAAAAAATAAAAAATGTACAATAAGCTGGTTGCATAAGTGTGCACACCCTTAAACTAATACTTTGTTGAAGCACCTTTTGATTTAATTACAGCATTCAGTCTTCTTGGGTACACACCTGCCATCAATTAAAGAGACCCTGATTAACCCCAAATAAAGTTCAGCTGTCCTAGTAGGATATTCCTGGCATTTATTCAGTTGCCAGCTACAGGAAAAGTAATGGTTTGCAGAGAGCTTACAAAGCATCAAAGGGATCTCATTGTTGGAAGGTATCAGTTAGGAGCAGGGTAAAAAATAATTTCCACAGCATTGGATATACCATGGAACACAGTGAAGACAGTCATTAAAAAGTGGAGAAAATATGGGACAACAGTGATGTTGCAAAGAACTGGATGTCCCTCCAAAATTGATGAAAAGACAAGATGAAAACTGGTCAGGGAGGCTGCCAAGAGACCTACAGCAACACTGAAGGAGCTGCAGGAATTTCTGGCAAGTACTTGGTGTGTACTACATGTGACAACAATCTTCCGTATTCCCCATATGTCTGGACTATGGGGCAGGGTTGCAAGACGGTAGCCTTTTCTTACACAGAAAAACATCCAGGCCCAGATAAAATTGGCAAAATAATACATTATGTCTCCCAAAAGCATGTGGGAAATGTGTTATGGTCTGATGAGACCAAAGTAGAACTTTTTGGCCACAATTCCAAAAGGTGCATTTGGAGCAGAAACAACACTTCACATCACCAAAGGAACACCATCCCCATGGTGAAGCATGGTGGTGGCAGTATGATGCTTTGGGGTTGCTTTTCTTCAGCTGGAATTGGGGCTTTAGTCAAGGTGGAGGGAATAATGAACAATTCCAAATACCAGTCACTTTTGGCCTAAAACCTTCAGGCGTCTGCTAGAATGCTGAAGATGAAGAGGAAATTCACCATTCAACACGACAATGACCTCAAGCATACATCCAAATCAACAAAAGAATGGTTTCACCAGAAGAAAATTAAAGTTTTGGAATGTCCTAGCCAGAGCCCAGACCTAAATCCAATAGAAAATCTGTGGGATGACCTGAAGAGGGCTATGCACAAGAGATGCCCTCACAGTCTGACAGATTTGGATAATTTTTGCAAGGAACAGTGAGTAAATATTGCCAAGTAAAGATGTGCCATGCTGATAGACTCCTAACCAAGAAGACTGAATGTTGTAATTAAATCAAAAGGTGCTTCAACAAACTATTAGTTTAAGGGTGTGCACACTTTTGAAACCAGGTTATTGTACATTTTTTATTTTTTATATTTTTCCTCTAACATTTGTTTTTCAATTGAATTGTACAGGTTATAGGTCACATTAAAGGTGGGAAAAGTTTTGAAATGATTTATTGTGGTCTCATTTTTTATATCACAAAATCCTGGCGTTTTAACAGAGGTGTGTGCACTTTATATCCACTGTATAACCAATGCAAGTATATTTTAGATACCAAAGAAATCATCTAAATAATTCTATGCATTCCTTGATTTATGCTCAGGATGGTTATTGTTTTACTAAGGGGCTAATTTATTTAGCTAAGAGCACAGTATGTGATGCCTTCTATGTTGGGAAAACTGAAAGAGAATTGAGAAGGTGCATTTATGAGCACAACTATGAAATTTTAAAACAGAACACTAAGAATGCATTATATAGACATTCAACCACCTGTGTTGGTTTTAAACAGTGTTCTTTTGTGATATTAGAGAAAAATCAAAAAATAAAACCCTAGAAGGAGACCCTGGAAGGATCTTATTGACTATTGTGAGTTGGTTTGACAGGTCAAACTAGATGCTACCTGAAAGCTTGGTATCAGTGAGTCTATTTCCATAGTCCCTGTGCTTAAGAACAAAGCACAAAAGCTTAAAAAAAAACACATGCCCCAAAGCTTAACTAGCTTGTAGGTAGAGTGTTTCACCTATTTTTCCCTTGATAGTTTACAAATATTTAAACTTCTACTATCCAATTGTACTTCAATAGACAGTTCAGGTGGTGGCAACAATACAACTGTGCATGACTGGAAAATTTTTATGATGCGATACCATTTTCAACAAGCCTGCTAGATTTAACATTATTGTAAATTAATTCCATTAGTAGCAAAATTTTACTATGTTTGATGTTTAAGATTTTATCTATTTTTCAATATAGTTTTATAAGCATTTTAATTAATAAACATTTTCTTTGATTTTATGTGTTAACCAGTGTACATGTTGATTATAATAAAGTGTGGCCTTTTAATCTCTGTTTAATCTGATGAAGTCTATGTACATTTGAAGACAAAAAGCTCCTTGTCAAATAAAAGCTTACTTTCTTTTACTTTTTGGCTCTGTATTGGATTTATACCATGAATTAGTTTTATATTGATTCTTCCTTTCTGGAGTTGGTTTGCCACACATTAGTTGGATAGCTGTTGTTTTCTTTGTGGTTACTTTTTTCTACCTCTTCCCTGCCTGGTTTGTTGTTGTTTGTGTTTGGACTGTTGTTTTGGCATGGAAACTGGAGCAGAACCAGTGGAAGGAAGTCCCAGCCTGTTCTCAATGGAAACAGATGCTAGAGGCAGTTATGATACTATTGGAATGAATGCCCTACTTTCAAGGGCTACTGTCATTTTGGGTAAACTTACGAGGCTTATCTGTCTATTCTCCAATGTTCAGGGAACTATTCAGCCACAGGAAGCTCCTGGTGGGGAAAAAAATTATTCAGTAGGAGTCTTTCAGCCAAACATTTGTCCAGAATTAATCAGAATGCCAAAAGAAACAACAGCATTAAGGCAGAATAATATCCAACAAGGTACTGTTTCTAATATTGGTAATTAACAGCCCTTTGCCCATAGGACTGTTTTCAGTGAGGTCACTAATACAAACGCTAATGCTGATGGTAATTCTCATTCTAATTTTGAGTTCGATACGTGGTTGCAAAATGACTTCTCCTTAATGGCAGAGCACTATCGTGAAATCAAAGATAGGGACAGTAACAATAACTTGATGCAGTGGATTCAGGCCTTTGAAAAGAAGTTAATTAGTCTGAAAAGCCTGCAACTTGATAATCTGTATTTTGAAGAGTGCATACATGTCAGTAGAGTACTCCAGATTCTTAGATATCATACATTTCCCAATGAGGTTACTCCTGGCACTAAATATTATTTTGATTTAATAGAGTCTTTTAAAAAACAAGGTCTTGAACTTGTTACATTAATGATTCGAAACAACAGAGAACTTATTAATAGATTACCGGTTGAAGTGTATGACTTGCACAGTAAAATTAAAAAGGATTTGTTGTTTACCATTTACATGGTAGAATATGAGAATGTATTTTTTCGTGTAGATTCTCATATAAACAAAGTTAAAACTAGGAAAAACAAAAAGCTTGCTAGGGTTAAGTCACAATATGAGAAAGGTGAGGTGTTTTCCAAAAAGGATAATTTAAATTATAAACACAATATGAATACTGGTTCCAATGTTCTAACCAATGGTGAGGGCATTACTGACAACAGACCATTGTCCAAGAATGGGGGGGAGAGAGAATACTGAGGTTTTTAGTAGCAGAGATGACAATTGTAACTTTAATATTGATGAGCCTTTAGAATTTCCATCCTGAGACAATCAGAGAGACTAGCCAGTAGGTCCCAACACCCCCCAACGAAGAACCATATATACCATCAATACCAGAGAAGGGTAGGAACCTCAAGAGCGAGGGGAGCACCCTCGAGAAGAGGGAGAAGAGGTAGGGGATCCCGCTATTGGTAGATTTTGTTCTAGAATTAGGAATTGTTACACACCCAGATATTATTAAATACAACAATTTCACTGTTTATAATTACAGTAGCTTTATGGTCACCAAAGAATATGCTGTACTACTTGAAAAGTGGGTTACTTTCGTTTCTACCCCTAAATATAATCTAGCAGACTGCCTTTTAAAATTCAAATTATTACATGAAAATTTAATTTTGACCTACAGTTTAAGGATTCTTTTGGTGAATATGAGCATTCTAAAAGTAGACTGAAAAGCAAGAGTGTAGCAATGCCATTACCCAACCCCACTGTTTAGGCTTTCTCCAGCATAGTATAGTAGGAAATTTACCAGCAATTTGCAAAAGGAAAATTGCCCCTACTAAATATAATTTGAGTAAAGAAGAATATCTGGTGTTAGAGGACATCAAAAGAACCACTCTGTTAGAATTATGAAACCGGACTGGGGTGGGTGTAGTACTGTTTGACAACCACATTTATCTGGGTGCAAAATCTAGGATCCTTAATGACTCGGGTTTCTATGTGATGGTATCTATCAATGAAGTGAACTTATTCTAAGCTAAAATAGACTATTTCCTTGAAGACAATTTAATGCAACAGAGGATAGATTTAGACACTTACAAGTTTTTAAAAAATCCATTCCCAAAATCCTAATTATGTTTGGTATCCCTAAAATTCACAGACGTCTAATTGAGCCTCCGTTCAGGTCGATTGTCTCAGTGGCAAGGTCTAAAACATACCCCTTTGATGTACTTGTCGATAGTATTTTTTTAAAACCTATGCAGGACTTTAACACGCACATGGTCTGGGATTCATGGGATTTTTTAGGTAAATTAAAACCTGACTGCTGGGACAAGGATAACATCTTTCTTACAACTGATGTTATTGACCTATTCTCCTGTATCCCCTAGGAAGAAGCATTACAGTTATTTTCGGAAGCCCTCATTGAACTTGATGTCTTGGACGCTGACCAAACTAGATTAGTGATGGATTGCATGGAGGTAGTACTAGATAATAATTATATATAGTTTGATGGGGAAATTTGCAAACAGGTCAAGGGAGTGGCAATAATGGCTGCTTCTGCCCCCATTTTTGCCAGTTTACTTATGCTCACATGGGAACACAATAGTGTGTTCCCATGGAAATTTAAGGATTACATCAAATTATATCTCCATTTTTTTGGATGATGTTTTTATTTTGTGGGCCAGTGATACCAAGATTACTCACAAATTTATAGAGTATATAAATCAAACTACCACGTTTTTGAAATTCACCCATCAAACTGGTAAATAAACTATAAATTGTCTAGACACCGCTATCAAAAATACATCTCTAGGATTCTCCTCTTACATGTATATGAAACCCACATGTTTAATAGTTATCTCTATTTTAGCAGAGCACCCATTTTCATAATAGAGATGTTTGGTCAGAGGACAGTTGGCATGAATGATTTCTGGCAGGGGCACTTCTGACAAAGAAAGTAGGGTCTTAGCAGAAAAATTCCTTAAAGACAGTATCCCATGACCTTGGTTAAAACCTTCAGTGATGAGATATTTCAGGGTTGGGGAACAAAATATCTCCCACTTCTGGGTGTGAGGTTGTCATGTTCTTAAATAACAGTGATGCAACCCGGCATCAACTGCAGCACTATACCATGCTAAACTTTAACTATACAATATGATCATGGATCCAGTATTATTAAAAAGATTGTGAATAGATACTGGGGACTTTTAGCATGTAATGACAAAATTAACAAACCTCCTTTTGTCCACAAACGTGTAAGCAGTTTAAAAAATTTGGTGGAGGGAAATAGTTTTGGAATGTCAAAGGATAAAAGGAAGGAGACAAAATGATCTGATGTTGTTAATCTTCATTCATTCCTTACTGATGGGTGTCGGTTCTGTCCTTGGAACCTAGTTGGCCTTGTAACAAGCTTGTGCCAGCCAAAAAAAACTCTCGAGCTAAGCTTTTACCCACAATTTCCTTCCCCTTGTTACCTCAGATCTTGTTTTCCACATTGCCGTAAAGCCACGTCAAGCCAGCTCTCTAAGTTAAGTAATTTAAAAACTTTTCAAATTACCTGTTGTTAGTTGGATTTTCTTCTCCAATCTTTATCATTATTACCCACTGTCTTACTGTTAGTGTTTGTACTATTGTTTTCTCTATGCCTTACCATTTTTAGGTACTTTCTTAATACCTTCGTTGGTAAAGGCCTTTGCCCTTTCTTACCTTTGAGGTAATATCTTTCAATACCATTATTGGCATTCCCCCCTTCCCCCCTCCTTTCTATATTAAAAAAAAATCTATTCTATCTCTTTCTTAATTGTGTGTTGTTATAATTTTTGTTTTAAAGTATGTCAGAAAAGAAAGGAGTGTCTGGTTTCAAACAGTGCGACCAGTGTGACCGCAAGATGCCCAATTCAGACACAAACGACTCTTGCATTTACTGTTTGCGTGTTTCTCATCTCTTGATCAAACCACCTTGTTTAATCTGTAAAGGTTTTTCATCTAGGACCCTTAATGAGAAGAATAAACTTCTTTTGAAGGGCTTCCTTAAGACACCCTTCTCGTAAGCTATCTCTGGGTCAGAGGGCTCATCTCCTCCCTGCAAACATCATAAAAAGAGATCTCATTCAGTTCCTTCATCACCTTCTGGTGAGAAAAAACAGGAACCGAAACCTAAAATACTTAAACTGCCTGAACCAGGATTAAAGCTGACTTCCACGGCACCATCTGTTGTGGTTCCGACCACAGTGCCGTCATTGAAATCTGTATCTTCAGTGTCAGCCTTGGCACCAAAAATATCTTCGGCACCGATTCTACCAAAGACATTAGAATCCACCTCGGTGCCATCTTTGGTTCCCTTAACTCTGGCACTGTCTTCATTGGAACCGTCCAAAGTTATGGAGCCAAGCCTGCCTTTAATGTTTACTTTGGAATTTCCCACACCAACAATTGCTCCCATGCATATCTCTACCATCGACACCTCAGTGCCAGTGATTCCAACAGCCAAGACCCGATATTGACCCTCAGTGGATCCCTTCCTGGGGCAGCAATACAGCCCTTTCTTAGAGAGACCTGACTCCTAGTTGGGCATATCAACGCGATCGTCCAGGAGCCTTTCAGAATTGGATGTGGTGCGCCTTGTGGACCAGCTGCTGATGGCGATAGGGATTACAGCATCATCTAAAATTCCCCTCCCTGTTGGAGTTGGGAGTCCTTCTCCACAGACTCCAGTTTACTCTCCTCCTTCGACTTCTGTGAAGGTATCGAAGCCCCTGGAACTGACGCCCTCATCGGCTCCCATTGCTTTGGTTCCACTGATGGATCTCACCATGGTGCCGGAGCCATCCCTTTGGCGCCTGGTTTATTTGGAACCGAGCCTTTCTCAGGATTGTGGCTGGTCCATAAGCACAGAGGTTCATGGTCCTTCACTGATTTTTTTCTATGGCGCCGTCCATGGTTCCGGGAGTCCTTTCGGTACCTAGTCCTCTTGAGACTCCTTCCTTGGAAACTGGTTCATTGGAGCAGGGTGTGACCCCAGTTCCAAGGTTGTCATTCTCGGTTCCAGGCTCCCATCCATCTTCAGGTGGGCCAGCTTTCCAGACAATGGAGAGGGCTCTTGCCTCAGTAGGGAAGCCTCTGGCGTCAGAACTTTCACTATGTCCTCCCTCAGAGCCACAGCTGACTCAAGCCACTATTTTAGGACAGCGAGCACAAGAGTCTCAGGATACCCTGCCACAGAGTGCCCTTTCTTTGGAGTCCTCCTCAGAAACTCCTGCTGAAGAGGTCTCACTCAAGAGGACATGCAAGAAGAAGCATGTGGACTCACCTGAGGAGTCCCTTACCAAAGACACAGACTACGATGAAGGGGAAGGGTCCTCGTGGTCACCCCCTGATGTCTCCTTCGGAGACATCCTGGAAGTATTGAAACAGAGGGGTGACTGGAAGCCCTCCAACCCTTCCTCCAAGGAGTCTGTGTTCTAGCAGGCTTTTCGTGCTTGCCCCTCTACTTCCTGGGTGATCCCACTTGCAGATGAGCTAGTTCAGCTCATCGTGCAGTATGCATGGAAAAGTCCTGATACCATTGAACTGATCCCATGGAGGCCAGACAAAATTTTTATCTCCCCCTGAACAACATCCCCACTGATCTAAGGGACTTCCAGTAGACGCAATGGTGGTGATGGCTGCCACAAAAAAGGAACTGGCCGAGGAGAGAGAGACTGTCCACCCCCCAAACAAGGAGTCTTGGGCAGTAGACAGACTAGGGAAGTGAGTCTTTGCGTCATTGACCTTTGCTGTTAGGTCTTTGAATTACCTGGCACACTTCACCAGGCTTCAGAGAAACTTGGTGACTGAACTCTCCAAAACCTTAGCAGGAGCTGTAACTGATGAGGTCCGTGACAAAGTGGCCTTGCAGTTAGCTACCCTGAATTCCATTTCCAACTCTTACATGCGTCTAATTTCTCACGGCAAGGAAGGAGGTGCCAGAGTGACGGGTTCAGGCATTGTCATGAGACGCTATGCCTGGATGCACCTTTGTGACTTTGCAGACCTCTTTAAGTTTTCCTTCCTGAATGCTCCAGGGGAAGCCTGTTCCCTTTTCGGCATGAAAGTGAAAGACACACTAGCCAGGTGTGAAAAGGCTGGCAAGACCCCTTCTTCTGTGAGCATACGTTTTTCAACCCCTCGGCGTCCATATTCTAGGAACCAGAGGAGTGGAAAGATGTTTCACAACAAATCAGAGTCCTTTCCGTGACACACGTGGCAAGTATACTCCCCGTAGCAAAGGGGGTAACTCAACTGGAAGACACTCCTATAGGGGCAGAGGGGGTCCACGTAACCTGGGTTCCAGAATCTCCTTCTCGGGACAACCCTACCAGTGCTCCTGAGGAGTGGCCCAATTGCTTTCCTCTGGAAGCAGTCAGAGGATGGTTTCCCTTGCACCATTCTGCCAGGCAAACAATAACAGATTTATGCGTGCAGTGGATCATTACCAGAGGATACCACATCCCATTCAATCTTTACCCAACATCACCAACTCGAATTCCTGACATTCCACCCAGTCAAAGGGAAACAGCAGCATTAGAAATTCAAAAGCTTCTTCAAAAAAGAGTTATCCAAACAGTCCCTCCAGACCAGATAGGATCTAGGATCCGGATTTTATTTTTAGTGCCAAAAATGACAGGTGACTGGAGACCAATCCTGGATCTCAGCATCCTAAACAAATTTGTCAAGCAAGAAAAATTCCGGATGGTCACGGTTCAGTCTTTTCTTCCGTTATTGGAGAAAGATGATTGGATGTGCTCAATAGATCTTCAGGATGCGTATTACCATATAAAAATGACCAAAGCTCCAGCAGATTTCTTCCCTTCCGGCTAGGAGCCAATCACTTTCAATTCCTACTGCCCTTTGGAGTCTCTACAGCCCCCAGAGTGTTCACCAAGTGCATGGCAGTGGTAACAGCTCGCATGAGATTACAAGGATTCTAAGTGTTTCCATATCTAGATGATTGGCACCTCACCACTCCCACCAAGCGTCTACTGGAGACACCAGTACTGTACACTCTCAGACTTGCAGAGTATCTGGGAATCTCGATAAATTGGGGAAAGTGCAACCTGATCCCTTCTCAATCCCTAGAATTTATCAGAGCAAACTTCAATACAACTGCTTGCCTAGTAGTATCTCTCCCAGATCACAGACTACTCAGGAAAAGATCACAAATCCGGATGATACTCTGTCAAAACCTAGTTCTAGCCCAGACAGTACTTCAACTCCTAGGTTCTATGGCAGCGTCAATTACAATACTGCCCTTAGCAAGACTACATATGAAAATTCTACAATGTCTCCTTCTAACTCAATGGTATCCTTTACAACACCTCTTGTCCTTCCAAATTCGAATAACCCAAAGATGCAAGCAAGATTTAATGTGGTGGATGAGACCAGATGGACAACAATGGAGTCATCCCTTTTGTCCTCAACAGCCCAGTGCCACAGTGACCACGGACACTTCCCTGATAGGGTGGGGGGACTTTACCAGGGGAAGATGGTCCAAGGTACTTGGTCAGATACAGAGGACCACTTGCATATCAGTGTCCTAGAACTGAGGGCAGTGCTTCTAGTGTTGAAAGCATTTCATCCCATCCTTCCATCAGGGACAATTGCGGTTCAATCAGACAACATGTCAGTGGTCTGGTATATCAACAAACAAGGGGGAACCAAATCCCACCCTCTGTGTTGAGAAGCCATGAGAATTTGGCAATGGGCAATAGCTTCCATACGTTTTCTGATAGCAACGCATATTCCTGGGAGTTCCAACATGATTGCAGACAAGCTGAACAGATGCATCCTATTGCCTCATGAGTGGTCCCTCAATCCTACTATTGCGGTGAAGATCTTCAGTCACTGGGGCCAGCATTCCTGTGACCTATTCACCTCTCCAGCAAACCACAAATGCAGCAGCTATTTTGCCCTAATCCCCCCCACAGGGGGAGTCCCTGAGGAAAGCTCTGATCCACGATTGGCCCACGGGACTTCTGTATACTTTTCCTCCTTTTCCCCTGATTTCCATTTTCTAAAAAAAGCCCTTCATCTGAGAAGCAAGGTGATCCTCATTGCTCCTTATTGGCCATGACAAGTTTGGTTTTCCTTCATTTGGCCTCACCTACTAGATCACCCATGGATTCTGGATCCCTTGCCAGAACTGATCTTGCACCCACAAGGGTTGACTCACCCGAACATCTCCAATCTCAAGCTAATAGCTTGGTTCCTCCACTTCCAGTAATCACCAGGCAGGACAACCTCACCTCCCCAGTGTGTAATATCCTTCTGGCTTCACATGAACCATTCACCAGGAAAACATATCTCAGCAAATGGAAGAGGTTTCTTATTTGGTCTCAAAAAAGACAACTAGATCCTTGCTCAGCTCCAGTTGCTGTAGTTTTGGACTATTTATCAAATCTTCTTGATTCAGGAGCAGCAGCCTCAACCATTTGGGTACATTTAGCTGCTATCTCAAATTTCCATAGTGGTTTTCAAGATTCTTCCCTTATATCCTACCATCTCTGCAAATGTTCTTAAAAGTTGTTATATGTATCAGGCCCCCTTTCAGGGAACCAGTTGAACCTTGGAATTCAACATTATTTTATTTATTTATTTTACATTTGTTGACTGGGATTGTCTGACTGGATATATGTCCATTTTCAGTGGAGGCCCGGGGAAAAAAGCTCCAAGATAATAGTACACATTGAACATTTAATAAATGCTAGTTTAGAGCAGATTACAGCCATAAGTAATACCAGCATTTAGTACATATAGTGCTAACTTATTATAAAACACTTTACAAAACATAATATTATTTTCAAAGTTATACATAAATAACATTACATTCAGGTTTAAGACACATTGAGCAGCAGTTATACAATTGACCCTTCCTGAAATGGTGTGGTAGAAAAAAAGTTAGAAGTAGTTGAAGGTAAGGCACCCAAGTAATAGAGAGGTCACTAGTCAGGGTTAGTGCAAGGACATAATCAATGAGTTTTGAAGTATTTCTTTTGAGTTTGTTTTTGAATCGAGTTAGTGAGTGTTCTAGGGTCAAGTCAGCTGGGAGTCTGTTCGTGTTTTTCCAACAGAGTTGGCAAACAGAGAGTCCCCAGCTGAGTAGTTGGATTTGTATGTTTGAAATAGGAGTCTAGTGGATGATCACAGTGGTCGGGTACATTAGTATTGCAATCTCTAACACAATCTCCCTTTGAACCTGCCTCTACTTGCGATCTAAAATTCCTGTCTTGGAAATCATTATTTTTGATAGCTAGACGCATCTCAGAGCTTCAAGCTTGGTGTATCAGATGACCTTACCTGGTATTTCATAAAGACAGAGTATCACTCCAAACTAATCCATCCTTTCTACCCAGAGTTATTTCTGAATTGACGAGTAACCAAACAATTGACCTGCCAGTATTTTTTCCCAGCTACTCAAAGGAGAATATTGCCTTCACTTACTGCTCGTACATAGACAATTATGTTTTTATCTGGACAGAATTAAGTCAATATGTAAATCAGACCAATTATTTGTGGCCTTCTCAGGACCAAAAATGGGAAATCCTGTCTCAAATGTAACTTTGGCAAATGGCTGAGAAACTGTATAACCTTGATTTACCAAAAAAATAAGACTCCTCTGCCTTGCAAATTCAGAGCACATTCTACCAGGTCAGTAACAATTTCTGTTGCTTTCCATACAAGAGCTTCTTTGAATGACATTTGTGCAGCCGCAACCTGGGCTAACCCTCATACCTTTATCACTCATTACAAATTGGATTTGGCCTCCAGGGGAAGAACATCCTTCGGTTCAATGGTGCACAGGAACATTCTTCCATAATGGCTTGTCAGGACTAAAGGTAGCTAGGGACTCTGTCCCATCAGTAAGGAATGAATGAAGATTAACAACATCAGATAAAGAAGTTATGTTCTTAGCATAACATTCCATCTGTGTTGTTGATCTTCATTCATTCATTACGTCCCACCCTTCTTCCCCCTCCTAAGGCTCCTGGGGGATTGTACAGGGTCCTGCGCCTGTTTCTATTTCTGTTTTCTGCCCAGAGACGGCCTCTGCTTTACTTATTTTAGGCAAACTCGATCTGTGGTAACAAGGGGAAGGGCACTGTGGGTAAAAGCTTAAGTCAAGAGTTTTTTGGCTGGCACAAGCTTGTTACAAGGCCGACTGTTCCAAGGATGGAACCGACACCTATCAGTAATGAATGAATGAAGATCAACAACACAGATGGAACGTTATGGTAAGACATAACTTCTTTTTATGGTACTGTAACCAATGCAAGTATATTTTAAATACCAAAGAAATTCATCTAAATAATTCTATGCATTCCTTGATTTATGCTCAGGATAGTTATTGTTTTACTAAGGGGCTAATTTATTTAGCTAAGTGCACAGTATGTGACACTTTCTACAGAAGATGCATTATATAGACATTCAATCACCTGTGTTGGTTTTAAACAGTTTTCTTTGTGATATTAGAGAAAACTGGAGAAAAAAAACAGAAGGGGACCCTGGAAGAATCTTATTGAATATTGTGAGCTGGTTTGGCAGCTCAAACTAGATGCCACCCGAAAGCCTTGCATCATTGATGCTATTCTATAGTCCCTGTGCTTAAGAACAAAGCACAAAAACTTAAAAAACACATGCTCCAAAACTTAGCTGTCTAGTAGGTTGAATGTTTCACCTATTATTCCCTTGATAGTTTACACATATTTAAACTTCTTCTATCCAATTATACTTCAATAGACACTTCAGGTGGTGGCAACAATACAACTATGTATGAGAAGAAAATATTTATGCTATGATACTGTTTTCCACAAGTTTCCTAGATTTAACATAATTTTAAATTAATTTCATTATTAGGAAAATTTTACTGTTTTTGATGTTGTTTAAGATTGTATCTGTTTTCCAGTATATTTTATAAGCATTTTAATAAACATCTTTTTTTGAATTTATCTTTATTTAATTTAATAATTGATTAACCAATTAGCATGTCGATTATAAAAAGTTTGTTTAATCTGATGAAGTCTATGTACATTTGAAGACAAAAAGTTCCTTGTCAAATAAAAGCTTAATTTCTTTTACTTATTGGCTCTATGGTGGTTTTATATTGATTCTTCCTTTCTGGAGTTGGTTTGCCACATATTAGGTGACTATCTGTTGTTTTCGTTATGGTTACTTTTTTCCACCTATTCCCAGCCGGGTTTGTTGTTGCTGTTCGTAGTTGGAGTATCAATTTAGAAAAATGTTTCACACTATTTTGAAGCAGTAGTAAATACTGACTTGAAAACTTATATATTTTAATTTCTTTTGAGGATTAGAATTATTGAAATGTTTTAAATGGAATTAATAACATCTGGCGTAACATGATGGAAAATGATAGGATACAGATTGGAATAGTTTTCTAGATAATATTGTATATTCTGAGTGCTAATAGCTAACTTTGGGTAATACAACATTAAGTTAATAGGTAAATGGCAGTTTTAAATTACCTGTGTATGCAGATATGAATATATGTTTTCAGGAACAGAACCTGCACATACAGATTGGAAGAAAATTATTAATTATGATGATAACAGTCAGTAACATGTATCCAGATTTTTCTGGAGGCTACATGGTTGTTTAATGGCTGCTGAGAATGTTTTCTGAGGAAGGCTAGTATTTAAATGAAACAACATTCAGACAAATGTTATTGATAATGGTTGCCCCATTACATGATATATTTCAGTTTTCCTTCTACCCTAAAAAAGTCAATGCCTACTTGGAAGCAAAGAAATTACTTAACATTTATTTGGTTATTTCTAGTTTGAATGTGTTGTTAGAGTTATTACTGCTTCTCTTGTCTCTTTAAAACTGATTCATAGCAATAAACAATGGTACTACCAAAAGACAAGCATTAGCCAACTATTTCAGGATTTATGCAGTTGGCACCAGATGTTAATAGCCAACAGATGATAGTTCAGATTAAGACTTGTTCATTGAATATAAATGCTTTAAGTTATGCAGTCAAATATGATAACTTCCTTCCTTACTTTAAAATTCTTCATAAAAAATTTTTTGAACATTTCTGGCTTTGTAAGAAATGCATTTAGATGACCAAGAACATAGACAGATATTTATGCATGGCTAGGTTGAGGTGTATTTTTCTAGCTATGTAACAGGGAAGCATAGAGAAGTTTGTATACCAATTGAGCTGCTTACTGCTAATACAGTTAGATAAGTCATGTCTAAGGGTTTTCTACAAGTTGTTTGAATAACAATAATTAGTCATTATATCTAGCCAGTGGTGTTGAATCTTACACCCGAGTCACAGGTCAGGGATTGTGTACATTAGCAAACTAGGTATAAATCCTTATGTCACAAGATGGGTTGCCAACTGGCTCACTGACAGAACCCACACTGTAAAAGTTGCAGACTTCAAATCTGACCTCAAAGCAGTGACAAGTGGAGTACCACAGGGTTCCATCCTGGGACCTCTTCTGTTTGGTATCTACTTCTCTGAAGTACAGGCTAACACAGAAGGCCTTTGGCTAACGAAGTTCGCAGATGACTGCAAACTAGGAGCCATAGTAAAGTCCCCAAATGATGTGGACATCCTACAGAAAGAAGGGCCTCACTGAGACAGATGCCTGGTGTCAGAGCCATGGCCTCAAGCTCAGTGCCAAAAAGTGCAGTGTCATCCCCTTTGGTAAAAACTCTGTACCCATGAACTACCACATAGGCAGCAATCTGCTTAACACTGAATGCGTGATGAGAGACCTTGGAACCCAGGTGGACAGTAGTCGCTCCTTTGATAATCACATCGCCACTGTAGTCAGGAAGCCCTTCTACATGGCACACCTCATCATAAAAGGGTTCTCATCCAGGGAAAAAGAGGTCATTGTTCCCCTCTACTCGTCACTCATTAGACCCATTATAGAGTACAACGCCTCTTTTGGAATGTACCTCACAAGACATCTGCAGCAGCTGGAAAGGCCACAGAAGTACCTCACAAAGAGGATTACTGACCTCAAACAAGTGCCCTACACTGACCACCTCAAAAATTTCCAGCTTTACTCCGTAGCATATCACCTACTCCGAGGTGATCTCTGCCTAACATATAAAGCTATGTCAAACCCAGAGCTGTTGGACATGCTACACCTAAAGAAATCCCAATCCCTCCGAGCTACAAGCTCTAGGGACCTAAACCTTGGCACCACAATAAACAGGACATGCTGGAGGGATAGATTCCTGTTCCAGTGACTTCCTATACTCTGGAACAAGCTGCCCATCTATGTCAAGCAAAGTTCTTCATTAGCACTCAAGAAAAATCTTGATGAGTGGATGGGAAATAGGAAATACACCCCGGGGATCACTTCTGTGTCTCTGCTGGACAGTGGCACATGAAAATAACTTTCTTGGGTGGTGTAAGCTATGGAACCTTGCTGGCTAGGCTTAGTAAGCCCTTGGGCTGAAAGCCTCATACCAACCAGGGAACATAGGAAATTAATAGTAATGTAATCATTTTGAAAGCAGAGTTAAAATTATTGATTTGTTGTTCTCATTTGGTAGATGAGGATTGGGAAGTTCAATATTTATCTAATAATTTAACATACAAACTACAATATTTGAAAATAAGATGAATTAATGTAGTGAGATCATTGTTCTTACAATCATTTTTACTACTCTCTTGACACAAATACTTTTGGCAGTGCATCTCTGTCGTTAGTCATCAAGTCAAATGGTTGCACAAATAACGGCATCAAACAGGAACAATTCAAGTCTTTCTTCCTAGAATACTGGGATCTTTACATCAGTATTATGTGTATTTATATAGTACAGAAGCTGAAGGGAATGGTTTTCCACAACTGTGATACTGAGAGTCCCAAAGTGACAGTTGATGAAAACAACCAAATGCGGGCACTCATTTAACCCAAAGAGGTCAAAACAGTTTTAAATATGGTAAAAGAAGATAAATCACCTGGTATAGATAGATACCCAGACAAATATATAATAACTGTAAAGAGTTTTTTTATTAAAGCTTTTCTGTGGCTTTCCAGTGAAGTTTTTGCAAGGTAATATGGTATCTTTTAGTTGGAAGGTAGCCCTTATTTCAGTAACTTTCACACTGGATAAATATCACAGCTATCTATCCTCATATAGCCTAGTTTCATTTATGAGCTTGGACTGGAAATATTTGTGAATAAGCTTGGGCAAAGAATAAGATGATTCTTACAGAATGTAACTGATGAAGATTGGTGTGGTTTTATAGTAGGGATGTAACATCTGACAACATAATAAGAACATTTATGTATGGAAGAAGTGAATAGATCTAGATGGTCATTATGGATAGTACGTTTGAATCCAGATCCAGGAAAACATTTGACAAGGTGTTATACAGTTGCTTGGATTTTCACCAAATTTCATGGCTTTGCTTCAAAACATTAACAGAGAGGCATCTGTGCTAGATAAAATTGCAAGCAATTTTTCTAATTAATTCAAGATAAGTAGTGGCAAAAGCATGCTCTTTTGTTTATTTTTGTTTATTCTCTGTCTTGTCCCCTCAGCTGTTCACTTAAGATCAGTAGACTAGAAAAGTCTTCAGTACTGAAGCAGTATAAACAAATTGCTGCTGTATGTGAATGATTCTCTTATGTATTTTGAAGAGCTTCACAAAGATTTGAAATCTATGCTAACAGTTAACTCAGTTTGGTGCTCAGAAAATTGAATATCACAAGACAAAATCTTTAGGAATTAATTATGACCCTACAGTCGAATTTAGAAAGGAGGATTGTCACTGTAAAGTTTTGGGTCACATTACTGTAAAGTTTTGGGTATCTTCTTGGCTTTCATAATTCAAGAAACAATGTATAACTATTATGGACTATTATTGAAGAATCTGAAAAAAAAATGTTTAACACTAATCAAAGGTTTAGTTTTAAACAACATTTACAAGCATTACAGATAATTCATTTTGCCTCATATACTCTGTATTTCATGAACAGAAACCATCCCTCTGTCTCCTGATTTCTGTAAAAGATTGACTAATGTTGGCACGTTGCTGGTCAGAGGATATATACAGTGAAATTTGGCTTACATTGATGTGAGAAGGTTAGTAGTTTTAGACCAGGGAAATATCCAGTTCACCTGTTGTATTGAAGGTCATTCATAATGTGAACAAAATGATTCCCCATATTTTGAATTATATTGCTAGAGGAGCTAGATGGCTTACTAGAGTTATATAACAAAGCTTTAATAAGAAAATCCAAGACCTTTCCTAACCTCTTTTACATAACTGACTACTTGTTAACCAGACTAAAATAATGTTTATTAAAGACTTGTGGTGGAAAGAAGTCTTGCTACTTGTTAAAGCTTAAGTTAAAACAGAGAAATAATGATATGCTGGCATTGCTTGGTAGGCTTTTGCATTTGAAGTTCTGAAAACAGTTATGCAGATCTCATCAGCACACATCCACGTTTTAGATAAGGTCATGTTGTTTCTCTTATAAGCCTACCCCTTTTTAATAAAAAAAAAATAGTTTTATGCTTCTCAGTAAATTACTGAACTCAGGAAATTCACAGTTCTTGGCCCTGTTCTATAGGTCATAAATAGAAACATCTAAAGTTTCCACAAAGACATGTTTTTTTTTTTGCAAAGAACAAATGATGAATTTCAACCCTCATAATCAGTTTTGAATCCCTACATTGCTGCTATTATATTTTTTATCCTCTTTGTGGAACATAAACATATTAAATACTTGTCAAAGCTTTCCCTGGGTATTTAGAAATGTGACGCAGTGTCCTTCCTTCTGGGCCTATCAAGTTTGCTGACCATGTGCTGATCATTATAATTCAGCCTTTTTATTTCCAGCTAGGTGACAACCAACTATAGCACAGCTTCCACCAAGGCAGCCGACAAGAGTATTTTCTTTTGCTCTTAATCTTCTCTCAGTCATGCTTTGGAAGTTCTTGGGGGAGGGTGTACAGTGATTATATTTTGGGGTGCCACCCATTTCTGGGAGAAGCATGACTGCTTAGGCAGACCCACCTTCCTATCACAAGTAAATGGTTCCTACTTGTTCCTCACTCTCCACTACCCTAGTAGTTTAGTTTGCTAAACAAACCTCGGCTGGCTGGGTCACATTTTAGACTTCTTAGCTGTCCTGATCTCAGTGAAGAATAAACTGAATTTTAGATTAACATCTTCTAGTTTTCTGGTCAGTGTGAAATAATTCCTGGTTTTCTCACCAGTTATACATGTGAAGAAAGTAAGGTTGACTTTACTTCACAAAAAAAAAATTTCACACTGCAAATCAGAGTCCTACACTACAGAACAATTAGCAGCTTGAAATCAAATATATCTTTTCACTTTGGAGACCATTTTATATCGCTAATATGTGTCGACATGATAAAAAAAAAACTTGGATGTGTCACCAGCCTCCATGAGGTCCTTAGTCTGACTGCCTTATACTGTAGAAGGAAGTATATTAAAATATATGCACTTCCTGTATGCAAGCTCTGTAATATTTAAAATATATACCCCACGACACTATATTACAAAACCCAATGACTTTTCATAAGAGTGCAATCATATGATGTAGAAATGCAGATATCCATCATTAACTTTGGGATACCCAGCAACCTTAGGCTGTGTGTTGTTTGATTCTAAAAAAAGTTCTGGGCTTGTTTTCCGTCTTTCCTGTTGCTAGAGTAGTCCAGATACAGATTTGTAGTATCCAGCATTGTTTTGTAAGTTTGTAAGTTTCTGAGTTCCCCAGACCCTTCTGTGTTAGAAGGAAACCTTCCAGTTTATCAGTGGGAGTGGGAAGCACTAGGTAGCCTATCTGCCACAAGAGGAGTGGTTTCCGGCTTTGAAATTGTAGTTTTATTGGCCGTTTGAGCAGTTTTTTTCCATCCCTTTCAACTTTCTCTTATTTCTTCCACTTTAATTAGCTTATTCGCCAGCACTTCATCAGGCTTTTTGTAACAATTATTGTAGCACACAAGTGCTATCAGCACTAGACGTCCTATAAGGAAACAGCTCCAGTACTTAGTAATGATGACCATCCCTACTGGCATGTCTAAAGGTCAGTTTCCTGTGCTTTCTCATATTAACCTGGTGAACTTGGGCACTCTGAGGCAGTGTAGCAACTGCCTCATGTACCCAGACAACCCTTTCCTCTTACCTCTCCAACATTCAGACTTGTGAGAGATGCGCCTATATCTCCAAATTGGAAGCCATGCACTCTCCAGCCAAGACCGGGATAGCTGGTCAAGAGGAGAAGGTCAGCACCTGCACAACACCATTGTCCATGTGGGTGTGAATGACCTGACATGCACCTCCCTGGACTACATGAAAAAAGACACGGTGGAACTCTTGGATTATGTGGCCCAGGCAGGTATGACCCTAGCCCTGAGCAACATCCTACCATCGCCCAGAATCATACCCCACAGTACAAGCAAAAAATGATTGGCTTCAACAATTGGCTAAATTTCTGGTGTCATTCTAAGGGGATTCAGTATCTGTCTGGTTGGGATGACATGATTGACAGACCTTGATGCTTTGCCAGAGATGGCCTGCACCTGTCACCCCTGAGTTTCCGGGTACTGGCTAAGGCTCTTGCCACCCCCTATAGTGCCTTTTTTTTAGGGGGTATTCCAAGGACCCAATTACCACCATAACAGCTATAAATAAATTCAATCTGAGGGTCATGCGGCTTAATGCTAGAAGTCTAAATCTCAAGATGCACTTGCTCGAAGCACTCCTCAAAATGGAGAACATCGACATTTGTGCTGTAACAGAGACCTGGTTTAAAGCAGCAGAAAGCACCCCTGTGCTACCAGGCTATAACTCATTCCACACCTTTTGGCCTCAGAACATGGACCAAAGCTCCAGAGGCGATGGTGTCTCCATATTCATAAAGGATATGCATGCCTCCTGACTAGTAGCCCAGCATAACACATCTGAGATACTGCAGGTACAACTAACACTGGGTAAAATGCAATTCAAGTTGTAGCCTGCTGTAGGTCCCCAACCATGTCCCAAGACTCTCACTCCACATTCGTAAGCACCCTGGAAACTATTAAGATCCAACCCAACACTCTCATACTAGGCGACTTCAACTACCCCTCCATCAGCTGGGAAATCTACTCATGCACCAATGCACTGGCCCAACGTTTCCTGGAATTCATCAGTTCCAATGTCCTGGACCAGCTCGTTCTTATCCCCACTAGAGGAGGCAACATCCTTAACCTGGTTATTACTAACATGGGCAACCATTGCTCTACACCAGTAGTCACTTCCTCCTTGGTTAGATCTGACCACAAACTAATCACCATGGAAATCCACATCTCACCCACACACCCCGCAAAAGTATCCACCATGAAAAACTTCTCCAAAGCTGACTTTGGACTCCTAAAAACAGAGGTGGTTAACTTCATGGCACCCATGCCAATAGAAAATAGATGCATGACTGCCGAATTATACACCAATGCACTGTACAAACACGTACATAAATGCATGATGCTAGCCATACTCAACAGAACCAAGATGCTCGCCTCCAAAAAAAGGAAGCCAGTCTGGTGGTCACCTGCCATCTACAACAGAAGGAAGAAACTGTTGCAGAAAAAGGTGAAGTCCCAAGACAGGAAAAATTCCCTTATTAGCCTCAACGAAAAGTTTAGATCACTCATCAGAACCTCCAAATCCAGCTATGAAGGCAGAATTGCGGCAGACACTAAAAATAACCACAAAGCCTTCTGTAGTTATATCAAGGATCTCCATGGCAATACCCAGATTTGCTCTGAGTTACTGCACAATGGTACCTCCTATACTGAGCCAACAGATATTGCCAACATACTGGCAGACAGATTCAGTGCCAACTTTACCCCCCCCCCCCAAAAGACCAATCTCAATACTGGAAGAATGCCAGGCACCCAACATTACTGCAGCACAGGTTAAAGCTGCATTGTCTAAGGCCTAGAATACAGCTTTCATGGGACCTGACAATATCCCCGGCTGTGTTCTACGTGAATTACAAAGTGAACTGGCACCACATCTGTGTGCTCTGTTCACTCACAGCCTCACCTTAGGCTTTGTCCCTACCGAATGGTGCACTGCTACAGTCATCCCTCTCCATAAAGGAGGAGCAACTACAGACCCTGGAAATTATTGATGAATCTGATATGTAAGGCTATGGAGTGCATCATCATGGACCTAATTAACAAGGATATAGAGAATCTCCAAACTCTAGATCCCACACAATTTGGTTTTGTGAAATGTAGATCATGCCTGCTCAACCTGGTTGACTTCTTTGAGTCAGTACCAGAGCAGTGGATGAAGGGAAGGCAGTTCATACAGCCTACTTCAATCTGGCCAAGGCCTTTGATACCATTCCTCACTCAGGAATTATTGATAGACTCAGCAAACTAGGCAGCAACCCCTATATCATTAGGTGGGTTGTAAATTGGCTCACAGATAGAACCTACAGTGTTAAAGTAGCGGACTCTAAGTCAGACTGCTGACCAGTCACGAGTGGAGTCCCACAGGGATCTGTCCTGGGTCCTCTCCTGTTTGGCATCTACTTCTCAGAAGTCCAGGCCAACACAGAGGGACTCTGGCTGACCACATTCGCAGATGACTGCAAGCTGGGAGCCATTATTAGCTTCCCAAGTGATGCAGACATCCTACAGAAAGGCCTCACTGAGACCAATGAGTGGTGCCGAAACTATGGCCTTAAGCTTAATGCCATAAAATGCATAGTCATCCCCTTTGGGAAAACTCAGTTCCCACTAATTACCACATCAATGGTAGCCCACTGAACACTGAAGGCATTATAAGAGATCTGGGGACACAGGTTGACAGCAACCTCTCCTTCGACCACCACATTGCCACTGTGGTCAGAAAGTCCTTCTATGTGGCACATGTCACTACCAAGGGTTTTGCATCCAGGAAGAAAGAGATCATCATTTCTTTCTACTCTTCCCTCATTAGACCAATCATAGAGTATAATGTCCCATTTGGCATGTACCTCACTAGACATCTGCAACAGTTGGAGAGGCCACTAAAGTACCTCACGAAGAGTATCATAGACCTTAAACACATGTCCTACACAGACAGACTCAAAAAAACTCCAGCTATTCTCTGTCTCATATCATCTACTAAGAGCCAATCTCTGCTTGACTTACAAAGCCATGTCTAACCCAGCTCTGTTAGAAATGCTACATCTAAAGAAATCCAAATCCTTCCACACCACACACACTCCAGAGACCTCAACCTCATTACCACAATCAACAGAACATGCTGGAGGGACAGGTTCATAACCCAAAAACTGCTCATGCTCTGGCATAGACTGCTCATACATGTGAAGCAGAGCACCTCACTAGCCCTCTTCAAGCGAATCCTTCATGAGTGGATGGAAAATAGAAAGTTCACCCTGGGAATCACTCCAGTGGCTGTACTTGATAGAGGCACTGCAACTAATGATGGGCAGCACAATGCCAGGGCACATCTATGGGCTAGGCTTGTAAAGGCCCCAGGGCCATTAGCCTAGTACATACCTATGAACTTAAGCTAAAGATTATGCCAAATGCAAAAACTAATCCACAGTATTTCCAGGATATTGACTTAAAGTTTGCCAAAACACTTTGCTGTGTTGACAGTTCTAAGCTAGTCTTCTTGTCAGAGGACTTTACACATTTCACAATCTTTATCTCTGTCAGCTGTATAAATTATCAATGCTATGATGTCTTTCACCACTGGCTCAAATGTCATCAGTGTTGCTGACTTCAGAAACTTACTCCTAATAACTAGCAGTCTCTTGACAACTATAATGCTGTAACCAGGAAGATGTCGGTAATCTGTCAGGATTTTGCTATTCCGGTATCCTAGATCCCACTAGTGTGTGAAGACATTTTAACAATCAGTTGTATATGCAGAATGGAAGATCCTGATGCAAATACATAAAATGAGCAATATCTGGAATAAATGACAATGGACCATTGTCAGAAGGTGAATCAGATGTTGCTTTCTGGATTATTGTGATGTTTTCAGTGCCCACTGTCTCATTTTACAGTGTGCCTTAATAGATAGGCTGTGCTGTCATACTAAAAAAAAAAATTCAAACATTTTCTGATATGTATTGCAGATGATTTATGCTTCACAACCTTCTATCAGCCTTGAAGAAGGACCAGTCAAATAATAATCTTTCTGGCCTTTTTTTGTCTATCAAAAATATCTTGAAGGTCCTGCAGTCATTTTGACACATTTGATTCATTTAAATGGCATAGAAGGGCGATGTTCATAGGTTCATAGGTAGACACTAGGCTATCGGCCCAATGGCCTAAGTAAGCCTAGCCAACAAAATTCCCCTGGCTTACGCCAACCCAAGAAAGTTAATTTCCTGTGCCCCTGTCTAGCAGAGCCACAGAAGTGATCCCCAGGGTGTATTTCCTGTTTCCTATCCACTCATCAAGGTTTTTCTTGAAGAGTGTTAACGAGGAACTTTGCTTGACATAGATGGGTAGCCTGTTCCAGAGTATTTAAAGTATTTGGGACAGGAATCTATCCCTCCAGCAAGTCCTGTTTATTGTAGTGACAAGGTTTAGGTCCCTAGAGCGTGTAGCTTGGAGGGATTGGGATTTCCTTAGGTGCAGCATGTCCAACAGCTCTGGGTTTGACATAGCTTTATATGTTAGGCAGAGATCACCTCGGAGTAGGCGATATGCTACAGAGTAAAGCTAGAGTTTTTTGAAACAATCAGTGTAGGGCATCTGTTTGAGGCCAGTAATTCTCTTTGTGAGGTACTTCTGCTGCAGATGTCTTGTGAGGTACATTCCAAAAGGGGCGTTGTTCTCTATAATTGGTCTAATTAGTGTCGAGTAGAGGGGAACAATGACCTCTTTTTTCCCTAGATGAGAACCCTTTTGTGATGAGGTGTGCCATGTAGAAGGATTTCCTGACTACTGTGGCAATGTGATTATCAAAGGAGAGACTACTGTCCACCTGGGTCCCAAGGTCTCTTATCACAAAGTTGTAAGAAGACTGCTGCCTATGTGGTAGTTCATGGGTACAGAGTTTTTACCAAAGGGGATAACAATGCACTTTTTGGCATTGAGCTTGAGGCCATTGCTCTGATACCAGGCATCTGTCTCAGTGAGGCCTCTCTGTAGGATGTCCACATCATTTGGGGACTTGACTATAGCTCCTAGTTTGCAGTCATCTGCATGTCTTCTAGATCCTTACTAATAACATTTATGAGAAAAAATCACTGACCTATAAGTTCTATTTCATTGTGCAGCTAGGAGTTATGCTTTCCCCTGACCTTTCCTGGTTCTCTGCCATGCACCCAGTGTGGTTTTAACATCTGTTATGGTTTACACTCTACTAATTGACTTGGGGAGCTATTACAGTGACTTCCCAATACTTCTGTAAACAAAAGAAAAAATGTTCTCACATCCGATCAGAGTTGGCCTCACCCATACTAGTCTTGATTTCTTTTCATGCTTTCAGTTTTCTTTCTGAGATTACCTTTCAACTGTCATTGTCACCACTTATTCCGTACTTCCTATCAGTTTGAATATCCCAGTCCCTCTACCATTTCCAGAAAACTCAGTGTCGTCACAACTATTCTCTTTGTCACTTGTCATTATCACAATAGTAGCAAAGTCCATCTTCCATAATAGAAAATACATTCAGAGTAAGGTTTTCTCTGTGACACATACAGGGATAAAAGCACTTTAATATCACTTCCACCTGTTCAGTTTGCTACATTCTCTAGAATCCTCTTCTTCATTCTCAAAATTATTGAGAGTATTTAAGAAATGTTAACATCTCTTTGCAAAACACAAATTCATACCAGTAACCTGTATTCATCATTGTCATCAAATATTGTGACATTTGCAGTGTTTTAAGCTATGACTTCCAAGAACACTTTCTCTGTAGTCATGCCTCCAGTAAAGCATCTCCCAAATACATCTTCCTGGTTATTTTCTTATTCAGCTTTCTCACACACTTCTATGGTTTTACCATCCTTTGAGTGTGTAAGTTATGTCTCCATATCCCTTTTCTTCTACAGTCACTGACTGAAACCTCTCCTGAAAATTTCCTACCTGATATTTTACTTTCTCTACTGCTCATTACCGTTTAACTCACCAAGTAGCTAACTTGCTGAATACAAGTAGGTGAAGGTAAACTCCCTTATTGATTTCCGTAGGAAATCACTATTAGTGCAATTTCTTTGTGTTCCAGCTGTGATGCCATACTTTTGGAAAAGTTCTTTTGTTTTGTTTGCTCAACAGTGAATTTAACATCTGTAAGTTTAAATTGATTGCCCTCCACATGAGGGTATATTAGGGGGCTTGCTCCTGCAAAAAATGCTTACATTTAATTTGTTCAGTATTGATTTCTTCTGCCTGGAAGGTTAGTTCCTCAGAAACTTGTAACTCAAAGAATTAGAGTGGAAACATTAGATCTGATATTGTCAATCTTCACTCAATCCTTAACTGTGGGCTTGGTTTCGAGCTTCGGAACCGACTCAGCCATTTACTTCAGCTCACACCTTCCAAACTCTCGAGCCAGGCTCTGCCCATAATGCTCCTCTCAAAATTACCTGAGATCTCATTTGCCGCTTCGGGTGTCAGACGCGTTCAACCTTTCTCTCAAGCCTTGGCTTATTCTTAAGTAAGTTTTTTGCCTATTTAAAATCTCCTTTTGAATATTTTTTTGATTTTTTTCTTCCTAATAGCTCTTACTGTCTACCAACTCCTCTCATTTTAGCTTCTCCTTAGCATGAGTGTGTATTTTTCCTGCTTTCTATACCACTGTTGGTAGTTCAAGTACCATCGTTGGTACATCCCTTACCTTTTTTAAGGTATATCCTAAATACCATTGTTGGTATTTACTACCCTTTTTTCTTCTTATTCTCTTCTAAAAAATAAAATCTTTGTTTCTATACTTTTCTGCCAAACTGTATGTGTGTGAGACTGTTACCATTATGGCTGAAAAACAAGTTTATCTAGCTAAATCCTCTTAAGGCATCTCTGGATTTAAAAGGTGTCAGAAATGCCAGGGTAAAATGCCCAACTTTGATGGGCATACCCTTTGTGTCTATTGTTTGGGGAAAGTCCACTTACAAGAAGGTTGCTCAGTTTGTCACGGTTTTTCTACCCATACACTTACTGAGCATAAGAACAAATTGATACTTAAGGGACTTTTAAAATCTGATTTCAAAGAGGCCATTTCTGGATCTTGAACTGAAGCCATCACTTCATCATCCTCTTCCTCCACTAGTAAGAAAAGACGTTCTTCGCTTCTAGGTACCTTGGAACCATCCAAGAAGGTTTCTAAAGGGCCTTCGGTTCCAAAGACTTCTTCGGCACTGAAAGGTATATCTGACTTGGCACCCACCAAATTATTGGAGCCAACAGCGACTTCCTCGGCACCCAGGGAGATTTCTGTGTCAGAACAGTCAAAGCTGCCTTTGCTTCCAAGGACAAAATATTCACAGACTATTGACCCTTTTAAGGACAGGCCACCAAGCCCTTTCCTCGAAGTGAGACCCCCTAGGTCTCCTTCTACTACCTCGATTCGATCCACTAAGAGTCTCTCGGAGGCTGACATTATGAGACTGGTGGATCAGCTCCTGTCAGCAAGGGGATTGTCCTCTGTTCCAAGCCACTCTGGCGTCAGAGCCAGCCTATCTACGACACCATCTGTTCCTCCTCCTCCAACTCCTATTGAGTCATTCGAGCCCTTGGTTCCAACATTCCTGGTGTCGACTGTCTCGATTCCAGTAGCATCCTCTTCTCCATTACCGAGAGTTGCCTTGAGTTCCTCCGGTCTTTCAGCACTGGAGGCCTCCTGGGGTTGAGACTCTCTGGCTGGGTCCAGGGGGCAGGAGTCGTTTTCCTTAACTTCAGAACTGTCCATTTCCCTTGGTGCCTCGGCCTTTGTAGGATCAATCCAGGCTTCTGTTTCGGGGGTCACCTCCTTGGTGTAGGGTGTGACCCTGGTTCTGAAGGAGTCTATTTCAGTTCCGGGCTCCTGTCCCTCTACAGGGGGCTGGCCTTCCAGATCATGGAGAAGGCTTTGTTTATTGGAGACTCACTTTGCCATCCCTGTCGGGACTAGTTTCTACCTCCCTTCGACCTGAGCCGCCATGCTTCTCATCTCCAGGACAAAGCACACAAAAGTCCCAGGATATACCCACTTTAGTGGTTTCCTCTTCGGACACTTCCCTGCATCATCCCCCCCAAGGAAGTGCCTGCGAAGAAGTGCAAGAGGAAGCACTTAGACTCCCCAGAGGAGTCTTTCACTGAAGATACCAATTTTGATGAAGGGGAAGGTTCCCCCAGGTCACCCCTTGATGATGATTCCTTTGGGGACATCCTAGAAATCCTTAAACAGAGGGGTGGCTGCTCCTCCATCCAGCCTTCCTTGGAAGAGTCGGTATACCTGGAGGCTTTTCGTGCTCATGCATGGAAGAATTCTGACTCCATCGAGCTGATCCCCAAGAGGCCTGATTGTATCCTATCAGCCCCCAAGGATGAGCCACACTGGTCTAAATGCATACCCATTGACACCATGGTGACAGCGGCAGCACGAAGAAGGAACTTGCTGAGGAAAGTCAGTCTATCCATCCTCTTAACAAGGAGTCTAGGACTCTGGATAGGATAGAGAAGCATGTTTATGCTTCAACAACCTTCAGTCTTAGGTCCTTGAATTATATGGCGCACTTTACAAGATTACAGAGGGGATCTGATCAAGGAGCTCTTGGATACCCTCTCAGGAGCAGTAGCTGAAGGGGTACAGAACAAAGTTACCTCTCAGCTAGCAACCTTTGATGCGATTTCTAACTGGTCCATGGGGATGATTGCTTATGCAGCTGAAGGGACGACTAGAGCAGTAGGTTCAGGCATAGCCATTAGAAGGCACTCCTGGATGCACTTGTGTGACTTTATGGAGCCATTTAAAGCGTCCTTCATCAGCGCTCCATTTGACGGATCTACCCTTTTTGGTCTCAAGGTAAAAAACACTTTAGCCAGATGTGAGAAAGATGACAAGATCCTTTCTGCCATTAGCGTACGTTTCTCCACTCCTCAGTGGTCTTACTCTAGGAACCAGAGAAGTGGGAGACTATGGTTTAAAAAATCCAAAAGGCCTTTCCAGGATTCATGTGGCAAAGACATTACCCCAGGCAGAGAGGGAAGTAATGGAAGATGCCACCCCAGAGGCAGAAATGGATCACAAAACCAGGGATCAGTGAATCTTTCTCTGGTACTTCCTAGCAGACCCCTGAACAGGGACCCAGTTGCCCTCACCTGGAGGCAGTCGGGGGACAACTTTCTCTACACCAATCTGCCTGGCAGATATTAACTATGGACAAATGAGTGCAGGGAATAATATCCAGAGGTTACAAAATTTCACTATTGTTACCCCCAATAACCCAGAAAAAACTCTCAGATGTTCCACCCCATCAAAGGAAAGCAGCAGTCATAGAGATTCAAAAACCACTGGACAAAAGAGTCACCCAAAAACTCTCACCAGACCAAACAGGATCCGTTTTTCACTCAAGGTTCTTTTTAGTGCCCAAAAGATCAGGGGACTGGAGACCCATCTTGGATTTCATCCAGTTTAACAAGGCAGTTCAGAAAACCAAATTCCTGATGGTCTCGGTACAGTCGATACTTCCATTCTTGGAAAAAGGCAATTGGATGTGCTCTGTAGACCTCCAGGATGCCTATTATCATATAAAAATGGACAAATGCTTCAGGAAGTTTTGGCTCTTCTGGCTGGGAGCCAGTCATTTCTAATTCAGAGCACTGCCCTTTGAACTTACCAGAGCTCCCAAAGTGTTCAAATACATGGCAGTGGTTGCAGTCCATCTCAGACTGCAGGGCTTTCAAGTTTTTCCATACCTCGATGACTGGCTCCTTACCGCTACCACCAGGCATCAATTAGAATGAGCAAGAGATTACACTCTATGCCTCTGTACATCTCTAGGCATAACAGTAAATTTAAAAAAGTTAAGCCTACAACCTTCTCAGCAGTTAGACTTCATCAAAGCCTGCATAGATACTGTCACAGGAATCTCTGATCTTCATCTAGAAAGATTGCAATGCATCAGATTCCAAGTCTCTCAAATTCTAAGAAACAACAGAGTGCCAGCAAAATTGGTCCTAAAAGCGCTAGGCTCAATGGCAGTAGCATCTTGTCCCCTTAGCAAGATATCACATGCTAATCCTGCATTGGTTACTTGCCTCCCAGTGGTTTCTGATTTATCAACCAGTGTCTTATCTGATTTTAAAATTGTTAAACTCATCTTCAGACTTCCTTCTTAGTCTCTGAAGAGAGCATCGTGAGATTTTTTAAAAAGATAATATAATTTGCTTCTTTTCACCAGTCCTTTTCTCATTCAGTTATAAATTAACCTCTGCCTGAACTTTGTGAATTCTGTCTTTAAACTTAAATTGTATTTTGATGTACAGCTCCTCTTTTTTCCAAAACACAAACAAATGACAAAATTCATACAGGATTTAAATTTCCGTTTAATTTGCCACATCATAGCCACTGCAGATTGGATAACTTCAGTTTAGGCTAGGTCACTCATACCAGTCTCTGTCTACCTCTTTTCTCTCCAGTTGTTCCCTATCCTTCTGCTCTTATTAACTCTTCCTCACCTCCACATTTCCCTTAGCCTTTTTTGCTTCCCTTGCTCCATGTTACACCACCATTACTACCCTCACCATTTTTATTTGTACTTTTACCTGAATTAGATGAGTTGCAAAGCTGCAGGGGGAAGTTGCTTCCTCCAGGTTTTTAAGTTGAGGCTAGTGTGTATATTTCATTTTATGTGAGAGAGCATGGCGGACTTAACTATATGCAATTATGTAATGCTGTGATATGAACAAATTTAGTTAAACATTTTCAAAAGTTTTTTTTTTGCACTTTCACCATATTACTTCTTCTGATCTAGTTCCATTTGCATTCTCTATAATCATATAGCCTAAAATAGTAGCTACTTTCTCCTAAGACTCTTCTGTATCTCCCTATGAATTAAAGGTCTACTGTTCCTTCCAGAGGCTCAAGTGGTTGAAGTTGAACCCAGAGTAAAAAAAAAAAAAACACTGCATTAATCAAATGAAAAAGCATATAAACAATGTTTTCTGTAAGGGGAAGACCCCTGCAACTCCCACATCCCTTTACTTAAATATAGTAACTCTAAGGATTTACATTTGGTGAACACATTGCATCCTGGATGCTAGTGTGCAAATAGTAACTGCATTGGCAGTGATTTGCAGTAGCAAATACCAGTCAGTAAGTTGAACATCAGCAAGTTAAAAATCAATAAGTTGAAACATTATCCACTAAAGACTCATTCACAAGCAGAATAATGTATACTAACTTAAACTACTTCACTTTCCATCTTTTTTGCTTATCCTTTGTCTGTTCTCCTTCCACTTATTACTTTGTGCCACAGTATCTGTCTTTAAACTAATATGTAGTAGGCGTCCAAGAGGGGTAAAATGAATTTGTGAAGGAGAGGAGAGCAACTTGATTGATAGACCTTAGAAGGATTTGTGGAAAGAGAAAATGTGGAATACAGGTGAATTTTGTTTTAACCTGCAAAAAAAGCCTTTCATACAGTTATGTGGAGATTCCTATGAGAAATGCTTACAAGAAGACAAGTGGGAAAGAGATTCAAATGGTACGTAAATACAGTATAAACAGAGCGAGAAATAGAGGTGATGGCGAATAGAGCACTGTCCAAAACTGTGGAAGTGTGGAGGGGATAAGAAAGAGGTGTCTGCTTTCCCAGGGGTATTCACACTAGTTACATAAGAGTTAGTGATAGGAATCAGGAAGAAACACTAGGGAATAGAACTAGATTAAAGACAGAATTGCTGTTGTATGTGGATGACAACACCAAAAGCCAGCAAGATAGTATCACCATTTATTGTGAGGCAACAAAAGGACAAAAAATGTCCTAATTCGAAAAACTCATACTAGTTTCAGCCTTCATCAGTGAGTCAAAATCTTCCAAAAATACATGGTCAACATTTGTTTAAATCTGTGAACAAACCAATGGCAGTATAGACATTTGCATAAAGCACTCAATTCAAATTTAAAGCAACATTGCACTGTGAAATGGGGAAAATCATATATATCCCCATACAATATCAAAGTATGCAAAATATGGTTCTAGTGACAAACCAAATTAACATAAAACAAAAAGTAACATGTTGTTGATATATATTATGATGTTAAATTACAAACAAAAAAATATATAAATGACTAAAAATAAAAAATAACATATACATAATTTATAAATGATCATTAAGACCTGGGGGAAAAAGGGCTCCTAAATGTGTTATCCAATATCTCTCCTTGTGGCTCAAGATACCTTGCCAACCTATCTGGTTTTGTCTATTCCCTGTAATTTTATCAATGATTGTAAACATAAACTGGGCAGTGGGATGTTTAACTCTATGTAAATATAAAGCATTAGATGTCTTATGATTCCGTATGTCGCTACGATGTTCCCCAATTCTAATGCGTAATGAACGTGAAGTCTTGCCAACATAGAAGGATTTACATTGGCATGTAGCCAAATAGATGACCCAGCTAGTGGAACAATTACCAAACACTTTGATGTCATACACTTTGCTAGTATTAGAGCTTGTAAATTGTTTCAACTGGTTAACATGAGCACAGGAAACACAATGTCCACACTTGAATGTTCCCAACAATTCGTCCCCAATATGGTGAGTTGTTTATATTTGGCTGCCCCACTTTCTCTATGTTTGTAATGTGAAAATAGGGTGCCTAATGTTTTACCACGTCTGAATGAAAATGAACATTGTTTATCTAATATTCCCCTCAAAAATCATTTGCTAGTAAAATATTCCAATTTTGGTTCACAGCTTGCCTAACAGTCTGATGGTTTTGCCCAGTGTCGTAATTAATCTCATTTTAGAGTTGTTGGCATTTTGATTTTTGTCCCTATATTCCAACAATGACTTTCTATCTTGATTGTCAGAATATGTTTTAGCTAATTCTATATCAGAAATGCTATAACCCCGGTCCAAAAATCTGTTAAATAAATCAGTTTTGGCTGTAGAGTAGTCATGTAAACATGAATTAATTCTCAATTCTAAGATATTGAGATTTGGGGATATTCCGGATGGTGTGTGGATGCATGCTATGTGCATGTAGCAAAGTGTTAAACTGGGGATATTTTCGAAAAATTCTTGTATTAAGTGTGTTGTCTGTATTACGATATACTGTAACATCCAAAAAGGTTATTTCATCCCTATGGAATGTAATAGAAAATTCAATACCCCAAATGTTGTTATTCAGATGTTCCAAAAATTCTTGTAAGTAGTTTGCATCTGCACGCCACACCATCCAACAATCATCTAAATATCTTCTCCATATGTCTATTTCAACAAGATATACATTGTGTAAAGGGTTATAGATCAGACATTCCTCAAGGTAGGCCATAAAAAGATCTGCATAGATGGGGGCAAAAGAAGCCCCCATGGCCGTAAGTTGCCAATAGCAATCACCCTGGAAGTAGAACACATTTTTACTTAAAACATGTTCAGTGAGACAAATGAGTAGAGTATTGAAACCCGGAGAGTATAATTCTGACTTGACAAGCCAATATTCAACAGCCTGAAGCCCTGCCCAATGTGGAATACTGGTATAGAGGGATTTAACATCCAGAGTGCACATTATCCAATGGGGTTCTAGTTGACAATCCTCAATTATTTGCAAAAATTGTGTGGTATCTTGAATTCTTGCTCTCACCAAGGTCAATAGTGGTTTTAAATATTGGGTTAGAAAAGCAGACAGGGGTTCTGTGAGAGAACCATGACCAGAAACTATAGGCCTACCTGGTGGATGTGTAAGGGATTTGTGTATTTTGGGCAAAAGATACAAAATTTGTCTAGCCGGTTCCTTAACCTGTAGATGTTGAACCATTTTATTAGTGAGTATACCTTCCTCAAATGCAGATTGTAAAAAGACATCAAGAGATTAATTACGACACTGGGCAAAAACCATCAGACTGTTAGGCAAGCTGTGAACCAAAATTGGAATATTTTACTAGCAAATGATTTTTTGAGGGGAATATTAGATAAACAATGTTCATTTTCATTCAGACGTGGTAAAACATTAGGCACCCTATTTTCACATTACAAACATAGAGAAAGTGGGGCAGCCAAATATAAACAACTCACCATATTGGGGGACGAATTGTTGGGAACATTCAAGTGTGGACATTGTGTTTCCTGTGCTCATGTTAACCAGTTGAAACAATTTACAAGCTCTAATACTAGCAAAGTGTATGACATCAAAGTGTTTGGTAATTGTTCCACTAGCTGGGTCATCTATTTGGCTACATGCCAATGTAAATCCTTCTATGTTGGCAAGACTTCACGTTCATTACGCATTAGAATTGGGGAACATCGTAGCGACATACGGAATCATAAGACATCTAATGCTTTATATTTACATAGAGTTAAACATCCCACTGCCCAGTTTATGTTTACAATCATTGATAAAATTACAGGGAATAGACAAAACCAGATAGGTTGGCAAGGTATCTTGAGCCACAAGGAGAGATATTGGATAACACATTTAGGAGCCCTTTTTCCCCCAGGTCTTAATGATCATTTATAAATTATGTATATGTTATTTTTATTTTTAGTCATTTATATATTTTTTGTTTGTAATTTAACATCATAATATATATCAACAACATGTTACTTTTGTTTTATGTTAATTTGGTTTGTCACTAGAACCATATTTTGCATACTTTGATATTGTATGGGGATATATATGATTTTCCCCATTTCACAGTGCAATGTTGCTTTAAATTTGAATTGAGTGCTTTATGCAAATGTCTATACTGCCATTGGTTTGTTCACAGATTTAAACAAATGTTGACCATGTATTTTTGGAAGATTTTGACTCACTGATGAAGGCTGGTGCGAAACTAGTATGAGTTTTTCGAATTAGGACATTTTTTGTCCTTTTGTTGCCTCACAATAAATGGTGATACTATCTTGCTGGCTTTTGGTGTTTTCATACAAGGTTGGTTGGCCGTGCAGCGTGGTTTGGTGTTTGCTTCAGTTGGTTTTTCTTGCTGTTGGCGTATGGTGTCACCGTCGGTAGGAGAGGACTCCTGCCTTGAGGCTTCTGCATATTTCTGGTCTAACGTTATTTTGACATGAAGAATTCAGGTTTCTTTGGAAACCATTGTGTTTTTTTGTGAACAAACCAATTGGGACATTTTTGAGCTACTTGCACTTGTATGGTATGGTATCTCTGTCGGTGCTGAGATGGAACGGCTCTAAAGGTACTGTTTAGTTCTGGGGTCATTTACATTTGGTTTAAGAATGAAGATGAATCGATCAATCTAATTTATGCCCTAAGTTTAGGGTGTGGTGCTTAGCTGCATACAGAGTTGTGTGAGGAACTATTGGGCCTCTATTCGAGGGTCCGCCATTTTCCACCGTATCCTGTCTGTATATTTGTTTGATTGCTTGTCATCTATCTTCTAAATATATTACAATCCGGATTAGTGGAAACGGAACAACAGTATAGACTTTCTATTTCTGGCTGGACTCCGTCGAACTTTGTGCTTTTTTAGGCTCACGAGTTTGGTTCAAATAGTTTTTGTCTTTTTTATTTACCATGTTTACCACGTTCGGGCTGGACTCCATTTTGGGACGTTTTATTTAACTTGACTTCTGTACCTTCCTAATATTGGGACTTGAAACAACAAAAGATATCACAAGGATTTATGGCTCATGAGACTTTTCACCAAATTATGTGTTTGGGACTTCAAGTACATGTTTTGGTTTTTTTTCCAACAACTTTATAGCAACTATGTACATGTATTTAATGTTCTAACTGAGATTTCATTTAGCGATGATTGTTATTTTACTACGTTTGTGAAATATATTGTTTAGGGAAACAGTTTTTCTTAACGGAGTTGTATTTGGTTCCAGCTGATGGTGAGGGTTACATCGCACTACAACAAAATTAAGGACTAATGTCCGACATTATTCTTGGTTAAACTGGCCATATATATAATTTTGGGACGTTTTATTTAATTGACTTCCTTATTTTCCTAACCTTGGGACTAGAAATAACAGAAGACATCATAGGAACATATGGCTTATGAGACATTTTATTTAATTATGTGTTTGGGACTCTAAATACATCTGTTGTGTTTTTTTAACAAACTCACAGTGATTATGTACAGGTATTGAATGTTCTAAACCATATTCTATTTAGCGATGTTTGCTATTTACCACGATTGTGAATCATTGTTTAGGGAAACTGTTTTTTTAAATACAGTGATATTTGTTTCCAGCTGATTTTGAGGGTTATATTGCCCTACAACTAGATTAGGATCAAAGCCCATTTTTCTTAGTTAAACTGGCCATTTATATCATTGGCGATTTATAAGTCATAAAGTTTGTTGGGATTTGGAGTCTTAACAACATTTGGAAAACAAACTACTTGATGGTTCTAGAATAACACTATGATTTTTGTATTAAGTCAATCCTGGTTGAACAATCTTCCACAAATTGTGACTGTGGCCTTATGATCTTTTTGAATTTTCTACTCAATATTATAGTGCATTTATAAGAAGTTTCACACTATGGTGGTTTTGCCTATATATAGACAGGAGTCTTACATCAGGTATATTTGGTTTTGAAGAACATACATAGTGCCAGGATATTAGATTCTATATACAATTTAGAACAAAATAGGTTTCATTTAGTGGTTACACTATGTCATGGGTATCCAAAAGTCAGCTAATATTTTGAACTAACTTTTGACTAAAACACATTCTATTTTTATATGTATTGTGGTCAAACAAGTTTTTGTATATACAGTACAACTTTCTGGTGAACAATGGTTGTGGAACAATGGTTAAGCCCTAATGATAACCTGTCTAGCATATTGTTTATAGGCGATATTGGTATTACAGATGATTTAATGTTTGAACTATACATGGTTGACAGGCTCAAGATGTTTATATGACTTGTCAAGTGGTCAACAATATACACAATATATATATATTGCATTTTATTAATGCTCATAGGACAACATTTGATCTAGGTTTTTACCAAGGTTTCTAACAAATCTAGCAATTGTCATACCTTATTGGTGTCATTCCATGACATGTAATGGTTGTATAATAGCAGTTGTCTATTATTGGCGGATTCCTCAGATATATATTTTCAGTGTCTTACTGATTTGAAATTGATCTGAGTGGCAGTTGGACATCTTAGTTTTGCTGATACTATTTACTGGGTCATTCTGGTCCTGCCCTATCTATCATTTTTATGGTTCTTGCCATCCCTTGTAACATTATATATTTTTTGTTTGTTCCTTGGATATTTGTAATTTGACATGGATTTAGACAAAATCTTGGAGGGGTTGTGTGCTGATAGGGAGGACTTGGCCATTTTTGGTGTTAACCAAGCCCCAAGCAGCAACCCCACTCAGCCTGTTACAAATCCCACAGATAATTGTGAGTTCTGTTTTCGGGATTTGGAAAAAGGTCTGAAAGGACTGAGAGCCAATATTTGGCATCTTCGTCTATTCAAAGCCTATTTACATCAAAACATTGCACCTAGGGACTACGGATAAAATTGCACCCATTTGTAAGCAGATCTGAAGAGAGGCTTAATGAAGAATGGGATGCACTAAAGAAGGATCCATGGTATTTGTGAAGATTCTGGCTTCTTATTATGAAAGAACAATAAATATATGTCTTTCTGAAGTGAAAAATCTAGCAAATATATGTAAAAATATGAATCAAGTCCCAAATATTTTGAATATGTAGACAAGTTGTCCAAGGAACTAACATCATATGACAAAATTATCAAGGAAAGAAAAATAAAAAGTTTAAAAGGGATAGCAATGACTATGAAAGGGGACATCCGTTTCAAGTGCAGCGATCTGTGAGGTTTCAAGACAATGTTCCTACTATGGGCAGAGGCAGGTCCAGAAAAGGCCCAGATCTATATTAAAAACAGAGACCACTTTCAGACCAGTACCTCAGGAGGAGTCATCCAATACCGACGGTGAATATGCCAATACTGACAATTCTCCACTTAAAAAGAAAACCAATACACATTACCCTTTAGACATGGTAGGAAATCCAGAGGGAGGAAACATAGAAACAAACACATCTATAGATTCAATGACAGGACTGATTCAAGCACTACTCAAGTAGACACACAAGTTTATGAAAATGTGTTGAATTTATCGGATTATGTTTTAACATCAGAACAAAACAAATTCTTAATAAAGGGTTAAACTTTGTTCCCAGTTTCTTTTGTGATGAATACCAAACCTCATTAGATGTTATTGATTTTTGTAGACTAAATCTTAAACTGTTTTTTCAGAACAGGATAGTTCTAATGTTCAAAGATCTACTGATTTCACCTTCCACAAATCAACATTCCAGCCACCTATGAATAAGAATGTAGCGATATTTCAACAAGCGGTGCTAAAGGATTTACATTTTCCTCTTTTGAGGTTGCTACTGGTAGGGACAATATCAGTTCTAATGAAAGAGTGGCTTTGTCTGAACTTAGAAATAATCGCAACATAGCAATAGTTCAAGCTGACAAAGGTGCAGTGGTAATCTTAAACATGGACTTTTACATAAATGAGGGTTTACGACAACTATCTGACAAACAATGCTATATGAAAATGGACATTGATCCAACCATGACTTTCAAAAAGAAATTGATGTCTTTTACAATCTGCATTTGAGGAAGGTATACTCACTAATAAAATGGTTCAACATCTACAGGTTAAGGAACCGGCTAGACAAATTTTGTATCTTTTGCCCAAAATACACAAATCCCTACACATCCACCAGGTAGGCCTATAGTTTCTGGTCATGGTTCTCTCACAGAACCCTGTCTGCTTTTCTAACCCAATATTTAAAACCACTATTGACCTTGGTGAGAGCAAGAATTCAAGATACCACACAATTTTTGCAAATAATTGAGGATTGTCAACTAGAACCCCATTGGATAATGTGCACTCTGGATGTTAAATCCCTCTATACCAGTATTCCACATTGGGCAGGGCTTCAGGCTGTTGAATATTGGCTTGTCAAGTCAGAATTATACTCTCCGGGTTTCAATACTCTACTCATTTGTCTCACTGAACATGTTTTAAGTAAAAATGTGTTCTACTTCCAGGGTGATTGCTATTGGCAACTTCCCATGGGGGCTTCTTTTGCCCCATCTATGCAGATCTTTTTATGGCCTACCTTGAGGAATGTCTGATCTATAACCCTTTACACAATGTATATCTTGTTGAAATAGACATATGGAGAAGATATTTAGATGATTGTTGGATGGTGTGGCGTGCAGATGCAAACTACTTACAAGAATTTTGGAACATCTGAATAACAACATTTGGGGTATTGAATTTTCTATTACATTCCATAGGGATGAAATAACCTTTTTGGATGTTACAGTATATCGTAATACAGACAACACACTTAATACAAGAATTTTTCGAAAATATCCCCAGTTTAACACTTTGCTACATGCACATAGCATGCATCCACGCCACACCATCCGGAATATCCCCAAATCTCAATATCTTAGAATTCGGAGAATTAATTCATGTTTACATGACTACTCTACAGCCAAAACTGATTTATTTAACAGATTTTTGGACCGGGGTTATAGCATTTCTGATATAGAATTAGCTAAAACATATTCTGACAATCAAGATAGAAAGTCATTGTTGGAATATAGGGACAAAAATCAAAATGCCAACAACTCTAAAATGAGATTAATTACGACACTGGGCAAAAACCATCAGACTGTTAGGCAAGCTGTGAACCAAAATTGGAATATTTTACTAGCAAATGATTTTTTGAGGGGAATATTAGATAAACAATGTTCATTTTCATTCAGACGTGGTAAAACATTAGGCACCCTATTTTCACATTACAAACATAGAGAAAGTGGGGCAGCCAAATATAAACAACTCACCATATTGGGGGACGAATTGTTGGGAACATTCAAGTGTGGACATTGTGTTTCCTGTGCTCATGTTAACCAGTTGAAACAATTTACAAGCTCTAATACTAGCAAAGTGTATGACATCAAAGTGTTTGGTAATTGTTCCACTAGCTGGGTCATCTATTTGGCTACATGCCAATGTAAATCCTTCTATGTTGGCAAGACTTCACGTTCATTACGCATTAGAATTGGGGAACATCGGAATCATAAGACATCTAATGCTTTATATTTACATAGAGTTAAACATCCCACTGCCCAGTTTATGTTTACAATCATTGATAAAATTACAGGAATAGACAAAACCAGATAGGTTGGCAAGGTATCTTGAGCCACAAGGAGAGATATTGGATAACACATTTAGAGCCCTTTTTCCCCAGGTCTTAATGATCATTTATAAATTATGTATATGTTATTTTTATTTTTAGTTATTTATATATTTTTTTGTTTGTAATTTAACATCATAATATACATCAACAACATGTTACTTTTTGTTTTATGTTAATTTGGTTTGTCACTAGAACCATATTTTGCATACTTTGATATTGTATGGGGATATATATGATTTTCCCCATTTCACAGTGCAATGTTGCTTTAAATTTGAATTGAGTGCTTTATGCAAATGTCTATACTGCCATTGGTTTGTTCACAGATTTAAACAAATGTTGACCATGTATTTTTGGAAGATTTTGACTCACTGATGAAGGCTGGTGCCGAAACTAGTATGAGTTTTTCGAATTAGGACATTTTTTGTCCTTTTGTTGCCTCACAATAAATGGTGATACTATCTTGCTGGCTTTTGGTGTTTTCATACAAGGTTGGTTGGCCGTGCAGCCGTACGTGCGAGGGTTTGGTGTTTGCTTTGTATGTGGATGACGCCTACTGCTATCAGAGAACACAGATACAGCCATGAAAGAAATGATGTTTGCATAATTAAAAGAAACTTCTGAGCTCAGATGTAGCCAGCAAAAGACAATACAAGTCAGAGAAGCAGAAGCAAAATTGATTGGAGTGGGGAATGCAGAGAAAAACACGTACTCTAAATAATAACTGGGTATATGTTTAGGGCACACAGCAAGTGGCATAGAAAAATCTGGAGAAAGAAAGGAAGAAAATCCAGAAGTTCCTAGGGTTGAGTAAAACACATATGCAGTTTGGAAAGATGAATGAGAATGATAATACTTCCCATTGTAACACTTATATTTAAGAACTTTCCAGTAGGCCCACTACAGACAAGACCAATAAAACTACAACAGAACTAGAGGAGTAGTAAAGGGAGACAGAATTATTAAATTAAATTTAAGTAGGGAAAAACGGGAGCCGGGTCCCTCTCATATAACACGTATGCACTTGTATACAGGTTTGGCACGATGGTGCAAAAAATATAGGAAAATGAAGATGAGGTACTAAAGCACAGCAGGGACAGTGTGAAATAAGAGAAGGATGAGGAAATAATGCTTTGGGGAAGTGATCAAGATATTTATTTTTATGAAAGAAGTAGGCTGAGACATCGCAAGGCCATTAGATAAAAAGACAGCAGGGTCCAGTGAAGGGGGGATTAGGGAGCAGGCATGGTTCAAACCTTTGAAGAGTTAAAGCAGTTTGGATTGCCCAAAATGCCAGAAGATAATGGAGGGCAAAACTATCTTAAGCATAAAAAGAAAACCGAGAAGAGAAAGGAAAGCCCCCATAGGTAATGTGGTAAAAAAACAAGTAAAGGACAAGAGAGGGACACTACATGAAGACCTGCTAGAGAAGGCGGAGTAGTGAAAAAAAGAAAGGATGAAAGAGGGAAGAGAAGTTATGGACAGAAAGTAGAAGGGCAGGAGGTGCTGTAGGTAACCACAGAATTGCAGAATCTAAATGGTCTGGAGAACAAGACTTTGAAGATGCTGCAAGGTGGTACCTTAACTTGCAAAGTCTGGAAAAAGAAGGTAGAAGGGCAGATTCAGAATACTGGAGGTGTGGGTCTGAGAATGCTAGTGTGTTACATATATATGGAGTGGAAATGGGCCCAAGAGATCTGGAAGGAGGCAGTGGAATTTTAGAAAAAGATGTACTGAAGGAAAAGCGAAAACTCATGAGAATATTACATGTGGGATGTAAGATACAAGGTGGTTGGTAAAAGACAAAAGAAATAAGAAGGTTGAGGTCACTGAAGTGAAAAGTTTAATAGTGGACAATAGAAAAAATAGGGGAATGATTCAGATACGAGAAACTGACAGGATATTTATGTACATTGTAAGGAGATGCATAAAGCAAAACAAAAACGAGGGTGAAGGAATACTGAGAGAATTGCTAATACACTGTAAGTGGGGAGGCTCAAACTGTACAGCAATTCCACTAACCTTAAACTGGATAAAAATACCAAAGTCGTGTCATTTCCCAGCAAACACAGTTTACCAGAAAAAAGCAATCTCAAGTTTAATTTCACAGTGAAAATTTTCAAACTATATGTAGCTGTAGATTCAGAAAAAAATACTGTCAGAAAGATCTACCCTATGCACTTCTACAGACTCTTTCAACTCAAGTGATAAAAGAAATGTGTTTTGCAAAGGCATATATGTTCCTGCTGCCTCCGTAAATGTATGTCATGTTTTATCCCAAAGTATATGCTTTTCTCCTATGGAGAAAACACTTTGATCACAGCAGAATGTAAATTCAAATCAAAGCTGTTGTAGTACATTTTTATTACAGTAGTTTGTTAGTTAGTATCTTCAGTAGCAGTCATTTCAATACTGTTGTGGTTGTTGTCATTGTTATTATTATTACTATTATCTAAAGACTACTTCTGTATTTTAGTCTTAAGTAAATTACACCTGTTATAGCTTTTCATCAAGTATTTTTTGGCCAAATTCAAAATAATGAGCAAAGGACAAAATGAAATTGGTTCACCATTCAATGCTTGCAGTACATTCAGGAATACTTTTTCATGTACACAAATTCACAAATCTCAACAAGGACATAAACTGAAGTTCATGCATTTGCTGAAGTAGTTTACCTTTAAGAATAGTGATCATTTTTAATCAAGTTTGATTGACAAGCTCTGAAAACTCAAGTGTTACAGCAATTCTCTGCTTTAAATCTCAATATAAACTCCATCTGTTCTGTTGAATAGACTGGATCACATTTACAATGCTTCATTCTACAGTAACTGTTCTTACATGACAACCTGTATAACCTATAGCTATGATATCATGTTTATATTGCTTTAGTAATTGAAATTCAGCAGGGATTGCACAATAAAGCTAGTCAAATCATTTATGTAATATTTATCCGCTCATTCTGCATATGTGTTTGTTTTCTTGCTAGCCAGGAAGGTCTGTATAACTCATTTGCACTGAATGTCTGGAGAGAGAAACAACTGCAACTTTATGCACAATTGCTAATTATACATGCTAGTAATAAACAGTACTAGCAGTAACAATAGTTTCACACAGACTACATGTGACAAAAAGAGTAAAAGCACAACAGCATGTAAGTACAGTTCAGCTAGAACAGTATACGCTGTAAACAGGAAAGCATGGAACACTGTTCTATACCTCATTCGTGACGTGAAGAGTAACATATAGCAGTTTTAATTATTTTTAGATACTCTGTAACGTGTGATACAACCATTCATACGCATATACATAACATGATAACATCCAAACACCAGTGCTGTTATAAAGCTTTCCGAGCTTTGAAAATTAGATCAGTTAGTAAAACTCTCTCTCTCTCTCCCTTTTAATTCAGTCAATATTGTTAAATTTCCAAGTGTAAGTATACAGTGTTTGGTACAAGTGAGACCTACCAGATGGTCAACAATGTAGCAAACAGTTTGTGATATCTGTATTAAAAATGTTGCAGTTAAATTTATCTTTTTGACAATATTTACAAACATATTTAAAGTACGGAAATGATACTGCTTGTCTAGTATTGTTGAGAAATATGTTCCAAATGATACATCTCCATATTTTTTTATGTTTTTACAACTTTAGGTTACAATATGTTTTAGGAATAAGGATATCTGTTAGTAGTGCACTGGGTCAACATGTGTTGATGTAATGAGGTGCGTGTTTGTTATCTGACTGAAAGCTGAATAGATAAGATGTGTACATTATTATTTCTAGCCTGCCTGCTTGCTTGAGAGAAAGATTGCTCTGGTTGAACTGCAAAACTAGTTTGTGGTTGAGAGGCCAAGGCTGCTGTGATGAATTACAAAGCCACTTTGTGGTTAAGATAACAAGATACTCCTAATTGTAAAATGTACCCCAGAGAAGATGAGGTTATAGCACTGAACTGACTTACTTTAGCCTTGCATCAGGTGTGAGATATGATTTTGCACAATATTACATCTTTCCCGGATGATTTGTTCTTTTTATTTCTTTTCTAAGTGGAGATGAATGTTTAGCTTTTGGTCTATAATAAACCTTAGGCATTTGATTTAGATTGAAAATTATGGACTTCTTTTAAATGCTGAGTGATAATATCATAGATTAATTTGATGTACATAAATTCACCTTTCTCTGTGATACACGACTCTTTTTTGCTGACAGGGTTAGTCCTAATGGGCTAACACATTTTCAGTACCGACACACACACACACACACACACACACACACACACACACACACACAATGACTTTAAATTCTGCTTTAATTTTATTTTCATTTTTTGTTAAAGCAAATGTCAGACAAATATTCCATACCTGTACTGTAGAACCATTGATTTGACTACCCCAGGTTAGAGATTAGCAAACATATTTGTGCACTAAACTAAATTTGAAAATTTCTTTTGCAACTTTAACAATGTGGAGCTGTCAGCATTCTCAGCAATGTGAAAGCTACCACATTGTCACCACATTGTCACCACACGTTATTGACAAAATGGCAAAATAATGTGGAGCCTAGCACAAATCCTTTAGGATTACCAGCTGATGCTGTTGAGGAGAATTATGCTGCCTTCTCTCAAAAGTACTGACTGACTTCTGTTTTTAAGGTAAGTTGTAAACCAGACTAGGACGTCTGGAGATTGTACTCAGCTGCTTTGATGGTGCTGATGCAGTTCAGAATATGAATTTTTTAGTATGGAAAGGCCCAACATATGATACTGGTACCTCGAGGAGGGTCCTGGCCTTTTCGTTTGCCAGAGGAATGCTAACTGTGGTTTAGTTTGAGAGCCTATGTCTGAGAGACACTGCAAGATATGGCACAGGCATAATGTCCTTTGGAGAACTCATTGTGGATATATTCAGACATCAGGCAAGGTACAGTTTGCTCCAGGAATGGATGAAACCCATAATGTGTTTCTGTGAGTGGAATATTATTTTATATGTAGTTATAAAGTCATGTGTAGATAATTCCTTCAAACAATTTTGAAAGAGGGCTTAGCATTGCAGTGAAAATGTCATTAATTCCAGAACAAGTTACAGCCTTATGAAGTGGAAGGATTATACCTTATTTGCAAGGCATAGAAATGCAGTTTCCATTTATCACAATACCAGACAAAGTTTTATACTGTTTATGTATGAATGATGTTACAAACCTCAAAGGGTTGTCTTATGCAGTTACTGCAACAATCTCAAGACAATTTGTTAAACATAAAGCAGACATCTAGGCTTACAACAAAATCAGTAGTGTGCTTTCAGCCTTTATTTTAAATCAAATTATTTGCAATAGACTCCCTAACTCACTATTCAATATTTTTCTCATTTAGTGTTTCTTCCTTTGGGAAAAGTAACACAGTATATTCAGCAGAACTCTTGTTTTATAATCTTGATAAGAAAGGACATTATTTTATGTGATAAATATGCAGTGGGCATCCTTAAGAGTGCGTGAACTTTTAAGAAGCACTAAGGTTTCAAGATAATATTTAACAACTGTTGTATAGATTGTAATGGTTTAATAAAGCCCTTCATATGATTCACAAACAGAATTTCTGGATGGTTCATAGTTACAGTCTGCCTTTTCATTGTCTCAGAGGACCTTTGTGAATGTTTCAGCATTAATCACATCTGTACTCCATGTTTAGCTGGGAAGGGTAAATCCTTGAGGGAAAAGAATTATAGAGACAGCTGCTAAGGAGAACTATATGAAGGTTTCTCTAAAAACTGGATTTATTTTCTTCTAGCCTTATCATTTCTGTGTGGATTCTTCATTTATCTTTCCCTGTTTTAAAATTCTTTGTTTCTGTCTCATATCAAATGTCTCTAACATTGTATCACCCTTTCAGTAACCATTTGAAATATCATGATTTGCTAAAGTGAGCCCCAAAATGTGGAGGAGGTTGAATGACCGAAGTGTGTGTGTGTGTGTGTGTGTGTGTGTGTGTGTGTGTGTGTGTGTGTGTGTGTGTGCGTGTGTATGTGTGTGTGTGTGCGCGCGTGTGTATCTATATCTGTCTATATAAGTTTGGGGGGTGCAGGGGGGCTTGCCCCCTCTGCAAATAGTAGTTTTAAGGAGAAGAGCAATTTTAAAGATTTGCTATTCTCGGGGTTTTCGATCTTTTTTTGTTGTTGTTGTTTTTAACATTTTGGCACTCGACATTTTGAGTGCCAACATTTTAAACGTTCCTTCTGTCCCTGTCCTAGGTTTATGGTGCTAATTTGCATTCACACAGTTTGTACTCAAATATGATTTGTATTACACAATGACAATTGAGACATCAAGTACTCCACATTTTGGAAGAACAACTGTAAAGAGTTGCAGAGTACAAAAATGACATGTCAAAGCACTCCATTAACTTATGTGCTAAAAGTCTGAAGATTGTTGAGGTAAGCAAAGGTATTTCTGAAGTAATTTACTTTGCTTTAATGATGAACCTTTTGAAAACTATGGCAATGCTCTTTCAGCCAACAGAATTTGACTACTGCAGGAACTGCACCCTTGAAATCATCTCTCATTTCTTTGAAATATATATACTTTTGACTTCACTAATTTTCAACTTTCTACATATTTCAATGGATATAGCCAAGAAGTTTCAGATTTTATACCGGCTTCCAGTCCAGGCTGTTGCCTTCCCTTCCCCGTGTGCCTTGACAATGAATAGCATTTAATTAAAAATAACAAAAGCAAAACATGACATCATGGGAAAACTTTAGGGAAAAAAAGCTTACAAAAGTATGCCAAAACCACTGTATGTAAAGGATTAAAATGGTAACATAGCTCGTGGTGATAAATATTTGTCCTATGCATGCATCATTAAATACTAAGTAAAAAGTGCATTTATTTTGACTTGACAGACACTCATACCCAATGGCATGCTAAACCTGTGTAAGCGTGTACAAATATTTACCATGTATACATAAATATGCATATCCACCATGTTTATATTATGCATTTGAACTTTGGAAGAGAATGACATGTGTAGGCCATTGCTTAATATCACGTTTCACATTAGTTTTCAAAGAAATAGTTATATAGTTGAAGCTTGCATTATTGTCATTTTATTACTGTTCTTAAACTCTGACATTGTTTGACAAGGCAGAATTTATCTGTCTGGGTTTAGCATTATTGTTATTGCCCTAGCATTAGAGTTTCCAGACAAATATTACTTTATGTTCTGAGTTTGCATATAAGCATGTTCAGTAGGGTACACTTGCTAGCAATAGCTTCTAGATGTTCACCGTAGTAAAATTTCTGAATCATTAAGTATACTTTCCCACAGCAGATTCTACCTCAGAAAGTTTTTTTTTTCAGTCAGCCAGGATACCATCACACCATCACTCTTGCCTTGCTGGACTTACAATAGTAACTTGGATATAGTTCTTTCAGAGGAGTTTTCCCACAAGGATGATACAGCAAAAACATCTTGGCTTAACACTGGGGTTATATATCTTTACTCATTCAGTACAATATATCAGGCTTGACATCCCTCTCAGTATAGAAAATTAATTTTAGATACATTTTACATCCCAAGAAGGATCTATTTTTGAGAAGTATGGGGAATGCCAGCCTTTCGTCTTTCAAATCAAAGTTGGTCAGCTGATCTTTAGTTATGGGTCGATCAGACATTCATTCAGAAGTTTTATATTGGCTCCATTTGGCTCACTTAAAATAGGGGAATAGTCCTTATACTTCCATTGTATTGACAGTCTTAGCCAGTGACATGCCAAACCTCAGTTTTCTATCCAGTGGTTCTAACACATGTACCTTATGCACAACTTAAATGGAACATAAGTCTTCTATGTACCATCCTGTGTAGTGACCATGTACATGACCAGCCAGTTCATGGAAACAACTTGACCCATAAGTCATTTATGTCTTCTATAATCTCTAGCAAACAGTTACTGCTTATTTGTGAAACTTTTAATTGGTCTGTCATTTGTATGCTGGAGTTGTATATTATATACTCGGCTATAATCTAATATGAAATATAAAATTCAGTTAAAAAATAGAATTGCTGTTACACTGGTGGTAATATATGGAATAACAGTAAACAAACAAACAAAAAAGTATCTGTCATATGCTGCAGAATATTCACTTGGGGCTCATAACTCTTATAGCCTTATTGAATAGCTGTAAACATCTTTCCGGCAACCCATTCAAGGCTGTATGGTAAAGATATAAGGTGTTTAATGCCATTTTTAGTGTCTGTTTTTAATTTTTCTGATGTAAATTAACTGCTTTCTTCAAGTATCTGTTTAGACAATCTGTTTCTTGAGAACATTATCTCAGTGCTAAACTGGCTTTTGATACCATTACCCCTTTACAAATTACCTCAAGATATATTGAACTGGCGTCCATTGTGACTATGAACACAGTGAGTCTATGGAAGGGCCTTCACAATCTATATATTATAATATGATACCATGGTACATTTGGTCATTCCCAGGAATTCAGGTAAGAAGGTGTTGGAACATTTTGAAACATTTAGTGCCCAATACAACAAAACTCCAGAATCTTGGATCATAACTAGTCTGGAGGAAAGCTCATGGGCATACTGATAGCTTCTGCCACTTCCTAATAGTGAAACAAGACTGTAGCCACATTTAGGCCATTTTTTACCATTAATTTGTACACTTATGACATATGTGTAGTAGTGTACATGACAGGCATTGGTGTAGTGACAGATGAATAATCCAAATTACTTGCTAACATGGTTGTTGATATTTTAGGCTTTTCATTGAGCAGATGTGACAGATCAATCAGAATTTCCATGTTTTCTTGCTTTTTACATTCATGTCATATAAAAGTTCTATCCAAAACAGATGACAACAGTGCTGTCATTCTGCAGACATGAATTACTCATTCCTTAGAATAAAATAGCAGTAGCTGATGGCTAGTGAACAGCATGTTTATTTCCACACAGATACTGGACTAATTTCTTCACTTCCTAACCAGAATAAGTACCTCTCTGGGCCTAGATACTGGGTATAATTTTACCAGTCTGGATCTTTATCTGATAGGTCAGCAACAAGATGAAATGTTTGGCTTGAAGTTATGAGTGGTGGCCTGACAGAAAAACAAATGGAATGTCTTTGCTACAGATGTTCTAGATGCCAGAAATGTGTCACACTGGCAGTACTAGTAAACTCCCAGTCAGTGGCCTTTTCAGGGCGTACACAGAAATCTGCAGGCTGTCTTGAAAGTGAGTACTCATTTAAAGTGGCCTGAAGTGGTCTGCCTGAAATCAACTATATCAAAGAAAAGTTGCATATGTAAGGCCGATTTTCAAGATGAAGTGGTTGTATAAATAATTCTGAGTGATAGCAGACTACAGTTTTCATAAGAAGAGCTGAATACCTTCAAGAAACAAAATGGGATTTAGAACTTCGCTTCATCACCCACTCCCCTGTTACTTGCCCATAATGGAATGATAGACAGTAATTCAGGCAATGAAAACTATTACTTCAGATAAGAAGCATTTGCAGTCAATATCATGTATTTCTTCTAGTATTGAAATAGCGGACATTCAAGCAACCACAAAAATGAGAGAGTTGCCATGCTATTTCCAAAAAGAAACTTGAGATCATGACTGGAGTTACTAAAGCCTTATACTGACAACTGATCTCAAAAAATGCATGACAGACCCATACAAAGTTTTAAAACAAGCTAGTATTTTTGTGAAGAGTTTAAGAAAATGGCAAACCACACCAAACCTGTGTTGCTGAAGGAAATGATGGAGGAAATGAGTAATGTACTCAATTCTGTGCTGACAAGAAATTTAGAAAAGGGGCGTAGGCCATGCTAGGGATGCTAACAATGTGAAATTATACAGACTCCTGAACTTTGACCAGAGACATTTACCACAGTACCACCAGTGATCCATTTTATATTCAGAGAAGAATTAATGTTTCTCAGCATGACAAGAGAAGGCTGAACATTTCAGTCTGTAACCTAAGATGGACAGAAATCCTATACTAAATACTGAGGCAAGTATCTACTTATACCACTTATATCAGTACATATAAAGGAAAGGAAAGACAAGTGGAAAAAAGATCTCTTGAGAGGCAGTAAGAAAGTAGCCATCTACAGCATCAGGGTCTTCCAGGATGTAAAAGCTGGAATCCCATTCAGGTATTTGCTTCAGAGCTCACCACAGCGGTAGCACCATCGTAACCTCAGCCACATTCAATTTTGAAAAATCTGGGCTGCATCTGAAATAATGCTGCTTATCATTGCTTCAGTAATGGTTTTTCTTTTATACTCTTAGAAACGACTCTCCACTCTGTGCAGTTTCACTCCAGTCACGCACTGAAAAGTTTGTTGCTATATATACATACATACACACACACACACACACACACACACACACACACACACCATTCTGTGAACAAATGAAAGTGGAGAAAAAACTATTATGTGTATGTGTCCAAAACACATGCATTGTTTGTGTGCATATTTGTGTATATGTGCCCTTTTGAGTGTTTGTAGGGAACCGAGCAACACCTAAGAAAAAACACATTGAACAAAACCCCAGCTCTGTGTATTTCTTGTATGTAAATGGGTTTATGTCATATTATTGAGTTTTTGGAAGCTCAGAATTCATATCATAGTTATGGCAAAATTCATATCATTGAGACCATATGTTTGTTTTTCCTAAAACTTGAGTGTTAAAAAAACAATCTATGTTTTTGCAAGAGAGCAACCCCCACCCCCGACACTCCCCATGAGGAAAAGGGTAACTTCCTCATTGAAGCATTTCATTGTAGATTGCAGTACAGTGGGGATCAGGGAATTTACCCTTTTACCCACTGTAGTAATCTCAGAGTTGGTTTGTTTGTTTGTGTCTTTCGGCTTTTCCCGGTTAGGGGTCGCCACAGCGGAACTCCGGTCCGCTGATGTTTGGTAGTGGATTTTTACGTACCGGGTTACAAGCTCTGAAGCACAACCTTCAACGAAGGCATGCCCCATTCAAGTATGCCTCCACACAGAAGATGCTCTAGCTGAGAATCGAACGTATATATTTATATATATATATATATATATATATATATATATATATATATATATATATATAAAATTTGCAGGAGGTGTGTGTAGGGGGCTAGCTTCCCTGAAAATGTAGATTTTTACATTTGAGTTTTTGGAAATTCGAACATATCATCTCAACCATATGAATTTTAAGTTACCGAAAATTCAATAATATGATATAAATCCATGTAAATACACACTATTGTACTCAGGGTAAGCATTCAACACAAAACAAGGGCCTTATTCTGAGTTTGTTTCATAAGTTTATACTAGGCTAATGACCACCAGGGTATTTACAAACCTGGCCATGAAACCCAACCCAGTGCTGTCCCAGAGTTCTTTGAACACCTATATGGTGGAGTATGTTACTGAGGAGGTTGCTAAGGGTAATGGAGCAATATGCTAGTTGCAGGTTAATTTACTGACCTTTGTTCATCAGAGACATAGGGACCAGACCAGTAGTGAATTTGTGAATTCCCAGCCAGTGATCAAGGTTTCTTTTTAATAGGGTCAGGGATGAACTCTACTTCCGTACATAGAGAGCTTATTCCATGGAGTGGGGATCCTTTGAGACACATATTGGTCCATCCAGCAGGTTCTGTTTATGTTGCAGGCAAAGTGCAGGTCCTTGGATCTGGTGTTTCTGGTGCTGTCTGTCTTAAGGATGTACAAGAGGTCCATCAGAGCTGGATATGAGGATGCTTTATATGCTAGCATAGTTTACCTATCAGTAACCTTTAGGAGATGGAGTACAGAGCTAGGGCCTTAAAGTGAGCTGAGTAGGCCAGGGAATTCATACCCTGGATTCTCCTGGTGAGGAACCTTTGAACGTGTTCAGACTGTTGCAAGTCGTTAGGTAGATGCCAAAGGAAGCATTGTACTCATTGATGGGTCTGATAAGGGCTGAGTAAAGTGGTACTATTACTTCCTTGGACTTGGATGCATAACCTTGGTTATGAGTTTGGTGACATAGAATAATTTTCTTACTATCTTGGTTACATGTCAAATGCCAGATTACTCTCTACATATGTTCTCAGGTCCCTAACTATTGGGTCAAGTTTTTGGAGTGTTTTATCAATGAAGTAAATAGCTTGGGTGGGCAATTTCCCAAATGCATTGTAATGTATTTCTTTGCAATGAGCTTTAATCCATGGCTTTCATACTAGTCATTTTTTTGTGTTAGACCCTTTTGTAGAATATTGGTGTTGTGGGGAGAAATCTGTAATAGTTCCAAATTTACAGTTATCTATGAACTTGGTGAGCCAGAGGCCTTTGACATTAGCCTTGACTTCCAAGAAGTAGATGCCAAACCGAAGCAGGTCCAACCTGGCACCCTGGGGTATTCCTCTTGTAACCTCTTGTTGGAGGTAGTCTCACAAATCCTGACTTCTTGGGTCCTGTCTGTGAGCCAGCTGGCAATCCATTGAGTTATGTAGGAATTTATTCCTAGTTCTGAGAGTTTGTCAACAGTACCTGAGTGGGGCATCGTATGGAATACCTTGGCCAGGTCAAGGTATGATGACCCTGTTAAAGAAGTCTACCAGGTTAAATATGCAAAACCTTCACATAAAAAAGCCAAACAGGGATGGCGTCAGTGTCTGTAGGTTGTTAATGTCCTTGCTGATCATTTCCATAATAAGTCATTCCATGGCTTTGCATATTAGACGTCAAACTAGTGGGTCTGTAATTTCTGGGGGATCAGTTAATAGTCTACCCTTATAAAGAAGGATGACCATTGTGGTCCTCCATTCACCTGGCAAGTAATGTGTATTGAGGCTGTGGTTGGAGTGCCTCAGGTAGTCCTGCTAGGTCAAGTTTTTGGTTATTTAAGAGGTAACCAGGGATATTGTCAGGGTCCACTGAAGCAGTGTTTCTGGCCTGAATCGGTGTATCCCGGACCTGCTCCCTGTTGATAGTTGGTGGGGATATGCTAGAAGGGATTACAGTGGATAGTGAGAGGAGCTGGGGGGTGAAGTTAGAGCTAAATATATCACCCAATAGATTTGTTTTGTCACCATGATCAGTGAAGGTTCTGCCATTTACCACCATTTCTGCACATTGCTGAGTATTAACTTTAATGTTCCTGACATAGCTGAAGAAGGCTTTGTGATTGTTCTTAGCCTGGGAGGCTATCCTGACTATGTAATTCGCCTTGTTGGACTTTTAGACCTCTTGTTTATTTGAATCAGAGAGCCGTTGTCTCTGAGAGTTGCTCTTTCTGATTTTGGCCTTGACTTTTTTTCTTTTGTTATGTAGCTTGTTCAGCTAAGGATTCCACCATTGTGGTTTGCTTTTGGTGTTAGATCTGAGGTTACTTCTGGTAGTTATGGCTATCTCACTGCAGCCATTTACATGTTTGTACAGGGTTTCTTCTGCATAGATAGATTAGTTCAATGGGTTTGGGGAGCCATGAATTTTGACAAACTGTCACATACAAGGAATTAGTTCACCTTAGAATAGGTCTTAATGTTTTGGGTTTAGTTGGGTTGATTTTTTTATTTCAAGGGGACAGCTTTGTGGTCTGATTTCACCAGTGAGGATGTGGCATGGGGAGATGCAGTACCCTCCCATGTTGGTGAGTACTAAGTCTGGTATGTTCGATGCTGTGGTTGGAATGTGCACTATCTGATCCAGAGTGATTGTGTTGATAATGTGCAGGAAATTTTGAGCCTGTGAGTTACAAGCAGTTTACATTTCCCTGTGTAGAGGGTTAGTTAAAGTCTTCCATGAATAGGGTATTTGGTTGGATGGTGAGCACCTGTAGTAGGTCTAGGTTATGGTTGTGAGCTTTGTGGGTCATAGAGGGTGACCTGTAGCTGTCCAGGGCATGGCAAGAAACCTTGTCTATGGAGACTTAGACATGAAAGAACTTTAAGGCATTGTTCTCTTTAACCAATCTGGAGTTATATTTGTTGCTGATGTACATTGGGAAACCTCCACCTTTAGCCGCTGTCTGTGCAGTTATTGGTCTAAATGTGTGGAAGGCATTGTAATCTTCCACTGCCAGACTACTTTCTGCTGCTTTAAACCAACTGTTGATAACAGCAGAGATGTCAGCATTTGCAAGAGTGAAAAGAGCTTATAGGGTGTGGAATTTCTTGTTTAGGCTCCTAACATTGAACAGTAACACCTCAAGGTTGCTTTGATATTTTTTTTTAATGGTAGTAGTTTTGTCATTTTGACTTTGCCTAAGAAGGCTCTAAGGGGATGGATAAAGTTTTATCCATATCCAGAAGCCCAGGGTGGACGGGTGCATACCATCCTTGGCAAAATGAAGTGGTCTGTTAGCCATGTCCTCCCATGCTGCTAGATTTTGGATTCCTCTGGAGTGACACCAGAAATTATGCCAGTTATTAAAATCAATCATTTTCTGTTCATACTATGGGATCATCCTAGGTGAAGGTAAAATGCTGCCCAGTACAAGGCACATACTTGCTGTGACAAATTCAGAAAGATCTACAGTATCTCTTTTTATATAGTACAGTGTGGTATGCTTCAGATCATTTACACCCACTTGGACTATGACAGAATCATATTGGTACCTGTGGTGCAGTGAACTAAGTGTGTGCATGATATTACATATTCTTTCTCTAGATAGGCAATTATCTGTTATCATCTCCTTGTCCAGCCTAGTGAGAGAAGTATCCGTGTGTCATACAATTATATCCCCTATGACACGAGTACTAGGTAAAGTGTTTGCTTTCCTTATGGGCTTTGTTCTTGGGGTATCATTAGGTGTACATTTACATGTGGTGCTAGATGTTGCTTTTTGTGTGTGCTATAGTGGTTTCTGAGGGTAGATGTAGCAGTTTGATGGCTTAGGAGGTCTTTGAGGTTTGCAGAGGTTTCTTTTAAGTGCTTCAGCATAAGAAGGTCTATATGTGCGGTGAGCAGTATGTGTGAAGAATGTAGTGTGTGTTCTTGACAACCTTGTTTGTAAGATTTATGCCTGTAAGGAAGTGACATATGTACATGTCTCACATACTGTGTTAGTTTCTTTGAGGATTAAAAGGTTATCCGTGTACGAGACAATTGTTTCATTGACTTAGAATGTCCATATCTACCACTAGGAAACTGCAAATCTGTGTTGTTAGGACCTGTATTAGGGTTGGGCTATTATGGTTTAGGGTCTTAGTTACACTCCTTTGAAGGGTTTTGTGCCAAGGCGCAAGAGTGTGTTATTAAACTATTTGCTATATCTGTGGCTGTGGTTCTTTCTTTTTTGTTTTTGTGGTTCAGTGTTACTTGAGTGGTGTCTAGGATAAGGGCCAGATCTTTCATAGTGCTATGATCTTAATGCTGTTTGACACTGTTAACTAGCTGCCCTAAGCTTAGCTCCATGCAAAGCCTTTCAGTATTAGGGGTTAAAATACTAGCTTTATAGGTTTAGTACCATACAGTATACTGCTAATCATAACTGAGAGGTGAACAGCTCCTTGAAAACACACCTAATTTATAGCAGACAAAACACGGGTGAAAATTAATTCCCGTGTCCTCTGGCCGATAAATAGTTACACGTTGAGCTCCCTGGCGTGCCTCCCAGCCCAGAGAGACCAGGTAAATACCATCTGCCTCAAGATGGATGATCATGGAACAACTTAATGTAAAAGCACAAAAAAACATAACTCTCAAGTGCATATTGGCACCCAACTAAGTAATTAAAAAGCCTTTTGGCTAATGAAACATTCTGAACTTGGACTGAACAGGCTACTTTACTACTGCCACTAAAACTGCAGTCCCAATGTTCTTAATGTAAAAACACACTTTAGTTAGCCAGAAGTGAAAAGGTATTGGAAACAAATCAAATAACTAGGTACAAGTAATTATCTCTTTAAGCCTCCCTGTGCATTTTCCAACTTGGCCTGACCATGCAACTTTACTTCTGCCACTAGAATAGCAGTCACAGTCTTCTTAATGTAAAAATGCACTTTGGTACCTTGTCACATTTGGCTAACCAACTAGCTACAACAAGTAATTGTCACTATAAGAGAGGGCCTTCCTAGTTTCTTCTGTGGGTAACCAGTAAGATAAGCATAGGGTATAAGACTGGGAGGAGCTTCTAGTGCCAGGTATACAGTAGGGGCATGCAGCTCAAAAGCCTCAGTGGGATGGGAAACAAATTTAGAAGAACACCTAGACCCAGCACAGAAAACAAATAGAAATGCAGACTATGAAATGCCTTAAATTAATAGCTTTAACTTCAGAAAGAACACACAAAACTGATTTCAATGGTAAAATATGTGCAGTTATAAATGTATTTAAATGTACTTCCCTGAATGCAAAATGTAGTCCAAATGCTTTGTTATCAAGTTTCAAGCAATCCCAAGTGCCTATGAAAATATAGGTACTTTGTTAATATCATTTTTGACACCAACAGAAGTGCTGAGAGGTATGATTATTTATCTTTGAAATGGAATCAAATGGCAGGATCTGAGAGGAATGTTAATATCAGTATGCATAGTTTTATATATGAAGTTGTCCTGGGAAGGCAACTATGGAAAGTTTTGCTTAAGAGATTAAATGCCTGTGTGGTAGAATGCAGAGGGACAGACATGTTTTATGTATGTGCTGTAAAAAAGGCCAGAGCAGCATATCAACATTGGTAGGTAATTATAATAAGCACATTTCAGACATGCTAACTTATGTACACTATAGGTGCTTAGCCCTCTCTTTGCTGGGGTTTACTGAAATGTAAAACAAGATATGGTGCAGGTAAGGTGCATATATAAACACACTAAGTATTTGCTGGCTGGCAATACTGTGATACTGTGAGATCATATGGATGTTTGACTGTAGTTTGACTTGCAAATAATCCTAGTCCAGCATATATCAGTTTATTTGTACTTTTCTTGAAGAACTGATGATCCTACTTGACAGTATCATGTTCGTTTTCTCATGCACATGTAAGGCTTTGAAAATCCTGTCCTGAATTCAGATAAAAAAGAGAATTAGTATATGGTTCCATTATGAGCACTGGGTACATAGCTTTATATGTCGCTTCTTTCAAAGGATCATGTACTGGAATATTCAGATCAGGCTATATTCTGGACTAAATATAACTTCTGGAAAACTGTAAGGAGTACCAGGAATGAAATTAAGTTCCAGGAACTGAGAAGATGCTAATTATATGAAAAGGAAGCTTACTTAGTGCTATTGAGTAATACGTTAACAATAGTATTTAATCAAAGCCGGTAGACAGGCATTTATTCACCACTGAAGAAAGAACAGTTGCATCTAGCAGTCATTATACAATTAGTTTGTTATTTAAACTACTGTAGATTTCTTAAAAGGTACATTAGGAGGGATTAGATCTTAAATGGAAACAAATAACATCTATAATAGATACAAAGGTGACTTCAGGAATAAGCATTTTACAATGGATCAATATTTTTAAGCATTGTACATTGGATCAATATTTTTCTTTCAGCATGCTACTGAAATATACATTCTTAAAAGCATTTTCCATTTTACTTAACTTGTAATAAATGGATCGCTGAATGTAACATTCATTTTATGGAGACCTCTAATACTGCTTATGCAGATAATACAATCCAAATAATATTTACACATTTAGGTATTGATATTTAGATTAAAAATATGCAGTTTAATGGAAAACCTTGTTGAATCATGAATAAAATGGAGGGGTTACACAAATATATAATATCTCTTCACTACTCTATATTGTATTTACAAGTGGCATGTTTCTAATTTATGAATGAGCTAACTTAAAAGACAATAGATGCAGACTTTTTGTCTCTTATAGTAATATGGCATAGCAGTATAGTGGTGAGTGCTTTTATCTCCAGAGTCTAGGTTTGATACTGATCTCTTGTTATGGTCAGTATGGTCTTTCTCTGTCTAGATGGATTTCATCCCAGCTATCTAATTTCTTTATAAAGACATGTCTATTTTCTAGTTTCTCTAAATTGTTAATGCATATGTACTTTTTACTGCTAACCTTGGTAGCATACACCATTGTTTATAAAAGCTGCCAAAATTTAGTGTGCTTAACAAGGTTATCAAAAAATTAATGAATACTTGCTAAGTGTGTAATTGGCCATTTGTCTTTCAAGAAGTTCAGTATAGCAATATTGTAGATTTGTTTTCAGTTCATAAAGAAAACTGACTTTGACATAAAAAGAAGAAGAAGAAGAAAATACATGGCAGCATATGCCATTGTGCCACTAAATGAAAATCTTAAAGATCAAATATCAGGTAATTTGGTCAGATTTGAGAAATACACTTCATTTAGCTCTTTCAAATATTTAAACTCATACATAATTCAGGGTGTATTTTGTGATAAAAAATTAGTTCATATTTCCTTTATTTTTGCTATTGTGTGTTATAAATCACAGACTTTCTCTGACAGGTTAATGGTATCTTTACTGCTTCCTCCCTGAGTTCATAAGGCATTTTAGTTATTTCTACTGCAGCATTTTCTGTGTAACAATGGATTAATACAATTTAAAGTAGGGAATAACCTACTCAGTCAGAAACCAGTTCAAAAAATTACTTTCAGACAAGACAAAGCATTTATGAATGTCTGCATAGCATCACATAAAGGGAAACTAGCTTGCATATTCAGGAAATGTGGTAAAATATGTGTCAAATGTTCATGCTTTTATTTATTCTTTTTTTTTTGACTGTGTTAGTCCCACTAGGCTAGTGGCCTCTTTTCATGGAATACCATAAGTGGTATTAGTAGTACTGTGGAAAATTTGGGTAGGCAACTTCCCCTACTCTTTTCCAGAAGATGGGACCATAAGGCCGCCATCAAATGGGAATGCAATGGAGAAGGAGATAGACAGAGAAATGGAGTGTATCAAACTAGAAGATTCAGATGCAGTTTCATGATCTGACTTAGTGATTGACTGTTTATCAGAGAAGGAAGAAGTGGTCCCAGCTAGCAGTATTGTTCAGATGAATGACAGTGTATGGAATCATGATACAATTGTGGTTTAAAAAGTAGATTGTATAAGGCAGTTAGGTAAAACGACTTGCATTTAATTTTTTAGCTCGGGTACTTTGAATACAAAGCATAAAGCTGCTGATTTATCTGAAAAATGCAACCCTATTATCAGACTTGAAATTCAGAGTTGAACTTAGATACTTTGTATGGGATAATATTGTTGTTCCTTTATATCTTTGGCCAGAATGATACAAGAGCTTTTATTCAAATTAGAAATGAACCACTTTATGACATGACATTTGTGTGATTTAGTTTGGCGGAGAAATTTCTAACTGCATTTGTGCAAAATCATTCTGTTTTCCATGGAATAAGTTTACGGTTAAAGGGATGCATGCAATGTTTGAATGAAAACTGAATATACAATTAAGAGCTGCTTGACATTGATTTAAGAACTTTTTTAGAGCTTTTTTTAGTAAAAGTACTTAATGGTGTTTTAAAATGTAATTCATGGCATTTATTATCATGTGATTCTACTAAACTAAAAATTGTTTTTCGTTCAACGGATAATTGTTTAGATGATGTCTTGTACAGAGAGACATATGTGCTTAACCTGATTAACAAATTTTAGTTGTTTAATGAGTCTGTTGTTGCTTTAAGGGATTTGGTGGCAATGATATTTTTGTTGTACGTTTTATGAATAATCTGTTCAATGAACCATTTGTTATCAGCAAAAAACTTGATTGAGCATTTAATTGGTGAATAGCCTAAGAAAAATTGTGTTTGATGTGGGGAGTTTGATCATGTGAAAAATAATTGTAAAATAAAATTTAGAAAATATGAGGGAGATGACCATCCTTGGTATGACTATAAGATTAAAGAGAAAATGAAATGTGGAGTAATGATAAAGATGCACATAAGGTGACGGAGGAGGGAGAAGAAGAAATGAAAGAAGAGGAGGGAATTAATAATATAATATGGAAAGTTGATGTTAGGAAAATCAGAAGGAAAATGAAAAATAAATATGAAAGAGAAACAACTGGGAAATGGTTTTAAAAGAAAAATAAAACAAACTGCAAAACAGGAAATTGTTAGCTTAAGGGTACTATCTCTGAATGTTAATAGTCTAAGTGATAAAAAAGACAGAATATTTTATGATAGAATCAAAAACAAAAGGTTGATATTTTATTTTTAGTGGATTACATACTTTATACATACTACAAAAAACTCGAGCAGAAGCACTATGGGAAAAGGAAATAAGATGGCATTTTGGATAGGACTTATCTTAAGGTATTGCTGCATTAGTTAAAAAATAAGGAATTAAAGTTTCAGATTTTGTGTTAATTCAACCTGTTAGACTGGTAGTGAGTGATATAAGATCTGAATTTGAGAGTGAATAGTAACTGGCATTTATACATATACTGTAAGAAAAAAAGAGAAATTTTATTTGAGAAGGTTAAAAATGTGTTATTCCTAAATGAACATAATTATGATAGCAGACTTTAGTTGTAGTTTAAAAAAGTTTCAGGAACAGTGGGAAAGATGTAAGTGTTTGGGTTAACATGTAGAAGAAAAAAATCTCAGAATAGAAACTATGTATCAGAAGGTTTAGAATAATTTAATATAGAAAATTATGAAATATGGTTCATTGATCATTGTGTTAATAGAAATTACTAACACAGAAAATTATATAAGTGAGGGTAAGTGGATAAAAACATCAAATGGGAATGTACTGAAAGAGATGGATCATGATCATTTAACAATTTATTTTTACAAACTCTTGAGTGTTGGTTAATTATATTCAAACAAAATTAAAAAGAATATATTGGCTCGGAAAGAGAATTTTGTATGAAGAAAAAATAGAGGTATATGATGTTGATGGAGTATGAAGAAAGTTTGGGAGGCTATGACAAGGATGTTATGGACACATAAAAAAATATGGATAATATGTTATCATATAAAATATGAATAGAATAAATTTATTATATAAACAAAGATAACTGTTATAAAGGAAAAGTGAAGAACTGTCCCCTTTTATGGTATGAAGGGAAAATGAGCAGTATTATTTTGGAGAATGGTGCAGAAGTTTTTTATCTTGGTGGTAATTTAAGTAGAGCTAAAAGGTATGTTTCTGAGTTATATGAAACTTCAGAATGGCATCTGTTGATACATAGAATGTAAAGAAAATGAGTAAAACACTACCAGAAGAGATTACTTAAAAAGATATACAAAAATTGAAGGTTGTGTTAAAAGAAGTTTTTAAAAAAGTATGCCAAGACCAGATGGTTTGGATTATGATTTTTATAAAGAATTCGATACTACAAAATGGGGGTTAATAATTAAATTAATGAATTTGTAGCTAGATTATGGGATTAATAAGAGGAAATATGTGAAAGTATAATGAAGTTTATAAGAAGGCTGGCAGAAAATATATTAGATACTCTTGGCCTTAAACTTTGAACAGCATGGATTATAAATTGTTTATAAAGATTTTATAAAATAATTAATATTTTAAAGATTCTGATAAATGATGGTCTTTATGGATTGGTGGAAAGGATTCCAAAGAAATAATGATCATTATAAAAGAAGTTAATAGCATGTTAAGTGAAAAAATGGGAAATAGTTGATTGTGATGTTGAAAAAGCTTATGACATTATTAAGCAAGATAAAAATAATGGACATCCTTTTACAATGCATTTTTTACCCAAATAAATCACAAAAGTCATCAAATTCCTATGTATAAGGTTTATACTGAGAATTTAATTACACCATCTGATGGAAGAGGGGGGGATTAAAGAGGCTGATGTGAATTTAAAAAGATGCTTAAAATTACTAAGAAATGTAAAGGCTTGGGGACGTAGTTTATGTAAGAAGAATTTATTTTACAAGGCAGAATTTAGTTAGTGTTTTAGGTTTAAAATGTGGAATAAGAATCAAGACAGTAAGTCAGTGGAAAGATTTAGATAATATTAGGAATATTACTAATGTGTGGTGGTGCTGCAGTAGCGTTGTCGCCTCATTGCAAGACGTTGTCCCATTCGATTCTCAGCTAGAGCGTCTTCTGTGTGGAGGCATACATGAATGGGGCGTGCCTTCGTTGAAGGCTGTGCGTCAGAGCTGGTAACCCGGTACGTAAAAATCCACTACCAATCATTAGCGGACTGGAGTTCCGCTGTGGTGAGCCCTAACCGGGAAAAGCCGAAAGACACAAACAAACAAACTAATGTGTGGAAAGCATTTAATTTGTCATATAAGAAAAAAAGTATATTTGATTATTAATGACTATATTTTAAGCAAGTTAGATTATTTGGGGAGAGTTTTATGTTTACTACTATTTTAGAATGATAACTATTAGAGATTATTTTTCTTTCATATGGGGATTAAGATTAAATTTGATAAAATGAGGTGGCATATATATTGTAAAGAGCAGGATGGTGGTTTTGGTTTAATAAATCCAGTAGTATGTTTAACATCACTTTTCTGGGAGAGTAAAGAAATAAACTGAGAGAAGAAGATTGCATTGGAGATATATGGGTAAAATATAAGAAAGTTTGCAATTCAAGAAACAAAAGAAAGAAAAAACATTACAAGATGATGACAGAGAATATTTATAAATTATTAAAAATAGAATACAAGGTGGGATGAATCCACAGGTACTAGAAAAAGCTGGTATGAAAATATATTTGAACATTTTAATTATGTTAAAATGAGAGAAAAAAAGAAGAAAAGGAATACAATGGGCAGTTAGAGAAAGAAGGAAGAGATTAGGGATGTATATTGAAATGTAGAGGCTTATGCCTGGGAAACTTTCAGTTAAGGAAGAATATGGAGTATAAGCAATTTGGGGTTGCTGAGGGCATTTGTGCTTCATCTAAGATGCCTTTGAGGTTTAAAAAGGTTGCATTTAAGTGTCTCAGCATATGTGGGTCTATATGTCTGCTTCACACTGTGTGTGATGGGTACTGAGTGTCTACTACTGACAAACTAACATTAGGAGTGCTTTTATGTGAGAGCTTTGCCTCCTGTGACATCATAAGCAATGATAATTTTATGCTTACTGAAAACAGCCAATGAAAAGGGAGAGGGATTGAATTATGTGGTCAAAGTAACATAAGGGGCAAGACAACTAGAGAGAAGGTGAGTTAAACCTTGCAACAGAAAACAGAATAAAATTAAAACACAGTGTAATGAAAATGCACCACAATATGCAAATAAAATTCAAATTAAAAGAAAGCAATATCAGGAAAAACAAACTAAGCTTTCACTCACAGTAGTCTATGGCAAAGTCTGACCAAGCTTTTCCAGTAAAGCATTTAAATAATATAATACATGATAATGTATAATATATTATATATGATATCAACATCTTTAACCAGTCATTTGTTCACTTCCTCATACCAACATGAAGTGACAGAGGAGATATTTAAAAACCATCAAGTCGTCGGGCAATACTTAACCTCCATCCCTTTTAATTCTGCTCCACTGTCAACTCCATGCAATGATCCTCTCTGAATCAAGGGTACCGTATTTATTGACTTCTTAGGTTTACATTTTTCCATTGTGATCAATTAATCTTGTAAACCAGAAACTGAAATAATGTAGCAAAACCCTAACAGCAGTTTAACATATATTAACCAGCTCCACCATTCATATGGATTATCCTTTAGCAATTGCAGTTCTTTACCTAGCTCATAAGCAAAGCTTTTACTTGTACTTTAATTACTTTGTAGTCAGCATGATGGCCATAATTTTTAGCCTCACAACTGCTTCGTGATTATGTGCTTTTACAGTTTAATAATCAACTTTGAAAAAGCAACATCTACTGTCACAGACAACCCAAACTAGCTCTGATTTACTAAGATTTATAGTTAGAGTCATCATAATCATCCCCTTTTTTCCCCATTTTCTACATGTGATCAATGTGTTATGTCAACTGTACTTCTTTCAATTCATGGCTACTTTTCTATCTTCTTCAACAGTCATATATAGCTATCCTAGAGTTCTCACATGCAATCCATCCATTTCTTTGCTGGATATCCTCATTTCGTCTTATTTTCTTCATCTCCCTCTCAAATATTCTTCAACATATCATCTTCTGCTTTCCTACACACATGCCCAAACCATTGAAATCTGATCCCTTTGACGTTTCTAGGGTTTGAAGCAAGCTTGGATGGCTATGAAAAAGGTGTTATGGACAAAGAAAATAACATTAAGAAAGAAAATTTGGATAGAATACTTTTGTTATTATACAAAAATATCTATTATAAGAGAAAAGTGAAAATTATTTCATTTTGGGGGTGTTAAAAAGGATGAAGAGAAATGTAGTAGTAGCATTTTGGAGGATGGTACAGAAGTTTTTGATCTTGGTAGCATTTTGAGTAAAGTTGAAAGGTATGTTTCTGAATTATATGAGCTTCACAAATGGAATCTATCCATACATGGAATGGAAAAGAAAATTGACAAGACATTGTCAAAGGAGGTTATTAAAAATAGATGTACAGGAATTGAAGTATTTGTTAAAATAAGTTAAAAATAAGTAAGCTTGGACCAGATGGTTTAGGTTATGAAAATGGATGAAGGAGAATTGAGATTAATAAATTAATAGTTAAGGCAATGAATTGGTGGCTAGATTATGGGACTACTGAGGGAATAATATGTGAATGTATAAAGAAATTTATTTATAAAATGGTTGACAGAAAAGACATTAGAAACTGCCGTCCTTTAACTTTGAACATTACAGATTATAAAAATTTCACAAAAATAAATAATACCTTAAAGCTTTTGTTAAATGATGGCATTTATGATACTGATGGAAAGGATAAAAAGGAAATGTTCATTATAAAAGAAATACTAGCATGTAAAGTAAATAAATGATTGAAAAAAATAGATGCTTGATTTGGTAAAAAAGCTTAAGACAATATTAAACAAAATAACATGAGGATTATTCTTCTACAATATGGTGTTCACAAAAAATAAGTGATTAAATCAATTTATGAAATGTCTTTTAATGAGTTGACTATCAATGCATAGTTTATTAAGGAAAGTAACATTACTAGAGGTGTTAAGCATAGTTTCCCATTGAGATGGATTATGTTTGCTTTAGTCATGGTCACAAGAAAGCTCATTTGGGCAATCCTGTGAATGTTGAAAGGCCCAGAAACATATATAGAATTGGTGCAGACTGTGTACAAGAACCTGATGACACAATTATATATCATTTTTGGACTCCTAGAAGGGCTCCCAGTGAGAGTGGGTGTGTATCTGGGTTCATCATAAAACCACTGCTCTTCATATATCAGTAATGGCCTGCATTAACAAAGACATCAGAGTGGACAGATCTAAAAAGCTGCTATATGCAATCAATGTGATATTGCAGTCAGACCCTGAACAGGAACTTCAGCAGTGATAGGGGAATTGAATGTAAACTGAAGGTACGTGGCATGAAACTGAGTACAAAGATAAAAAGCAAGTGTCAGGATTCAGAAGAAGCTAAAAATTGAGATGAAACAGGAAATAGAAAAGATAGTTTAACAACTTCAAGTTTTAAGTAGTATTTCAGTTGCATATTAACAGTCTACAGTTTTTACAATGCAGTAATTTATACTTTTATTTTCATCTTACAAATTAACCTTATAGGATCGTAGGTTTATAGTTAAGTACCACGTAATCAGTCTGCAAACCATTTCAAGCCTATCCGAAAAACCCTGTTTAGAATTTCTCTCTAGCCTTAAGGAGGGAAAAACAAGATAGACTGGGAGAAAATATGAGGGTGCTCAATCAATAATCTAGGTTTACCTTGATGGTGGCAAGAGTACTACTCTGTTTGACATGTAGTGGAAGTTTGTTCCAGAGGTGAGGGATACATTGGGATATGAATGTACCACACCAAAGTGTATGTTTATCTGCGGATGAAGGTTTAGATCCTTTAACTAAGTATTTGATGTACTATTAGTTCTGCAAAGGAATTGGATGTCAAATAGGGCTGAATCATTCAAAACATGAAAGGCTAGACATAAATCTCCATGGTGCAGTCTTTAAGAGACTGTGTACAGAGAAAGGACTGCCAGTCTCTCCTGATAACCAAGATTTTTGAGGCCACTGATGTTTCCAGTAATGAATCTCTGAGGTCTCTCAAGTTATGTAATAAGTTTAGATAAATACATGTCAAAAGATGTGATATATTCAATAATGGGTCTGATAAGATATAAGTAAAGGGTGATTAAGATTTTTTTTGGATCTAGTGGAGATGCCTTTGGAAATTAGATGGGCTTTCAAAACTACTATGGAGACATAATGGTGAAATGAAAAAGAACTGTCAACAAGAGTACCCAGATCCCTTACAACAATGTCTGATTGGAGGAGTGCATTTCCTATATGGTAAGTGAAACTGTTTTGTTTACTAAATTGAACTATGCTACATTTTTACATTTAATGTGAGACCATTATTGTTTACCAGTTGTTAACATCGTCTAAGATGTGTCAGAGCATTGTGGAGTCAGTTGAAAATGGAATAACACCACCAAATTTACAGCCAACTGCTAGTTTAGTTATCCACAGGCCAGAAGTGCTAGCCTGAACATCTGAGAAATGTATGCCAAATAGGAGAAGGCCCAAAACTGTGGTACACTATCGGTAGCTGTTTTGCTTTCAGAAGTGACATCTCTACTTTAAGCACAAGCTCTGCCAACCAGTTAGCTAACCATCACACAATAGGTCTAGGACAATTCACTGAAAGCACATTTCACTGAAACACATTTGACTGTGCACAGTTCACTGAAAACACAATTCACTGAAAGTTGTATATGGCATTTTCCCCACTGTTGTGCGACCCTGGAGTTAGTATATATAATAAAGGTGTGGGGAGTACCGCCCCCCCATATCGGGGTGGCCCCACCTATTTTAAACATTTTGAACTATATACATGGATACTTGCAAATCCAATAAATTACTTTTTTCTGAACTTAATATATATCCAAAATATGTGGGGGGCTACACCCCCATACCCCCCTTACTATATATACTAACTCCAGGGTCGCACAACAGTGGGGAAAAGGCCATATATAACTTTCAGTGAAATGTGTTTCAGTGAATTGAGTTTTCAGTGATTTGTGCACAGTCATTTGACTTTCAGTGAAATGTGCTTTCTGTGAATAGTCCTAGACCCACACAATATAAGGATTTATATTCAGATTTACAAGTCTGTCAATAATGCTTGCACGGGGAATAGTGTCAAAGGCTTTAGCCAAGTCTACATATGCTGTATGTAATGCATAACCACTATCCACTCCTTCAGTTACTTTTTCAAAGAAATGCATGAGGTTAAAGAGGCAAGACCTTCTTTTGATAAAGCCAATGTGATGAGGGTTCAGGGTTGTGAGATATTCAATGCCTAGAATAATGAAGTTATAGAATTTACCATATTTTGCCATATTGAGTTTAGTCAGTAAGTACAGTGATAAATCTGAGTCAAAGTTCTTTGTTTGTACTTTACTTGCTTTCTCATATTAGCTTATCTGTCCATTGCATCCCCACCTATCAGTCTTCTTCACACACCCCATTAAGTTTAGTGGATTATATCCCCAAACGCTGATATGCATGAACAGCAATGCACATTACAAAGATTTATGCATGTTAAATTTAACAATAAAAATTATTGAAACTTCACCAGTCAGTAAAGGAAAGAAAATGCTTTTCTTTTGAGATTGATAAAAAAAAAAAAAAAAACTTAACAGTACCTTCAGACATACTTTGTCTAAATCATGATACTGTTAGGGAAAGGGGTTTTCTTAAGTCATGTGCATGGCTGGAGTTAGGGGATTTCTCTGTCCTGTACCGCTTTACTAACTTGTATACTGATCCTAACCCTAACCCTATTCTTGCAGCTGCACCTAACCCCAAATTTACACACTACCTCATGAAAAACCCTTTCCGTGACAGTACCACTACACAAGACACTTGCACACTTTTCACATAAACACACATATAACACTAAATCCCTCACCACCTGAACCTTATTCTAATCCTAACCCAGATACGCTCATACACAGACACACACAAGCACACACACACACACACACACACACACACACACACACACACCCACACACACACACACACACACACACACACACACACACACACATGCACGCACGCACACAAGCGCGCGCGCACACACACACACACACACACACACACACACACACACTAAATCTGCCTCTTTAGAAGTGTAGGAATATCAAAAGTATGCTTAATAACTTAGATCATGTGCAGTTCATTATAATTATCTTTATCATTAGACTAATGAATTGTAATCCTATAGCACACTATCCAGAAATACAAAATCAGACCACAACTATGATACTTTATTAGAAGCAATCACACATTTTCATCTTTTTGTGCTCTTAGCTAACATCAGAGAAGAAAGCCAGAAGTAATTTTTGTTTACAAGCATTACTTTCTTTACTGTTATGAGAATGAGTAATTGTTTCTCAGAGGAGTTATCAATATTTTACCTTAGTAGGCAGTGTATTCATAGACTTGTGTGCTTTGAGAAGGTCATTTTTTTGTATTACTATAATGGGAACCGTTTTTCAGTATCACTTATGTCAAACAGAATAGACTAGTACCACAAGATGAATGTCAAGGACTTTGCCACTCAAACCATGAATTTATTTGCGCAGGTGAGCCAATGATACAAAAAAATCAGAATTAAAATCTTTTTGTGTTATTGTGACATGCATGTCACCCTAAGCTGTCCAGAGTAATACATCAGAAATAAGTGCAGATTGTTATTACTGCTTTTGCTGTCATCATTAACCTAGTTGAATATAACAAAAAAAGAAAAAATGCAGGTTCTTCAGATAAAGATACTAATTACCTTCATTTAATAAAAACCAAGAGTTTAGTATATTTATATTTTCATACTGTTGCTCCATCCTACCTCACTTCACATTAAAAGTATGTGCACCTTTCCAAATGCTGCCTCACAGCACTCTTAAGAAATGAATGCATTGCTTAGAGATGTTGTTTCCTCCAGCCATGAAAAAGACTACTTCAAGATTTGCTGGGATAGGCTTTGGCTCCATCACGACTCTGAAAATAATAAAATGGGTAATAGTGGCACATGAATGAATGATTGGAAAATGTACAGATTTAAGTATACACTATATGCCTGCCTGCACCTTTGAATTTTGATTTTTAGAATCCAATTAAAATAAGCATACTGTTATAGATGACATTAAGAAAAATACCCAGATCTGTGCTCATTGTCAAGTGTACCAGTCCAGTACAGAACAGTTAACTGTTCAGCAGGTGCAGATGACCGACATCTTTTGTCGAGTTCATTCGTACAGATGAATTTCTGAGTAAAGAAAGGCAATTCAGTTATATCCCTAAATGTGAACAAATATCTATTATTCATTTACACCTCCTTACTCTCGCTTCTTCACTCACTGTCTTACTTTTATCAGTTTCGCTCTCCTGGATTTCTTTCTAAATATACCATAAGCCTGCTTTTCTCTGACTTCATATTGCAATTCCTGCTCGTATTAGACTAACTTACTTCTAATTTTGCTATAAACTGACTAAAATGTCTCTAAATATTAAATCATTGTTGTATAATTTGTATCTACTTTTAACCAATGTTTTCATAGTATGTCTAGTGTGGTATAATTAGTTAAACTGTAATTGTTTTTTTTTTGTATTATTTTTACAGATTGTAAAATTATTGTTCTTAAAATGTTTTGTAGTACTTTCACCCTAGGCCTCCACTAAAAATAGGCTTTTATCCAGTCGGAATTACCTGGTAATCAAATGTCAGTAAATAAATTCAAATAAAACATTATTTATGGAGCTTGTCCAGTGGTATCAGATGCAGTCGGTAAAGATTTCTACACAGGCCTCTTCAAGGGCATTAGAGTCTTTCAGAGTTCAATGGGTAGGAAATTTATTTTAAAGAAGAGTAGTTAGCAAGATAGTAAACAGGGTGTTTTTGAAAACCTTGTCAAATAAATCAATTTATATATTACTCAAACCATCACACACAATACATAACATTTTGTCAGGTAGACCAAAGGAATTTATACAGACTCATTTTTGGTGAAACGAGAGTCAGTATTAACTTGCAGTCACTCTTTTCTAGAAACTATCACATTTTAGAAATAAGTAATGCTCAGGCAGACAGTATAACTAGGATTTTGTAACCTCATGCTCAGGTGAATGCCACTTAGAAGTCTTCACAACAGGCCTTCAGTCTGGATACAGTTAAAGTCTAAGTAATCCAATTAATACTTGTGTGTAGTCAAGTTAGTACTACAAATGGATATTTCTGCATACTTAAAAAGTGAGGGACTGTATATCTGCTCAGTTGGAGACAAAAACACCAGTGCCATCAGGTCAAGTGACAGAACTGAAAAGTTCTGGAATGTATGCTTTTTAACTGCAGTGGCATTTTAAATGTGCTACATCTAGTCCCTATTTTTACAGTCTCAATTAAGGAGGTCAACACATACTGTTCAGTTAAGATACCTCTAAAATATAATAATCTGAGCTTTAGTTTTAGCTATTTTAGGCACACTTCTATTAAGATGTTGCACGGTCATGGCTTCTTCAGACACTTTCTAAGAGGCCAACACAACATCACTTATATTAACTTAAGAAGCTTCATAAGACTCATTCCCTTTTAATATTAATTTGAAGATACTCTGTGATAATTTTGTATATAAAATGCTGGAAGACGAATTCTAGTCTACCAGCTGTCTGATCAGAAAATGAAGCATTTAGAATGAACAGATGCCACCTACTGGTCACCCTATAGTTTGAGCTGCAGTTATCAAAGCCTTTCTTCTGAAGAAAACAAACAATAGCAAATGTATAAAATAAGTCTTATATAGATACCTAGTATCAAGCCATAATCTTACCAGCTGTTTTATGACTCCATTACAATAAGCTATAAACAATGCCAAAATATTGTTGTATTATTCTAGTTCACAGATTCCACAAAGCCGGTTGTAATTTAGTAGTGTTAATTAAAGAGTCTCATTGCCCTAAATACAACCTCTCTACACTGGTAATGACGATGAACCTGACTGAAAAAGATAAGTGAAAATTACAGACCAGCAGAACAATGGCAGCTATAAGAAAACTAGTACAGTTTTAGTTTTATCAAGAGGTTTATTACGGTTGCCTTAGGTTTTTGCTAGACATAACCAGAAATGGGGGGGGGGGGGGGGGGCAGGAGCTCAGTTGTCAGGTACGAGAAGATCTGTCAGGTGATTCATTTTCCATCATATCTAACTCAAACAGGAATATGTTTGCTCTTAAATTCTTTCTACTCCTTTAATGTATTTATCCAGAATTCACATGGCTATTAAAGGAAAACAACTTCCTCCAGCAACGTTAATCATATCTCACAGTTAGATTTTCTCTCTCTTTCTCTCACGCTGTCTATAATATCACAGAAATGTTTAGTTCCCATAAAAATTTCACTTTCTTCCCTTGCATTTTTCCCTGTCATTGATTATGCAGATCCCACCATTTTGGCTTGTTCAGACCTCACATTGTTTCAGAATGAAATCTGTCTCATCCTGTGTGACCCAGGCTAGAAATATCATTCCGTGTAGCTCTTAACCACCTGCAATAGTTCTACAGTTTGAAACTTTCTTGCTGAACACAGTTAAGTGAGCACATTAACAGACAAATAAAACTGTTTTTCAAAATTATTACTGTGGGATTCAGAAACATCTTAGCTGTCCTCCTCTGTTTACTCTCTGTGCACGAAGATCTCTACTATTTATTAACAATGAGTGCAGACAGGCATGTGTATGAAATGAGCAGCTTATTAAACATACTGTCTGTGGATGCAGCAGAGACTGTGTGAGGAGCATGAAGTACAGTGTGGGCTCAAGGCAGCGCAAGCAGCAGTAGTGCTTGTTTGTCAAGCATGAGCCACAATGGTGCTAGATATCATCTCACGTACACTATTTTGGCAAGAGAAAGAACATATGTGACAGTCCTGCGAGATCATGAGAGATGTGTACCAATCTGTTTTTTAACATAATGATATATGTGTGTGTGTGTGTGTGTGTGTGTGTGTGTGTGTGTGTGCTTGCATGTGCTTGCGTGTGCTATAGAAAGGGAAGTAAAATTAAGTTAGGAGGGTAGAAGAGGTTGCAGGGCCACACATTCAAACATGTAACATAGACAAAACTGCAAAGGAAAGTGAAGACAGTAGATAACAATGGATAAGGGGTATATGAAACACACAGGTATAAACGTCAACTAACTAAAAAAAAAAAAAAAAAAAAAAAAAAAAAAAACATAATGGATGGAGTAGAGAAAAGTACCACTACATCAACCAAAAGCAGGTACTACATTAACGGTGTCTAATCACTGTACCTGTGCTATAATGCAAACATGAGGAAACAAGCAACCAGTGAGAAATGGCAGAAAATTCCTCCCAGTTCAGGTCTTATGTATCCCATCTGCAGTGCAGTGACTGGAATTGATGGGCATTTCATTTGTGTCAGTTGTGGCAGGCTAGAATATTATGGGAACTGTATTATGGTTCACAGGGATACTTTAAGAAACTTGGCAGCTGTGTATCCTGTATGTGGATAAAAAATCTGGCAGTACAGCAGCAAATGTTTATATGTGGAATTACAGATCCCCCCTTAAGGCATGGTCTGGACTGTGCATGTGCAATGCTGCCCATAGGGACCCAGACATGTGTATGGTATTAAGAACTACTGAGTGCAATGGTTAGTAGGTTTCCTCATCCCACAAATTGAGTAATTCAGAAACAATAAAATGATGAGCCCTAAATATCATAACCATCATAATGTCCAATGAGGTAAATCTGCACAATGTAGGCACAAGAGTAAGCAAAGAGAACCACTGTGCTATGGAACAGCTTGTAGATCAGCAGCTTCTGAACTTAACACAGATGTACCTGTTATGTATGACTGCTATTAAGTACTGTTGTAGTTGTTCACCATAATATAATGCAAGTTGGACAATACTTCTAAATGTTTTGTGAAGTTATATTAAGCAGAGTACTGCAGTGCTAAAGGAACCCCTAACATTACTTAGGCATTCCCTCAGTCTGGACACAAGCGTTCAAATGCACAGCAGGTGCAGTTCTGTTGCACAGCATTTACACATTTCTGAGTCACTCTCCCTTCTTGTTTTGCCTGATTAGTAGACATGGGAAGGCTCATTTTAATAATGGCCTTTAGCATAAATCAGGCATAACCATGCTGCTTGACCTTGCCATGTTGCAGAGATTTTTCTGAATTACTCACACCCTATGTGTGGGCACTCATAACACAAATTTGCTTACAATATTATGGCAATTCTCAATCTGGCCCTTAATCTTTGCTAAATATTTATGGAGTACGATGCCGTACGTAAGCAAAGTTAAATTGAGAAGTACACACTTTTTTTCAGTGAAGTGATATTTGTACTGTTTAACTGCTAATTTAAAGAAATTTTGAAAATAAAGTAAAATAAAAAATAAGTACTGCAAGTGCTTACATCTCTTTGAAGTGACAGCTATCAACCATAAATGAATAAAAGAGCTGCTACACCGAAGAGTCAAGTGTGACACCTCAAGAAGGTTACAGAGGGAGATATGACAATTGTTTAAAGAACATAATCTTGACTACTCATCAGACCCTGTATTTCAGCTAGTTTGCTTTGCAAAAGCTTTATAATAAGCCATGAAAGCATTAGCAGAAGCTTACTATAAATTATGGTAATTCATGGGAAAAAATAAAAATACATGGTCACTTCATCTTACTGAAGGGAGAAAAAACTCCCGTCTTTATATCTAGCATGGGTTATGTTAAGGGGACTCAAAATGCATTCTGAGATCCAGAAGGCAGGCCTGTAGAACAAGATCACCTAACTATAAAACAAGCTCACATTAGCAAGGCAAGCCCCATGGTGACCATTTTGTGTGTAAGATATTACAATACAATCAGAAGCACTTACAGTGATTCTGGTGCATTAATGCAGAACATAATATAAAAATATAAATAAAATAATGCATAGCTTTAGAGTTTCAAAGTGGAATTTTCCTTTAAAACTGGAGGAATTTGCCACTCAGTATAGCAAAGTAGTTAAACCCAAATAGAGTCATAGACTAGGAGGAAGCTGTGAGATAGGTTCATAGGTTCATAGGTTCATACTAGGCTATCTGCCCGAGGGCATTTGCAAGCCTAGCCCATCGTTTTGTGGCTTACGCCACCCCTTAAGTATGGGGAACTATACCCGTTATTTTGCTGTGCCTCTGTCGAGCAGTGACACTGAGGTAATCCCTGGGGTATATCTGCGATCTCCCATCCATTGGTCAAGATTTCTCTTGAACAAGGCCAGCGAGGTGCTCTGCCTCACATGTACCGGGATTTTGTTCCACAGCATAGGGAGTCTTTGGGTGATGAATCTATCCCTCCAGCACATCCTATTAATAGCCATGTTGAGGTTTAAGTCTCCCGCCCTTGTGGCTCTGATGGATCTAGATTTTTTGAGGTGAAGCATATTCATCAAATCTGGGTTTGACATGGCCTTGTATGTTAGGCAAAGGTCACCTCTGAGCAGCGTAAGCGACTGAATAGAGCTGGAGTTCTTTCAGTCGGGCAGCATAGGACAGATTTTTGAGACCCTTTATCCTTTTGGTGAGGAACTTTTGTGGCCTCTCCAGCTGCTGCAAGTGTCGGGTCAGATACATTCCGAATGGGGCATTGTACTCAATCATTGGTCTGATGAGTGATGAGTAAAGGGAGACTATGACCTCCCTTGATCTAGATGAGAATCCCTTCATGATAAGGTGGGCAATGTAGAAGGTCTTCCTAACTACTTTAGCTACATGGGTGTCGAATGACAGACTACTATCAACCTGGGTCCCCAGGTCCCTGATAACTTCTTCTGTGCTCAGTGGATTGCCACCTATTTGGTAGCTAGGGGTAACCTTGTTTTTCCCGAAGGGTATGACTATGCATTTTTGGCATTTAACTTTAGGCCGTGGCTCTGGCACCAGTTATCTGTTTCTGTGAGACCCTTCTGAAGGATATCTGTGTCAGATGTGTTTTCTACTATGGCCCAGTTTGCAGTCATCTGCAAACTTTGTCAGCCATAACCCTTCTGTGTTTGCTTGTACTGGAAAAGTAGATGCCAAACAAGAGTGGGCCCAGGACTGAGCCCTGTGGTACACCACTTGTGACAGGCTTTGAGTCTGACATGGCGCCAGCAACTCTGACTCTGTGGGTTCTGTCACTCAGCCAGTTTGCAACCCATCTTGTGATGTATGGGTTAACATTTAAGCTGATGAGTTTTTCAATGATACCCGAGTGGGGTATTGTATCAAGGCCTTAGCCAGATCGAGGTAGGCTGTATGGACTGCCTTTCCCTCATCAATGGCTTTGGTGACTGTTTCGAAGAAGTCAACCAAGTTTAAAAGGCATGATCTTCCTTTGACAAAGCCAAACTGGGTTGGATCCAAAGTCTGCAAATTCCCAATGTCTTTATTTATGAGGTCCATTATGATCCTCTCCATGGCTTTGCAGATAAGGCTTGTCAAGCTAATGGGCGGTAATTTCCAGGGTTGGTGGAGGCACCGCCTTTGTGAAGTGGGACCACAGTTGCAGTGCGCCACTCCTGGGTACGTATCCAGAGGTAAGACTTTGATTAAACAGCTGTCCTAGCTGTGGGTTTAATTCCTCATTGAGTTCGTGGAGCACACAGCCGGGGACACCATCAGGTCCCATGGATGCTGTGTTTTTGCTTTGGAGAGAGCAGTTCTCACTTGGGCGCTGGAGATGTTTGGGGGCTGCAATCGTTTGGTATAGATATCTCTCCTTTGGGGAGAGGGGAGAAGTTTGCACTGAACCTGTCAGCCAGTATGTTGGCAATGTCTGTAGGATCAGTAATCTTCACATCATTTTGAACTAGTTCTGAGCATATCTGGGAGTTTCCTCCCAGGTTTCTAACATAGCTAAAGAAGGCCTTATGATTGTCTTTTGAGTCTTTAGCTATTTTTCTCTCGAAATTTGCTTTGGATGATTTTATGAGGGCTCTTAGTTTTTACTTATAGTGATCAAGGGTGTCTTACCTTTTAAGGATTTTGCTCTATCTTGTAGTAGCTTCCTCCTTTTGTTGTAGAGTTTGTTTATGGCTGGGGTCCACCAGACTGGACGCTTGCCTTTGGTACAAAGAGTCTTTGTTTTGCTTGGGATTGCCTTATCCATGCAGTCCTGCAGGTGCTGGTAGAAGGCATTTGTAAGTGATTCAGCGGCTTGAGTACTGTTTTCCGCCAGCTCGGGGCCTTAAAGGAGACCACACTAGTCTTTAGAAGTGTGAAGTCGGCTTTTGAGAAGTTCTTTACTGTGGTCTTTTTATTTCAGGTGGGGTGGGATGAGGACCTCCAGCGAGATTAGTTTGTGATCTGATCTCACCAGTGAGGGGTGTACTTCTGGTGTTGAACATTGTGCTCCCATGTTCGTGATGATGAGATCAAGTATGTTATCTCCTCTTGTGGGGATGGTGACTAGTTGTTCCATGGCATTTGAGTTTATGAATTCCAGGAACTTTTGGGCTAGGGTGTTTGGGCTTGAGTAGTGTTCCCAGTCTATATTAGGGTAATTGAAGTCACCTAGTATGATGGTGTTTGGTGATACATTTATCCCTCTAGTGTTTTCAGGAAGGCCATGTGAGGTTCCTGAGTTTGTGAGGGTGGCCTGTAACATGCTACAATTTGCAGAGCAGTCTTGCCTATGGTTAATTGCACCTGGATGGTCTCCGATGCATTGTGCGTTGCCACCAGTCTTGAGGTGTGGGTGTCCTTGATGAATATGGATACCCCCTCCTTTCTTGGTATTGTCCGGATTTTGGGGCGGAACGCATGATATGAGGTAAAACCTGACAGCTGGGGTGCTCTCAGGAGCCTTGAACCAGGTTTCTGTCACAGCACAGACATCGATGTTCTCCATACTGAGAAGGGCCTCGAGTGCGTGCATTTTGAGATTTAGACTTCTGGCATTGAGCAGCATTACCCTTAGTTTTTTCCTTTTTGTGTTCTAGGGTGGTAGGTTTAGAATTTGAGCCTTGCCTAAAAAGGCACTATGGGGTGGCAAGAGCCTTTGCCAATATCCGAATCCCAGGGTGACAGGTGCAAGCCGCCCCTTGGCAGCGTGGCTTGTCCAGCATGTCATCCCAGGCAGACAGACACTGGATCCCCTTTGAATGACACCAGTGTTTAAGCCAATTGTTAAAGCTGATCATCTTATCTCTGTATTGTGGCATCATTCTTGGTGAAGGTAGGATACTGCTCAAGGTCAGGGTCATACCTGCCTGGGCTACATAATCAGAGAGCTCCTCAATGTCTCTTTTCATGTAGTCCAAGGAGGTACGTCTCAGGTCGTTTACACCAGCGTGGACAATGACTGAGTCATATTTGTACCTGCTGTTGAGAAACCTGAGTGCTTGCGTTATGTGGCGGATTCTAGCGCCCGACAGGCAGCTTACTGTGACCTTCTCCTTACTCAGTCTGGTGAGCGGGACGTCAGTGTGTCTGACTATGGAGTCACCAATGACTAGTGTGTCTGGCATTGTGTTTGGCCTTAAGGGCTGTGACTGTTTGACACTCTGACTGTGAGGTCTATGTGTTGCAGGTGTTGTGTTCTGAGGTGGTGGTTGTTTGGGTGTCTGCTTTGGTGGCCTCTGCTGTTTTGGTAGATTTTTGATCAGAGCCTCAGTATGTCTTTGTGTGTTTATGTGTATGATTTGAGGTTGTAATGGTACTATGTGAGACTGGGTCTATAGTGTGTGTGGTAACCTTCTCCTCCTGACTGGTCTTGCCAGTCCTATGTTGAGAGAGCTCAGCCTCCAGTTTGGCCGTATAGTTGCATCTCTCGCATGTATTTGTGTTTTGTGGGAGGAGGAGAGGGTTGTCTGTGTACATGAGGCAATTGTAGCATTGCCTCAATATTCCCAGGTTCACCAGCTGAGCAGGAGAGGACACTAGCAACTGATCCCTCGACATGCTAGAAGGATAGACAAAAAAACTTTAAAAAGAATCCGGGGGACGTGGGTGACCGAGAAATGGGGGGTTGCCTTTTTGGGGTACTATCTATGACAAGAGTGCCGTATCAAGGTAATAAGTACTGTAGGAGCAAGTGCTAGGTTTAACAGATAGAGAATGGTCTACTTGGAGTCAAGTAGAGATGATCTTTTTAGTTATAGGATGTACCAAAGTATGTATTTATTTCCTTAGCAAGCAGTTTTAATAATAGTTTACTTCTGATAGCAATATGAACACATTATCCAAAAGTAAGTCAATATGTGTATCTGATTTTATTAGTTCCTAACCTTCATTACTAAGAGATTAAAAGCGGTACCTAAAACATTGCTTATTTATACCTGGAAGAGCGTGGATTATTATCACTAACGGATACGTTGAAGATTACGCCATTGGATCAGGAAGCACCAAGAGCATTGCATAGGATCAATTCCACTTAATAGCCATCATTTTCCTTTTCTGTTGTTATAATTTCCACATCTGTTCAGATTTTCCATGATATTGATCATCTATTATACTGAAAATGTTTGTGACCCAAGTTATTACTAAAATAAGTAATTATACAGGCTATATATTTTTGCATGGAAAGCTGGGTGTGCAGTTTCTGCAGTCATTAGTGTATCTTATACTGGTTGTAATTCTTTATTCAGTACTCATTTCTGGCAGCCAGGTAGATTGAATGATAAGAATCACTTGTTTTTTTTTTTTTTTTTTTTTTTTTTTTTTTTATAACGCTAGTATAATAGACATGTAATTAAAAAATATGAATAAAATAATCAGTATCGAAGTAAGTGTTTTTTTTATCAATATAGTAAAGTTGTATAAAGCAACAGTTTGAGGAAGTCTGTTAGCAAGCTACTCTGTCAATCTTTATTTATATGTCTTTAAGAATAGGCATAATGTAATACAAATTACAAACCAAAGTAACAACAAATATTAGGTAAACAAATAAATTAACTACCAGAAGTGTTATAGCCAATGAAATTGCACAGCATATGAGTTACAAAGTAAGGATAGTTATGAAAATTGAAAGAAAAAGTAAACTTATGAAAAAGCACAAAATTCAAAGCATCAGGGATCAGAAAATGTTCGAAAATGGTATGTAAAAGATTTGCCCACTGAACACTCCCAGGTCAGGCTTATTTCTAATGGAATCCATCTTACCTATGAAGAAATGAGCAAATACTTCAGAACTATGATGAAACTACATGATGAAAAAAGCCTTTTGAGTGGTCAGACAAACCACACTAAACACCCTGTCGAGCACTCAGAAAAACATAGCTAGCTGATTCTTTAGAGCAAATATCTCTGTTGACAGATAACATGCTTTTGTAAGGAAATCTCTGACTGGTACTTAGAATAATGAAGGCCCAATGCCAATATGACCTACAGAAGATGTCTGTATTTCTTTCGCTTTTTCATATTTTGTCAAGCTATGCACATCAAACAAGGTTCAGAATTGTGCCACATCCCCATCACAGCAAAGGGTGCAGATTATGTAGTCAAAGAGACAAAGCAAACATGAGACTCTATTGTAGAGGTGTTATACTTAGCAACCAGTCCAGATCGTCTGCACTACAGTTCAAGATGAGCTAGTCAAGAGCAGCAGCTAAAACAGCATTATTGACATTAGTCAAATTTCTGAACTCCAGCTTATGAAGATCACATGGAGTAAAACAGGATAGGTCAACACTAGGCCTAGCCATGTAGAGATTAGACCAAGTGATACAATTCACCACAGGGATAAGATGATTACCCAATTTTGGAACACAGAAGTCCATGAATAGCTATGATTTGTGGTTGGCAAAGTTGATCATGCAAACTTATCCAAAATGCTTCATAACACCATTAAAATTTTTCATAAGATATACTGAATCATCATCACCTCAAGTATTGAAATTAACCAACTCTAACCAGTAAGGGTGGAATAACACTGAATCAACAGGGAATCCATAAATTCCTGAAGGAAGGCTTTCACACTACCATGTAGATGGTCAATGAAAAGGAACTTGCAACGTATTCCAATTCTTCTACCTCTCTTGAAGGTATATAATCTATTCCTGTTCTCATACATCTTCTGAAGATGTGTGTTTGTCTACATGGAACTTGGACCAGTATTGTCTCATATCTAAGATCTAAAACAAAGTAGCCACCCTCCAGTGCTGTCACATCTTGGCTGTTGAATAACCATGATAATAAAGGTACTGTAACAACTGAGATGCAACAAAAACTAGAATCAAACCAGGTCTCAGTCAGAAATGCATGGTCAGTATTATGTAGCAAAGCTGCAATAGTGCATGTCATACCAAAACATTGGCAAAGATGAGTAAAGCTCTGATTATGGCATAGTTGACTAAGGTTCAGTTGGCAGCTTGGTGCTAAAGAAGTTGTCTGGCAAGCTGAAAGGAATCATGATGAGAGATTCCTTATTTCTCTATGGGGATGTTCTGGGCTGCACATGTCTTGAGTATGACATCTGATGGAATACCTAGTGAAGACCAGAGATCATGGAAGTCACTTTGCCTTCAAACAAATGGTTCCACTGAGGGGACTCTTCTTGCAGAGGCAGGAGACATGCCTTCACTTATGCCCATTGCATTCAACCTTTTCAGTGTGGGGGGGGGGGGGCAGGAGCAGTGGAATGATTAAGTCTGTAAAGAGAAAACCCTGATTCCCCAAGATGGGTGATGACACTGATGTTTCACTCATCCCTTGTCCCTAAAAAGGAGTGAATGGGCTGTAGATCTCTCATCTCCAAATGGCACAACTGGGCTGATTGAGCAAGTGAGTAGGAGGCTTGGTGATCATCCAAAGACCTTATAAAATGTCAGAAGAGGTATGCTTACACAAAAATAGCTTCTTGCTGCAGTGCATGGTTCTTAACATGTATGCTTACACAAAAATAGCTTCTTGCTGCAGTGCATGGTTCCTAACATTGAAGAAATATAGTCATACACAAAAATTGTTGGTGGTAACAGACTGTAAGCCAGTGAAGCATACATTGAAGATACTGTCCTACAAGATACTGCCTAGACTAAAGAGAATGGTGTTACAAATATAGAGGTATGACATAGTAGGAAGAGAGATGCATATAAGCAGATATGCCAAAGCAACATAGGTTCATAGGTTCGTACTAGGCTATCTGCCCTAAGGCATTTATAAGCGTAGCCACAGTGTATGTGGCTTACACCACCCCTTAGGATGAGAATACTACGCCCTTTTAGGGTTTAGTTTACTATGCCTCTGTCTAGTAGTGACACAGAGATGACCCCCAGGGTAAACCTACGATCTCCCATCCACTCGTCAAGATTTCTCTTGAATAGAGTCAGTGAGGGGCTCTGCCTAACATGGACTGGGATTCTGTTCCAGAGTGTAGGGAGCCTCAGGGTTATGAATCTGTCCCTCCAGCGCGTCCGATTTATTTCTGTGTTGAGGTTTAAGTCACTTGTTCTCGTGGCTCTGATGGATTTGGATTTTCTGAGGTGGAGCATGTCCATTAATTCAGGATTGGACATGGCCTTGTACGTCAGGCACAGATCACCTCTGAGTAGGCGGTATGCGACTGAATAGAGCTGGAGTTTTTTCAGTCGGGCAGCATATGACATATGTTTAAGACCCTTTATCCTCTTGGTGAGGAACTTTTGGGGTCTTTCCAACTGCTGCAGGTGTCGTGTGAAATATATCCCAAATGGGGCATTGTACTCAATCATTGGCCTGATAAGAGAAGAGTACAGGGGCACAATGACCTCTCTTAATCTAGATGTGAAACCCTTCATGATAAGGTGGGCAATATAGAAGGTCTTCCTAACCACTTTGGCAATGTGAGTGTCAAATGAGAGGTTACTGTCAACCTGGGTCCCTAGGTCCCTGATTACCTCTTCCGTACTTAATGGATTACCGCCTATGTAGTAATTTGTCGGTACCTTGTTTTTCCCAAAGGATATGACTATACATTTTTTGGTGTTCAGTTTAAGGCCATGGCTGTGGCACCAATTATCCATTTCTATGAGGCCTCTCTGAAGGATGCTTGTGTCCGCTGGAGTATCAATTATGGCGCCCAGTTTGCAGTCATCTGCGAACTTTGGCAGCCACAATCCTCCTATGTTTGCCTGTACTTCGGAAAAATAAATGCCGAACAAGAGGGGTCCCAGGACTGAGCCCTGTGGGACACCGCTTGTGACTGGCTTAGAGTCTGACATAGCTCCAGCAACTCTGACCCTGTGGGTTCTGTCCTTGAGCCAGTTTGCAACCCATCTTGTGACATATGGGTTTACATTTAAGCTGGTGAGTTTGTCTATGATGCCCGAGTGGGGTATTGTGTCAAAGGCTTTTGCAAGGTCAAGGTAGGCTGTGTGAACTGCCTTACCCTCATCAATGGCCTTAGTGACTGTTTCAAAAAAGTCGACCAAGTTCAAAAGGCAGGATCTGCCCTTGACAAAGCCAAATTGAGTAGGATCCAATGTCTGTAGGTCCCCAATGTCTTTGTTTATGAGTTCCATAATGATCCTCTCCATAGCTTTGCAGACCAGGCTCGTCAAGCTTATGGGGCGGTAATTTCCAGGGTCCGTAGAGGCACCGCCTTTGTGAAGTGGGACCACTGTTGCCATACGCCACTCTTTGGGTATGTATCCTGTAGTAAGGCTAAGATTAAACAGCAGCCTTATGTGTGGGTTTAGTTCCTCTTGGAGTTCATGTAGCACACAGCCCGGGACACCATCTGGTACCATTGATGCTGTGTTTTTAGCTTTAGAGAGGGCGGCTCTCACCTGGGCATCTGAGATGTTAGGGAGGCTACACTCTGCTGGGATAGTTATTTCTCCTTTTGGGGAGGGGAAGAGAAATTTGCACTGAACCTGTCTGCCAGAATGTTGGCAATGTCAGTGGGTTCAGTGTATTTTGTGTCATTTTGGACTAACTCTGAGCATATCTGGGAGTTTCCACCCAGGTTTCTAACATAGCTAAAGAAGGCCTCGTGATTGTCTTTTGTGTCTTTTGCGATTTTTCTCTCAAAGTTGGCCTTGGATGATTTTATGAGTGATCGTAGTTTTTTGCTAGTACTGATCAGAGACGCCTTCACTTTTAGGGATTTTGCTGTGTCATGTAGTAGCTTCCTCCTCCTGCTGTAAAGTTTGTTTATGGCTGGGGTCCACCAGACCGGGCACCTGCCTTTGGGGGAATGGGTCTTGGTTTTATTTGGGATTGCATGATCCATGCATTCTTGAAGGTGCCCATAGAAGGCATTTGCAAAGGATTCAGCAGTGTGGGTTGTGGTTTCCACTGGCCCAGGGGCCTTGAAGGATATCACTTCAGTCTTAAGAAGTGTGAAGTTTGCTTTTGAGAAGTTCTTCACTGTGGTCTTTTGTGCAGGGGGTGGGGGCGGGATGTGGATTTCCAGTGAGATTAATTTATGGTCTGATCTTACCAAAGAGAGATATACTTCCAGTGTGGAGCATTTTGTCCCCATGTTTGTGATGATCAGGTCTAGTATATTGTCTCCTCTTGTGGGAATGGTGATTAGTTGTTCCATTGCATTTGAGTTTATGAATTCTAGGAACCTTTGGGTTAGGGTGTTGGGGCTTGAGTAATGTTCCCAGTCTATGTTTGGGTAGTTGAAGTCTCCCAAAATGATGGTATTTGGAGAGACATTCATACTCTCCAGTGTCTTCAGGAAGGCTGTGTGGGGTTCCTGAGTTTGAGAGGGTGGTCTGTAGCATGCTACAAACTGTAAGGCAGTTTTGCCTATGGTTAGTTGCACCTGGATAGTCTCCGATGCTTCGTGCGTTGCCACTAACCTGGAGGTGTGGGTATCTTTGATGAAAATGGATACTCCCCCTCCTTTTGTGGTTCGGTCCAAGTTTTGGGGCCGAAAAGCATGATATGAGGTAAAACCTGATAGTGCTTGGGTGCTCTCAGGAGCCTTGAACCAGGTTTCAGTCACTGCACAGACATCGATGTTCTCCATACTGAGGAGGGCTTCGAGGGCGTGCATCTTGAGGTTTAGACTTCTGGCATTGAGCAGCATTACCCTTAGTTTTTTCCACTTGTGTTTTCTAGGGAGGTAGGTTTGTCATTTGAGCCTTGCCTAAAAAGGCACTATGGGGGTGGCAAGAGCCTTGGCCAATATCCGGAAGCCCAGGGTGACAGGTGCAAGCCATCCCTTGCGGCAGCGTGGCTTGTCAAGCATGTCATCCCAAGCAGACAGACATTGGATCCCCTTAGAATGACACCAGTAATTAAGCCAATTGTTAAAACTGATCATTTTGTCTTTGTACTGTGGCATCATTCTTGGTGAGGGTAAGATGCTGCTCAGGGTCAGGGTCATACCGGCCTGGGCTACATAATCAGAGAGCACCTCTATGTCTCTTTTCATGTAGTCCAGGGAGGTACGTCTCAGGTCGTTCACACCGGCATGTACAATGACTGAGTCATATTTGTACTTGCTGTGGAGTGACCTGAGTGCATGTGTTATGTGGCGGATTATAGCTCCCGACAGGCAGCTTACTGTGACCTTTTCCTTGTTCAGTCTGGTGAGCGGGACGTCAGTGTGTCTGGCTATGGAGTCACCTATTACAAGTGTGTCTGGCATGTTGTTTGGCCTTAAGGGCTGTGACTGTTTAGCACACTGACTTTGTGAACTATGTGTTGCATGTAGTATGTCTTGAGGTGGTGGTTGCTTGGGTGTCTGATTTGGAGGCCTCTGTTGTTTTGGTAGATTTTTAATCAGCCTCAGTATGTTTTTGTGTGTTTATGTGTTTGGTTTGCTGTTGGGATAGTTCTATGTGAGACTGGGTTTGTGGTGTGCGTGGTTACCTTCTCCTCCTGACTGGTCTTGCCAGTACTGAATTGAGAGAGCTCAGCCTCCAGTTTGGCTATATAGTTGCATCTCTCGCATATATTTGTATTTGTTGGGAGGAGGAGAGGGTTGTCTGTGTACATGAGGCAATTGTAACATTGCCTCAAGATTCCCAGATTCACCAGCTGAACAGGAGAGGACGCCAGCAGCTGACCCTTCGACATGCTAGAAATAGTGAAAAAGATTGCTGTGTAACTGAGTCAGAAAGGACCTATATGGAGATGTGTACTCAACAGAATTTAGGTGAATGAAGTACTTTCTTTTGTTTAAGAGTGCTTTACCTGTATAAAAATGCTTTAGGAGCAAGTGCTGAGCTTTTCAGATAGAGTATAGGCTGTTTAGATTGCAAGTAGAAACAGTTCTAAGGGAAAAATTGAAGAGCAGACTCGGTGGAGCCACAAAAAGTTTAACCTTGCTTAACTGGCGCAAAGCCGTGCAAAGGCAGATTTTAAGCAGTGAACTACAAAAGAACTAGGAATGGTCCCAAACAACCAATTACTACAGCTTCTTGTGCTGAGGTCACTTCCCCCAAGGACAGGTAGGCTGCTCAAGGCTCCCCACTCCCACTGGTGAGCAAAGAAACTTCCTTCTATCCAAGTAAGGTAATGGACAACACAGGAACTACACCACAGCCCAGAATACAGCAATGCCTGCATACTGGTCAAAACTAGTCGAGAAAGGCGGGAAAACAAGGATTATTTTTTTGTTTTTTTTGTAGAAATACACAGAAAATGCAGAGACAGTGATAAATTAGTTACACAGGCTAGCACACTTTAGTGGGCAGTCTCCACAGTTAAATTAAACAAACAAACAAGCAAACTTTCGATTAAATCTGACTAAATGTAACTTTAAGTGCAGATTTAAAAATAAATGCAGTAATCAGAAAAAAAAACAGTTCAGGCTAGTTTAAAGTAAGCAACAGAAGCTATTTCCAGTGAAAAAAAAGCAAATATACTTAAATCCAGAAGGTAGTCGCTTTTTCGAGTTTCTTGCTGCTAGGACCACTCTGTAAACCCACGTGGAGCTTGTCTGAGCAGTATAGCCAGAAAAAAATGCCCAGAGGCGGATTTTAAGCAATGAACTACAAAAGAGCTAGGAATGGTCCCAAACAACCAATTACTACAGCTTCTTGTGCTGAGGTCACTTCCCCCAAGGACAGGTAGGCTGCTCAAGGCTCCCCACTCCCACTGTTGAGCAAAGAAACTTCCTTCTATCCAAGTAAGGTAATGGACAACACAGGAACTACACCACAGCCCAGAATACAGCAATGCCTGTATACTGGTCTAAACTAGTCGAGAAAGGCGGGAAAACAAGGATTATTTTTTTGTTTTTTTTTTGTAGAAATACACAGAAAATGCAGAGACAGTGATAAATTAGTTACACAGGCTAGCACACTTTAGTGGGCAGCCTCCACAGTTAAATTAAACAAACAAACAAGCAAACTTTCGATTAAATTCGACTAAATGTAACTTTAAGTGCAGATTTAAAAATAAATGCAGTAATCAGAAAAAAAGCAGTTCAGGCTAGTTTAAAGTAAGCAACAGAAGCTATTTCCAGTGAAAAAAAAGCAAATATACTTAAATCCAGAAGGTAGTCGCTTTTCGAGTTCCTTGCTGCTAGGACCACTCTGTAAACCCACGTGGAGCTTGTCTGAGCAGTATAGCCAGAAAAAAACACCCAGAGGCGGATTTTAAGCAGTGAACTATAAAAGAGCTAGGAATGGTCCCAAACAACCAATTACTACAGCTTCGTGTGCTGAGGTCACTTCCCCCAAGGACAGGTAGGCTGCTCAAGGCTCCCCACTCCCACTGGTGAGCAAAGAAACTTCCTTCTATCCAAGTAAGGTAATGGGCAGCACAGGAACTACACCACAGCCCAGAATACAGTAATGCCTGTATACTGGTCTAAACTGGTCAAGAAAGGCGGGAAAACAAGGATTATTTTTTTGTTTTTTTTTTTTTGTAGAAATACACAGAAAATGCAGAGACAGTGATAAATTAGTTACACAGGCTAGCACACTTTAGTGGGCAGCCTCCACAGTTAAATTAAACAAACAAACAAGCAAACATTTGATTAAATTCGACTAAATGTAACTTTAAGTGCAGATTTAAAAATAAATGCAGTAATCAGAAAAAAAACAGTTCAGGCTAGTTTAAAGTAAGCAACAGAAGCTATTTCCAGTGGAAAAAAAGCAAATATACTTAAATCCAGAAGGTAGTCGCTTTTGAGTTCCTTGCTGCTAGGACCACTCTGTAAACCCACGTGGAGCTTGTCTGAGCAGTATAGCCAGAAAAAAACGCCCAGAGGCGGATTTTAAGCAGTGAACTACAAAAGAGCTAGGAATGGTCCCAAACAACCAATTACTACAGCTTCTTGTGCTGAGGTCACTTCCCCCAAGGACAGGTAGGCTGCTCAAGGCTCCCCACTCTCACTGGTGAGCAAAGAAACTTCCTTCTATCCAAGTAAGGTAATGGACAACACAGGAACTACAGCACAGCCCAGAATACAGCAATGCCTGTATACTGGTCTAAACTAGTCGAGAAAGGTGGGAAAACAAGGATTATTTTTTTGCTTTTTTGTTTTTTTTTGTAGAAATACACAGAAAATGCAGAGACAGTGATAAATTAGTTACACAGGCTAGCACACTTTAGTGAAATATTTGACAGAAATATTTTTTGCTAGCAAACCGGAAGTTAACTGCATAACTTCATACTTGTCTGAGTGAATGCAAACTTTCCTTTCCCCAAAGTGTGTTTCCTAATTACAGACTGATTACCATAATTCCACTTATTAAAAAAATGAATTAGCAGTTTCTTCTCTCAGTGCTATTTTTATACTAGTCAATTTTTTGCTGAATGGCATGTTAGGATTGAATGAAATGTCACTGTACTTTATTTATTTGTCTTCCTTGCTGTTAAACCCTTTTGTATATAACATTTGAAAGATGTTCATCATATTGATCACTGCTGAAGTAGCCTTAGCTATATAGGTTATATCCTACCAAAGATATAACAGCCAGTCAGATCTCAAAGCTTCAGAGCACCTAATACATGCTCAAACAATCAGTCATCTTGAGGTGAGCTGACTAAAAAGACAAGTTTGGGTATCAAGCCCTTCAGAGTTCTTCTGCATTTGAAGAGAGTGCTCCTCTGGGGGCTTCTGAGTATTGATGGTCTCTTTGTGCTGTTCCTTTGCTGGCCAGGTAAGTTCACTTTGGGTAAAAAAACTTCCACATTATAAAAACTGCTGTTTTATTATACATTCCTGTTTAGGAAAGTTCTTTTTAAGCTAGGAGTGAATTTTTTAAACAGACTGTCATGAGACTTATCTGTACTTTTAAACGGGAGCACATTTTTACTGTCAGTTTAAAAGTTGTTTAAAGTAATGGAAAAGTATTTTCTGTGCAGAAATTGTGTTTATTTTATTCTTGTAGGCTGGAGTATTTTAAGTGCTTTTACTGTGTTTTGTGTTTAAAAAGTGACTTTTACATGCTTTAAACTTTTACCAATTTTTGCTGCTTGCTTTCCCCAGGAGAGAAGCACTATTTTTAGCTTGATCATAGAATAAACTACCAGTCTAATGTGCTCCTTCTAGGCACAAAAAGAAAAAGTTAAGCAAGCAGCCTTTGCCACCACCACAGGCTAGCAGTTTGTCCCAGCTACAGGTGGGTGGCTTTGCTGTGACCAAAGCTTGTTCCTCAGTCCACTCATCTTTTACCCTGAATCCCTGCGGTGTAGCACCCATAGCTACAATACCACAGGTTAGCTATGTCCTCTGCAGCTGTTGGGGTCCCCTCAGTGGGCAAGGGAGAACTACTCTTGTCAGTCCTGGGAGAGAGGACAGGGAAGGCTTCCCTGTTCAGTCAGAATGTTGTGCCCATCCGTTGGGGAAGTGGCTTCTGCAATACTAACACTGCTGGCCCCTTTTTTCTTGTCAAAAAGAACTGAAAAACGAAACTTATCAACAACTTCTCAAATTTCCTTAGGAGTAGTTTATTGGGTCTGTCTCAGGGTTTACTTCATGCTATTGATCCTTATAAGGTGTTTTTTGATAAAAGAAAGAGGGATACCTTTTTCATGAAGAGATTCAAGATTGTGAATCTGGACAGAAAGATGAAGGGACAGATACTGGGTTTTCTCCTCAGTTGTCTGATTCAGACAGAGATGAGAGCTCAATTTCTGATTCTCCCTGTGCTGTTTTTTCTTTCTCATCATAGACTCATCATAGATTAATTCTAGGCTAACTGCCCTCATGGGCCATTTTAAGAATAGCCAATTACCTCATGTTAGAATCAAACCCTGTAGCTTGTGTTTGTAAGGTAAACACCTTAACCATTATGCCAAACCTCCCATCCTGCCTGACCCAGCTTTCTATAAAGATGTTTCCAGAATGTGCCAATGTTTTCAGTGGAATAATATTGAGGTTTCTCAGTCCTTCAGAAAACACTATGTGCTGTTACAGAATAAATTTTCAAAACCTTTGCCCAGTCATGTCAGCTCTGGAAGATGTATGTGTCACTGCTTGTAATTTTAATGATAGCCTGCTGTCCCTAAAAAGACAGATATAATGAATAATTTTCATCAGTCTTTAAGTTTTTATACTTTTGTCCCAAGCCTGACCCAGCAGCTGTAACTTTAGTTAATCCTGTTGCTAAACATTTGGTTAATACTAATCCTACTCTTTCTGACAAGAATAATTGTAAAACTATGAGGAATGTTTTGTCTGCAGTTTATTCCATTGCAAAAGTCACTACCCATTGCTCACAGTCAGTGTTTGACTCAGTTGATACTTCTTCCAGGGCTGTGGCCACTGGTAAATTTTTGAGTTTTTTTTTCCAACTGCATTATCAGAAACTCCCAGATAAAGTGAAAAAGGGATTTTTACATGTTCCTTTTGACAGAGATTCACTGTTTGGTACCCCTTTCTGTAGAGGTTATTAAAATGTGATATGGAAGGGTAAGTTGATGCAGGGTAATATCTAGGGTTTTTCAGCACTCCTTTTCCAAATTTTCTAATGGATTTTCTAACCCCTCATCAAATTCTGGCAAAAAAACAGTCTCAACAAAATGCTGATAAACAGACATTTAAGAAGAAGTGGTAGGGGGCCTCCAAAAAGAATTCATGAACCTTTCAAAACCAAAGACAGTTCAAGTCAGAATTATTATTTGTGACCTTGCCCCACCAGCCCTCACATTCCCTTTTCCTTCCAGAAAGTCTGAAAATCCACTCTTCTCTTTGTCAACAGATAAATTCAGACAAATGGGTTTTGAAAACCATTCATTCATGAAGGTTGCAGATGGCTGTAGGAAGAAATCTGTCCTTTTCATGGGATAATTCCTTATCCACCAGACTAGACAATTTTATATGCCCTGTCCTTAAACGCATGATATCCCAGGAAGAAATAGAACCAGTTCTTTCTTCCCAGGTTGGGAAAGATTTTTATTCAAGGATGGTTTTAGTGCCAGAGAATGAAAATGCTTGAAGACCAGTTATGGATCTTTCTTTCCTAAACCTGTCAGTGAGAGTTCAAAATGATGTCACTTCACAACCTGATACCGCTTCTTCCTCATTTAAGTTCCCTGGTAACACTAGATTTAAAAGATGCTTATCATCACATATCTACTCATCCAAACTTAAGGTGTTAGTTAAGTTTTGTGTGACTGGATTACATTATCACTTCTCTACCTTACCTTTTGGACTATCCACTGCACCAAGAGTGTTCACAAAGTGTCCAGCTTCAGCTGTAGCTCACTGCAGGCTACAGGATGTCCACATCATTCTTTATTAAGATGACTTGCTTATCTTTGCAGAGACTTTTTCAAAGTGTCAGGAATCTCTCACTTGGGTGAGAGATCTTTTACACAAGCTGGGATTCCACGAGAACATTCAAAAGCCTTTTTGACTCCTTCACACAGGAATGTGTTCCTGTGGTGTCAGCTAGACACCTCAGTCCAAAGAGCTTGTCTTCCACAGGAAAAAAAGATATATATCTAAATATGTTCCTAAGGGTTTCCACTCAAACTTTGGTTACTGTGAGGGAATACCTCATGATTTTGAGTTTCATGGTATCTATGATTCTCTTGATACACCTGGCTAGACCCCACACAAAAACAATATAATGGTATCTGAAGTCTCTTTGGTCCCAGCACCAACATCCTTTGTTTTTTTCAAATCCCAGCATTGGGGGTTGTCAGAAGAAAAATCTTTTAGTGGAGACAACACATTTCCCTAAATCCAAGTCTCCCCTTCTATCTCCCTGCACCAAAGCAGTCGGTTACTACAGATGCATCAGACTTTGCTTGGGGAGCAGTTTCAGGAGGGATAAAAGTACAAAGGTATGTAAGAAGGACAGATGCAAGCACATGAATATAAAAGAGATGCTTGTCCTGATCAAGGCGATCAACTTCTGAATAATCCTGTGGTCCCTTGGACCTCTTCAAGTTATTACAGATAAACTACTATCATGTGGTACGTGAACAAGCAAAGGAGAAACCAGGTTTTACCCCCTTTGCAGACTAGCCATGTTAGCTTGAGATATAGCTTTCCAGCACAATCTCACTGTACAGGTGTCCTACATTCCATCAGAGCAAAGTTGTGTGTAGGAAAACAGGACAAGGGCAGACCCTCACAAATGGAAACTAGATTAGGGGGGGTCTTCCAATATTTGATCCATCTGTGGGGAGTTCCTCAAGTAAACCTTTATGTCTCCTCTCTGAACAATCAGCTGGCAAGAGTCTAGTCCTGGAATCCATGCAAGAAAGCCTAGAAGACAGATGCCTTTTCCCTTCCATGGACAGAAATGTTTCTGTATGGTTTCCACCATTTCCAGTGATATCCAGGGTGCTTCTGAAGATTTAAAATGAATCCCCCTATATTATAGTGGTGACCACCTTATGGTCCAGGGAGCAGTGATTCTTTGTTTAAGAAATGGCCAGGGGAAATTACCACAAGCTTCTTCACAGAATGGATCTAATCACACAAGGTCAGGGGGTTTTGATACACCTCAACCCCAGTCAACTACAACTGACTGCCTGAATGACAGGGTCTTAATTCCATTTGGACACCTGTTCACTGAAGACGTGCATCAGGTACTAATGGAGGCAAGAAAGCCAGCTAATAGAAAATAATAAATTAGTAAATGGAAAAGTTTTTGTTGGTGCCAGCGTCATAACCAGCACCCATTCAGGGATAGTTGTTCTCTGGTTTTACAATATTTGTGTGTGTTACTATCCTATGACCTTTATTACTCCTCCATCAAGGTTCATTTATCAGCTGTTTGAGCAAGTCTGCCCATGGATCATTTTCTATCAGTGCATTCTCATGTCAAATGTTTTTAAAAGGGGTTTTGCATATAAGAGTCCTCCCAAAAAAATGGTAGCCCCTCCTTGGGATCTTAATTCTGTGTTAGATAGGCTAACACTTGCTTCATTTGAAACATAATTTGGCTGAATTGAGTTCTTAACATGGAAAACTTATTTCTGATTGCTCTGAAATCTGCAAGAAGAGTATCTGATTTGCAAGTTCTTGTGGACAGTCAACCATGTCTCATTTTCCACAGAAACAGGGTTTCTTTAAGAATTAATCTTTCTTTTATTCCTAAAGTGGTATTCAAGTTTACTTTAAACCAAATTATTCATCTCCTGGTTTTCTTTCCTGAATGAAAAATGAAGGAGAAAAGATACTCCATATCTTGGATGCCCATAGGCAACTCAGGTACTTTCTTGACAAAGCTAAATCTTTCAGATCAGTTGTTCATTTCTTTCGAAGGTAAGAAGGGACAACCTGTGTCAAAACAAACTATGTCTAAATAGTTGTATCATACTTTTAACTTTTGTTATACCACAACAAAAGTATTACAGGCAGGGTCAAGGCCAATTCTACTAGGGGCCTTGGCTTCATCTATGGATTTTTGGAAAGGGTTGTTTTCTAGGAAAAATTCTAGAAGTAACAACTTGGTCCTCTATATATACATTTGCAAGGCATTACAAGCTTGAGTCCCTCTCTAGGTCTAGATCAAGCTTTACTAGGACCATTCTCCAGGGACTCCTGAACCCTTCCCCTTCCACCTCCAAACTAGTAAGCTAGGGCAGTCGTATAGCTAAGGCTACTACAGCAGTGATCAGTATGATGAAAATAGTACAGTTGTGCAAGTAAACTTACTATAGCAGTAGATGTTCAAATAATCACTGCAGCACTTGCTGCTCCCCTTCCTCCATCCTCCTTATTTTTGGTGTGTTGTTTATGCCAGGGTGTAAATATTTATTTTTGTTGTTCATAGCATTGTTCTGTCAGGACTTTTTCTGCTGGCATGATAGCTGTGAAGGACTTGGTGACCAGACCTGTGTTGTCAGCTCAACTTGAGCAGACTGATGGTTTGGGAGTGTGGAAGATGCCCTGAAGTTTTGGAAGCTGGCTGCTCTTATGTCCTTGACAGGATATAACCCATATAGCTAAGGCTACTGCAGCAGTGATCATTTGAACATCTACTGTTATCATAAGTTTACTTATACAACTGTACTTTTCTCATCCAGCAAAACACACACACACCTGTACCCATACTTGTTTTTCTTATTTCACACTTATTGTGATCGTAAAGCTATACTGGATCAAAACTCATAACTGTTTTACTGCTGCATTTGTTCCGTCTGATGGAACCATAAACATGTTGAGCCTTTTGTAGACTGCAAGAGAAGAAACCTTATAAATACTAAGAGCAACTTTGCTAATTAATAACAGCTAGACCACGCTCCACAAATTCTGAGTAATTTTATTGAAGACTTAGCACTTCGGCCCGAGGCCTTCAAAGAGTGTTTACTAATTAGCTGAGCTTTGCAAGCCATAAGTATAATACTCTGGCTGACACAGGGAAGTAATCTGAGAAGAAGACAGGACTTGAAATTCACAAATTTTATAAAAAGCTATATTATCTCATGTATTTCTTTATACACTGCAGGAACATTTCACAGATTATGTAAAAAATATGAGGGAAACAATTGCAAGCCTCTCATTGATGTTTATAAGCATTCTGAAACAACTGAATGTATTCTTACTTTCATTCTAAGTTAATTTCATTGTGATATGGCAAGAGAGAGTAGGCTGAATTAATCTCATTAGCTGTGTCCTCACAACACATTATGTGCAAAAATTAGCTTTCAAAGAAGATCATATCAGGATATCTGACCCATAAGGGAATTCAAGGTTAGAAAAAAATTTAAACTAGTAATATGTAGTTACCATGCTTTTGGCAGGGTTGATTGTTTAGAAATTTATGACAAGGTAAATGGCATATCTTTTCATTTTCTGCCAATAGCGTTCATTTAGCAATTGTCAACAGTCTGCTGAGACTGACTTGGAGATGCAGATGCCTCAAAAAGTCACTATAAGAGGGTTGCCTGAACAGAGTTTCCCTGTGAGAAAATAAATACAGCCATACCTTTCATTCAAGCAATTAGTTACATAAAATGGTTAAGGCCAATAACCTCAGAGAGCCTATGCAGCTAAGGAAAGAAATGATGACAAGAACATTTGATTCACACTTGGGGACTGTGAAGTATAGAGAAAATCATATGATGTGTTATACTGACAAGCAGTATCAGTATAAACCGAACAAGATAAATAATCCAAAAGAAGAGACTGCCTTTTTTTTAAGAAGAGATGACATTTTATTCAACACTAAAACAACAAAATACACAATGAAATGGTACATGCCAGCTATAATTAATAAAAACACTATTTGTTGAGCATATGAAGATGAAATAGTAACTATAAAAAGCATTACCTTTTGGACTGAGATCACATTAAACCACATTTGATTCATTGTATGTATTTATACTTAACGGAATGCACTGTCATAGAAATTAACCAAAACAGACTGGTTGTGAAACAGTGTGAACAGCCAAGATCATTTGCTGTTTGTACTGAGGATGAATGTTGCCGAGAAGAAATCCGATACACTTGTTCAAAAAGAATATGTGCTGTAATGTGTATGTTCAACACAGATGCTGTGTTTCTGATGGTGTACCTGCACTTCAACAAGGGTGAGTTCATCCATTGGTTTTCTGTGACTGTTTAATTGCAACTTGTTGAAAATGCATGCACTTATATTGTGCATCCAGGGGTGCATTGCAGTTTTTTTTTTCCTAGGTGCCGTCCACCTGCTGAAGACTGTGCCATATCCTATTAAACTCATGCCCATACATTCCTAGAAGTAGGGAGGGTGAGAGCTGTCCTGAGAGGATATTATCCAAGCAAACTTCAGAGAGTTTGGTGCTGTTGCCTGCATCCTAGCAATGAGGCCATAATCCCTCTCCTTGGGTGGTAACGTGGGCATCTATGTCACTGCAGGGACCGCCTATAACTTTTTATCATTTTATTCATGCTCCTTCCTATGGCCAACAAGGGCTGATGAAGTATGATTCATTGTAGAATAAGTTGGTGGGATGTAAGAAAGTATTTGTGATCCATCTGTCAAATAGATGGACAATTTGCCATAGAGGTACTCATAAGACCATCTCAGAAGGCATTTTCTGAGAGTTGAGTGTTAATCTAAGCCTTAACTTCAGGAGAAGCTGACAGTGCATCAAAAGTGTAGACCATAGACTTTCTCAAATATCAAACCTTTGGAAGATTGCTCAGAAAGCCACATAACACTTGGATACTTCATAACACTGAAAAGTAATGATATCATTGATTAGTGCTAAAATGTGTGCTGATATTTGCTAAAGTATGCTATCAAAAGAAAAATATATGTTAATAGTATCAGTATTAGTAAATTCAAGAGTAATACACTAAAAACATTGCCTGAATTAAATATCTCTTGAGATAAAATGCCGTCTATGCATAAAGTTCAGTTTGCATAAAAAAAAAAAAAAAGTCAGAAGCTTTGGCTTATGAAAAGGGAAATGTACTGTATATATCTATATTTAAGAAACGTAGTACCTTTAGTATCTATCTGTCTTTGCAAATGCATATTTTGTTGCCTGAAACTAAATGCTGATGAAGCTGGCCACATGGAGTCTATGTCTATTTAATTATTTGAGTATTTTCAAATGCTAGATATTGAGATTTACAGTGAACTATTTAGACAGGTGCTGTACTTATAAGTTTATCAATATTGATCATGAATTTTCTTACCAGCCAATTGGTCCAAGTCCATAAGGGTGTGATAGTTTTGTTGTGTTTTCCCAATTATCCACAGATAATATATAACATAGTAAAAAAGAGCACCATTGACAGATGTTATGGTAGTAAATAAGCCCAGTACAGAAAATATATTGCCCAGAACAGGAAATGCCTACACTGATTGCTCTAGATTGCACTGTTCCAGTTATAGAGCCCATAGAGTATTCGTTTATTGATATCATTAAATAGTCTGTGTTATGAGACCGGTAAAACATGCTTAAGTAAGTTCATGAAGGGTTGGTAACTATTGCAGTGGAATGGTGAAATTTCTGTAGTGTTATTCTTTACATAAATAGTCACATAGCAAACTTTCGATCATTCATCTGTTTAGGTGAACCATATGTTTTGCCTAACCATGGTATTTGGTCTTCAGAATTCTGAACTGTCTCCAGTATTTATTTATCAGCCATGCAGATGTCTGGTTATAATTCATTTTGATCTCTTCATCAAGTCATGTCCATCAGTTATTATAATGATTTTGTCTGTTTCCGGATTATTATTGTCTAGTCTGTGCTAAGTAACACTTTCACATAGATGTATCGCAGGTTATAACATAATGTCATTTTTAGTCTCGCACTCATTTTTAAAAAACAAATTTGGCACCACACCATTAGCAGTCATGTTTATGGTGTCTGCACTTACCTTTTTAAGTCTCTTAACGGAGACTGCTGTAACTACAGATGCATTGGGATGTAATCTGGTATATTATCTGCCCTTCTCTTATATGTGACAATGAACTGGTATAGCAATGACCTCAATGAGAGTCATTAAACTATCCTTGTGAATTCTGAATATTATTTGCAATGGTTTGTGGTCAGTAAAAAGCTTAAATGGTTTTCCAAATAGATGTAGGTGGAAGTGGTCACACAATAGAAAAAGCTGTCTTTCTCAGTCTGTGAATATCATTTTCTTAATATCACTCAGATCGAGCTGCTTAGCAGTCATTTTCTGTTTATATAACTTTTGTTGAATTAGCAGTGTCCCAAGCCTAGATGAGTTTGTGTCAGTCTCCAAACATGTATTACATGCAGGATAAAAAAAAAAAGTCATTAATGTATCAGAGCTTAGACTCTGAACTCATTTCATGCTTTGTAATGTTGATCTGTTTTTTCTCAAGGTATGTCTTCTTCATTAAGTCTCTTAATGGTGCTATGATTCTACTAAAATGTTTTATAAATCTTTTTTTTAGATAAGAAACATCTTTATTAAATTATCACCTATGACATAGACAGGCATACATTTATATAAATGAAAACAAACCACATTGACATATTTTAGTTGCAAATATTATACATCACTTATGATCTATCCAGTCATTGTCAGTCAAACATTAGATATCTCATTCAAATCCTGCCTTCTTTTAAACCTCATTCTTCCTCCTATATTATTCTGCATGTATTTTTCCCAAAAGTCCAATTTTTTCTATGTAATTTACTCCTTCCCTTTTCTAAAGATCCAATTTCCAGTTGTTTTATCTCTGTTACTATATGTACTACTTGTGGTACAGTTGGTTTAGACTTTGATTTCCATTTTCTAGTAATTGCTTTTTTGGCAGCCACCATAATTAGATTCAGCAAGACCTTACCATGTCTAGGTAATCCTGATTATGCATCATAGTTCAAAAAATTAATTTCCTTAGTTATACCAATTTGCTCACCCAGTATTTCTGATAGAGTAGTCTGCATGGAAGTTTTAAAGTCTGCCAACTCATTACATTACCAAAAAATATGTTCCCAGTTACCTTTTTCTTCCCCATCACATCTCCATTATTTGCTATCTACATGAGGAAAAACTATTTGGAGTCTACTTGTCATATAAAATACCTATGCAAACACTTCCAAGCAAAGATCCTAAATCTTCTAGACTTTGTTGCATATTTGAGAGACAAACATATATCACCTGTTGTTTCCTTGTGAATTGCTTATCTAGTCTCTATCCCCAATCCTTTCTAACCTCCTCTGACTGATTCTTAGTTATTTCTACACACATCAAAACGACAAAATATCTCCAAATAAGCACATATAACTATGAACAGGAACACTACTGCTGGACACAAAACTTTTTATTAACACGTTCTGGTACCTCGGCTTCTTGCCTTCTGCTGGAACATTTTAACATCACAATTGTATCCCTATATATACACATCTCTTTTCCAATTAATTAATTAATCATTTTAACAATTTAATTATAGTGCTGCTGAACCAGTATTTAAAGTGATGTATGCTTCAATGAACATCAAGCAGATTTATAAAGTATAGTACTTTTGAAGTGTTGCACTTTTAAAATATTGCATTTCCATTTTACATTTGATAGCACCTGGTATTCAAACAAATATAAATACTTAATGCCAATCCATTTTTGATACTTTTTCAATGTACATTTTATAAATACGTCCTTGGAGCATCTTTTTTCATTATATATGTATATCTACAACCAAAAAACTGCATTAAATCTATAACTGTAGATTTACATTACATGCATCAACTATATCCCCCTGCTATTTAACTGTAATGAAATATTATAATGCAATACTATAACCTTAAATTTCCTTGTTTCAATTAATTTTAAATATGTATTTATATAAAAGCTCACATCCCATTGCATGTAATTGTTACATTAATATCAATGTCCAAACAATTTATAACATTTTTAAATATATAATTATCAATTTTCTATATTTTCTTGGATGCTCACAAAAAATAAAAATACAATGAAACAATATTTTGAATGAAATATAAATACCTATTGCACTTTACTCTCCTTATTTAAATATTTACATTATTTTCCAAATTCATTCCATAAGGATATAAAGTATGGAAATTAATTATCATTCTACTCTCTAGTCTGTTTAATTGTTTTTTGAAATTTCCCCTTTTATTAATTGGTCGTGCAATAACACTAAAAAATAAACTCGTATCTGACCCTTGATGCTTGGACATAAAGTGCATGGCAACAGGACTTTCTAACTTCTGCATTCTCACATCACCCAAGTGTTCCAAAATTCGAACTTTGGCCTTCCTGGTAGTTTGGCCAACATACCAGGAAATGGGATCACAGTCACACCTAATATATAGATCCCACCTGTTTGTGGTTATATGTGATTCTTATAGTTATCATGCAATATTTTATATGCTGTACTAATTATCCCTTTTTAACAGCAGCTTCTATTCTAGATTCTACTAAAAACATTACCACTGCTGGTCTTTCATTTAGGATTCCCCTATTTCTTCCTCTTTGCCTATACTCTGATATCAGTCCTTGACAGGGAAGGCAATGTCTTGCCTGCAGTCCAAATATATTGTTGGTCTCTTCCTATTATGTTACCTTTCTCTCTCTAATTATTTGCTCCCAATACCTTGGTTTCTTTTCCAATTTTCTCAAATAAATTCCAGTCCCCTTCTGACTATTGTCTGTATCCGTAATTGGAGTCATCAGTATTGGCAGAATCTGCTTTCTCCATTTCTGTATTGGCTTAGTTCTTAGAATACATTCTGCTACTTTATAAATATAATATTCTGTATGATTATTGTTATCCACCTTAAGGATCTGCATCCAAAATCCCAGTATCTCCTTGTTTCTTGAGCTTCCTCCCCATTTGTCATCATCCCTTTCCAATCTGAATGATAGCTTTCAGCTTGTGCTAGGTATAGGAATCTGAACTGTGTAGCTCTCAAATTTATTTTTTTATTTTTATTTATTTAACATTTGTTTACTAGGAAAGTCCGACTTGGAATGAAGCCAGTTTTTAGCAGAGGCCCGGGGAGAAACTCCAGATGCATGTCTTTGTAACGTGGGAGGAAACCGGAGTACCCGGAGAAAACCCACATGAATGCAGGGAGGACATGCAGACTCTGCACAGAAGGCACTCCAGCCGAGAATTGAACAGGAGAACCTCTTGCTGTGAGGCAACAATGCTACTGCTGCACCACTGCGCCATCCAAATGCCCCTTCAACTCATGTAATCCCAAACCACCTTGTTCTGTTGGAAGAATCAGCATATGCCACTTGACTCTTGCCATCTTCCCCTCCCAGATAAAATCCTTCAGCTCTTTATTAATTTCTATCCACAACTTTGCCTTTAGTTGATAAAATATGCCTGATTTGTGTATGACTAAAGGGACTAAAAACATTTTAACTGCTTGTATCTTGCTATCCATATCCATAAAACAGAGGTTCTAATTTCTCTGTTTTTGTATTATCTTTTGTTTAGTCTCTTCCTACATATCCTTAGCTACCACAACACTATCCTTTTTAACCTTTACTCCTAAGTACTTCATTTTATTATGTGCCCATAAATATGGATATTGCTGACCCAATTCATGTGTGGGTACATAGTTTACAGCTATTGCATTTGTTTTAGCTTCATTAATTTTGTAACCCAAAAAAGACTTGAAACTGGCTGAAAATTTTCCAAAACACTGAATGTTCTTTTCTGATTTTATCAGGTATGAAATATTATTATCTGCAGATAAAGCCAGATTTCCTTGGCTAGCATACCAATCAAATCCTTGAATTTCTGAGTCCCTTATTTTCTTTGTCAATGGTTCTAATTGTTTTAGCTTCATTAATTGTGTTTTCTGAACATTTTTGAAACTGCCTCAAAATGTGCCACAACACTGAATGTCCTTTTCTGGTTTTATCAGGTAAAATAAAATCAACTGCAAATAAAGCCAGCTTTTCTTGGCTATCATACAAATTATATCCTTGAATTTCTGAGTCACTTATTTTCTTTGCCAGTGGTTCTAAATATAATGCAAAGGGGAAAGAGAACACCCCTGCCTGGTTCCTCTGTTCAAATAGAAATTATCAGAGAGGAACCGACCCACTTTAATTTTTGCTTCCGATGCATCATATATCCTGCTAATTAACCTTATAATTTTACCAGGGAATGCAAATGCTTCCATTGCCCTGCTCATAAAGTCCCAGCTAAAATATTTTATAAATCTTGAGCTATAAGTCAATATACACAGTGTATCCCACAACTCTTTTTTATTAATTGTGATTAAACTGAAATGCAATGACATACATGTTTTAGAGAATACAAAATTCAAGTTCTGATTGACTACTCTTTCTTTTTCTTTCTTCAGAGGTGGCCAGTTGTATCTTAAGCAGTGCAATGTTTTCATCATGATCCTTCCTTTTTGCAATATAAAAACCATCCCTCTAATGTTTAGTGTCGGTTATTGAGTTCATTTTTTTACATCTTTGTTTGTATAGAATGTGGTTACACTTCTGCTAGATGGAAGTAATTTTGGCTGATGATAACCAGTCTTAAGATCAAGTTTGCTATTTTTTTTCTCCTGTGTAAATCTATGACCATGTCATATACTGTGGATGACAAGAGATCTTTCTTTTTATGTTTATTTGATTTCAACTTTTATCTCATTATTGTTCTTCTTCAATTAGAGTGTTGTTATAGTCAACAATATCTGGGGTATTAGCAATAACTTTCTGTGTAATGTACGTCTAAGTTTTTCAATTCTTCTTCCACCTTTTTGGCTTAAATGATATGACACTGTATGTGGCTCGGCAGTTGGTTGTGCTACTTTGTTAATGAACATGTGTGTAATGCCAGCAGAGGTGCCGGAAGCTGAAGGCTGGGGGGAAGGGTGAAACAGGGGCACTTAATGAAATGAAAAGAATAATTATTTACTTATATTGTTATCCCCTACCATAAGAGAAGCAGACAACAGAATCTGAAATATGTTCATGCCTGTCAAAGTGTGCAGAATGTATTTCTTACTATAACATAAAAATAACAGAAATTATTACTTTTCCCCAGAAAATAGAATTATTTTTGGTTATTTTTCATTAGAACACACCAGATAGATGAGATAAAAACTGTTTGTTAGGTTGAAAAAATATAAAATGTATATTTTTGTGAAACACATAGGAAAACCAGAGCATGTAAATGACTGCAAAAGACGACTGGCAGTAACTAGCAATACAGAACCATTTAGTATTATAGCAATTTATTCAGTATATTATTTTATCAGGATTTTTAGCTACAAAATACACTTAGATGGTGGTTTCACCTATAAAGACACACATACAATTTTATCTTATAATGAAGTTGAGGAGGGTGGTTGCAAGTTCAGTGAGAATTAGCAATGCATTAGTGTCTCAGCAAAGAAGTATTTTAGGCCACTGTTGTACTTAACACTGAGCAAAAGGTCACTATAACTCTCACAATGAAAACAGAGTATAATGCATAATGTTATACTGGCAATAAAGGCTCATGAATTAAAGCCAATAGAACCTCTCTTTGAAAGGTTATGTTACTGTTTTCTTTTGAAATTTCATCATGAAACATTTAGGCAAAAAATAGGCATGCAGTTATGAAACACACCTAAAAGTGCAGTTGTAACCTCATGGCTTCTTCATGCAACATACCTCTATATTTCACCACATTGATTTACCTGCTCAAAGGTATGGTATTGTATCCACAGTGTACTGCAACTAAAAACATATATTATAGATGAAATACAAAGAAGTTCTACTTCAGACGTATTGACTCCTCTGTAAAGGAGTATTTCAGGCCATTATTTTACTTAGTGTACTAAACAGAAGATGTGAAGTTGTTAATCTCGCCGATTATTCTCACTGATGGGTTGGAGCCGATCCTCAGCTCCGGCACAGCCGATAGCAAGCTCAAGGTTTGCCAGTAGATCGAGACCAGCCCCTTATCCCACCATGCACTGCTAGAATTACCTCAGATCTAGTTTGCCGTGGCAAGAGAGATCTCGGTGATCCAGATAGCTTGACCATTTTAGAAAAAGGATTAACAGCAAGTTTTTAAAAAGTTTCCTTTTTGATATATTTATGTAGTGTGTGTTAGTTCCATTATTTTTAGATAGTTTAGACAGTTTAGATAGTTTAAATTGTTTTAAATTAGGGACTTGTTGGCTTTTTAGTTTGTGTGGGCCTTTAGCCCCTTTTCCTACTATTAATCCCTTTAGTAGTTAGGTTTTTTTCTGTGGGACTCTTAGTCCCATATTTGTATTATATTTTTATTTATATACATATATATATATATATATATATATATATATATATATATATATATATATGTGTGTGTGTATATATATATATATATAATATATATATATATATATATATATATATATATATATATATATATATATATATATTACTGTTGTAGACAGTGCCTGGGTTGGGCTTAGTTGTTTGTGAATCTATTTACTGTTTTTCTCTCATTATGTCAGAGGATAGGGAGAAATCCCATCCCAAATCGGGTCTTAAAAAATGCCCAGATTGTGGGCAGAAAATGTCCATCACTGACGGACATATTCAATGTGTCTACTGCTTGGGGGCCAAGCACCTCCAAGACACCTGTAGCATTTGTCACTCCTTCTCTTCAAGAGACCTCTTGGAGAGAAGGAGGAAACGTATAGACAGAGGATTGCTACAGCAATCTTTTTCAGAGGTTTTGAATAGCCATGAAGGTGCTAGTACGTCTTCCAAATCTTCCAAATCCAAGTCTTCAGATAAGGTATCCAAAAAGGCAAAAATTTCAGAAGGAGGGTCATTGGTTCCACAGTCATCAGAGCCGAGTGTACCTTTGATTCGGAGCCAGCTCTCAGTATTGGAACCGGTCTCTGAAGTTCCTTCTTCACCTCGGTTCCAGTCAGCATCTTCGGTGCATTCATCTAAGTCTTCAGTCAGCCTTTTGGATTTGGACATGGATCGGCTAGTGCAGAAGCTTTTACAGGCACCAGGACTTGCCAAATTGTTGTCGGCCCCGACCAGCTTGTCGGTGCTGAAGACCATGGAACCGAACTTGTCTACTTCTCCTCCAAGCCGTACTGGACTCTTGGAGCCAAGGGAAGTCAAACTGATGGTGGTCGGACTCTTGGAGCCGATATCCACTCCAAGGTTATCAGCTCCATCTACTCGGATGTCCCCGGCACCAACCGAGGGCTTTAGGAGCCGACACTCTCCAGTTGGGTCCAGGAAGGATAGTCACACCGACTTGTCGGTGCCGACTCTCCCTCTCGGGGCTTCGGCTCGGATAAGCTTGGCTCCTACCTCAGGCTCGGAGCCCAGGGTTTCGGTGTGGGAGGATCGGACGGTACACTTTGGTCCGTCCCCTCCTCCTCGTCGGAGCCATGGTTCCTTCAATGCTATGAGGAGAGTTTTGTCTCCAAAGACAACATCAGCATTGGTTCAGCTTTCCCTCTCCCCTCAAGCGCCTGTGTCTACTTCTGCATCTACCGACCCCTCTAAGCATAGAGACCCTGAGCCTCAAGTACCCCCACAGGGTGTCCCCTGCTCTTCTGAGACCTCCCCAGACCCCCCCCCAACTGAGGAGGTGCCCAGAAAGAGACTGTGCAAGAGGAGACACTTAGACTCCCCACAGGAGTCTTTGACATCTGACACGGACTTAGATGAGTCAGAAGGTTCCCCTCTGTCCCCCTCTGAGGATATCTCTTTTGCAGAGATACTAAAGATCCTTAGTCAGAGGGGCGACTGGCAGTCCAAGACCCCTACTGAGGATGAGTCTGTGCTCTTGAAGGTTTTTGGGTCTCAACCTTCCACTTCCTGGGTGTCTCCGCCTTACGACAAGCTCATGGATCTGATCTCTTGTAAGGCGTGGGAGTCACCGGAGGCCATGGAACCTGTCCCTCGTAGACCCAATAAATTCATATTTGCCCCAATCGATAAAACTTTTTTGACAAAAGGAGTACCTGTGGATGCCATGGTGGTGACTGCAGCCACCAAAAAGGAAGTATCTGAGACATCCTCTACTATCCATCCCCCTAACAGAGATTCTAGGGTTATAGATAGATATGGGAAGCGCATGTTTAATTCAGCGACTTTTTCTCTGCGATCACTGAACTACTTGACCCATTTTACAAGACAACAGAGAGATCTCCTGAAAGAGCTAGGAGATTCTCTCCAAGGTACAGTTGTGGCAGGAGTGGCTGACAAAGTCAAAGCCCAGCTCGCTACCCTTAACTCAGTAGTGAACTCGTCCATGCGTCTCATATCCTATGCAGCTAATAGCTCAAGTAGAGCTGCTAGTTCGGGCATTGCTCTTCGCAGGCAAGCTTGGATGCATCTCTGTTCCTTTGCGGAACCCTTCAAGTCTTCTTTTAGTAATACCCCATTTGATGGCTCATCACTGTTTGGGCCCAAAGTAAAGGAAACTTTAACCAGGTGTGAACAGGAAGGCAAGACTTTATCTGCCATTGGGGTCCACTTTCCACTCCTACTCGACCCTACCCCAAGGGCCCTGGGGGGGGGGGTTCCGAAAAACTCAAGTAGCCTTTCACGACAGATGTGGTGGAAACCCCCTCTAGAGGCAGAGGAGGGGGTTATAACGGAAGATGCCACCCCCATGGCAGAGGGGGGTCCACAGCAACAGGGTGACAGGGGTCAGTTCTCCGGTCAGTCCTACCTGTGCTCCTGAAAGGGGGCCCGACTGTTCGGTTCTGGAGGCAGTCGGGGGTCGCTTGTCTTTGTACCCAGAAGCCTGGATAAACATAACATCAGATACTTGGGTACAACGCATCATTTCCAGAGGATATTTCATACCATTCTTTATCCCTCCCATTCCTATCAAAAAAATCTCAGATGTTCCACCCAATCTCAGGAACAAGCAATCATAGAGGTCCACAGATTGCTAGAAAAAGAGTCATCCAACCAGTCCCAGCAGACCAAGTCGGATTCGGAACTTACTCAAGATTCCTTTTGGTATCAAAGAAAACAGGGGACTGGAGACCTATCTTGAACCTCAACAAGTTCGTAAAGAAAGAGAAGTTCCAAATGATCACGCTTCAGTCCATTCTTCCCTTTTTAGGGAAAGGTGATTGGATGTGCTCCATAGATTTCAAGGACGCGTACTATCACATAAAGATGGACAGATGCTCCAGAGATCATCTGCGCTTCCAGCTGGGAGCCAATCATTACCAGTTTCGAGCCCTGCCCTTTGGTCTCACTTCAGCCCCCAGAGTGTTCACCAAATGCATGGCATCTAGGATTCCAAGTGTTTCCATACTTAGACGATTGGCTCCTTACTGCTACCACCAGGCATCAATTGACTCAGGCAACACAATACACTCTGACACTCTGCCATCAATTAGGCATTATGTTCAACTTCAAAAAGTCTGTCTTATCGCCATCTCAGCATACCGTTTTTATAGGAGCAGAGTTAGATACCTCAACCACCACTCTATGTCTCCCTATAGAAAGAGTCTCTCTTCTTTGCCAAAATGTCAGCTTACTGGTGTCAAAGAACAAAGCTACAGCAGCAGAGGTATTGAAAGTACTAGGTTTGATGGTGGCAGCAATCCTGGCTATACCACTCGCAAGGGTACATATGCAAATCCTTCAATGGCTTCTCTTCACTCAGTGGTCTTACCAGAAACTACCAATACACCACATGATTCTTATCACGTATTCTTGCAGGAGAGACCTTCGGTGGTGGTTGACATCTCTTCATGTTACAGTAGGGAGACCCTTTGCCCCCCCCCCCCAGTAGCCACTGTGACCACGGATGCTTCCCTGATAGGGGGGGGGGGATTTTCAGGGAAAGACTGCCCAAGGCACATGGACAGATCAAGAATCACATCTGCACGTTAATGTTCTAGAGCTGAGAGCGATACTTCTGGTATTGCGATACTTCTGGTATTGCAGTACTTTCAGGACTCTCTCCCTGTAGGGACTATTGCAATTCAGACTGACAACATGTCAGTAGTCTGGTACTTGAACAAGCAGGGCGGAACCAAGTCTTACCCCCTTTGTCGAGAAGCCCTAAGGGTTTGGCAATGGGCTGTGTTGTCCCAGCATTTTCTGTTAGCAACGCACATCCTGGGGAAATCCAACATCATAGCGGACAAGCTAAGCAGGGCAGTATTACTCCCTCACAAGTGGTCTCTCAATCAACAGGTTGCAGAGTTGATTTTCCGCAAATGGGGCCAGCCTTGCTGCAACCTTTTTGCCAGCCACATGAATTCAAAATGCAGAACTACTTTGCCCTGATACCACCTCTCAGTCATCCCCCGAGAGATGCACTTTTACACGATTGGTCCCCAGGTCTCCTTTATGCATTTCCACCCTTCCCATTAATACCCAGATTTCTACAGAAAGCAAAATCACTGGGAAGGAAGGTTATACTTATAGCCCCCTACTGGCCTCGACAAATTTGGTTTCCGTTTCTCCACCATCATCTGTTGAAGGATCCATGGATCCTGGACCCAGTTCTGGACTTTCTGACACACCTGTCAGGGGACCTTCATCCTTCTCTACAGTCCCTGAAACTGATTTCTTGGCTAATCCACTTCCCCTAATTTCCAGGCTTCATTCAATTTCAGAAGATACAAGACAGATTCACTTGTCCTCTCACAAGCCATCTACCAGGAAATTATATGGCAGCGAATGGAAAAGGTTCTCAATTTGGGCCAACACGCAGAACATTGGCCCTTTTCGAGCTCCGCTAACTTCGATTTTGGAATTTTTGACAAAAATTTTTAAGGAAGGGGAAGCAGCTGCTACAGTTCGAGTTCAGTTAGCTGCTATCTCAAATTTTTACCTTGGTCTTGATGGCTCAAATATTATGAGCCATAAGTTATCCAAAACCTTCCTTAAAGGCATTCTTCATATGAGACCTCCGATCAAAATTCCCTTTTCTCCCTGGAATTTAAACCTTATGCTGTCTCACCTTATTCTTCCTCCCTTTGAACCAGCTTTTTCTTGTGCTTTAAAATTCTTATCGTGGAAAACAATTTTTCTTGTGGCCATTACGTCTGCCCGCAGAGTTCAGAACTTCAAGCATTATCCATCAGACCAACCTACATGATCTTCCATGCTGATAGAGTATCTCTCAGAACAAAACCTTCATTTTTACCTAAAGTCTGTTCTGTGTCAAGCATCAATCAGGTCATTGAACTACCAGTGTTCTTCCCCAACCACTCTAACAATTTAGAATATATGCTGCACAAACTTGATGTTCACAGACAGCTCAGATTTTGTCTTGACAGAACTAAGGCTTTTAGGAAATCAGATCAACTTTTTGTATCCTTCTCAGAAGCAAGAAAAGGCAATCCAGTGGCTAAAACAACCTTATCTAAATGGTTATCTGATTGTATATCCTTTGTTTATGAAAATGTGAACATGCCTTTAACACACAAACCAAAAGCTCATTCTACCAGAGCTGTCTCTACCTATTCTGCTTTTCAAGCTAAATTGCCCCTTGACGATATTTGCGCTGCAGCCACTTGGTCTAACCCTCATACCTTTATCTCACATTACAAAGTAGATAAGGCTTCTAGGGACAGGTCTTCCTTTGGTTCTACAGTACTGAAGAACATACTCCCATGAGCTACCCAGGGTTGAGGGTGTGAGGGACGTTACCCATCAGTGAGAATAATCGGCGAGATTAACAACTTCACATATAGAAGTTATGCATTTACCATAACGTTCCGTGTGAGTTGTTTATCTCGTCTTTTTTTCTCACGTCCCTCCCTCCTTCCCCCTCCTGGCTGACTGTTGACTTAGAGGCTAGTGCCATCCTGGTTATTCAATATTTCTCTTTCCCTTTGGGTACTCTTCTTCGTAGATATATATAAGAGAGTATGTATAGGTTGTATATATGTATATATATATATATATATATATATATATATGTATAAACTATTATTCGCAGCAAACAAGATCTGAGGTAATTCTAGCAGTGCATGGTGGGATAAGGGGCTGGTCTTGAGCTACTGGCAAACCTTGAGCTTGCTATCGGCTGTGTCATTGCCGAGGATCGGCTCCAACCCAACAGTGAGAATAAAGGCGAGATAAACAACTCACATGGAACATTATGGTAAGTACATAACTTCTATTTCACTTCAGCACCCACAATGAAAACAGAGTGCAATGCAAAATATCAGACTGACAATAAAGGCACATGAAACATTTTAATTGCTGGAACCTGTGTTCTGAGAGACTGCCTTCCAGACTATCTGCAAATATACAGAGCTGAGTATATTTTTTTGGTTATAGAGTTTGTTAATTGTTGCTTAGATCTCTGTTGAAACTGTTGTCTCCCTATTCTGAGAGACTGATCTGCAAATATAAAGAGCTGAGTATATTTTTTTAGTTTTAGAGTTTGTACTGTTAGTTGTTGCTTAGATCTCTGTTGAAACTGTTTTGCTCCACCCACCCACTCTATTTTTGGTTTGTAATTTAAATTTGGTGGCTTTTGCAGTTGCCCGCCCCACTGTAGATTTGATCTGGGACACTCCCTCAGTCACATCTTTTTACCACATTCTACCTAATAAACTCTTTCTGCACTTGCTTTTAGTCCTTTTTAATTTAATTGCATTTTTTAAACTGCGTTTGGTCTAATATTGCTACATACTCAAGTGTGCTAGCTTGCACTGCATGTGAATTGTTTTTACTACTGTTTTTGCTACTTTTCTGTAAAAAAAAAAAACTGTAAGCCTGTTTCCTACCTTTCCTGTAACTAGTGTTCCAGATACAGATTTGCTGTATCCAGGACTGTATGTAAGCTTCTGAGCCCCCCATGCCTTTCTGTGTTGGAGGGAAACCTTCGAGCTTATCAGTGGGAGTGGTAAGCACTAAGTAACCTGTCTACCACATAAGGAGTGGTTCTGGCCCAGAAATTGTAGTTATTGGCCGATTGGGCAATCTCTACCATCTATCTCAACTTTCTGATTTGAAAGCCTGCATTTGCACTTGTTTCTGTCCAGTAACTTGTCTAGTGCAGATACAGATTCTTAGTTTTAGCACTTAAATTTGCATATTCGTGCTCAGCACTTGTTCAGAACTTGTAAGCACTAAATAAGCTACTAATTACTATAGCACTCAATCTTCCTAATTTCCTAGAGAAAAACAGTTTTTGTACTTACTTTTCTCACTTGCTTAGAGAAAAACAGCTCTTGTGCTCACTTTCCTCACTTATCTAGAAAAAAATAGTTTTTTATTCAGACATGTCCAAGGGTCAGCTCCCAGTGTTCTCTCCTGTCTATCTGATGAATCTGGGCATCTTGAGGCAATGTAGAAATTGCCTCATGTACACAGACAACCCTCTCCTCCTACCACCCAACACTACAACCTGTGAGAGATGCACTTATCTAGCCAAACTGGAGGTAAAGTTCTCCAACCAAGACTGAACTTGACAGTCATGAGGAGAAGGTAAACATTTGCACCACACCACACTCACCACATAGTCTCACTAAATCTACACCACCAAAATCCACACATAGTAACACAAAAACATTCACGGAGGCTCTCAATAATAATCTGTCTAAGCAACAGAGACCTCCAAAGCAGAAACGCAAGCAACCTCCATCCCCCAACACAACCCAAATGACACATAGCCCACAGACTCAGTGTGCCACTCAACCACAGCCAATAAGGCAAAACAACGTACCCAACACACTAACCATAGGTGACTCTATAGTCAGGCACACTGATGTCCCACTCACCAGGCTAAACAAGGAGAAGGTTACTGTCAGCTGCCTGTCGGGTGCCAGGATCCGCCTCATAACCCACGCACTCAAATATGACTGTCATTGTCCATGTTGGTGTGAATGACCTGAGAAATACCTCCCTGGATAACATGAAAAGAGACATGGAAGAGCTCTCTGATCTTGTAGCCCAGGTAGGTATGACCCTAACCCTGAGTAGCATTCTGCCATCGCCCCAAATGATACCGCAGTACAAGGACAAAATGATTGACTTCAATAATTGGCTAAGCTTCTGGTGTCATTCTAAGGGGATCAAGTATCTGTCTGCTTGGGATGACATGGTCGACAGACCATGATGCTTTGCCACAGATGGCCTGCACCTGTCGCCCCTGGGATTCCAGATACTGGCTAAGGCTTTTGCTGCCCCTATAGTGCCTTTTTTAGGCAAGGTTCAAATAATGAATTCACCACTGTAACAGGAGCAGCAAGCAAAAACTGAGGGTAATGCTACTCAATGCTAGAAGTCTAAATCTCAAAATGCACTCACTTGAGGCACTCCTTAAAATGGAGAACATCGATATCTGTGCAGTGACTGAGACCTGGTTTAAGGCTCCAGAAAGCATCCCTGCACTACCAGGCTATAACTCATACCACACTTTTCGGCCATTTAACCTGGACCGAAACACCAAAGGTGGAGGTGTGTCCATATTCATTAAGGATATCCACACCTCCAGGCTAGTTGCTCAGCATAATGCATCCGAGGTTATCCAAGTGCAACTAACTCTGGGCAAAACTGTAATCCAAATTGTAGCTTGCTACAGATCCCCCACCATGCCCCAGGATTCCCACTCCTCTTTCCTTGATGTACTGGAAAATATTAGGGTTCAACCATTGAACCTGAAACCATTTGCTTTCATACATCACCTGCTCCCAACCTTTTGTGCAGAGGTTACATACTCCCAAGATGGAAACCAAGCATAGTGTCAGACTATGACAACAGAAGCCCTCTGAAATACTGGCTTATGTCAGTTCTCTGAAGACAATTCATATTAAAAAAAATTGGGACTTGCAGTAAAGTACTCTGGTTTAAAACACAAACATGCTGCCAGAGAATTATGCCTCTCCTATGAGGCCATATTACTTTGCACTGTGAAGGAGTCACAAAAATGCAATGGTTATAGTTCTTTCTGAGAGACCCTGTCACCCCCCCCCCCAACAAATCATGTTGATAATCAGTCAAAGGTGCTCCTATAACAGACATTTGAATCAAACATCAGTTGCTCCCAGCCGTTTTGGTGAGAGATCAAACAGCACCCAGATGGTCACCAAGCATACTGTCAAACTGTAACAAACAAAACCCCTCTGAAAACCTAGATTTTCCAGCTGAATTTAAGAAACCACATGCCAGTGAGGTATTGGGCTCAACCTAAAACAAGTTTTTGTGGGGATGACAGGCACTTGGTGTAAAACTTTAATAAAAGAAGGTGTGGTCAGTGTGGGGAACAGGGACGTACAATCAGAAGTGATCCTGTTACTGCCATTTGCATTCATGTTACCTGCCCCAAATTTTTACTCAGAGCACCAAGATGGAAACCAAGCATATTGTCAGAGTGTGGCAAAAAATCCCTCTAGTATGCTGGATTTAATAGATGTATTTAAGAGACTACATTTCAGTTTCCCTGGACAAAACACATGTATACTGTCCCAGTGGAATATGACCCTGATGACTAGTTACAGTACCTCTGACTTCAAAGGAATCAGAGAAATGCAATGATCACATGCTCTTTAACAAATACTTCCCTCCCAGAAAAAGAACATACCAATACATCATGTCCCCCCAAAAAGATACCCAAATTATGTATACATCTAATGCCTTGCTACAAAGAAAACAAAAAAAAATAGCAGGCAAAGTTCCATATTTCCACTTGCTGTTATTAGTCACATATATTGATCCTGACTGTATTTTTATTTGATAGTTTTTGTGTAATAACAACAGGAATTCTCATGCAGCAGACCTTCTAACCCCCTTACTCATAAAGGCATTCACTTTCTATATCTCTCTAATATATGGTTATGTGGAATGTAAAAAAAAAAAAAAAAAAAGCAGAACAATAATTTATTTCAACCCCTCACTCTTGGATACGTATATATACTTCCAGCATTGATTACTTGTAGTGATTCTGCATATTTTGTCTTTCTAATTGACTTTCCCAACTCTCATAGGGTTCTGTCAAGTCTGTCTTGAGTTTTGTGAAGAACTGCACCACCTACACCCCTTAAATAATATAACCATTCTCTGGGGAATCACACCATTTGTGGGAAAGGACAGCCAAGTTAGGTGAATCCACAGATAATCTCCCTGCTCATTACAATTAACTATTGCCCACATTTCCTCACTGCCAAATTAGCCATGTCAGTGACTGTTTAGCATAACTTATATAATAGCCCTTTGTTTTCGTGCACATCCTGCACACACACCCACACCACATGCACACACACATACACACCGCCACTTATGGCAACTACCTTTTATGCATAACCGACGAAAGTGTTGAAATAAGAGCCTCAGTGATCTACTTCACTTGCAACTATAGGATAGAAGTAACAGTCATAGTAATGTACCTCGCTTCAACTACTGGACACGTCATTCCCACGTTGACTTCTATAACAATTAAAAAAAAAAACTGTGTATAGTGTTACCACTGTCCACACATCTAGTTGAATTCCTGTAGAAAAAGTGAAAAAATGAATCACAAATGTATTTCAGCTTGGAACTTTCAGGCATTATAATCTGTTCCCCACAAACCTCAACCAAGTTCCTTTCTGATTGATTCCTGATTCGTGGTGGTCGTTTTCCAGCTGTTCTTACTTGATACTTCTGTTTTTTGGAAATACGACTTTTGGACTTGAGTGGTACTTTTTGTATTTTTCATCGTTTTCTTACATATTCTTAGCACCGGCTCTGGTCACACGATGGATTTATCGGCCATAGAGTTGGACTATAATCCTGAAAATGCTCAGTTAAATCACAAATGTATTAATATCCTGGACTCACAAGTTAATCCACTACTCAATTTAGAACTGCATCCCTTGGAGGTTCTAAATGATGCAGGCACTGTTGAAAATATGAAAGAATTTAATCAATTGAGTAGAGAAATGGAGAATGAATTGTATAAATTGCAGAGGCTAATTTGGCAAAGAAAACATATGGAAGCTAGTCTTCATTTTCACATAGTACCGAGAGGCATGCATATACTATGTATGCCCAGTTACGGAGATAGTCATCCGGAACTATTGAAAAAAATGGCAGAAACTTAATTTAGAATTGAGCTACAATTATATGAGACTATTAATTGATTATTTTTCCCCAATTGAAACCGAATTACAACGTAAAGTAGAGGCTTTGAATAAAGATCTACGAACTCGCTTCAAGGGGAATATATTTGAAAAAAGACTAGACAATATCTACATGCAAGTTATCTCATATATAGACAAGCTACAGTAAATTAAATATCTTAAACTACAAAAAGACTATAGAGATTTCACTGCAGGACAGGTGTTTGTTTGGTCCAGAGGAGCACGTAATAATGAACATACTACTCCCCCTTTTTATAATGAAAACAATGAGCACCGGATGGTCAATGGAGATGTTAATAATCGAACTGTTTTTTCTGGTGATATTTCTTTAAATTTTGTCCACGGTACTGCAGGAAACGTTCTTAACGCATCAGACACAACCACCACTTCTAACCAGCAAGTAACGAACTTGAACACTTCACCTACAATGGCAACACCGCCGCCTAATCAGCAGGCATTGGAAGTGGACAACAGAGATGTTGTGTTGGGAGCTAAACCGAAGGTTTGGAATAAAAATTTAGAACACTTTTTTCCGCTTCCAGTAAAATCAAGGGAAGATCCAAGAACAAGATCCAGGAGCTGAGGTCGAGTGAAACGGAAGTTCTCGGGCGACTATCAAGGTATGAAAAACAAAACCAAGAACTTAATGAACTAATTTTTAACTACTCTGACCATGAACTCAGTCCTTCAGGCAGTTCTTTATTAAACAAGGGGTTATCTTTTATCCCCTCACAATCTAGCAATTTAAGTGAGTTACTAGTGGACTTGAGACTGTTTGGGCGAGCTATAGCGCTTAAGTTAATGTTTGCTTCTAATCAGAAAAGTATACGAACTACTCAAGAACCTAGGAATAAAAGCTCATTTATTCCTCTTCTACCGAACAATGTGGACAGCTTTATTAACTATGTGAAAATTATTTTTATGCTGAATATGCGAAATCACAACATAAATGTACATACTATAAGTTAACCAGGGAGCAACAACAGTCATTACATGATTTAAGTAATAATAATAAAATAATGATACAATCAGCGGACAAGGGGGGAGGTGTGGTATTAATGAATTTTGAAGACTATGATAAGACCATGCTGGAAATGTTAAATGAAGTGGATACATATTTAAATATTGATCGCAAATATCTTTTGAAAGTAATACGAAGGGTTCATGATGACATTTATGATCTGTTAATGTGTGGACAGATATCAAAAAATTTATACAATTATTTTTTGATACAGCATCCTAAGGTCCCTTATTAAGGGCCTACCTAAAGTACATAAAAATGTTTTACCTTTACCCATGAGGCCTATTGTAGTAGGCAATGGATGGGTAACTGAAAACATTTCAAGCTATATAGATAGCCTACTGGGGCCCTATCTTGAGAGATAGTTATCAGTTACTTGAACAGTTAGCTGAATTTAATGATGAAGTATCTGACTCAAATTACTTGCTAGTTACCCTTGATGTTAAAAACTTATTTACATCCATCCCAAATGATTTTGGGATAGAAGCAATAAGAGAAGTCTTGAAATTACATCAAGAAGTTAATAAAGACAAACTCATACTTATTACCATGTTATTAGATATTATACTTTATAATAACATATTTATGTACAGAGGTGAGTTATATGCACAAAAATGAGGGGTTGCTATGGGCACCCCCTGTGCCAACTCATATGCTAATATGGTTGTTTATTACTGGGAGAATGAATATTTATTCAGTAGTAAGTCCTTTTCACAAGTCACGTTCTACAAAAGATTTGTAGATGGCATACTTCTTTTTTGGAAAGGTACAGTAGACGAACTAAGAGTGTTTATAAATGAAATGGAAACCACAACTGAGTTCCTAAGATTTACTTTAGAATACTCATATAATAAAATAGACTTCTTAGATGTTACCATAACCAAGAAGGAAGGGGGTAAACTTTCCACTTCATTATACAGGAAGGCTTGCTGGAAGAATGCGATTTTACACCATACTAGCATGCATCCGAGGTTTGTTTTCTCTAACATAGTTAAAGGACAATTTACCAGGGTGATGTGGTTATGTGAGGACATATCAGATATGCAGACTGAGTTAGACAGAATGTACAAGCTATTCTTGGATAGGGACTATAATAGTAATATGCTGGAGCAAAATAGAAATTGGTTGCTCAAGAAGGGGAAATCTCGCTTTAGAACACATAATGTTTGTTATGACAAGTCTAAAAATAGGTTTTGACTCTAGAGTGACTTTTATCACCAGCTATACTAATGACAATAATATGATAGTAAATGTAATTAAGAAAAATTGGCATGTTTTAACTATGGATTCTAAAATATGCAAAATAGTCGGAGCCACACCCAGCTTCAGTTACAAGAACAGCAAAAACTTGAATAGGATTCTTTGCAAAGACCATCATTTTAATTCACATGAAGTGATTAAAAATAAGTTAGGTACTTATACTTGTAACAGATGCAAGATGTGTAGATTTATAACTAACACTCAGACTTTTACTGATCCCAACATGAATTATAGCTTTGAGACAAGGTTTTATGCCAACTGTGACAGCACAAACTAGATATATTTGGCTACCTGTACGTTATGTACAGCTTTTTATATTAGGCTAACATCTAGGTAACTAAAAGAAAGAATCTATGGTCATACATATGATATAAGGAAGAGTAACCAGAAAAATGCATTGTCCAAACATATAACAGAATTTTCTGATCATCAGTTTAGATTCAGAGTACTACAGCTTGTCAAACAGAATAAGAGAGGGGGCAACAACAAGAACTTTCTAGAAACCACTGAACTTTCATGGATTTTTAGGTTAAAGGCCGATATAGAACCTGGCCTTAACCAAGCAATCAATATTAAACCCATCCTTGATGCAAGATTATGAGGCTAGAGACATATTATTTATATCTATTTTTCCAACAAGTGTATTTTGACCAAGATATTATATATATATTTTATATTTTACATTTCATCTCTATATGCATATTTTATATTTCATATTTTTACAACATATCCTTGTCTCTAGATTGTTAAAGCAACATGTTTTTGTATTATACAGGAGAAAAAATTGTTAGCCATGTTATACATTTTTAAAAATCTTAGTTTCTTGTTCCTGATGATGTACATCCAGAAAAAGACCGTAAGAATTCTGTTGAATTTTGTTGTTTTGTTGTCGTTAGCAAGATTTATATATATTTCTTATATGTCAATTAATATAGAATTAATATAGAATTAATTAATATAGAATTTATCTAAACATTCTAGCATTTCCAGGATTTTGTAAATATATTTAGCTTAGTTATTTTACATTTTAACATACTATTATTATTATTTTATTCTACATGCTAATGATTTTTATGAGAAGCATTCCTTACATCATAGATTAAATGTTGTATTATAATGTTTATTTAGATGTACACAATATATAATGAATACTTAAAAGAAAGGCTGAATTACTGAGCGACTGATGACTCTCGCTTTGTTTTTAGACAGATTTTAATTGATCAATCATTCAATTACGTATTCAATTAGTTTTAATGAAATGCTATATAAAGAAGGGTTTTGAACCTGTAATTTATTAAATCTGAAGAAGCGTATGTGATACGCGAAAGCGCTTATGTTATTTCAAATAAAGTTCCTTTCTGATTGATTCCTGATTCGTGGTGGTCGTTTTCCAGCTGTTCTTACTCACTTGCAACTATAGGATAGAAGTAACAGTCATAGTAATGTACCTCGCTTCAACTACTGGACACGTCACTCCCACGTTGACTTCTATAAAAATTAAAAAAAAAACTGTGGGTAGTGTATAGTGTTACCACTGTCCACACATCTATTTGAATTCCTGCAGAAAAAGTGAAAAAATGAATCACAAATGTATTTCAGCTTGGAACTTTCAGGCACTATAATCTGTTCCCCACAAACCTCAACCAAGCTTCAACAGTAATCATTTAATTTTGGTCATCCTGCATACACTTTGCTTAAATGCATCTACTATCCTCCAATAGATAACCACTTATGGTGATCTTCTGTAATCTCCAAAAGTGGTAAAAAAATAAAAGCTAGCCACAACAATGTGGATCAAGTTGTTGCTGCAAGTTACTCAGTTTACTTGCCGTTAACACACACATCACAAAAAAAAAAAAAAAAACTTGGCCACAGCTCTCGAACAAAACCAAAAGTTAAAAACGTAAAATGTACGCCAACTTCCAAATTAGTATAGCAAGGCTCTGATTATAAGTTCTACAAATAACTTAAATAGAAGATCCAAATAACGCTTTTATTAAAACAAAAAACAAGAGCGTTTTCGCCGTAGTAACACCACAGCTTCCTCAGAATACAAAATTTTTTAAAAAAACCGCCACATAAATACTTAGAGATTGTGTGACGTGGTACAAGAGAAAAGTACATTTAAAGAAACATTGCTCCACAACCACGTTGCATGTATACATAAGTTGAAGTCCTTATGGCAATTAATTAAAACTCATCAAATATATATTAAAAACATTAAATTGCTTATAAAAGAGGTTATTATTAAACATTCTTAATACGAAAACTATAATATACAATGAGTGGATTAAGTAGGTACTATTATATTTAATATATTAGTTATCTAGAAAATAAAAAGAATATAATACAATGAATAGAAAAAAGTAATAAGTAACAATAAATAACATAAAAATCAAATCACCAGTTATTGGCTTGTAACTATAAAACATACCTGAACTACTATAGTACTTCACTAAAAGATTACTTATTAATATGTGTGTATATGCAAGTTGGAACATGAAATTGACTTCCCAAATCTTGACCCTATATACATGGGCATAGTTATTAACTAACAATAGAGTTAAGATGGACATTTATTCTTTTTGTGTCTCAAATAATTCCTCATCTTTAAAACACATGAAATATTACAACTATCATTCAGTATCAGATTTCATAACTATGCCCATGTATATAGGGTCAAGATTTGGGAAGTCTTTAGTTCTGCCTGGTGTATGTCTTCACTTTTACTCTAATTACTGGCTTTGCTCACTTTCCTTTCTATTTACATTGGCCTTCTCTTCTTTTTGGCTGTATATCACACCCTTGCTCATATACCCAAGTGCTCTATCCTTGACCCATACATATAAATTGTTTACCCATTTACTCTTCTCCCAGTTTCTTAATCAGTCTTTTACCTCTCTTTAAGTGCATCATAATACTAAAATCATGCTTCATCACCTTTGTCTTTGTATTCTTGTCTTTCCTTCTTACTACAAACTACATAATGACATAATTAACATTGACTAATGGTGTATTTACCTCAACATCCATCAGATAGGACCATATCCAGAATCCTGTCTTTTCCAGAGCAGTCCTGCACCAGCTGGCAAAAGATCTCATGGTCCAAAATCTCCATTAACTCCCACTTCTCCTTTACTCTGGTGTCATAGAATTTTCAGGTCTGCTTTTGGAAGTTTCAAATACCCACAAATATTGCCTTTTTGCTCCTATCACCTTACTGTAGGTTTCCTACATTTGTTCATCCTTCTCCTATGATGGTCTTATGAGGCATTTCACTGTATCAGTCCATCAGGTCCCCTCCTCCCTCAAAGCATAAAGCAGGAGAAAGAGACCTCAGGGTGATAGCAGAGGTAGAAAAGAGTCACTCCTTGCAGACTGAGGAAGTGCATCAGTGACTAGTAAGGTGATGGACTGTATCCTTATAATAATGGACTGCAGAAGTCGAAAGGTTCTACCACTCATTTTTAGACAGCTGATAGGCCTGAATGGAATGCTGTGCTCGTTCCTGGTACCTACACAAGGACAGGACGCTAAAGCTCACTGAGAGTGTACAGACGAAGGTAATGAAGGGAAGAGAGGGACGTTGACAAGAGGAAAGGTTGGGGGAGATAGAGCTCTTATCACCTGAGGATAGGTGAGGAAGGAGAGAGATGGTATGGGTTCTGAGGATACACTGGCTTAAAGCTTAACACAAAAGCCAGGGGAGACTGGAAGGGGAACAACTAGCTGGCTAATTGTACAAAATTCATCTAGGCGTTAGAAAGCATGTCTTCATTAAAAGACAGAAGAATAAATATAACCTGACGGGGCAGAAGATTTTCAAGACACAGATGGCCTGGGGTGGGTGGTGAGGTAGGAGAAAAGGCAAAGTTACACAGAAAACTTTTCTTTTTCTGCAAACATAAATATTTAATGCAGTATGCACTCAGTTTTGCCACAAATATTTTTGTTTTATTTGCATAGTTGCAAAACAGAAACCGAGTTTTTGTAGTTCCTCTGTGGTGCACAACAAAGGTCATTTCTGTAATGCAAAATATTTTAAATGTTAATCATTTCTACTATACATTTATGCACTGGTGCACTTAACAGAGTTATAGCTAACAGCTTAAGTAATCGCTAAGGTAACCAGCTATAGACACTTACATCATATAGACCTGGGCTTGATTACCGTTATTTTAAATTGTATACTCAAAGAGCTTACACATGTCATGACACTATGCATTTATATCTACTCTACACCAGTTGCCATGGTATAGTTTTAAACACTAATGTGTCTGCCTTTACCTTCACTTGAATGGAAATTCAAAACGATGATCTCTCTCTCTCTCTCTCTCTCTCTCTCTGCATCCTCCAAGTATTGGAGTGACACGAAAACTAATAACGTCATGTGATTGGCCGAATTTTCTTTACCCTCAATAGTTCCCTTTGCCTTAAGAGCAGTGACTTGATTGGCTCATATACCACAGTGCATTACACAAGCCAATGAAAAAAACAAAGCAGAGCTGGCACTGTTCAGTGCGGAATGGCAGAACAGTCAGCTAAGCCAATGTTAAATGCGGAGCATTCCGCACAATCCAGAGCATTTGGCTACGCAGAGTCTAAGTGCCTGGAATTGATTGTTCTTGGCAGCTCGTCGCAGTGCTTTCCTGGCAATGTCTAGTCTAGTAGTCATCTGATTAGAGACTGACATTAACTATAGAGGTGTTTTGCAGGTGTGTGTGTGTGTGTGTGTGTGTGTGTGTGTGTGTGTGTGTGTGTGTGTGTATATATGTATATATATATATATATATATATATATATATATATATGTATATATACACACACACACATATATATATATATATATATATATATATATATATATATATGTATACATGGATCTACTTCAGTAGATCGAACATATTACAAGCTCGAACCACATATGGCCGAGACCATATGTTCGAACTTGTAATAGTTCGAACACTGAAGTAAAAAAGGAAAAAAACAACAAAAAACAAAATTAAACGTCTGTAGCAGGGGGGTATAGCCCCCCTACACCCCCACACCCCCATTACTTAAATATACCGTGATTGCACTACATTGCGGAAAAGGGACATTTTCGTTCCGCACTGTACGGAGATCTCCATTTACAAGTTCAAACATATGGTCTCGGCCATATGGGGTACGAACTTGTTATATGTTCAATCTACTGAAGGGGACCCCTATCTATATATATATATATATATATATATATATATATATATACACACACACACACACACACACACACACACACACACACACACACACACACACATTATTTTATTGTGGCAATAAGCCCGATAAAACTGTCGGCAGTGATAACAGTTAACACTGCCCACAGCAGTCTTTTTTTTTTTTTTTTACCACAGTTGTCAGGGATGGAGTGGGTGGATGGCCAGCATACCTCTCAATTCTTAGAAATCTTGACATAGCCAAAAATAATGAAGGGAAAATTGTGGACAATTTATAACTATTCCTCTAGTTCACTTAAAAACTTAATAGAACAACAGGATTTACATCAACACCCATTCTCTGGACAATAAGTTTTAAATTCTAATCCCTATCATTATTGATTTGTCTGTAATCCTCAGAGATTTGCTAGAAAATCAGGGTTGGGCAAACATAAGGGATGTTTGGAAAATCAAGTACAGTTAAGAGGTATTGTTCCCTGTATACCACTCAACGTCTTTACTCAAGAATAGCAACAGATATTGGGAGGGGGTAGAATATGGGGCAAATTTTAAATATTGTTTTATTCACTTAAAAAAGTTAAGAGAACAACAGGTTTGGAGTTTCTGAACTATAAGGAGTGTGAAACTCTATCTACCATTTGGACTTGCTTGAAACCATCAGTGATTTTTCAGAAAATCAGTAAGTTTATAACAGAAAGGGGGAAAAATGAGAAAAAAATCTGATCATTTCATTTATTTATTCTCTGTTGAACAGGTTAGTCCCACTAGGCCACTAGTCTCTTTTCATGGAGACCTGAGGTGATATTCATACTCACTAGGGGAAATTTGAACAGGGTATCAGAGAACATCTTTTCTTTTTTTAATAAATGCTATAGGATTTTTTACATACTCGAGTTACAATCAACTCAGTCAACTGGAGCTCCTTTTTAATGTTTCATCTGAAAAACCACACTCAGAAGTACAGCACCCCGTTATTCTGCAGTGCAGTGTCAGTACTGGAAAAAATAATCCTAGCATCTGGAGTAGGAATAGAACACCTAGTCTTCTGATCTTCCCTCATGAACAGGGAGTGTGCTCATTTTTAAGCTACTAACACTGATGTGTCAGCAAAGTCCATTTCTTCTTCTTATCAGTGGATTCTATTGATATGAAAAACTACACTATAATAGCTTTCAAAATAATAGTAAACACAACCCTAAAATATTCTGGACAGCCATTAAAGAAATCTTGCATCCCGGCCATAAATTCAACCCTAACCCCTCACCCAGTAACTCATCACTCGAAACTACAATACAGGGTAACTTTTTTTTATAGATAGTATAACATTTCTAACCAAGGTTTTTCCAACATCAAATCCTAACCCTGTCCAGCAGCCACATATCACCACATCCACTTTTACCTTCAAACCAATACCCATGCCCTGTATAAAACTACTCTTAAACAAATTCAAACCATGCTGTAATATCAGCTGATGACCTTCCAAGTGAATACCTTAAAATATCAGCTGATAGCATTGCCTACCCTCTCTCAATCCTTATAAACAGGTCAGTCCAGGAATCCCACATTCTCTCTCCCTGGAAAAAGTCACAGATTATCCCTCTGCACAAAAGAGGAAATTTAACAGACATTACTAACTTTAGACCTATAGCAGTCCTATCCCCCCTCTCCAAAATACTTGAAAAAAGTTTAGCAATTGTTTTTGAATACAATCTTCTATGGGAAGAACTCCTATCCCCCACACAACATGGCTTCTGACAGATGACTCCACACTCATTTGCACATCTGACAACAAGGCACACCTCCAGAAAATTACTCAGGAAGCTTTAACAGCAACTGAAACATGGCTTTGTAACTTAAGTCATGCTCAACCATAAAAAAAATACTTTTTTTTTTCAAACACCTCTGCCATGGAAAAACAAAATGTAAAGTCCTCTGTCTTGAGAGTACATCCATTGAAATTACTTCTCATAGCAAATTATTAGGATGATAATCTTAAATTTGACCTTTTGACCTGCATATATGGAATTACATAACAAAAACTGCAAAAGATAAGGATGTTTTATAGAACTAAACACTTTCTCACTGATGTAACTAAAGCTACACCTGCCACTATTTATTTTCTCCTCACATTTCTGTATGGTGCTCCCATCCTTACAAATCTTCAGGCATCACAAACTTGAACAATGCTATAACAAAGTTGCTAAATTTGCAGGAAATACCCCCTTCACAACCCACAACTGTATAAAACTTAAAAGCCTAAATTGGTTAGAGCTGTCCCATCAACTAACATATAGAAAGGTTCTTACCACCTATAAAATTATCAAGAATACATTTGCTTATAAGTTCTAATTAACATTCTACACAGCTATGTTCGTAGTTGGTCATTACGATCTAATAACTGAAAGCTTGTGTCTGTCCACAAACCTGCTGGGCTCTGTCTGTACTCATACCATGTTGCTAAGGGCTGAAACTCTTTAACTCTATCCATCAAGTCAATACCCTCCTTCCCATTCTTCAAAACCATTTTGAAAGACTTCCTAGCCAAAAGCTGGCTCTGTTCTTGTTCAACACCAGGATAAACTATATCCCTAGATATGGATGAATACCTATTCATACCTTACATCTACTTACTCTCCCTTCTTTACTCACTTCTTTACTTCTATCAGTTTTGTCTCCCCTGGCTTTCTCTCCAGGTATACCATAAGCCTGCTTTTCTCTTACTTCATATTGAATTCTTGTTTGTATTATACTAACTTACATTTAATTTCTCCATAAACTGGCTAAAGTATATCTAACTATTAAATCATTGTCGTATTACTTGCATCTGTTCTTAACCAGTGTTTTCACATTATGTCTAATTTGGTGTAATTATTTAAACTGTATTTATTTTTTGTATTATTTTTAAAGAGTGTAAAATCATTGTTCTTAAAATGTTTTGTAATACATTGCAACTTTTCTCCCCGCTTCTCCTCTGAAAATGATCTCCTACTCAATCGGGTTTTCCTGGTAATCAATTGCAGAGGCTGAAAGAGTTTAGCTTCTTACAAGAAAAAGGCACCATTATAGCTCTTTCTGATAACAATGTGCACTATCATATTTTTAAATGTAACCAATATCTTCTATGCAGAAAGAATAAAAAACTCTATTCAAGTTCAACAATCACCTTTTGAATATTGTTTATACAGCAATCTGGGGAAAAGAACTTTCAGCTCTTATTAGAAAAGCACATAATGTTTAGTTGTTAGTTTACCTTGCAATATAAATCTTCTGCAACGTGTGGATTTCTCACTGTCACCTTGTTATTTCCTCACTGACTGGTTTCTACCTCATTTGAAGTAGGAACTGGATAAAGTGTATCATATATTACAGACTATTCTTTTCCTCTTTGGTGCTTAAAAGATTTTTTTCAGTCGTGCTACATTAAACACTAGCCAAAATGTATTAAACGAAGTGTAAACACCAAAAACCCCAACAGTGTTCTTTTAAGAGAACTAGGAAAAAGTTGGAGATGTTCTGCAAAAGCAGAGATGAAATGCACGCGTGAACACACACACACACACACACACACACACACACACACACACACACACACATATATATATATATTCTTGCACTCTCGCTCACACACACAAGCACCTCTGAGCGTTCACACTCATGCACATTCGTACTCACTCGCTCTCTCTCTCACACACAAACAGGATATGCCTCTCTTCTGCAGAAAAGTACGCTGTATACTTCTCTTGACATCTACGGCATAATTTATGCACATTTTTGTGAACAATAACAAGTATAAAACTAATGACTGGCATTACTCAAACTGACTAATCCTCCACAGCGTACTAGACAATCAAAAGTTTTAAAAGCAACAAGGAAAATGGGAGGTAAACTCTGTTATGAGGTACTCATTCTCCATCATTTTTTCACTTTATAAGTTTTCATGGTGCTAGCACTGCATCTGCATTTACTGAGCCAGCCAATAAGGCACAGATGCTTGCAGGACCAATGGTGCATGTTTCATTTTTTCTTTCCAGATCGCAAAATACTTAACTACAGAAAATTAAGAAATAAGATATTGAACTCAAGCACTTTGCTTTTATTCCCACCATTTAAATTTTTTGTAAAGTAAACAAGTAACCTGAAGGCACAGTCTGTATAAAGTGGGAGGTGTTCTCCCTCCCTCCCCCTTAGCTTCGGCACCCTTGAATGGCAGAGGTACATCTGAAGCATATTCATGATTATTTCTTATTGTGGAACATAGCAGCAGTTTTTAGCTAGATGTCTTAGATACACATTCATTAAGGATATCAATAGATGCTCCAGAATCAATACATACCCCCACTTTAAATATTTTATATCATAACGATTTATCTCTCATTCAGATGCCTGGTTATAACTTGTCTTAACTTCTTCAGCATGTCATTTCCACCAGTTATTATATTGATTTCTTCTCACCGGCTTACTATGATACTAATAATTACACTGGCAAGTTCTCATTCAAGTAGACACTGCAGACCATGACTTCTAGTTATTCCACACTTTTGCCAGAATTGTAGTTTTGGATGTTTTATCTATTTTATTTTCATTATATGTATCAATTATAATTTTACCCAAAAAATCTATCTAATTATGTCTCCATTTTATATACCTTACACTTTGTGTTGCATTTTATTTTATTTTCTGAGAGGCATGAAACTATTTGTTTAAGCACATCTGTAAAATCAAGCAGCCAAATGAAGTATTTTCTTTGTGGAAGTTCTTACAGAAAAGTTATTTTCTGCACTAACTATTAAAGTCATAAATGCAACTGTTGGAAATCAAGCAAGAACGTCAGGGAATTGATAGTGTCTAGAGCAGCATAACATTTTAATTTCCACAAGGAAGCAGTCATTAACTAAACATAGTATCACAGATCATTAGACCAAAAACTTTCACTTGGTTTGCTTTTACTCTTTGCTAATAATTACACTGCCATATTCACTGTAGACACTGTAAACTGAGACTTCTGTATATTCCCACAATGTTGTCAGCAATTAGTATAATCATTTTAGTTGACATATAAAAGCAACTATTAAAACCTGAAGTTTCATATATACTGTTACTTTTACCAAGGACTGAATAAGGAAACAAAAGTATAAATGAGTGATAACAAAGTACCAGTAAGAAAAACTAATGAATTTGGTTGGTCAGCAACAACAAAACAGTTCTTTAAAACCAAATATGATACTTCTGGACATAGTGTTCTACATGTGTGCAGTATATGTGAGGCAAAATCTTTATTAATAGTTCAGCATAAATGAGAAAAAATCTTTATTAATGCTTTATTAACTTAAATGGTAGTGCAAAGACTATGCCACTTTTGTCCCCATATTTAGCATAGCTTGCTGATGTCAGCCTTAAGCTTCTAGAAGAAAACATGCATTACATAGTAGGCAGTTTTACACCACACACACACACACACACACACACACACACACACACACACACACACACACACACACACAGCCACAGCCACAGACACCCATCTCAGCCTCCTTTGAATCTTAGTTTTAAGTTTTTATGTTACTCATGTGCTAACCAGATATGCCTATTATGAACAAATGCGATTTGGACACAAACAAATTTGTCCAGAGACACCTGTGGTTTTGGGCTTGGTGGAGATTTGGGTGGACAGAGTAGTTTTAAGAGTTAAGTGGATGAAGGAGTGTTGAGGCGTTACAGGTGAGGAAGGGTTAACATTAAGGAGAAGGGTTGGTTGGAGAGGAAGTGAGGTAATGGTAAGGAGGAGTTAACTTAATTTTGTGCAGTAGCTGTGGGGGGAATATCAGATTTAGGAGGAACTTGCTGCTACATGTATTATTATAATTATAATAAATAATTATTATTATATGTATACATGAGACACAAACTTAATAGACATATTAATGACTTCCACCCAGGCAATATTTTCACTTGGCCTAAAGACAATGTTAATAAGGAGGTTTTGGATCATACTAACAGAGCACCACAAGGATCTGTGTACGAATTAGATCACTTCTCACCCTCCCCTATAACTGAATCTAATAATAGAGCTGTTGTTACTTGAGCAAGCTTTAAGTAATAGGAATGATTCCATGCACTCTGCTTCTACTGATTCTACTGCAATAGCCAGACCAACCCATGAGCTACAGGATTTTCACCGAGCCCCCTCAGCGATCCATTTGAAGCTAACTGAGAAACTACCAATTTGAAATGAGATACAGCAAGAGGCCAGTCGTCCAGCAGGAGGAGGACGAGAGAAGCGAGTGTAGGCCCGCAAACACGGAGCAGAATGAGGAGATAAACAATACAGACTACCCCATTTTTTACTTATCTAATGTGAAATTAACAGATGCGGATGTATCTCTAAGTAAAGGTATGAAATTCATACCATCTCAAAAGGATAATATTGTTAATGCGCTTACTGATCTTAAACTTTTTACCAGGAATTTGAACTTAAAGTTAATCTATAAAGATTCACATGTACATGCTTCAGATAATTTTAAGAAGAGTAGTGCTTTTATACCTGTTAGTAACCCTGTAATTACCACCTTTCATAATATATGTGAACAGCAGTTATACAGCATTTATGAACAGGATAGTTTTAAAAAAATATTACAATCTATCTAAAACTGAATTAGAGGCATTGAGAAAATTAGAGATGAATAATGAGATTGTCATTAAAGAAGCTGATAAAGGAGGGGGGTTGTTTTGATGAATGTTGCTGATTATAATAATTCTATGAGTTCACTATTGTCTGATATAACTGCTTTTAAACATATAACACATAGCGATGTACCTAAATGTATTAGCCAAGTTAATATGAATCTATTTGAACTACAAACAATGAATGACATATCTATTGAATTATTAAACTATTTACTGTGCCTTGTCCTAAAACTCCAGTTCTATATGGTTTACCTAAAATACACAAGTCAGTGTCAGCCCCCCCCCCCCCATGAGGCCTATAGTCTGTAGGAGAGGCTGGCTAATTGAGCCTATCTCACTCTATCTAGAACATATACTGAGTGAATTTTTAGTGCATGTAAAGAGTTACATCAAAGATACTGGAGACTTTTTTGACTAAATTATTTGAATTGGATCAGAATGACAATGTAAATATGTATATGTTTGTGACGTTAGATATAAAATCACTTTTCACAGTCATTCCTAATGTCTATGGAATTGATGCCATTAGAGATATTTTGTGTAAAAAAACAGTGTCATATATTATCAGCAAACAGGTATTGCAATGGGTACTCCCATCGCTAATACATATACGAATTTAACACTTAGTGAATGGGAGGAAAAACATATTTATAACAGTCCCCCTAACTTTAGATCACAAGTGAGTTTCTATAAATGGTTTGTTGGGCAGGTACTCAAGATTCTTTAAAGGAATTTTTTATTTATCTGAATTCTACAACACAGTTTTTGAGATCTGAGGTGACAAGTTCATTAACACAAATACATTTTTTAGATGTACATTTGATTTGGAATAATGGACATTTAGATACTAGTATATATAAGAAATTAGTTCATAAAAATAAATACCTACATAGAAAGAGCATGCACCCTAACTACACCTTTCAGGGTATAGTAAGGAGTCAATATTTTAGAGCCAGTAGACTGAATACTAAAGACACTACTTGTATAGAACAAGTGCATAATATCACATCTGAATTTCAACAAAGGGGATATGAGCAGAAACTCTTATTGGAAGAGAAGAACAAAAAGCTAAGCCTTATTTTTCTGCCCCCTATAGTTTTTCTTGTACTTCAAGAGATAATAGTAATAACTATCTATGCTATATTACTACTCATAGTAGATGCACATCTAAAGTTAAGAAAATTATAAATAATAATTGGGGTATCCTGACAGTTCTGCCAGAATTGAGTAATATTATTCCATCACGTCCAGTATTCGCATATAAGAACTGCACTAATTTAAGAAGTAAGTTGTGCCACAAGGATATGCAACAATACAGAGGAAAATAAATATGATTTAATAAAAAAAAAACCTTTCCTTGTATGAACTGTTCTGTGTGTAACATTATATGTACAGATAATATGTTTATACATTCCTACTACACATAAAACATATATTTTTCCTTGTACTGCTACTTGCAATACATCTAATATAGTTTATTTAGCTACTTGTAACAGCTGTTCTTGTTTTTATGTAGGGAAATCTATGAGAAAATTGCGTGAACGTATAGTAGAACACAGATCAGATACAGGAAGGTCCATTTTAACTAATGCTATTGCTAAACACAGCATTGAATTAGGAACTTCTCACACTTGAAGTTTTAGAGTAATTGATATACACTATGCTAATATGAGAGATGGTGACAGAAATAATGATCTAGAATTGAAGGAATATAGTTGGATCATTAGATTACAGGCTGACCATATGCCTGGAATAAATTCTGTAATATCCTTAAAACCTATGTTGAAACGTAAACAATTGTGTTTAAAGTGATTTTTTTTTAAGCAGAAGCAAGTCCTATTTCTCCTTTTTAATTAATTGTGCTTTTTTAATTAGCTGTGTCCTTTGGTTGGGTGATTGTTATCATATGACTTTTAGTTTTAGTTTAAATTCATTATTACTGCTCAATATCTGAGTTGTTTGGCTTCTGCTACATACCTTCAATCAACTGTGTTACTAGCTGAGTTAAGTACAAACTTGCAGTGTTAAAGATTGTACTGCATTTTATTTTTCTATTTAATTGTTTCAAAGAATAATGTGGTCTCTCTCTCTGCAGTTAGTTTCCTGCCCTCCCTGTTCTTGTTCTGGTATTAATCTTGGTGGCTTTGGAATTGCCCTCCCCTCCTGTAAATTTGTGTTTGAACACTCCTCCTGGGTCTATCTCATTTGCCCACTCAACCAAGTACAGTGAGATCATATTTTGACTTCAGACACTCCTACCAGTCCCATCTGTTCAGCTCTATTCCAGTCTAGTGTCACTAGCTCATTCTACCTAATACAGAGAGAATGTTTGTGAAGGGCAAGCCACTTAGGTCCTTAATTTTGAATTATCTTCTGTTTCTCCTTTCTTCCTTTCCACTTTTCAAAAAACATTTCTAAGCTTGTTTCCTGCCTTTCCTGTAACTAGCCTAGTCCAGATGCAGATTTGCTGTAACCAGGACTGTTTGTAAGCTTCTGAGCCCCAAAGCCTTTCTTTGTTGGAGGGAAGCCTTCTGGCTTATCAGTGGGAGTGATAAGCACTAGGTAGCCTATCTACCACAAGAGTGGTTTCTGGACCAGAAATTGTAGTTTATTGGCCGTTTGGGCAGTTTTTCCATCTCATTCAAATTTCTGGTTTAAAAGCCTGCATTTGCGCTTGTTTCCCACCTTTCCTGTAACTAGTCTAGTCCAGCTACAGATTTGCTGTATCCAGGACTGTTTGTAAGCTTCTGAGCCCCCCAAGCCTTTCTGTGTTGGTGGGAAGCCTTCTAGCTTATCAGTGGGAGTGGTAAGCACTAGGTAGCCTATCTACCACAAGAGTGGTTTCTGGCCCAGAAATTGTAGTTTATTGTCCACTTGGCAGTTTTTCCATATTTTTCAACTTACTGGTTTAAAAGCCCGAGCTGGTGCTCGTTTCCCATCTTTCCTGTAACTAGTCTAGTCCAGATACAGATTTGCTGTATCTAGGACTGTTTGTAAGCTTCTGAGTCCCCCAAGACTTTCTGTGCTGGAGGGAAGCCTTCTAGCTTATCAGTGGGAGTGGTAAGCATTAGGTAGCCTATATACCACAAGAGTTGTTTCTGGCCCACAAACTGTAGTTTATTGGCCGTTTGGGCAGTTTTTCCATCTCTTTCAACCTTCTGGTTTAAAAGCCCGTATTTGCACTTGTTTCCCACCTTTCCTGTAACTAGTCTAGTCCAGATACAGATTTGCTGTATCCAAGACTGCTTGTAAGATTCTGAGCCCCCCAAGCCTTTCTGTGTTGGAGGGAAGCCTTCTAGCTTATCAGTGGGAGTGGTAACACTAGTTAGCCTATCTACCACAAGAGTGGTTTCTGGCCCAGAAATTGTAGTTTATTGGCCATTTGGGCAGTTTTTCCATCTCTTTCAACTTTCTGGTTTAAAACCCAGCATTTGCACTTGTTTCCCACCTTTCATGTAACTAGTCTAGTCCAGATACAGATTTACTGTATCCAGGACGGTTTGTAAGCTTCTCAGCCACCCAAGCCTTTCTGTGTTGAAGGGAAGCATCTAGCTTATCAGTGGGAGTGGTAAGCACTAGGTAGCCTATCTACCACAAGATCCAGGTACAGATTCTTAGTTTTAGCACTTGAATTTGCTTATTCATGCTCAGCACTCGTTCAGAACTTGTTGTTAGCACTAAATAAGCTACAAATTACTACAGCACTCAACCTTCCTCTTTACCTAGAGGAAAACCTTTTTTTTTACTTACTTTCCTCACTTGCTTAGAGAAAAACAGCTCTTATACTCACTTTCCTCACTTGTCTAGAGGAAAGTAGTTTTTTTATTCAGGCATGTCCAAGGGTCAGCTGCCAGTGTTCTCTCCTGTCTATCTGATAAATCTGGGCATCTTGGGGCAATGTAGCAATTGCCTCATGTACACAGACAGCCCTCTCCTCCTACCACCCAACACCACAACTTGTGAGAGGTGCACTTATCTAGCCAAACTGGAGGTAAAGCTCTCACCAACCAAGACTGAACCTGACAGTCAAGAGGAGAAGGCAAACACTTGCACCACCACTTGCACTCATCACATAGTCCCACTAAACCTTCTCCACCAAAATCGACACATAGAAACACAAAAACATTTATGGAGGCTTTCAGTAATAATCTGCACAAGCAACAGAGACGTCCAAAGCAGAAACGCAAACAACCTCCACCCCCCAACACAACCCAAATGACACATAGCCCACAGATTCAATGCGCCAATAAACCACAGTTCATAAGGCAAAACAATGTACCCAACACACTAGTCATAGGTGACTTTATAGTCAGGCACACAGATGTCTTACTCGCCAGGCTAAACAAGGAGATGGTTACTGTCAGCTGCCTGTCGGGTGTCAGGATCCACCACATAACCCATGCACTCAGGTCACACCACAAGTACAAATATGACTCTGTCATTGTACTATATTGGTGTGAACGACCTGAGATGCACCTCCCTGGACTACATGAAAAGAGACATGGAAGAGCTCTCCAATCTTGTAGCCCAGGCAGGTATGACACTAGCCCTGAGTAGCATCCTGCCATTGCCCAGAATGATACAGTACAAGGACAAAATGATTGACTTCAACAATTGGCTAAACTTCTGGTGTCATTCTAAGGGGATCCAGTATCTGTCTGCCTGGGACAGCATGGTCAACAGACCATAATGCTTTGCCAGAGATGGCCTGCACCTGTCGCCCCTGGGATTTCAGATACTGGCTAAGGGTCTTGCCGCCCCTATAGTGCCTTTTTTAGGCAAGGTTCAAATGACAAATTCACTACCGTAACAGGAACAGGCAAGCAAAAACTGAGGGTAATGCTACTCAATGCTAGAAGTCCAAATCTCAAAATGCACTCACTCGAGGCACTCCTTAAAATGGAGAACATTGATATCTGTGCAGTGACAGAGACCTGGTACAAGGCTGAAGAGGGCACCCCTGCATTACCAGGCTATAACTCATACCACACTTTTCGGCCATCTAACCTGGACCAGAACACCAAAGGTGGAGGTGTGTCCATATTCATTAAGGCTATTCACACCTCCAGGCTAGTTGCACAGCATTATGCATCCAAGGTTAAACAAGTGCGACTAACTCTGGGCAAAACTGCAATCCAAATTGTAGCTTGCTACAGATCCACCACCATGCCCCAGGATTCCCACTTTTCTTGATATACTGGAAAATATTAGGGTTCAACCAAACAACCTAATAATGGGCGATTTCAACTACCCCACCATTAACTGGGAAAACTACTCATGTACCAAATCCTTTGCTCAACACTTTATGGAATTCATAAATTCCAATTCCCTGGATCAGCGTATCCACACCCCCACCAGGGGCAACACTATCCTAGACCTAGTCATTACCGACATGAGTGACCGGTGTTCCACACCTGAAGTCAACTCCTCGTTGGTCAGATCCGACCAAAAGCTAATCACCCTAGGTATCCGCATCCTGCCCCCACCCACCATTAAGGAAACCATGGAAAAAAATTTCTCCAAAGCCAACTTCATGCTTCTTAAAACAGAAGTGGCGAACTTCATGAAATCCCATGCAGATGGACAATACAGTTACAACTGCTGAATCCTACACAAATGTACTCTGTAAGCACTTACACAAGTGCAGGGATTGTGCTATCCCAAACAGAACCAAGACACTATCCTCCAAAAAAAAAGGAAGCCAATCTGGTGGTCCCCTGCCATAAACAAACTCTACAACAGAAGGAAGAAACTCTTGCAAAAGAGAGTAAAATCCCATGAGCTCCCTGGTCAGCCTCAGTAAGAAGCTGAGATCCCTTATAAGATCCTCCAAAGCTAGCTAGGAAAACAAAATCACCACTGATTCTAAGGGCAACCACAAAGCATTCTATAGCTATGTCAAGAATCTCAATGGCAACACCCAGATCTGCTCTTGAGTTACAGCACAACGGCACGAAAATTACAGAAACAACTGATATTGCCAACATCCTGACAGATAGGTTCAGTGCTAACTTTACCCCTCCTCACCCCCTAAAGGGCCCATATCTATACAGGAAGAATGCAGAGTCCCTGTAATCACATCTATGCAGGTAAAAGCTGCACTCTCTGAAACCAAAAACACAGCATCCATGGGACTGGATAACATCCCAGAGTGCGTTTTACATGAACATCAGAACGAACTGGCTACCCACCTAAACACCATGTTCAATCATAGTCTCACATCAGGCTTTGTGCCAACCGAATAGCGCAGAGCAACAGTTATCCCACTGCACAAAGGGGGAGCCACCACTGATCCTGGGAACTATTGCCCTATTAGCCTGATGAGCCTGGTCTGCAAGGTCATGGAATGTGTCATCATGGAAATCATAAACAAATTCATTGGTAACATCCAAATTCTGGACCCTACCCAGTTTGGGTTTGTGAAAGGCAGATCATGCCTTCTGAACCTGATTGACTTCTTTGAGGCAGTCACCAAAGCCGTAGACGAGGGTAAGGTGGTTCAAACAATTCAAATAGCAAAAGATATCTCAAGAGTGCACCATGTAGCTTGCCATATACCTTGCCCAAATGACTTCAAAATGTCAAACGATTCGTGGAAACAACAATTTCTTTATTGCAGTAAAAGATGGTAAGCGCTTTCACGTCTACAAGACGCTTCTTCAGACTTCTATCTTACAGCGTTTGCTTGTGCATTAAATACCAACTTAATTAACACATTCATTTAATCAATTAAAACAATGCTGGCTTAAAGTGCAAGTGCATCTTATTGAAAATCAATGAGATAAAAAGATGAAAACTCATATGTAATGCATTTAAAATCAAAGCAAAATCTAATGTGTATTCCAAACTTAAAAACAATATAAAAACATGTAAAGTGTGCAAATTATGCTTTTGTTTGTCTTAATAAGAACCTTTTCAACTATATAGAACTTAAAAATCAATATCTCATTATTCTTTTCTGTATTTACCAAGTCTTATAATGTGTGGGGAGAACGCATATCATGTATGTGTATCAGTGTTTCAGTGGCCTGGATAATAAATGCGGCTTTATGGTAATTTTCTCATTGAGCCCAAATTTATGCGCTTGTAGCCTTAAAATCCATCGATTCTCTATTTCTTCTGTGTGATTTTTTATATTGCCTAGTCTATTGGTCCTGGTCACTGTCTCCAATACCCCAAATTTAAAACTATGAGAGGATCCACATTCCATAATATGCCGTGCCAGAGCATTGGTGTCATTCTCTTTGTTTACTGCATATATATGTTCTCTAATTCGTTCACGAAGGGTCCTGTTTGTTTTACCTATATAGAATTTATCACATGTTGTACATTGTGCAACATATATTAAATCTTTTGTCTTGCAATCTGCATATCCCCTATACTTGTAAGTCTGACCAGTGTGGGGATGTGTGAAATATTCTTTATCAGTTATATATTTACATTGATTACATGTTCGGCAGGGAAAGGTACCTTTTCTCTGTGACTGGGGTGAGTTCTTTCCAGCTCTTTCATAGCATAACATTCTTTTTAGAGATCTCATGTTCTTATAGGCTATGCTTGGCTTATCATCTATAAACATTCTAATTTTATCATCCATTAATAGAAGCTTCCAGTTGTTCTCTATTACTTTTTTTACTTGTCCATTCCTGTTCGTGTAGGTAAAACAAACAGGACCCTTCGCGAACGAATCAGAGAACATATATATGCAGTAAACAAAGAGAATGACACCAATGCTCTGGCACGGCACATTATGGAATGTGGATCCTCTCATAGTTTTAAATTTGGGGTATTGGAGACAGTGACCAGGACCAATAGACTAGGCAATATAAAAAATCACACAGAAGAAATAGAGAATCGATGGATTTTAAGGCTACAAGCGCATAAATTTGGGCTCAATGAGAAAATTACCATAAAGCCGCATTTATTATCCAGGCCACTGAAACACTGATACACATACATGATATGCGTTCTCCCCACACATTATAAGACTTGGTAAATACAGAAAAGAATAATGAGATATTGATTTTTAAGTTCTATATAGTTGAAAAGGTTCTTATTAAGACAAACAAAAGCATAATTTGCACACTTTACATGTTTTTATATTGTTTTTTAAGTTTGGAATACACATTAGATTTTGCTTTGATTTTAAATGCATTACATATGAGTTTTCATCTTTTTATCTCATTGATTTTCAATAAGATGCACTTGCACTTTAAGCCAGCATTGTTTTAATTGATTAAATGAATGTGTTAATTAAGTTGGTATTTAATGCACAAGCAAACGCTGTAAGATAGAAGTCTGAAGAAGCGTCTTGTAGACGTGAAAGCGCTTACCATCTTTTACTGCAATAAAGAAATTGTTGTTTCCACGAATCGTTTGACATTTTGAAGTCATTTGGGCAAGGTATATGGCAAGCTACATGGTGCACTCTTGAGATATCTTTTGCTATTTGAATTGTTTGTCATTTTCAAGGTGCTTCACTCGCAAGGATTATTTGCTACAAGGTGGTTCAAACAGCCTATCTCGACCTCGCCAAGGCTTTCGACACCATCCCCCATTCTGGAATTATAGCTAAACTCACTAAACTAGGTATAAATCCCTACGTCACAAGATGGGTTGCCAACTGGCTCACTGACAGAACCCACACTGTAAAAGTTGCAGACTCCAAATCTGACTTCAAACCAGTGACAAGTGGAGTACCACAGGGTTCAGTCCTGGGACCTCTCCTGTTTGGTGTCTACTTCTCTGAAGTACAGACTAACACAGAAGACCTTTGGCTACCGAAGTTCGCAGATGACTGTAAACCAGGAGCCATAGTTGTGCCCCCAAATGATGTGGACATCCTACAGAAGGGCCTCACTGAGACAGATGCCTGGTGTCAGAGGCATGGCCTCAAGCTCAGTGCCAAAAAGTGCATTGTCACCCCCTTTGGTAAAAACTCTGTACCCATGAGCTACCACATAAATGGCAGTCTACTTAATGCCGAATGCATGATAAGAAACCTTGGGACCCAGGTGGACAGTAGTCTCTCTTTTGATAATCACATCGCCACAGTAGTTAGGAAATCCTTGTATGTGGCACACCGCATCACAAAAGGGTTCTCATCCAGGAAAAAAGAGGTCATTGTTCCCCTCTACTCGTCACTCATTAGATCCAATATAGATTACAACGCCCCTTTTGGAATGTACCTCAAGATATCTGCAGCAGCTGTAAAGGCCACAGAAGTACCTCACAAAGAGGATTACTAGCCTCAAACAGATACCCTATACTGACCATCTCAAAAAACTCCAGATTTACTCTGTAGCATATCGCCTACTCCGAGGAGATCTCTGCCTAACATATAAAGCTATGTTAAACCCAGAGATGTTGGACATGCTACACCTAAGGAAATCCCAATCCCTCCAAGCTACATGCTCTAGGGACCTAAACCTTGTCACCACAATAAACAGGACATGCTGGAGGGATAGATTCATGTCCCAGAGACTTCCTATACCCTGGAACAAGCTTCCCATCTATGTCAAGCAAAGTTCCTCATTAGCACTCTTCAAGAAAAATCTTGATGAGTGGATGGGAAATAGGAAATACACCCCAGGGATCACTTCTGCGGCTCTGCTCGACAGGGGCACAGGAAATTAACTTTCTTGGGTGACATAAGCCAGGGAACCTTGTCTAGGCTTACTTAGGCCCTTGGGCCGATAGCCTAGTACCTACCTATGAACCATTATGGTACAATGTAATTTTTATCACACTGAAGAAGGAGTAATCCGAAAGCTTTGTGTTATCGTTTTATTAAAGTATTGGACGTAACTCTGCAGTTTTGTTTTTTCTGTACATGTATTACATCCAAGGTGACCAGGAGTTACTGGAATGAACAGGTAGGCCTTAGGTTAATAGTGGTTGGCAGCGAAGAGTAAGCACGGTAGGTTTTGCAAATTTAGGTTTTGCAAATATTTTTTTATTCTCATATGTATAATTAGAGTTTTCTGGTTAGGAGCATTTTGTAATGGCTTGGACAGCATCAGTAAATGTCTTGTCATTCTGTCTGCCATTAATTTGTGCTGCTACTGTCTTGAGTAAGCATTTTTGGTAGTGACATTTTGGTATTTTGTTTAACTCTGGAACAGTCATTGGTGGTGTTGACAGCCATTCTTGAGTTTGTCAGTGGTGTCACAAGCCTTGTATATGGCCGTTTTGTTAGTTGGGTCCATTATGTGACATGTTGTTTGGTTGCTCATGGCGTCACCTTCATTTGTTTATTGTTTGCATTGGTAGTTTAGGTTAAGAATAGAGTAGTAAGCCATTGTCCCTGGTTGTTGCATTGCTTTCATTTGGGGAGAGATTGTGATTTGTAGGCCAGTGGGTTGTTCGCAGGCTATAAAGCACCTGTGATTAATGGCTACTCACTGAGCATACACAGTTGAAGCATTAGCCATTGGGGGAGGGAGCAAGTGGCGGTCTTTCTACTGGGCTGTCCTGAATGACTCATTGAGTAGTTTTGTCATGCTGGGATGGAGCGGATAAGCAGCTTATTAAATTTAAAAAAAAAAAAACCAGAAGAAAAGGAAAAACATGGGGGTGAGTTTGCCCGATTTATTTATGGCATACCTCATACCTGTTGTGGGAAGAGTTGGAGGTCCAGATAATCGCAGAATGTCCAGTTTTGCAGAATGTCCAGTTTTACCTCATATTTTGGTCTGTTCCTCATAACTTTGTGTTTTTTTGTGTCAAATTGCTGGGATGATCCCATGATGGAGGTCACTAAATATGTACATTCAGTTGTGCTTCACATTTAAAGCCTCTGGAAATGCCTGTTAATACATACACTGTTATTGTAGCAGAGTTCTAAGTATAAAACCAGTATTTAAATCCATCCCAATTTGTGGGCTGTTGTTTCCTCATCATGTCAACCTTTGTCCATGTTTCTTGCACTAAGATATTGAGAGCAATGTATGCTAACGATTGGTAACCTTATAAGCACCATTTGGAATCCATCTATATGTTTTAGGCTGTCCCCAGATTTCTTGACTAAAGTTATGTACAGGACAAGGTTTGGAGTCATGCAGCAACTGGTGCCCAGGGGAATCAGTTGCGGGGGAGGTTACAGGCAGTTCTGCAGGCGAGAGTATATGGTTTAAAAAAGAGAGACACGTGTTGTTAAACTGAGTTGGTAGGTGAGGCAGTTAATTACAAATTGTTGAATTATGGTTAGGGTGGAGTAGTTTAGAATGATTGTGGGGAATAAATTGGAGTTAGTTATTAAGTGTTTTTTTTAATGTTCCTGTTGTTCCTGTTTCCCATTCCTACTTATGTTTTTCTTTCTGTTGCAGATTGCAGGGTCCCACAGCCTGAAGGACAGATGGGTAGCTATCACGGCCCAAGTAAGAGAGCTGTTTCAAGAAGTGCTAGGAGGGGAGTCTTCTATGTTTGACAGAACCAGTATGGCTATGAAGAAAAGGCGAGAGCAATCAGCAAAGAAGACTCCTGTTGCCAGAGAGAAGTGAGCCAGGAAGACAGCAGTTCCTTCTGTCATGAATGAGCCAGCTAAAGAAATGAGTTTGGATGTGGTTACAGGTAATAATGTTATGACAGGTGTACGCAATATGGAATTGGCTTCTGGGAGTGGAGTTTGTGGGGTAGGAGTGGCTCAAGTAATTCAGAACATTGATGTGGTGGCTAGATTGAATGATCGGGAGCTATTTCCAGAGGTTGCACAAGTGCAGAGTGAGGTGTTGAGTGGAGACTATAGGCGATTTTCATTGGTGGGGGGGTGCAGGATCAAGTCTAGATCAGGGTGATTCACTGCTGCAGGATGTGGGGTCTGAGTTTGGGATTCGACCAGGAGATTGGTTAGCTACTCAAGCACTGACTAGCATGAAGGGAGGGATGTTTCTTACCTTGCACATTTCTACCTTGCTTGTAGAGAAGATATGGAAAGGTGAGTATGTGGACATATTTGAATTACTTGATGAGGTGGGGGTACACCGGCTAGTGGAAACTGAGATGTCAAATAACAAGGACCTATTAGCAACATTAGTGGCTTTGGGTCAAAGGAGGGTGGAAGGTTCTGAGCCATGATGTGGGAGAACTGCATACTTGGCTTTGTGTATTACATGACGGTTTGTTTGGAGAAGGATAGTTCACAGGCTGTACCACTTGTAGCTTATTTTCTTATAATCCACAAGGCTTACCATTTCGCATTGGGAACGAGTGGATGTGGTATGATCAATGGTTCCATAAATGGAAATCCCGGGATCAGTTGTTGAGGTGGGAAGTGGGGCACCTTGATATTTGCCTAGCTACCATGTTAGATATTTTGGGTGGTTTTTCCCAGCTGGATAAGCTATGGTGGTGATGATGGGGGTTTGTTGGCCATTTAATGCAGGTTGATGTAGATTTTTGTATACATGTTCAATTTGCTGGTGTGTGCATCTGGCTTCATATTGTGGCCATCAGGAGGGGAAGCCAGTGCACAGGGGTTCGGTGTTAACCACTACTGGGTCCTTTTCAACCCCGCCGCAAGGGCTGCAGGGCTTTAGAGGGCAGAAGGGGGAGGTATGTCCTTTAGTGGGCAGAGGGTGAACAGGCTTTCCAATTCACCCATTAAGGTGCAGGATTTGCTGCAGAAGTTGAGACATTTTCTGAAACTGGAGATTGTGGCTGAGTTAATTTGAAGGATTTCCATGCAAGTTTCTGTCAAATTGAATGTTTGTGAGGTTGGCAGTGCTTGTAAAATTGTGTGTTCGGTGTAGGGGAATGACGCAGTATTAAAGGGCTTGGTTGAGAAGGAATTACGTGCATGCAGGTTGCTGGGCCCTTTAGAGTACCCTCCTTTTGCTATCTGTAAAGTGTCACCATTGGGGTTGGTCCCTAAGAAGGCTCCTGGTGAATTTTGGTTGATTCATCATTTGTCATTACCACAAAGGGAATTGGTCAACAATTTTATTTGCAATGAAGATACACAGGTTAGGTATTCATTGCTGGATGATGCAGTGGCAGTGATTAAAGGGGTTAAGGACCCTTGGTTAGTAAAGGTTGATAATGAGTTTGCATTATGTTTGCTGCCCATATGTGAAGAGGAGTGGCTGTTATTGGGTATGATAGTAGACAATCGTTTTTATTTTGACAAGGCCCTGCCTATGGGTTGTTCAGTGGCTTGTGCCAAGTTTGAGAAATTTAGCTCTACACTTCACTGGGTTTGGCAGCAAAAGGTGGGCTCTCTCAAGGCTGTGCATATATTGGATGATTTCCTTTTAGTGGATAAAGGTTTGAGGGGGCAACAGAAAGTATGCAGTCATTCCTTGTCTTGTGTGAAGAGTTGGGTGTTCCTTTGGTGCAGCAGAAGTTGGAAGGCCCTGCTAAGGCTTTATGTTTTTTGGGTTTGACAGTGTATGCTGGGCGGGGCTTATTTCTGTCCTTCTTTTGAGAAAATAGCACGGTTGAAAGGAAAGATTTAGTGGGTGATGGCTAAGGATAAAGTATGGATAAGGGACGTCATGGTACTTCTGGGTCTCTTGAAATTCACCTGTCGGGCAGTTAGCCCTGGTTGAACTTTTTGCAGGTCAGTGACATTTCTGTTAAAAGGAGGGAGAAACAAGCATCACTGGGTAAGAGTTAGCACGTTGGTCTGAGAAGATTTCGAATTGTGGTTGTCTTTTTTAGACCGTTCCAATGGCATTTCGTTTTTTCAGAAGGACTGGGTCAATCAGGATGAATTGCAGCTGTTCACAGATGCTGCAGGGGGAAAAGAGATGGGTGTGTATTTTAACGGAGAATGGTTTGCAGTTCATTAGTCGGATGATTGAGAGGACGAGTGGAAGAAGGATGCAGTCTTTTTGGAATTGATGTCTATTTGGGCGGTTTCAGTGGTCTGGCAAGATCAATTGCATGACAGGAAGATAGTTTTTAATTTGGGCAATTTGTCACTGGTGCAGGTGGTAAATTCAAAAATGGACAAATCCAGGTTGCTATTTTTAGTTTTATGAAAATTGGTTTTATGGAGTTTTTTAATAAATTTTTCTTTTTCAGGTGTACACTTGTTGAGTATTAGGAATACGGTTGTTGACAGCCTTTCTCGCTTTCAGTTTTACAGGTTTCGGCACGTGGCCCCTGAGGCACAAGACAAACTAGTTGCATTACAGGAGGAGGTGTTGCAAGTTGGGGGGATGTTACGGGACAACTGATTCAGCAGTCTTGGGCAGACTCTACCAGGAAGGCATATGTCATGGCATTATTGGTGTCTGATGAGTGTGTATTGCAGTTGCCTGAGGTGCAGAGAGTTTGGTCAGTAAAGTTGTTGCTGCAGTACTTACCTGAAGCTTGTATGAAGGGGGGGATGGTTCAGTCACTTAAGGTGGATTTGGGTGCTATTAGCATATTTATGTGGGTAGCAGATTATGTGGGTAGCAGATTTACAGGATTTGACAAAATTGTGGGGGATAACTTGGATATTGAAAGGTTAGGGACGGATTAACTGTAGGAAGACTGCTGCGCATTTCTGATGACAAGGTAGGTCATTTAGATGTTGATAGGATTGCAGTTATTGAAAGAGAAATGCTCTTCGTGTTTCACTGTTGCAGTCATCACACTTGGGTTATCTGCCTTGCAGGTAGCCCTCAGTCGGCCCGAATACCAGAGACTTAGTATTTCTGCGTTGGATGCTGTCTCTCCTGGACTGATGTCAGGTCGTCAGAGGTATAAAAACAGGCAGCTGACACCATTACATCAGTCTTTCTTGTTGAGTAGGAGCCCGAAGCAGAAGCAGTTCGCAAGTGCCAGTCGGCCGCTACCTGGAGTTTTTCATTTTCGTTGAATAATCCTGAAGTCTTGTAAAGTTAAGTACCTCGTTGGGGATCCTTTTTTCTTGCTCTAACCGATGTCAGAAAAAGTTAACAATAGTCTTGCCTGTGGAAAGCAAATACCTCACAGTGATTTTCACTCTTACTGCGTCACCTGTTTAGGCCCAGACCACGACGTCCCTCGCTGTCGGTTTTGTGCTTTGTTTAATGCCCGAACACTTCGTCGTCGGGCTCTTTTTGTCACTAAATTCTTTCGCTCTTGATCTCCGTATTCTGAAATGGCTTCAGTAAGCCATCTGACTACCGATTTTCAAAAAAAAGTAAGGATAAAGACAGAGACAGACCGCATATGTCAAAAACTGCCGACGATGCTTCCATTAAGCTAGTCCCCAGTCCACCGGTACTCAATGAGGTGCCTTTGCAACCCCTGATGCCCGCTTCAGTGGATTCGCAGGCCTCTGCTGAGACCCATTTGGAGTCTGGTATGCCACGTGATGCTTCAACTATGGAACCTGCGGATGTCTCTACCTTGGATGGGTCCGGAGCCTCTGTACAACCACCGGCTTCTGAGGCAGTTCTTCACTTTACCGATGTTTGAATTAAACCAATGACTTCATTTTTAACCAAAACTACCGAGTTTCTAAGGCCCAGAGTATGCACTACGCCTAGAAAACAGATGACCAAAGCCCATGCTCACGCCTCCATGCCACAAACACAAATACTTAGAATGGCTGAAGACCTTATTACACTGATTAGGGGATGTCAGCCTTCCCCTGCAAAGAGACAAAGAACCCAATCCCCTTCAGGTTCTATAGACCAGGAGTCCGATGACTCTGACATTTCTGATTATGAAGACATGCCCTTTTCCACCTATAAGGATTCAGATGCAGAGGAATCCATTCCCTCTGCCTCCCCTCCAGAGGATTTTTCTTTTGGTGAAACCTTACATACTTTAAGAGAGCATTTCCATTGTGAATGCCAAGACTATCCTCAGTCCAAAAAGAGACTCAGAGAATTTATAGAGTTGCCTCAGCACAGATCTTTAGCTATACCCCCTGTCCTGGATGTTGTGGACGATGTTTTCATGGAATCCAGTCTTACTCCTGACACTTTACCTCCTGCCACTAGGAAGTCTGACAGGTACTACAGAGTACCTGATACACACAAGTTTATGATCAAGAATCCTACTGCTGACACAGAGATCATTTTCCAGGGGCCTAAAGGTATCAAGGCTACTATAGTCAAGAATCCCACCCCTTCAGACAGGGATTCCAGAGCTTTGGACAGATGGGGTAAGAAGGTATACACCTCTGCAACTCTTGCTGTCAGGGCTTTGAATTGCCGGTTTCACATGCTGAAGTACCAGCAACATATTATGGAACTTATTAAACAAAAAGTGGTAACTTTTCCAGATTGTGCAGAAAATAAAGAATTGGAGGAGTTTATGCACTCTGAAAAACAAGTCAGTAAGCATAATTTGCAGTGTGGCTTTGATGCCCTAGAAGCATCTTGCAGGGCAGCAGTCACTGGCTCTGTACTGAGAATACATGCTTGGCTGAAGGAGCAGACCTTGCCAGATCATGTCAAATCTAAATTACTAGACACTCCTTTGAATAGGGACTCTTTGTTTGGCACCAAAGCAGAAGTTGTTCTTAAAAAGATGGAAAAAGCTAAATCTATACAGACTGTTAAAGAATTCTTACAAGTGCAACCCCCTAGATTCAGTAGGCATTGCCCTTCAAAATACTGGTCCTTTCCAGCCCCCTCCAGGCCTTCTCAAACAAGACCCAGGGGAAACAGACCACCCAAACTACAGTCTCAGGGTATGGAGAGAGCTAAGCAATGGAGTGCCCCCACCCCTAAAGCAGGAAGTGGTAAGCCACCTCCTTACAGAAAAAGCTCACAATGACTTCTTCAATCCACTTCTCAGCCCTGTCCAACTGCTTGTGCCTCTAGGAGAAAAACTTGCCCTTCATGCAAAAAACTGGATGTCCATCACCCAGGACCGATGGGTCCTCAACATTGTATCCTAGGGGTACAAATTTTATTTCCATTCTCTGCCAACCCCAAGCGGGTTTCCAGATCTTCCTCCAAACCAGTGGGCAGAGGCTCAAAACCAAGTACTTTCCTGCTCAATATCAGAGCTATTCACCCTGTTCCAGTAGAACAGAGGGGTCAAGAATTCTACTCCAGACTCTTCTTGGTACCCAGAAAACAGGACTCTTGTTGCCCAATCCTGGATCTTTCAATTATAAACACCTTCCTGGTGGTACCTAAGTTCAAAATGCTTACCCTGCAACAGCTTCTTCCTGTGTTAGCCAAGGGTGCCTGGTTAGTCACCCTAGACTTAAAAGAAGCCTATCTGCACATCCCTATAAGGGAGTCATGCAGGAAGTATCTACGTTTTGGGGCAGGATCTATGCATTATCAGTTCTCTGCACTTCCCTTTGGCTTATCTTCTTCTCCCAGGGTATTCACATAATGCGTGGCTCCAGCCATTGCATACTGCAGGCAGAGAAATATCCAAATTTACCCATACTTGGACGACTGCCTGATTCAGGCGGACAGTCAGGAATTGATACTTCAGCACCTGGCATTGTAAATAACCTTCTCACTTCCTTGGGGTACACCATCAATGAAAAGAAATCACAACTGGTACCCAGTCAAAAGATTGTATTCCTGGGAGCAAGCTTGGACACAACTTCCCAGATGGCATCCCTCACTTCAGGAAAAACAAGTTTATCTGGCAGATTACTTCAAACAAATGGCCACCAGAACCCAGCTATCTGCAAGAAAAATACTGCAAGCCCTAGGGTTCATGGCCTCATGTATACTGCTAATTCCATATGCAAGACTGCATATGAGGAAACTTCAATGGTACTTAAAAAGATTTTGGTGCCAACATTCTCAGGACCTGGAAACAGTCATTCCTATCATACCCTGTTTAAGGACAGAGTCCCTTTGGTGGGCAGAAGCATGCAACCACAACAAGGGACTGACATTCACTCTACCCCACGCCGCCCAGACCCTGATCAGACTATGCATGGGGGGCTCACATGGCTGGCAAATGTATTGAGGGCCACTGGAGCCCAAGTCAAATTCATCTGCACATCAACCAAAAAGAGATGCTAGCTGTACAAAATGCCCTGACAGCTTTTAGATCCCTACTCCTTCCAGGACAACTGCTGATAAAAACAGACAACACCACAGTTATGTGGTACATCAACAAGCAGGGGGTACCCATTCCTACCCACTATGCAGGTTAGCAATGGCCCTGTGTACCACGGCCTTGGATATCCAAGTCCATCTACAAGCTCAATTCCTGCCAGGCAAACTAAACTCACTGGCAGACAACTTAAGCAGAAATCGGATTTTGATTTATTTTCATCTGAGTGTGCCCTTTTGGAGAGTATGTTTATTAAGAGGTACTACCCCATGGGCTTTGTGCAAGATATTAAAAGAGAAGTAATGGACAAGAGAAGATCTGGGTTCTATTCCCCCATTCTTGATGAAAATAGTCATGACTATAATGTAAGTACATGTAATTCAACTATTCTAGTAAATAGGGGGAGTACAGTTACTACTACTGATACCAGTTTCAAATTGTCCTTTATAACCAGATTCTCTGTGGACTTTAAATCGATCCAGGAGATTCTAGCAAATTGGAAGGTTTTGTTGGGAGATCAGGAGATTAGATCTAGAATTAGTAACAAACCAGTTATAGTATGGAAAAGAGGTTTGAACATCAAACACTTGGTAGAAAAAGTTAGAAAACAACACAATGATTCAAAACATAGGTACATGTATCCATGTGGGAGATGCCATCACTGTAAATGCATCATTGTGGGTGAGCTTTTTGCTATCAATGGGTTTAATTTTAGAGTGAAGGGGCATTACAATTGTAATAGTTCTGGAGTTGTATATGGGACATTGTGCCAGGCCTGTCCTGCTTTTTATATTGGCAAGATGGAGTGGATGTTGAAGCAACGTATTTATGAGCACAATGACGATATATGGGGGGGGGAAAACTACCAATGCCCTATATAGACATATTCTGGAATTCCCTGAACACCACTTTAAGTTCATTAAAATTGAACAAGTGCAAAAGAATACAAGAGGTGATCCCTGGCAATTGTTTTTGGAGAACCGTGAGCTGTATTGGATTTTGCACCTGGATGCAGTGGGGTTCCCAGGTTTAAATGAAATTGCATCTATAGGATGTGTGTTAAAAATGAAGGTAGAACTGAGATAGCATATATTTATATACATAAATATGTGTTAATGGACTTATAGACACATTTACATTTTTAGTTGGTTTTAAAATATGTGCTTTTTCACATTCATGCATTATTTTCATAAATATATATATATTTTTTTCTGGGGAATCTACTAATGGTTATATGTGTTTTTTAACTGTTTTTATACATTTTTATACATTGTTGCTTTAATTCATTAATTGGTGTTTGTTATGTGATAATGCAAGTCATATATATGTGCCCATTTGAATGTTGGCTTTTATTTGATGAAGTTATGTATTTTATATAATGAAATCACTTTGTTTATTTTATTTTGTGCTTTTCTGTGGAATTTAAGCAGAAATCTCCTAGACCCACACGAATGGAAATTGGAGCCCAGCACCTTCAACCTTTTGATTCAGAAATGGGGTACCCCATATGTGGATCTCTTTGCCTTCCCCTACAACCACCAGCTCAGCAAATTCTGCACCAGGAATCCTTACAACAGGGCCTGGAAAGTGGATGCCGTATCCTTTCAATGGAAAAACCTATCAATCTATGCCTTTCCTCCTCTGCCCCTTCTCTTAAGAGTATTACTCAAGATAAAACAGGACAGGCCAAGGACAATTCTGATTGCCCCGGACTGGCCACGCCAGCACTGGTACCCACTCCTGCGCAGCATGAAAACGGTGCCACCCTGGCACCTACACCAGACCCCAAACCTGCCCTCAGCAGGAGGGACAGATCTTGCATCCACATTTGCAAACCCTAAATCTTGCAGCCTGGCTTATTCCTTAAATACCCCACCAGCAACCCTAAGCAAACAGGTGCTGGACATCATCCTTGAAGCCAGAAGGACCAGTACAAGGAAATCCTATGCTAAGTGGAAAAGGTATTGTTCTTGGATTCAGTCGAAAGGAGAGGACACAGCATTGCCCTCCTTACCTCTAATCCTGGATTACCTAGCAGAACTACTCCACAGAGGCCTATCCTTTTCCTCCATTAAGATCCATGCCTCTGCCATCTCGGCTCATTACAACACTGAGCCACCTCTATTCTCTGACCCTCTCATCAAATAATTCCCGAGAGGGGCAAACAACTTAAGGCCACCAAGGAGAGCACCCACCCCTGCTTGGGACCTTAACTTTGTACTGGAAAAGCTCATGCTTCCCCCCTTTGAACCTGCTGCTTCAGCAGAGTTAAAATTTCTCTCCTGGAAAACAGCCTTGCTTCTAGCCATCACTTCAGCTAGAAGAGTGTCTGAGCTACAAGCACTGATGGCTGTGGAACACTTCATTATTTTCCATGCTGACAGGGTCTCCCTCAGGACTAACCCTTCATTTATGCCTTAAGTGGTGTCCAGTGTGGTTCTCAACCAATCCACCTATTTGCCAACCTTCTTCCCTAATCCTCAAAATAAAGAGGAAAGGATCCTGCACTCTTTGGACATGCACAGACAGCTCAGATTCTACCTTGATAGGACTAAGCCCTTCAGAAAATCTGACCAGTTACTAGTCAGCTTTGCAACAGAGGCAGTGGGCAAGGCCATTTCAAAACAAACCATTTCCAAATGGATAGCACACTGCATCCATTTCTGCTACAAGCACCATGGAAAACCAACCCCTCAGGGGGTTAGAACACATTCCACTAGGGCAACATCTACCTCTACAGCATTTCTCAGGGGAGTCCCTACCAGGGATATCCTGGAAGCTGTTACCTGGAGGTTTTGTACACACTTTCACCAAGCATTACCACTTGCCTATCTTTTCCAAATCCAGGGAAGGTTTTGCTACAGCAGTTTTGCAAGGCCTACTAGCCAACCCTAACTCTTCTTGACTGCCTCCACCCTTCCTCAGCTTTGGGAATCCACCCAAGTGTGATGCCTGCAACAGTGAACACGAAAAACATAGTACAGTTGTATACACTTACCATACATGTAGATGTTCGAGTGTATTCACTGTTGCAGTCCTGGTTTCCCTCCCACCTGCCCCCTGGTTTTCTCTATCTCTCTCTCTCCCTCCTCTCTATGGCTATTTCTACAAGTATTGGTATTTACTTTTTACTGGTGGCATTTCCCCCACCATAAGCTCCCTATTTGGGGCAAGAAAAGCTGATATAATGGTGTTGGCTGCCTGTTTTTATACCCCTGATGATCTGACGTCAGTCCGGGAGTAACAGCATCCGACACAGAAATACTAAGTCTCTGGTATTTGGACCGACTGAGGGCTATCTGCAAGGCAGATAACCCAAGTGTGATGACTGCAACAGTGAATGCACTTGAACATCTACATTTATGGTAAGTGTACACAGCTGTACTTTCTGTGGATTATACACTGTAGGTTACTTTGTCAGTGTGGATGTATAGCAGAACGTTATGGGTGAATGAGCTGCTAGGTTTACTGGTGTGGCAGGATGTTATATTTCCTTCCTCAGTGGAGTTATGGCTGCATCAATTGAAAACAGATCAGGTGGGCAAGGGAATGCAGATTGTGTTGTGGGCATGAAGGGATGAGTCAATGTGTCCAGTATCATGAGCCAGGATGTTGCAGTTATCACATGGTGGGGGACCGCAGGATTTAGTTTTTCAGCCTCAGGGAGAAAGGGTGATAGGAGACAATCGGTTTTTGTGTTTGATAAGGAAGGCTTTTCAATGTGTAGGCTATTTGGGAGGGAGAGTTTCTATTCATTCCTTTCACATTGGAAGAGCATCCGGTAGGTCAGTGGAGGTTATAAAGAGGGCTAGGCGCTGGCCACCTGGGACTTTTTATCTTGTATAAGATAAGGAGATTTATGTTGACTGCTTTTTTTTTTTTTTTTTTTTTTAGGTAGAAAAGTGGTCATATTGGGTCATTCCTATGTTTATTGGGCTGCAAAGTAGGCTGTGATTAGGACAAATGGAAGCAAGCTGGGTTTGCATCGATACAGATAGAGAATGTTTTGGCATGGTGTTAGAGGACTCGTGACACCAGTACAAGGATGAGTTTGCAGACATATGTATTTGGATTGGGATCCCACATATTTTAGTGGTCCATTTAGCAGGTAATGACTTGGGGGTTATTCCAAAACAGCACTTAGTGTTTAAGGTGTTGAGGCACCTGTAAAGTTTAAGTAGTAGGCTTCCCTCCACAATTATCCTGTGGTCAGAAATTCTACCACATTTGATTTGAAAGAATGCAGACAACTTTATGGGTATTGAGCATGCTCAGCGCTACATTAACCTTAGGCTTTCAAGGCATTTGGGTATTCATAATATTGATCATAAGAACTTTGATGACCGGGATCATGTGGTTTAGGAAGGATGGAGTACACTTGAGTGAGTTGGGCCTGGACATGTTCAATGTGCACCTGACATTGTTTTTGGAACGTTTGGTTGAAACGTGATAGTAATTTCGAGGGGGAACAGCTTGTGTCAGGCTGATGGGTAGGGAAGGCGGCTGGGATGTCCATCTTCTGTTACCTCTCTAGTGTTTATGTTTTGGATCTTACAAGGTGGTTGGTTAATGAAGTGAGCAGTGTCACTCTGCTTCTGATGTGAAGTTTGAATAAGTGAACGGTTGAGGTAATGCTGCTTACATTATGGTGGGACTGAGGTGAGCAGGTGATGCTGCCTACTATAATTTATGTTTGAAGTCATATTTGTGATTAATAAATTCTGTGATTAATACATTTTGATTAATAAAGGTTGTCTTATGCTAAGATGGTATGGTGTGGTTTCTTTAGGGGATATGCACAAATGCAGTTTGGACAGAAACTAATTTGTCCAAAGACACCTGACGGATTAGGGATGGGGGAGATTGGGTTGCGGCATTATGGGCTAGGAAGGATTAAGGTTAAGGAGAAATGGGTTGGTTGGAGAGGAAGTGAGGTAATGATAAGGAGGAGTTAACTTAGTTTTGTGCAGAAGCTGTGGGGTGGGAATATTAAATTTAGGAGAGAACTTACTGCCCGCCCTCCTCCTTTGGTTAGCTGGTATGTTGTGGAGTTTTTCATATGAGTGTGAGTTGGTAGGCAGAAAAAAATGGGCTGGGATGTCCCTCTTCTGTTCTCCTTCTGGTGTTTATGTTTTGGATCTTACAAGGTGGTTGGTTGGTTATTGAAGTGAGTGTGTGTCATACTGCTGCTTATGCGAAGTTTGAGTAAGTGAGCAGTTGAGGTAAGGCTGCTTACATTATGGTGGGACGGAGATGAGCAGATAACGCTGCCTACTAGAATTTAAGTTTGAAGTTATGTATTATATTTGTGATTCATACATTTTGATTAATAAAGGTCTTCTTATGTCACGATGGCGTGGTTTCTTTGGGGGATCTGGACAAGTACCACTTTTTAGGGGAAATTCAGGTGCACTGTTTGGTAAAGCAGTTTGAAGAGTCACAGAGGACACAAGTACAGACTAAGGTAATCCCACCCAAAGCTACAAAAATAAGTTTGTCAACATTTCATAGATCAGTGGTGCTGCTCTATCAAAATATGCTGCAGTTACACTGCTTGCCAGGTTTTTTTAATGCACTGAATGAGCTTTTGCTGACCTTCAGTACAATGATTGCTCCAGTGTTCAGTTTTGGCTGCTGCACTCTACTACTATTTGCTTTAGAGTGGTATTGATAGACCTACACTCTTGTAACTGTTTCCTCTGTCTGTCTTTGTCTTTCAAATCATGTGTATCTTTCAAGATGGTATTACAATTAAGTAGATGTGGTTGTAGCTGTTTGTGCAAGTAAACTGAAAGCGGTTCTGTAATCCAGCCTCCACCTGAGACGATAGGTCTCATTGGTGGATTATCCATAGACTTATGTATTTTTGGGATACCATACAAATGAGGTATCAAAGGACAAGGTACAGTTAAAAATTGAAACAAATCAAGGTCAATGTCACCATTAAGCTGAAGTTCAGCTCAGGTGGAGGCTGGATTACAGAACCGCTTTCAGTTTACTTGCACAAACAGCTACAACCACATCTACTTAATTGTAATACCATTTTGAAAGATACACATGATTTGTTATCTAAGTTACAGCAATGGTATACTAGAAATGAGCCTGATATAAAAACTAAAAGGCATTATTTAGTTAGCCTGGATATTGTATCTTTATTTACCGTCATTCCTAATGATGCTGGACTTGAGCTTCTAAGGGAATTTTTAATAACACAACCTAACCCTGATTTCAAATCCATTGACAACATTTGTTGTCTTATGGATGTTGTCTTGAAAAATAATATCTTTATGTTTAACGAAACTTTATATTTACAGTTAACAGGAATAGCTATGGGTACCTCAGTGGCTAACACATACGCCAACCTAGTCCTTTACCAATGGGAACATAAACATCTGTACAGTAATACGAATCTTTCTACCTATATTAGTTTTTACCAAAGATTTGTTGATGACTGTTTAATTGTTTGGAATGGTACACTTCATGATCTGGATGTTTTTGTTAACTATCTGAACTCCACAACTGATTATTTGAAATTTAAAATGCAAGTTTCTGAAAATACAATGTGTTACTTAGATGTAAAAATCCAGCTGAATGAAGGAATTCTTAGTACTTCTGTATATAAGAAGGAAGTTAGCTGTTGCAAATATTTACATTACAGTAGTATGCACGCTCCACATATTTTCAGAAGTGTGGTAAAATCACAATTTATTAGGACAAGTAGGCTTAATACAGATGATGATGTATTCAAGTCACAACTGGATGATTTGATAGTGGATTTTACCTCGAGTGGTTATGATGCCCACCTACCTAATAAGTTAAGAACAGATATTTTAGAAGCCAGGAGGACTTATTTGAAACCTATCAGCTTTACTCAAGGGCAGGATATTTTGTTAACAACATCACAGAAAAATAATAACAGCAATAATGAGATGACTTCAGTTAGATATATGACTACTTTTAATAGAAGAAGTCACCTGGTTAAACAAATTATCTCAAGAAATTGAATAATTTTATTAGCTTCAGATGAAATAAAAGCTATTGTAGGTGATAAACCATGTTTCTCCCACAGAAATATGAAGACTATCAAAAGCTTATTGTGCTATAAAGATTTTTATAAACCTAAGCCTATGACGTTGGCTATTAAGCATGGAACTTTTCAATGTTTTAACTGTATTGCTTGTGTACAGATGTTTGGTAATGGTAGTGATATCTTCACACATCCTGGCACTGGTCAAGTATTCAATTTTAGAATTTCAGCTACCTGTAACACTTCAGGTGTTATTTATTTGGCTACATGTAAATCCTGCACCTCGTTCTATGTAGGAAAAACTATTCGTAAGCTGAAAGATCGTGTTATTGACCATAATTCTGAAATCAGACGGTGTTGTGAAAATAATGCACTATATAAGCATATCAATGTTCATGGCTCTGAACATTCATTCAAGTTTAGAGTTATTGATTTTAATTCTCCTAGTGCCAGAGGTGGAGATTTTAATAATCGTCTTGAGACTAAGGAATTTGAATGGATTTTAAGATTAGCTGCTGATTCATATCCAGGAATTAACAGCAAAGTTAGTTTGAAACCAATTTTAACTAGATTACGTAATATTATTAATTGACTTTTTTAAAGTTTTATTATGTTGTTTGCACTTTAAGATTTGTTATCACATGATTTTTGGCTGCTAATCATGTGACTTCTAGACCTGTATATAAGCTTCTAGTATGCAGACTTGATTGTATTAGTATTGAAGAAGGGTTCTGCCCGAAAGCTTAGCTTTTGTTATTAAAAGTGGTTTTTCCTACAAGTTTGTGTTACTTGCTTCACATTTTGCAGCTGTTTTTTTGGTATTTATCTGTCTGCCTATCTTACTACGTACCTACACATTTGGTGGAGAGAAAATGTTTTATTTGAATTCTGTCCTAGACTAGAAGGGATGATTAGTAAGGGAGTTACAAATACACTGATAGAAAATGACCACAAGTATTATTCCTTCCACAGGTTCACTCTGTGACTGTGGACAAGTAGATGACATTCCTAAAAATCATTCTTCTTGCACTGGTTAAAGCATGACTCATTGACAAATGTGAGTGATTGTATGCTCACATTCTTTAAACATTTTAAAGGAAAGATTTTAAATCAGGGAAAAAAAGTTTGTGTCCACTATCAAAGGTGCAAGCCTGTCAAGTAAGAAATGCAGATATTAAGGTACATTAACATGAACTTATATTAGATGTCTGCAAGATTCTGTACTGTCATTCACAATGAGCCTGAATATTTTTACCATAACATTGAATAACAACTGTAGCATAACTGTTACCCACCAGTATTTCAGTTGCAAAACAAACATGAAGTACTAAGTTTTTTGTACAAAATGTATGAGTCAGTGTTTCAGAAGATGCTGATAAACAGTCATGAAGAATGTATTATGAGGAATCATTGAGGCTGTCTGGGATTTAGCTTTAGTACTGATGCCAGACAGGAGAGGTGCATGGTGATAATGGTTGGTCACTGATATTAATGCTAGGCATGAGAGGTGAAGACAGTGGCGAATGGTCATGGTGTTAATGCTGTGCCTGAGAAGAAAAGGCAATGGTGACTAGTCACTAATATTAATACTAGACCTGAGAGGAGAAGGCAGTGGTGACTGGTCACTGATATTAATGCTGGACCTGAGAAGAAAAGGCAGTGGTGACTGGTCACTGATATTAATACTGGACCTGAGAAGAAAAGGCAGTGGTGACTGGTCACTGATATTAATGCTGGACTTGAGAGGAGAAGGCAGTGGTGACTGGTCACTGATATTAATGCTGGACTTGAGAGGAGAAGGCAGTGGTGACTGGCCACTGGTGTTAATGCTGACGCTTCTACAGTTGTATTTCTGCATCGTGTTGAACACTGTCTTCAGTATCAGTTTAACTTCTGCTTTTGTTCTATTAATGTCATGTTTAAAATAGTGTATTTGTATTGCTTATCAATGGTATATTTGTATTGTCTGTTTTATTCAGCATTTTTTAGCTGCTTATCCATTTCTTTAAAGATTTGGTAGCTTAATAGTGATGCTGTACTCTTAGATCATGACTGCATTAGTATTGTTTGACTGACTTCATGCAATTCACTGATAAAGAGGAATTATTATATGTCCAAATCTGTCTTTTGTGTCCCGTACCATTGTGCCTATGTCTTCTAATATAATTGTTTGTTCATGACAGGTTGTTGCCACTTCTTTGTGACTTTCTGAGATGTGTTGCTAGGCATAGTGTGATAAATTTATTATTTCTGCTAGGTCTGAACAGGCATTTAGTGTCTGTTTCATCATTTTACTACAGTGTGAGGGTTATATTTATAAGTACTCAAGGTTGTTTGTTACTGTGTAAAAGTACTGTTGTCATGTGGGTGCTTTGGAAGTTTTACCATATAAGACTTGAATGGTTCCATTAGTTTATCAAGATCTAGTGAATCACTACTACTTTTGGACCAATTCTAGGAATTATTCCTTGGAAAGATTAAGCCTGTTAATCATCTACCAAACTTGCACTATAGTCTGAAAGCAAGAAGCTAAGTAGTTTTAACATTTTATATTATCCTGTGGCATTATTTCTAGAGACAAGAGTTGCAGTTAAATTTAGAGTAATATTGTTTTTTGCTTGAACTTGTTTAATTGCTGTTAATTCCTTCAATAATATAAAGCAGCATTTGTCTATCATATAAAATATTTCTTTTTGTCTAAATCAAAATCCAGTTTACATAATAACTATGTATATTTACAGGGCACATCAATAACCAGATTATTCACAAAACTATTAAAACTGTAAATGTTAGAATAACATGAATTACACTGAAAATAGAGACAATGCAGATAACTCATAACACTACAAAGTATTAAACAAAGTCCTGAAATTTTAAGTCTTTCAGATGTAGTCCTTTTTTCCCATGGATTTCAGAAAATAGATCTTGAGAATGCTTTTCTTTTTAAATAATAATTTCTTTGTGAGTTATGTCTTACATATTTACACGGAAGTCTTTGCATTGTGGAATGATGTTTTTCTTCCAGTTTCTTGTGATGAGTTGTCTTGCTACACCTACAATTGTCTATAAGCAAGCAATAATTCCTGACAGGGTATGTGTTATTATGTAAACAGCACCCGCCCAGAGATGTTCTGAGACCCAACAGTGTAGGCAGTATATGCTGGGAAGTAATTGGGGATGAAGTCACTAAATAATGAGTTACATTCAAGTTTCAGACTTTATCATACCTCTCAACTAGTCAAGGACAAATCAGGAAGTAATCAGGGTAACTTTTAAAATATTGGTGCTATTATTATGAGACATTAACAGAATTAGAGATTGTGACAATATACATTTTGTAAAGTAAAAAAATCTAAAACTCTATTTAGTGTCATTGTTTTTTAAGTGTTATTCACCACATTTTCTCCACAAGTCACCAGTTTTAGGAGAGATTAAGGGAAGCATAGCTACAATTTGAGTCAAAATCAGGGAGAGGTAAGAGGTATGGACTCCATATCCTTCAGAAAATTCATGATAACATAAATCATGTTATTATAGCAACGATCTAATGTTATAAGAGCAATATTTTAAATCTGTCCCTATTTTTGAGCCTTTGTTCCCCCAGTATTTTATTTATTTATTTTTCTTGAGTTAAGAGGTTGAGAGGTATGCATACCTCTTATTTTTTTAAAGATTTGCATCCACTGCTCAAGCTCTGTCTCTCTTTCTCTAATACACACACACAGACTCACACACATACACTTCCGCATTCATGCATGCAAGCACCGTATCACTCACACTTGCAAACAGAAACACACTCATACACAACACACTTTTCTATTTTTTATCGGTTTGTTTTAATTTTGCACTCACTAAAAAGCAAAAGTGCTGCTTAGCAAACATAAAATAATGGCTTCATCACTCTCACTCACTCTTACTTTTCTTTTCAGGCACACACACACACACACACACACACACACACACACACACACACACACACACACACACACACACCCACACACGCACACACTTTTCTTTCTTTCTTTCTTTTTTTTAATTTTAATTTTACACTTACTAAGCAGCAGTTTTGTTGGTTAGCGAATGTAAAATAACGGCAGCTGTTAGGTCATTTCAGTCCAAGCTGCACTGCTGCTTAAATTGCTATCATGAAGTGGCAGACTTGTTTTAAAGTGGGCATTACCTGCAGCTTAACACCGTGTTGGACAATGTTCAATCTCCAGTCAGAGTGGCAATGTACAGGTCACCCACTCTCTAATAGATAGTATCCATCCATCTTAAACATGTAATTAAGATATATATTGTATAAGACTAATATTCTTACTAGAGTTATATTTTCAGTCTGTTATGCTTTTAAAAACAGTTGATTATTTTGCCCCAAAATTCAACCAGTATGGTACAATTGAACATTACATAATACTAATCTACAATAATTTCCTTGTTATATCTCAAACATTCAAGTATAGTGTTTTTACTTATTTTTGCCATTTATCAAGAGTATAAAATGCTCTGTATAAGCATTTCCAAGTAAATACTCTCCATTTTTGAGTAAGTGACGTTCCCCTTACTGAGAATAATATTTGTGTTCATTATATTACCTCTTTCATGAAAGTATTGCAGCAGACTATTTACTGTTTGCTTAGGCTTATTATTGAAATATTTTAATTATTGGCTGGGTAACCATAAATTCATCCCTGGGTTTAGCCTTCCTGTCCTTCATGGATAGGGGAAACATATAAATGTCCCAACATATCCTCTTTCTGTCTGTCTCTGGGTTATTCTTATGCAAAATATTAAGGACCAAAAACTGCAATGAGAATGTAAGGTTAACTTCTTAAGATCCTAATGTAGGAATAGCCTAGTAAGTTTATATGAACCTATTATTCCACTGTAATTACTGTACCTTAAGTTACAATTTGGTGTTTGTGTGAGCAATTTTTGACCCATTGTTTAAGTAATAACTTCATATAAGGTATATTAACAACAATATACTTCTTCATGGCTTTGTTACTTGGTGTCTTTTACTACAGCTGTTATTTGTATAGTGCTCAGACTTGAACATCATTGTAATGCTGTATTTTTTCTTTGTTTGCCTAATTCGCAGCCAAAGTATTTCCAGTTTTATTTACACATTTTCTTCTACTCTCACAATTGGTTACAACTATTTCATATGTTCTGTTCTGTCCTGTCCTATCAAATGTACTGGACTCATTGGATTTTGTGACCTACATGGAGTACAATAAAACAATCTTTTGTTGGCCCCACACTATTTCATCCACTTGGAATTGTGATTAATACCTTCTGTTGTAGAAGAGTGTGTATCTCTAGGGAGCATAGAACGAATGCTGACCTCTGAACTACTACAGTGACATACCCAGGTCCGAGGAAGTTGATCCTTGTTATGATTGTTCAGTGCTGTTCCAGGGTGAAACTGCATGTGGACAGGACTCCAAACAACATATCTGATGTTGTCAGTCTTCATTCATTCTTAACCAATGGGACTCGGTTCTGATCCTTGGTATTAATTCGGCCGTTATACAGCTCATGCCAGCCAAAAAAACTCTCTAGCTAAGACTCTATCAACAATGCCCCTCTCTCCATTACCTCAGATCTTGTTTGTTGCTCTGATATCAAGACATGTCAGCTGATACTCTGCAAGTAAGTCAAAAATGTATTGATTTAAAAACTGTTCTCTCCTTTTCTGTACTTATATTTTTTTCTTCTTGTGTATATCCTTTGAGTGACTATGCTTCTCTACTTTTAATACCTCATAGTATCTTCGTTACCATTGTTGGTAACCTTCCCCTGTCCCTCTCTTACCTTGTAAGATAGCTCTAAATTACCATTGTTGGTATTTCCTTTTCTGTCATACCAGTCTTGGCATTTCTCTCTACCATTGTTGGTAGAATTTTCATCTATCCTTGACTGCAGTCATGTGTGTGTGTGTGTGTGTGTGTGTGTGTCTGTGTGTCTGTGTGTCTGTGTGTGTGTGTGTGTGATCCCTTGACCAGTTGGTTAATTCTGTTCCTAGTGTCAAAATGGCAGAAAAGCAAAAGGGCACTTCTGGTTGTAAACAGTGCCAAGAGTGTGGGGAAAAGATGACTAATTCAGATGAGCATCTTTCATGCGCATACTGTTTGGGTGTGGCCCATTTCGATCAAGACTGTTTGACCTGCCAGGCCTTCAGTAACAGGGCCTTGGTAGAAAGGCATAACAAAGTGATATTAAAAGGAATGCTAAAATCTTCTTATAAGGAAGCATTGTCTAAGTCAGATCCTTCCTCTAAATCTGATCACTCCAAAAAGAAGGGTCACTCAGTGCCAGTTTCCCCTATGGCACCAATGGCTAAGAAACACAAGTCCTCTGTTCCACCAGTCTTCTCAGAACCAAAGACTAAGGTTCCAAAATTAATGGAATGAAAATCTTTGGCACCGGCTACTGTTCCCGCAGCACCAAGAACTTCAGCTCCAACGCTGGCACTGGCTTATTTAGTTTCCTGATTGGTGCCAACTTCACCATCTGCACTACAGCAGACTCTACCCACCCCTTCATGCCAAATTCTGAACTAATGCATGTTCCCAGGACAAGGTATTCCCCTTTCCTAGACCCCTTTGTGAGTCAACTACCCAGTCCTTTTCTGGAAAGACCAGAATCTCCCTCGGGTTTTCTGTTCGATCTTCCAGGAGTCTTTCCAAGGTAGACGTTGTGAGGTTGGTGGATCAGCTTTTGGCAGCCAGGGGTCTTCCTACCCCTTCTTAGACCTCTCTGTCTTTTTGAGTAGAGGTATCTTCTTCCAGGACTCCTGCAGATTTTCCTCTTCTGACCTCCTCGGGAGGCCTAGAGCCCACCACTTTGATTTTCCCTGTTCCAGCTGTCCTGGTGCCAACAGGCATTCTCTCATTGGTTCCAGGGACTGCTGACATCTTTGGTTCCCTCAGAACTGGTAGATTCCCGGGGCCATAGCTCAGCTGTCGGTTCTGAGGGTTTCAGAGTGGCTCCTATTTTTTATTCAGAATTGTCCTTAACTCTGATAGCCCTGGCAGTTGTGGGCTCTACCTCTGCTCCTGCTTTGGAGGGCAGTCTCTCAGAGTGAGGTGTGACCTCGGTTCCAAGTTTGTCTTTCTCGGTTCCAGGCTCCCATCCCTCTTCAGGTGCGCTTGCCTTCCAAGTCATGGAGAGGGCATTAGCCTTTTCAGGCTCTCAGTTGGCCCCTTCTGTATTGGAGTGTCATATTTCAGTACCTTCTGGTCCAGAGCTGCCACCATCCTCCTTGTCAGGACAGTAAGCACCAAAGCTGCAAGTTACCCCTGTACAGGCCCCCTCTTCTTCAAAGTCTTCCTCAGAGATTCCCACTGAGGAAACACCCTGAAAGAAGACATGCAAGAGGAAGGACTTAGGTTCCCTGGACTTCAGTGATGGGGAGGGTTCCACCCAGTCACCCCCTGAAGATTTCACCTTTGGAGATTCTCAAACAGAGGGGTAACTGGAAGCCTAAAGACCTGATCTCTGAAGAATCCGTGCACTTGCAAGCCTTTGGTGCTCGCCCATCTACCTCCTGGGTGACCCCGCCCATTGACAATCTCATTAAATTGATCGCGCAGTGGGCATGGAAGGCCCTTGATTCCATAGACCTCATTCCCCAGAGATCAGACAAAATCTTATCAGCCCCCAAAGATCACCAATATTGGGCCAAGGGTTTAGCAGTAAATGCCATGGTGGTGGCAGTGACCACCAAGAAGGAACTTGCCGATGAGAGTCCCACTGTCCACCCACCTAACTGAGAGTCTAGGATGATGGACAGATTTGGAAAGCGGGTCTATGCTTCATTGACCTTTGCCCTAAGGTCCTTGAAATTCATGACACATTTTACTAAACTCCAGAGGGATATGATTAAGTAGTTATCAGATACCCTCACTGTAGCAATGTCTGAAGTGGTCCAGGATAAAGCTGCCTCTCAGCAGGCCACCCTGGATTCTATATAGAACTCATCCATGTGGCTCATCACACATGCAGCCAAGGGGATGACCATAACAGCAGGTTCAGGCATTGCCAAAAGGCATCACGCCTGTATGCATTTGTTTGAGTTCGCTAAGCCTTTCAGGTCTTCCTTCATCAATGCTTCTTTTGACAGATCATCCTTGTTCAGCCCCAAAGTCAAAGACACACTAGCTAGCTGCAAAAAAGATGGAAAAAACCTTTCTGCTGTGGGCATTCATTTTTCTACTCCTCAGCGATCTTACCCCAGGAATCAGAGGAGTTGAAACATGTGGTTCAAGAAGTCCTAAGGGGCCTTTCCAGGACACATGTGGCAGAAGCTCCTCTCAGAGCAGAGGAAGGAGCTCTAATGGAAGATGCTGATCCCGTGGCAGAGGTGGCCCATGAAATCAGAGCTCTAAAGACTCTGAGCTCTGGACAACCCTGCCTGCATTTCTGAATGGAGGCCTGATTGCTTACCTCTGGAAGCAGTTGAGGGAAAACTTTCACTGCACTCAACAACCTAGCGACAAATAAATTCTTGGGTACAGAAGATCATTACCAGATGTTACTATAGCCCCTTTATTCTTTTCCCAAGATCACAAAGAAGAATCCCCAATGTACCACCCAATCAGAAGGACCAAGCTGCCTTGGAGATTCAAAAGCTGCTAGAAAAAAGTCATCCAAGAAGGCCCACCAGATCAGATAGGATCTGGATTTTACTCAAGGTTCTTTTTAGTGCCAAAAAGGACGGGACTGTAGGATCTGGATTTTACTCAATGTACCTTCTAGTGCCAAAAAAGACAGGGGACTGGATAACAATACTGGATCTCAGCCTTCTGAAAGTTTGTTCAGCAAACAAAATTCTGGATGGTCATGGTTCAATCTATACTTCCCTTTCTAGAGGAAAATGATTGGATGTGCTCTGTAGACCTTCAGGATGTGTATTACCACATAAAAATGGATAAATGCTCCAGAAGGTTTCTCCACTTTCGGATAGGAGCCAGCCATTTCCAGTTTGGAGTGCTGGCCTTTAGTCTCACCACAACCCCCAGGGTGTTCACCAAATGCATGGCAGCAGTCATGGCTCACTTGAGACTACATAGATTCTGGATTTTCCTTACTTAGACGACTGGCTCCTCTCCACCCCCACCAGACATCTACTACTTCAAGCCTCAAACTTCATTCTGCACCTATTCAATTGTTTGGGCATCATAGTCAACAGAGAAAAATCCCAGCTGACTCCAACACAAGAAGTAGAGCTCATAGGAGCTCGCCTCAATACAGTCTCTTGTATAGCTTCTCTCCCTCTTCACAGAATACAAAAGATAAGGTCTCAATTACAGTTTGTCATATCCAAAGACAAAGTCTCCACTCTTCCTGTCCTCCAAGCTTTAGGATCCATGGAAGTGAGCATTACCTTAGTACCTATGGCAAGATTTCACATGAGGCTACTTCAATGGCTCTTGGCTTCACAATGGTCCATCCTAACACATCCAGTGACTTATCCCATTCTAATAACAGGTCGCTGCAAAAAGGATCTAGCCTGGTGGATGCAGTCAGAGGAAATTCTTCTGGGCCATCCCTTTATTCCCCTCTCAGCCCAAGGCCATAGTGACCATGGACGCCTCCCATCTTTGGGGGGCATTATCTGGGAAGAACAGTCCAAAGCACTTGGTCTCCACAAGAGGCCAGTTTGCACATCAATGTCCTGGAATTGAGGGCAGTCCTCTTAGCATTGCAAATCTTTCAATCTGATCTCCCTCCTGGGAGAATTACAATTCAATTAGACATGTCAGTAGTTTGGTACAGCAACGAACAAGGTGGAACCAGATCTTACCCTTGTGCCAGGAAGCTCTCTGAGTGTGGCAATGGGCAATATCTTCCAAGCGCTTTCTAGTTGCAACACATATCCCGGGGAGCTCCATCGTAATAGTGGACAAACTGAGCAGATGCATTCTCCTGCCTCACGAGTGGTCTCTCAATCCCAAAGTGGCGAAGGAAATATTTCATCAATGGGGCCAACCTTGCTGTGAACTCTTTGCTTCCCCAATGAACAACAAATGCAGCAGCTATTTTGCCCTAATCCCCCCTCGGGGGGAGTCAATGGGAGATGCTGTCCTTCTCAATTGGCACTCTGGTCTTCTCTACACCTTTCCCTCCTTTCCCCTCATTCCTCTTTTCTTGAAAAAAGCCCAAAGGTTGAGAAACAAAGTGATCCTCATTGCACCCTTTTGGCCCCAACAAGTCTGGTTCCCCATTTCTTTGGCCTCATCTGATTCACCATCCATGGATTCTGGACCCCATTCCAGACCTGCTGTCTCACCTGCAGGGACTGGTGCAACCCAACCTTCACAGTCTCAAGCTGACAGCTTGGTTCCTCCAATTCCGTTAGTCGCCAGGCAGAAAAACATAACTTCCCCAGTACAAAAAATTCTTCTGGCTTCTCATAAACCATCCACCAAGAAACTCTGTCTTAGCAAATGGAAGCGATTTTGAATTTGAGCCTGTAAAAATAATCTAGACCCCCTTTTGTCATCTGTTGAGAAAGTTTTGGAAGCCGCGGTGGTGCAGCGGTAGCGTTGTCGCCTCACAGCAAGAGGTTCTCCCGTTCGATTCTCAGCTGGAGCACCTTCTGTGTGGAGTGTGCATGTCCTCCCCGCGGTCGAGTGGCGTTCGAAAGACATGCGTAAATGGGCGTGCCTTCATTATAGGTTGGGTATTGAGCTGGCATCTCAGCACCATAAAAATCTACTGCCAATCATTAGTGGACCGGAATTCCTCTGTGGCGACCCCTAACTGGGAAAAGCTGAAAGAAGAAGAAGTTTTTGCTTCCACCATTAAAGTTCAATTAGTGACAATTTCTAATTTTCATAATGGCTACGATGACCATTTTTTAATTTCCCATCGCGTATGCAGAGTTTTTCCTTAAAGATGCCTTGCATCTAAAGCCCCCATTCAAGGACCCTATAGGTCCATGGGATCTGACCTTGGTTTTGCAATCTTTGGTACTTCCACCCTCTGAACCAACAGCGACTTGCCACCTCAAATTTCTGTCGTGGAAAACTCTTTTCTAGTACCCATTACTTCTGCCAGGAGAGTTTCTGAGATTCAAGCATTGTGTGCGAAACCCCCATATATGATTTTTCATAAGGATGAGGTTTTTTTAAAAAACAACCCTTCCTTTCTTCCTAAGGTGATCTCAGAATCTAATATTAATAAAACTATTGATTTGCCCGTTTTCTTCCCCAGTTTCACCAATAAAGGTGAATATTGCTTACATTTACTGGATGTTCACAGACAATTATGTTTCTACCTCAACAGGACTAAAGAGTCTAGAAAATTAGACCAGTTCTTTGTTTCCTTTTCAGGTCCAACTCTGGGAAAACCTGTCTCAAAAGATACCTTGTCAAGATGGCTAAGAGATTGTGTTACCTTCATTTATAATCATAACAATCACAAGTTACCTGTGCCTGTAAGAGCACATTCTACCAGATCAATTGCCACGTCAGCTATTTTTCTTTCAAAAGATTTCATGGATGAGATATGTGCAGCCACAATATGAGTTACGCCTCATACCTTTATCACTCATTACACATTGGATATGGTCTCCAGGGGAAGAGCATACTGTGGCTCTATGATTCTCAGGAATATCCTTCCATAAGGCCACCCAGGACCTAAAATAACTAGGGACTCTGTCCCATTGGTCAAAAATGAATGAAGATTGACAACATCAGATAAAGATGTTATATGCTCACCATAACATTCCATCTGTGTTGTCGATCTTCATTCATTCTTGACATCCCATCCTCCTTCCCACTCCTGCAGATTTCCTGGAGGATCGGACAGTTGTCCTGGGAACCTATAGGTTTGACCTTGGACATGGCTTCTACCTTTGTATATATGTTCTTCTCGCTTACTATTTGGCTGCAAACTCAATCTGAGGTAATGGAGAGAGGGGCACTATGGGTAGATTCTTAGCTCGAGAGTTTTTTTGCCTGAAGCAATTTGTATAACAGCCAATCCAGTTCAGAGGATCGGATCCAAGTCCTACTGGTCAAGAATGAATGAAGATCGACAACATAGATGGAACATTATGGTGAGTACGTAACTTCTTTATATGCTGCTTCTTGGTAAACCAGAGTCTGTCACAAGCTGGTATGAGTGAACTTTACCCTTTGACTCCCTATACAGTATTGGCCTCACATTTATTCATGTATTCATTCATTTCTTTGTTAACCGGGTTAATCAGCTGACCCCAAGACAGTTTTTAGGAACGACTGTAACCTAAGGCAATGACAAACCATGTAAATGAAAACTGCACATTGCTTTACATGTATTAAGTGCATTGTATAGCAGTTTCACATTCAATAAGAAACTAATGTTGCAGTTTGAGGAGGGTCATAATAAGAGAGAATGTCAAATATAAGACTGATAATTCACTTATATGGATAAGTAAGATAGCTGTATCTCTTCAGGAAGAATTTATTAATTCAGAGAATGGCAATGCCCATTGATGTGATAATTAGTAATCTGAAACAACTTTGCTATGAAGAATATAAAACTAGTGTACAAAAATAGAAGATAAATACAAGTGTAGAGGATAAGTTTTATTTCTGCATATGTACATTTAAAGTTACACAAAGCAAAGTTTTCTTGCTCATTAATTTTATCAGTTATAGTAGTAGTAATAAGGGAACATTATCCTTGTAGTACTTAACGTTTTGTGAGATCTTTTAGATGGTTATTTACCTGAGCTTTGAAAAAGGGTAAACTTTATTAAATGAGGCTTAAGTGGATTACAGACAACAAGAGTTATTTTTCAGAGGGATTTCTCTGTAGTATGTAGTATATAAAGCATAGCTTTCAACATCTTACCTCAAGAATCATGAGCAAACTAAAATAATGAGGGACAAAGGCCCAAAGTAAAGGAAAGATTTTAATATTGCTAGAATAAATAAGTTTTGAATTAGCATTCAGTTTCTGAAGGCTATGAAGTCTGAAATTGAAATATATGTGATTGTTTAGTGACTGTAATCCCAACAATTTGTCGCAAGACCACAGAATCTATGGAGCAGACTAAAAAATATAAGGTAAATCAGGGACATTTCGTAAAATCCAGGATAGTTGACAGCGGGTTCCTATCACGTCATCGAACCTTTACAAGTTCAAACCACATATGGTCGAGACCATATGTTCAAATTTGTAAAAGTTTGAGCATGTAAATGGAAATCTCCATAGGTGAAGGTTTCCATTCACTTCAATATGGTGCAATCTCGGAGTTGGTATATTTAAGTAGCGAGGGTGTGGGAGGGCTTACAACAGTTATTGTTGTCCATTGTGTTTTTTTTTTTTAGGTAGTCAAAGTTATGTAACTTCGAACATACTGGTTCGACCATTAGGTGTCCGAAGTTATGTAACTTCGACTATGTGATATAGACCCGTTGACAGCTATGGTACAAAGTGTTCATTTTAAAGTGTATGAGCCTTGGTTTTGTGAAGGAAGTTGAATCTGCTTTAGTATTCCTTTGAGAAAGTACAGTTATATGAGATGTGGGATTTGGGTCATCTGGCAAGGGAGACTTCTGGCACTTACGAGCAAACCTTCAAGCTAACAGCATGCATGTCTCATACCTCTTAATCTATACAAACTCATACCAATACCAGTGTCTGATACATTAACAGCTTTCTCCAAAATTGCAAGACATAGATCTGGAAATCCTAACATGGTGTCAAAAGTGAAGATTCCATTCATTTTTTTTGTCAGGAGGAAAGGACTGATAACAGAAATAGACTATTTCATTTCCCCTATGAACACACCAGTGACATCATTTTTGTCTTCCTGTTAGTGCTGCTCTAGTTTGAATGTAATTTTTTTTTAATGATAAATATTTTGAGAACAATTCAAGCTAGATTTTTACATGCAGTCTGCCTTGCAAATCTTATATTTTTCTAACTGCAACTCCACCCATCTCACAAAATATTGAAAATAAGTGTTTCCTCCAGTATTTTAACCCACTGCCTTATCATCAATTTTGATTGTCTTCAGTATTTGGCACAGAGTGTCATTGTTTGAACCTCTGATTTCTCCAAAATTGCATGGAAACCTGACAGTAAATTGAAAGTCCTGGGTATAGTGATTTGAGCTGTACCTTACTGTAAGTGGTCTCTGTGACAAATCATAAGAATATAAACATGTGTTGTTTCTTCACATCTCAGCCAAGGAAGCCGTTAAGGTATTTAGTATTTTCCCTTTAAGTGAGAAAGAGAAGAGCAGCTTATCATTACTAAAATCTAATTTCAGGCATATTTTGAGCCATTGAAGAAACTACTCTGTCAAAAATGTATTTTTACCAGAAACCAAGAAGCATAGCTCTCAAATCCCCCAAACTGCGCAGGACATCCTAATTTTGGCGACAAACTGTCCCTGCCAATCTGTGTAAAACCAGTTCCAAATCTGATCTTGTACCACTTAATCCACGCACAGCCATTGATCGACAGTGTAGAGGCAACTGATCTGTAGTCACATAGTACCAAAGTTTTTTCCCTAGTTACTGACCGTGGATCCTGCATTGACTGTCTAATTTGGCAGTTTTTTTTTTTTTTTTTTTTTTTGCGAAACACGAGAGTCGGATAGTCATCCATAAAAGAAGTGCTACTAATGGTGTCCTGCTAATGTCTAATTTATATATACAGTCAGAGCTGAGGTAGCCTGGTTCTCTAGTTTGCTTGGACCCTGCTAGCTGCACTGCACAGCACAAAGCCAGTAACCACACATAGCAAGTAAGGAGCCTGAATTTACCGTGATAAAAGCAACACATTCTGCAGTACCATGGCACATCCACTTAACTAAATCAAGTGGATTGATCCAGCCCATCCTACAGTACCATGGCACTTTCCCATAGCTGCATCAAGTAGACTGTGCCAACCCATACAGCAGTACCATGGTACATTCCCATAGCTGTATTGAGTGGACTGAGCCAACCCATACAGCAGTACCATCATGGCACATTCCAATAGCTGCACTGAGTGGACTGAGCCAACCCATCCTGCAGGACCATGGCGTATTCCCATGGCTACATCTAGTGGACTGAGCCAACCCTACAGCAGAAACATCATGGCACATTCCCATAGCTACATTGAGTGGACTGGATCAACCCATCCTGCAGGACCATGGCACATTCCCATGGCTGCATCTAGTGGACTGCCTCAACCCATCCTGCAATACCATGGCTCATTCCCATAGCTGCATTGAGTGGACTGAACCAACACATCCTGCAGTACCATTGCACATTCCAGTAACTGCATCGACTGGACTGAGCCAGCCTATTCTGCAGTACAGTGGCACATTCACATGGCTTCATTGAGTGAACTGAGCCACCTCATTTTGCAATACCATGGCACATTTCAATGACTGCAGCTAGTGGACTGACCCAATGCATACAGCAGTACCATGGCACATTCCCATAGCTGCATCAAGTGGACCGTGGCACATTCTCATAGCTGCATCAAATGGACTGATCCAGCCCATTTTGCAGCACCATGGCACATTCCCACAGTTGCATTGACTGGACTAAGCTAATGTAGTCTGCAGTACCATGGCACATTTGCATAGCTGCATTGAGTGGACTGAGCCAACTCATTTTGCAATGCCATGGCACATTCGCATGACTGCACTGAGTGGACTGACCCAGCCCATTCTGCAGTACCGTGGCACATTCCCAGAGCTCCAGTGACTGAACTGACCCAACCAGTTCTGCAGTACCATAGTACATAACCAGAGTTGCATCAAGTGGACTGAGCCAACCCATCCTACAATACCATGGCACATTCCCATGGCTACATCAAGTGGATTGAGCAAACCCATCCTGCAGTATCTTGGCACATTCGCATAGCTGCATCAAGCAGACTGAGCCAAACTACCTTGCAATACCATGGCATGCTCCCATAGCTGCGTCAAGGGGACTGAGCCAACCCATCCCACACTAGCATGGCAGAGTCCCATAGCTGCATCAAGTGGACTAAACCAGCCCATCCTGCTGTACTGGAGAACATTCCTATAGCTGCCTCAAATGAAATGAGACAACCCATCCTACAGGACCATGGCACATTCCTATAACTGCATAAGTGGACTGAGTCAACCCATCCTGCAGTACCATGGCACTTTCCCATAGTTGCATTGAGTGGACTGAAGAGGTTACTCTACCACTATACATTTGTTTACATGGAAAACTAAATATGGTTGAGCTTAGCAGGTACTGACTACTTCATTAACTGGGTTTTTGCAGTTCAGGTATTTCTTCACACTGGCAGGCACTTAATGTTACTTCAGAAAATGTGGACATTGCTGGTTTGTTAATACAATTTTTTTTTCTTTTTTTAATCAGTTAAGGTGTTTGGAAGTATCTGGAAAATTAAAGTGCATTTACAACTTCTGAAATGTAGAATAACAGGTGTGCTGTACCTTTAAGAAGCATTTCTAAGTCTGTGTGTGCATATAAATTCCAAGCAGGTGTTATCTTCAGTGCCATTTTGAAGGTGCAGCCAGAGTGTTAACATCTATGTGCAGGATAGCTAGTTTGTTTATAAGCTAAAGTTACTTAGCTTTGTTTATGATATGTTTGTATATAATAAAGCTACTTGAACAAAAATCTACAACATTTACCTGTTTCTACGTATCCTGGCGAGTGACTTAGTGTCAGAACTGGGATTGTGCAGACAACTGTTCAGAGCCATGAGGTGCAAAGGTAACAACAAAGGCAGACTAAGTGAACTGAGAGCAAAAAAGGGCCAGAAGCAAGCTAAAGGTAAAGAAAATACGCACAAAAGATTTATTTATTAAAAGAGATAAAATGGAGCATTACAAGGGCACAAAACGTAATACTAAGCAAACAAATAGCACAGAAATGTTTATTAAGCAAAAGAGAAGGATAAAAAAGCTCATTGATCAAACAAAATGCTTGAAACAAGGTTATTTGATAAAATGAGCCACGTTTAAAGTAAAACGAGCATGTCTAGAGTTAAAACGAGCACAAGAAAGTATAATGGGCATGAAAAGAGATGAAATGAGCAAAACGAATGTAACAAAAGGGCATAAAGGGCACATTAAGAGATTAAATGAGCAAAATGAATATAACAGAAAGAGCAGAAAAGGGCACATTGAGCATAAATAAAGCAAGGTAACTATGTGTTTTGGCAAATGACTGTGTTTTGGCATAAATTACTACTTCGCATTGATTGAAGCCTTAAGTAGCATAAGTTATTTACAGTATCTCAAAGTGTGTAAAAGTGCTTACAGTGTGTGTTTGTTACTGTGCATTTATTCCAAAGAGTCTGTTTTGTGCAAAGTGCAACTATTTTGAGAAGTGCAGTCAAATGCAGCCATATCAAAAAGTTTCTTGTGCATGGGTGTGTCTGTTCGCAGAGTGCTGCCATTACAGAGTGTCTCTTGCACTGTACAGAATACTTGGCAAAGTGCAGCCATTTTAGGAAATTTCAGTGTGTTGTGTACTGTTATTCACAAAGTTGCAATTTGTTTTGAGGTGTTTCTCACTCTTTGCTTCTTCTGCCCAGTTCTTTCACAAAGTGTAATTGCTTCAAAACAGTTTATTTGTAAATTGCAATTACTTCGAAACATTGTATTCGTAAACTACATTTCATTCAAAATGTTTCTTGCCCTCCACTTCTGTTGCCCAGTTTATTTGTACTATGCAGTTATTTGAAAGGTTTCTTAAAATGATGATGACTTTTACAGTCAAATAATTTCAGGATACATGGTTCGTACAGTAAAATAATTTCAAGACATGTGACTTTTACAGTAAAGTGATTTCAGAATATTACAATGCCCAGGAGACTCATTTCGTAAAGTTCCGTTATACAGAGGCTTATTGTGCTATTGCAAATACTGGCATAAATTTCAAGCATATGTGTATGTATAAGTGTGTGTGTTCATGTATATTTATAAAAGACTTCACTAAGATATGTTAACATGGCAGAGGGATTTTGTAAGCCATTTTGTAAGCCACATCCACTTGTATTTGATCAGAATATTGCAGGGAATTGAAGACTATTTGAACAAGAATATGATATATTTATACAAGCAGCTTATTCTGATAAAGATGCACACACCATGGCATTCATTTTGCTAAACCTAGCAGGATCAGAGGCCATTGAAAGGGAGCATTCATTTGTATATGCACCAGCAGTATATGAAGGTGGAGGAGAAACTCATCATATTGTTCTGCAGGCTGAATCAAGGGAAGACCCAGAGTGTTTGAAGCACAAATTCAGAAAAAAATGTGTAACCCCCAGGCTAATGTTACATTAGAGAGGGATTTGTTTTATACGAGAGATCAAAAGCAGGGGGAAACTTTTCTGGCTTACATTACTGACTTAAGAAACAAAGCTAAAATGTGTAAGTTTGGTGATTTAAAAGATGAGTTAATAAAGAACAGACTCATGTGTGGTATTAATAATGCTGCTGTGAGAAATATTTTGCTTCATGACAGTGATTTGGTGCTGAGCAAAGCCATTGAGATTTGTCAGATCCATGAAGTTACAGAAAGGCGCACAAGTATGCTTGCTTTGTGATAACAGCATGGTTTCAACAAGCTCCAGAGCTAATGTAGACAGCATGCAGCATGTGACAGGCAAAAACAGGCCTAAGCACATTGCAGCAGCAGCCCCCTTGAGACTTCCAGGTAAAACCTGTTGTCTTTTAGTAAATTCCAAGACCAGTTCAGTTAAAGGAACATGCTCTGAGCAGAACCAAGTTTATCCAGTACAGAACAGACACTGCTCAGTATAGTATAGGGGTGAATCAGTAAAACCCAAATCAAGTTTTATTGTTAACTGTCACAATTGTGGTGCCAACCATGAGTCCAGTAGAGAAAAGTGTATAGCATTTGGTCAGCAGTGCCACAAATGTAAGAAATAGAACCATTTTTAAAGATTTTGTAAATCAAGCAGACCTAGCACAGTTACAAAGAAGGGTCACTCAAAAAAGCAAGTTGATCGAGTAAACCTGCAACAGTCCACTTTCTATGAAGATGGTGGGTCACTAATTGGTGAAAAGATTGATGCAATAGATTTATTGGCAAGAAATAAAGTGTTTTGTACTGTTTGGATCAATGGTAAATCTACCAAGCTCAAAGTAGACACTGGTTCAAAGTGTAATGTTATGTCTGCAGATACTTTTGCGAAGGTCAGAGCTGGTGAACAAGTAAATGTGACTAGTTGTGTGAAACTTGTTGCTTATGGAGGTGATGAAATTCAAACTGAAGGCTCAGTAGTGCTTTCATGGTATGTGACCAGGAACTGTCATAGCCTATTATTCTATGCAGTACAAACACCTGTGCAGTCATTATTGTGTCTCAGGGACAGTTTGAGAATTAATCTGCTTTATTTTACCAAAGAAGTTCATCAAATAAGCATATGTCCCAGGTCCAGCTTCACTAACACTATTTTTTCTGAGTATGCTGATATTTTTGTTGAGAAGTTGGGCAAATTTCCAGTGGTATATTCTATGAAACTAGACCCAGAGATCAGTCCAGTGGTCAGACCAGTAAGAAGAGTTCTCAAAGCTATGCAGCATAAAGTCAAAGCTCAGTTGGATAAAATGGTGCAACAAGGTGTAACTTGTCCATTTACAGAACCTAGTGAGTGGGTATCATCCATGTTAGCAGCTCCTAAAAAAGGCTCAGATGATTTGAACAAAGCATTGAAGAGACCGCATCATCCTATCCGTACAGTCGAGGAAGTCGCAGCCCTGATGCCGAATGCCACTGTTTTTTCTGTCTTGGATGCAAAGAGTTCATTTTGGCAAGTGATGCTTGCTCGCAAAATCTTCACTACTGACTATATTCAGTACCCCATTTGGAAGATATAGATTCCTCAGAATGCCATTTGGAATAAATTCTGCAAGTGAAGTCTTTCAGCGTGCAATAGAGCAAATATTTTCAGGTTATCTTTGTGCCATAATAGTAGATGAATTATTGGTCGGAGGCAGTGTTGAGGCAGAGCATGACAGAAATCTTAGGGAGTTCTAGAAAGAGCACGTCAAGTGAACTTAAAACTCAATCCACTGAAGTGTAAATTCAGACTACCAGAAGTTACATATGTAGGTCATTTATTTTGAAGTGTTAGTTTAAGACCAAACCCGTCCAAGCAAGCAGCCATTCTTGAAATGCCAGCACCAGATAATGTGCAAGCTCTACAATGTTTTCTTGGTATGGTCAACTATTTAGACAAGCTTATTCCAGACTACAGTGAATTGACAGCACCTTTGAGAGAGCTCACATGTAAAAATGTTACATGGTCATGGCTAGAACAGCACCAGAAAGCATTTGAAGTTCTTAAGCAGAAAATTGCTACCCCCTCAACATTAAGGTACTATGATGTCAACAAACCAGAAAAGCTTTCCTGTGATGGTTCAGAATTTGGTTTAGGTGCAGTTATTCTTCAAGAAGGCAGACCGGTAGCCTGCACATCTAGAACACATCCAAACTGAGATGCAGTATGCTCAAATTGAGAAGGAACTTTTGCAATAGTGTTTGCGTGTTCCAAGTTTCATGATTACATCTATGGTCGAGATATCCAGATTGAAACTGATCATCAACCTTTGGTTACTATTTCAAAGAAGCCTGTATATTCAGCTCCAATGAGATTACAAAGAATGATGCTTAAATTGCAAAAGTACAACTTCGAAATGGTCTATATGAAAGGCAAACTTTTTTTTATCTGGCTGATACCTTATCTAGATCGCCCAGGAATACAACGGAACAGCTTGACGCAGAGAATTTTAACTTTGATGTCATGGAATTGCATAAGACATGATGAGCTTACAAGATCATACAATGACTAATCCAGTTTTGCAATAGCTCAATCGCTACATCAGTGCTGAATGGCCGTCAAAGCAATCCAGTGTGCCACCTGATGTGCAAGTTTACTTTCCTTACAGAGATGAGTTGTTGATGGAAGATAGCATTATTTTCAAAGGTCCTAAAACTGTTGTTCCTGCTTCCATACAACAAGAGTAAATCCAAATTTTGCATCATGGTCACCCAGGTTCCGAATCTGCTAAGAGAAGGGTGAGAGAACTTGTGTTTTGGACTTCTCTAGCAAAATACATTGATAGAGTACTTTCTTCCTTTTCAGTATGTAATAGTACTAAACCACATTTGCAAAAAGAGTCACTTCAGCTAAGTCAAATTCCTGAACTACCTTGGTCAATAGTAGCTTTTGTGATATTCGAGTGCAACAATCAACATTACTTAGTACTGGTAGACTCTTATTTGAATTGGTTTGAGATCGATCTACTACCTAATCTAACTTCTACTTCAGTCATCACTAAGTTGTAATGCCATTTCTCAGTCCATGGCAGTCCACAGAAATTAATCTCTGACAATGGCACCCAATTTGCTAGTCAATTGTTTCAAAAATTTGCCAGAGACTGGGACTTCGTACATGTTACTAGTAATCCAGAGTAACTGCAATCAAATGGACTTGCTGAACATGCAGTACAGAGTGCAAAGCATGATACCATTTTTTTTTGAGTTTCCTCAATCTCAGAAACATACCCCATGACAATATACTTGGCTCACCTGCTCAGAGACTTCTATCCAGGCAAACCAGAACATTGTCTATCAGGACTAGTTTATTGAGGCCTAACTCTAAACACAGCAAAGCCATTAGAGCCCAGTTATTTAAAAAGCATTTTTTTCGAAAGTACAACTATGACAAAATGAGCAGATTTTTTCATCCATTGAAAGGAGAGAAAGTGAGGATACAAACAGCAAAAGGTTTCAACTGGATTGGTCAAGTAACAAGTATATGTGCAGAGTGTAGATCCTATTTTGTTAAATCCGAGGGTGTGGAGTGCAGGAGAAATCGCAGACATCTTCTTCTTGTAGTAGTACCAACATTGCAGCATTGTTCCTATGACAAAGAGTCTAACTCTCAGAGCAATCCAGATGATATTACTGTTCCAGAATGTGCCTTGACTCCTGATACTGTTCCGGTGGATGGTCCCAAAGTTCCTAAGACTGAACAGTCAGCAGAGACAATTCCAATTGCAAAACCAGATCTCAAATTTTATGTCACACGATAAGGTCATATCTCAAAGCCTAGTGTGAAATACAGAGCAACTTGGACATAATTGTATATATGTACCTAGCTTTGTAAAATTGCATGACGAAAATTATTCCTGTGTAAATTGCATATTTATTAATACCAGTGACAATGTCTGATGCATTTATCAAAGAGGGAGGATGTAGAATAACAGGTGTGCTGTACCTTTAAGAAGCATTTCTAAGTCTGTGTGTGCATATAAATTCCAAGCACATGTTATCTTCAGTGCCATTTTGAAGGTGCAGCCAGAGTGTTAATATCTATGTGGACTGCAGAATAGCTAATTTGTTTATAAGTTAAAGTTACTTAGCTTTGTTTATGATGTGTTTGTATATAATAAATCTACTTGAACAAGAACCCACAACATTCGCCTGTTTCTTCCTGACCTAGTGAGTTACACAGAGGGTACAGTAAATCAGGATCAAGGGTGAAACTTGTTAATGTATCTTTTATTTTTTATGGATTGCTAACTCCCTTCTGCCATTTAAGTAGAGATAAATATTTAGAAAGATAGGTAGATAGATAGGTATGTATCCTGAATATTTAAGTTGCCATAATAACATGAGTAATCACCAAGAGTCTGTCTTCACTGCATCATACAAAAGATGATATGTGATAACAGGAAGTGGATATGTCAGTTTGCACACTGACCACGGGTAAGTTTAGTGGCAAAATGAGCATCATTACTGTAACAATTTCAGTCTTTTGACAGAAAGCGTACAGAAAGCACAGATTAGAGTGTGGTTTAGAAGGTAATGGAAAAGCAGCTGACTGGCTTCAGTCTGTATTACTATTTTTTTTAACACCATTGTTTTGACTGCAGAATGCATGTCTGCTCGTCTAATGTGCATTTGTGCATGTGTATGTGTGTGTTTGTTTGTGAGAGAGAGAGAGAGAGACAGAGAGAGTACTTTGACTATACATGTCCATATAATGCAAATATACAGAGTCAAAAGTGCTCTCTCTCTCTGTCTCACAAACACAAACACACATACACCTCAGGTGTCACAAGTGATGTGCAAACTGAGCCTGCTGGCATCTATTGTGGGGTTTATATGATTTTGTAATCTGTCTACTGTTCATCCGTTGCATTGTCTGAATATCTGTGTTGTGATTGTCCGTACTGAGAGAGAGAGTTTGCATATATATTTATTGCATACCTCTCAACCTTCAGACATCAAAAATAGGAACAAAGACCCTTGAAAAAATAGGTATATCCAGCAGAAAATCTGGACATATAATTAGCAAAAAATTTGAATACCAAGTAGCATGTAACTATTCTCACTTCCAATAGGAATATGAGATACTACTCAGAAACAATTAAAAAAAAAAAAAGACTGACAAAATTTGTGGAAAATGTAAGTGTATTATCAAGAGACAGTGTAAATTCCTAGACTTTAATGAACTGTATCGCAAAAGTCTACCACAAGGTCATTTATTTTTGCTTCAGAAAAGGGGAGATCGGATGTTGTTAATCTTCGTTCATTCCTTACTGATGGGTTATCGGTCCTGTCCTCAGAACTGAGACGGCCATATATCAAGCTTGCTTCAGCCAAAACTCTCGAGCCAAGGTCCTACCTAAAATGCTTTGCTCCTTGTTGCCACAGATCTCGCTTGCCGCATTGCTGTACAGCCGTGTCAAGCCACGCTCTTCAGCTAAGTGTATAATTTTTTGAAGGTTTATATATCGTTTCTACTTTAAAGTTTTTCAAACAGTTTCTTGTATTATTCTCCTACCCTATTGTATTCTTAAGACTCTCTCCCTTTAGTCTATTTCCTTTTATTACCCTTTTTCTTACCTTTGAGGTAATTCTTCACTACCATCATTGGTAATCCTACTTCCTTCTCTCTTCTTACCCTTTTGGGTAGCCTTTCCTCTTCTTCTTGATACTGTTGTTATTCACCACATCATTATGTTGGATAAGAAAAGTAGTGTTGGTTTTAAACAATGTAAGGATTCCGGCCGTAAGTTACCACTTTCCAATGGCCATGACTTATGTGTCTGTTGTTTGAATGTCTCCCACCTTACTGTGGATCCCCCATGAGGGATTTGTAGAAATTTTTTGACCAGGACTCAGTGACAGAAAGAGCAAGTTAATCCTGAAAGGTCTTTTCAAATCTCCTTTGTGTGAGGCTATCTCTGGATCGGAGGGCTCACCCCCTCCTGCTAAACCCTGTAAGAGACATTCTTCCTGTTCCTCATCGAGGTCGCTCACTTCATCTCCCTCTGGAGATTGCAGGGAGTCGACTCATAAGAAGGTGAAAATGACTATTACTTTGGCACTGCCATCTGTGACCCTTCCGGCTCTAGGCACGGCACCACCCCAGTTGATTCTTGCTCCAGCCATGTCCTCCTTGTCAACACCGGCACCGGAGTTCCCGGTGCAGACACTTACAGCTCTGACAGTTTCGTCGCAGCCCTTACTGGCACCATCCATCCAGGTACAGTGTCCTTCGGCACCATTGGTGCAATCCCCTTCAACCCCAAGTATGACGTTACTGTCCTCCACGGTGAAGACACTTTCGGCACTGGCATGCTCTTCAGTACAGTCCTTTTTGGCACCGTCATTGTTACTGGTGCAGACACATTCCTTGACAGCACCGTAACCATCGGTGCAGACACTTGCTTTTATGATGCAGGCACCTTCGACTTCTATGGCGATGACATCGTCGGCACAGACTACTTTGACACCATTCTCTTCGGTGCAGACATCCTCGGTTCTAAGCTCTCGAATTAGCAAGGATCAAGTACTCTCCTTCCTTGAATTCATTCATTGGTAGCCAATATAGTCCTTTTTTAGAAAGGTTAGAATCGCCCTCAGGTTTCTCTATGAGGTCGACCAAAAGCCTCTTTGAGCAAGATGTGTTGCGGCTTGTTGACCAGTTGCTTGTGGCCAGAGGTCTCTCTCAACCATTGAAAGCCACGTTCCCTCCTTCAGGAGAATGCATATTTCCTCAAACTCCAACGTACACTCCTCCTTCGACTTCCACCCATGTATCAAAGCCCATTACTCTGACAGCAGCTTCCCTCCCTCCGACCCCAATAGTGGATCTCACTTTGTAGCCAGATTCGTCCTTGTGGCCCTCGGTGCATTGGGCATCGGGCTCTTTTCAGGCCAGTGGCTGTGCCGTGGGGGAGGGCATTTTTAGTTCCCTCCAGGAATCCTCCCTCTCTCATGCTTCAGTCCTCTTGAGACTCCTGGTCTGGGGGTTGGCTTGTGTGTGACCCCGGTTCCAAGGTTGTTGTGCTCAGTTCCAGGCTTCCATCCCTCCTTTGGCCGGCTGGCCTTTCAGGCCATAGAGAGGGTGCTTGCCTTTGCTGTCAAACCCCACATGTCAGAGTCCTTTCCCCCTCTGTGCTGCAACTCTCACAAGCCACAACCGCTGGACACCAGGCACAAGGGCCTCAGGTTTCTCCCCCTTAGGAGACCCCCCCTCTTTGCAGTCTTCCCCAGAACCTCCCAGTGAGGCAGCACCTCGCAAAGCGTTGTGCAAGAGGAAGCACATGGACTCCACTGAGGAGTCTTTGACCGAAAATATGGACTTTGATGACGGGGAAGGGTCCCCACAGTCACCCTCTGATGAGGTGTCCTTTGGTGACATCCTCGAAATCCTTAGACAGATTGGTGACTGGAAGTCCTCTAATCCTGACTCTGAGGAATCCGTATTCCTGCAGGCCTTTCGTGCCCAGCCCCCTACCTCCTGGGTTACTCTGCCGGCTGATGAGCTTGTCCAGCTCATCATCCAATGTGCATGGAAGGCTGCTGATACCCTTGAAGCGATACCACGGAGGCCTGATAAAATCTTATCACCCTCAGCTGAGCATCCCCATTGATCACAAGGTCTTCCTGTAGATGCCATGGTGGTAGCAGCTGCAACTAAGAAAGACCTGGCAGAAGAGAGCCAAACTGTCTATCCACCCAACAAGGAGTCCCGGATGATAGACAGACTAGTGAAGTGTGTGTTTGCTTCATCGACCTTCGCCATAAGGTCTTTTAACTATTTGGCACACTTTACGAGGCTCCAGGGGGATCTTATCAACCAACTCTCTGAAACCTTGGTAGGAGCTGTTTCTGATGAGGTCCATGACAACGTAGCTTCTCAGATAGCCACCCTAGAGTCCATTTCCAATTCTTCCATGTGTCTTATTTCTCTCGCAATGGAAGGAGCAGTTAGAGCAGCAGATGCGGGTATAGTCACCAGACGACATGCCTGGATGCGACTTTGCGGACTCCTTTAAGGCTTCCTTCATGAATGGCCCCACTGAAGCCACTTCTTTGTTTGGCCCTAAAGTTAAAGATACGCTGGCAAGGTGTGAACAAGATGGCAAGACCCTATCTGCCGTTGGTGTCAGACTCTACTCCTCAACAATTCTACTCCAAAAATCAGAGGAGCAGAAAGATGTGGCACAGGAAATCACAGAGCTCTTTCCATGATGCACGTGCCGAGTTCTCCCCTAGAGGCAGCGGGGGAAACTCCAATGGAAAACACCTCTTTCAGGGCAGAGGAGGTCCGCGAAACCAGGGTTTCAGAGATTCTTTATCTGGCCAACCCTATCAGCATTCCTGAAGCGTTGCCTGACTGTTCACCTCTGGAAGTGGTTGGGGGTCATTTTTCCTTGTACCCTGCTGCCTCTTGAAACATAACCACCGGCTCTTGGGTACAATGGATAATATCCAGAGGCTATCGCATCCCCTTCCATCTTTGTCCAGCCTCATACAGAGTATTACCCGATGTTCCACCCAGTAAAAGGGAAGCAGCAGCAGCACACAAAATCCAAAAGCTGCTACAAAAAAAGAGTCATCCAAACAGTCCCCCCAGACCAGATAGGATCTGTTTTTTACTCAAGGTTCTTTTTAGTGCCAAAAAAAACAGGGGACTGGAGACCAATTCTGGATCTCAGCACACTGAACAAATTTGTAAAAACAGAGAAATTCCGGATGGTTATGGTTCAATCTTTCCTTCCTCTTCTGGAAGAAGACAATTGGATGTGCTCTGCAGATCTTCAAGAGGCATGTTACCACATAAAAATGGACAAATGCTCAAGAAGATACTCTACTTCTGCATAGGAGCCAGTCACTACCAATTTCAAGCACTGCCCTTCGGTCTCTCTACAGCCCCCAGAGTGTTCACCAAATGCATGGCAGTGGTTATTGCTCACCTGCGACTTCAAGGATTCCAGGCATTTCCATATCTAGACTACTGGCTCCTCACCACCCCCACCAAGCATCTACTGGAAGAATCCCTGCACTACACTCTCCTCACAGCACAACCACTGGGAATTACTGTAAACTGGGAGAAGTCCAACATGACCCCAGCCCAGTCTTTAGAATTCATCAGGGCACTGTTGGACATGAGAAATTGCACAACATCTCTTCCGGACCACAGGCTTCAAAGAATAAGGCAACAGGTTCAACCACTGCTCTGTCACCACAAATCTCCAGCTCGATCTATACTCCAACTCTTGGGGTCAATGGCAGCCTCGATCACCATTGTTCCTCTAGCCAGATTCTACATAAAGCTCCTTCAATGGTTACTTCTCACTCAGTAGTACCCTCTACAACATCCTTTGTCTTTTCAGATAAGTGTAAATCAGAGATGCAAACAAGATTTACTCTGGTGGACATCTGGAATCCCCAACAATGGTCTCGCCCCTTCAGCCCCCATCAGCTGAAAATCACGATGCCCACGGTTGTCTCCCTGATGGGGTGGAGGGGACTGTGTCAGGGAAACTTGGTCCAAGGCACCTGGTCTGAAACAGAGGCCCTTTTGCATATCAATGTCCTGGAACGGAGGGCAGTGCTACTAGCATTGCAAGCATTTCATTCCATCCTTCCATCAGGGACTACTGCGATACAGTCAGACAACATTCTATCCTTCCGTCAAGGACTACTGCGATCCAGTCAGACAACATGTCAGTGGTCTGGTACATCAGCAAGCAAGGGGGCACCAGATCTTACCCATTATGCTGAGAGGCCTTGAGAATATGGCAATGGGCGATAGCTTCCAACCACTTTCTAATTGCAATGCACATTCCCGGGAGCTCCAACGTGATAGCTGACAAATTGAGCAGGTGCATTCTACAACCTCACAAGTGGTCCATCAACCCTGTGATAGCAGCAAAAATCTTCAACCACTGGGGCCAGCCTTGCTGCAATCTATTCACCTCCCCAACCAACTTCAAGTGCAGCAGCTATTTTGCCCTGATCCCCCCTCGGGGACAGTCACCAAGAGACGCTCTAGTCGATGCTTGGCCCTCGGGTCTACTTTATGCTTATCCTCCTCTCCCCCTCATCTCCCAATTTCTGAAGAAAGCATGGCAGTTGAAAAGCAAAGTGATCCTCATTGCTCCATACTGGCCTTGACAAGTCTGATTCCCCTTCCTCTGGCCTCACCTGCTAGATCAACCATGGATCCTCAATCTATCCCCAATGTTGATCTCCCATCCGCAGGGTCTGAGTCACCTCAATCTATCAACCCTGAAGCTGACAGCTTGGTTTCTCCACTTCCAATGATTGCCAGGCAGGAAAACCTCTCATCTCCAGTGTGCAATATTCTTATTGCATCTCATAAAACGACCACCAGACTAATCTATCTCAATAAATGGAAAAGGTTTTATCTATGAACAGCGAATAAACAGTTAGACCCCTTGTCAACCCTAGTTTCGGTGGTTTTGGATTACTTATCACACCTTTTCTACTCTGGGGTGTTTGCCTCTACTATTCATGTGCATTTATCTGCCATTTTGAATTTCCACGTTGGTTTTCAGGATTCTTCGCTCATGTCACCCGGACTCTGTAAGACTTTCTTGAAGGGGGTTCTTCACCTAAAACCTCCCTTTAGAGAACCAGTACAACCTTGGGATTTGGCCTTGGTACTGCAAGCCCTAACAGCTCCCCCCTTTGAACCTATGTCTTCATGTGATTTAAAATCTCTCATGGAAAACTTTGTTTCTAATTGCAATCACATTGGCCAGGCACTAGTCAGAATTTCAAGCCTCATGCATCAAACCTCCCTATCTTACCTTCCATAAGGATAGGGTATCATTGAGAACTAATTCTTCCTTTTTACCAAAAGTGGTGTCAGAGTGGTCTATCAATCAATCTATTGACCTTCCAGTATTTTTTCCTAACCACTCTAACAGGGGAGAGTATTGCCTGCACTCCTTGGATGTTCATAGGCAAATACGATTTTATCTGGACAGAACAAAATCTGCCCATAAATCAGACCAACTATTTCTGGCTTTTTCTGGACCAAGACTAGATCATCCTGTCTCAAAAGTTACATTGGCTTTGTGGTTGAGAAACTGCTTTACCTTTATCTACAACAAGAACAATGTCATCTTGCCTCACATAGTGAAAGCACATTCTACAAGGTCTATGGCAACTTCAGCATCTTTTCATGCTAAGGCTTCCCTCAATGATATTTGCTGAGCTGCGACTTGGGCCAAGCCTCATACCTTTATTCTTCATTACCAATTGGATTTGGCCTCCAGAGGTAGACCTTCTTTTGGCTCCATGGTGCTCAGGAATGTCCTTCCATGAGGGCCACCTAGAGATACAGGTAGCTGGGGACTCTGTCCCATCAGTAAGGAATGAACGAAGATTAACTTCAAATAAAGAAGTTATGCCTTACCATAACGTTTCATCTGTGTTGTTGATCTTCGTTCATTCATTACTCCCCAACCTCTGTCCCCCTCCGGAGGTTCCTGGTTGATCTCATATACTCCTTTATTGTACGTCTGTTATGACCAGAGGTAGCCTCTACTTTTGTCTGACAACTTGCAAACTCGATCTGAGGTAACAGCAGAGCATTATGGGTAGGACCTTGGCTCGAGAGTTTTTGGCTGACGCAAGCTTGATATATGGCCGGCTTTGTTCCGAGGACGGAACCGATAACCCATCAGTAATGAATGAACAAAGATCAACAACACAGATGGAACATATAACTTCTTTTTATAAGATGTGGGTCTTCTTTTTTAAACTTTTGTTGCCACTAGCATTTTGGCCATGTAATGTGGTTTTATGTATGGTAGGAAGCTTCAGAAATCACATAATGAGTGAGATTCAGAAAATTGTGTAAAGCCTGAAAATAGAATGTATTTCCAAAAATAGGGACATCCTAAATGAGGCCCGAAAATAGAAATGTTCTTCCAAAGCAGGGACAGTTGAGGGGTCTGATTTATTTACGGTGTGTATGCATAATGAGTGTACATGGTAAAAACAGCTACAGCAATCTTTTTTCTTTCTACTGTGGCACAGTAAAGCAGGTGCATAATATTAACTGGTAAAATATAAAAATTGAAAGTGCTATTTTTTGAGTACATATTTAAAAAACTGCCTTGTTAGCTGTTATCCTTACTGAGAAGCTAATCTCTTTCCTGCCTGTTCAATATTTTATAAAGACAAGCAACAATGCATGCAAGTAGTAGTAACTAACATCCATGACTGTATTTAGCAGTTATACAACCAGTTGCTAATGTGCAAGATGGCAGACTGAGCCTTACAATAATTCATTGTCTCCTTCCTTCTCCAGGAAATATGGAGGTAGCTTTTGGCTAGCAGTTCTCACCATCAGTGATACACATTTACATGAAAAGGCTGCTTTTTGTTGCTAACCAGCAGTTTCCACCTTATTTTTAACAGGTTCCATCCTACTATCTGCTTTGCATCTGATTGTTACCTTATGCAGATTTTACTTTCCAAACCTACAGCAGCAAAATATCTGCATTACTGATGCAGAGACCTAAGCTGCTTGCCTGCTGACTCCTGTTTGTCAACGATGACAAAATAAGAAAAACTGAGGCAAATGAGCAGTTCATTTCTAATCTATTAAAATGGGATAAGAAGCACTTGGAATAAGTTTAATGCATTAATATAGCACAGAAGACCAAGCTAAATTAAGAAAAACATTCTAGAGTTTGAAGATTGAGTCTGGTTTCTGTTAAATGCTGCTGAGAAATACTTAAGTAGCTGATAACTATTTCTATTTTACTTGTCATGTCAAGCTAACAAATGGATGTCCTACCAGTATAATTATCACAGAGTCTTTTGATAAAAGCATTTTTCTGTATAGATCATTTTTATCTACAATGGTATGGTTTTGCTTTGAGTTGTAAGACCAAATGAAAAAATAATTTGGACTTTCTATGTGGGTTTTTTTATTTAAGTATCACTGAACAGTTATTAACTAGCAACTGATTCTTTATAACATATATTGGGCGGCACAGTGGTGCAGCGGTTAACGTTGTCGCCTCACAGCAAGAGGTTCTCCGGTTCGATTCTCGGCTGGGGTGCCTTCTGTGTGGAGTTTGCATGTTCTCCCTGTGTTCGTGTGGGTTTCCTCTGGGTACTCCCGTTTCCTCCCACATTCCAAAGACATGCATCTGGAGCATTTCTCCCCGGGCCTCTGCTGAAAACAGGTTCTATGGAACCTAGTCGGACATTCCCGGTCAACAAATGTTAAATAAAAAAATAAAATAAATATCTTACCAATATGGTTAGTTGCCATATATTTTGATGCAAAGCAATTTTTGATAGAGCATTTTATGACAGTGCAGTTTGTTTTTAGCTTTATATGTTTTAAGTTACACAACATACTATTAAAATTATTTTTATATACATCAGTGTGATCTTGCTTTGTGTTTTAGGAAAGATGCATTGAAAAGCATATTTTGTAGTTTCAAGATGTATGTTTCTATTAAGGGACAACTACAGGCAGAAAATGAAAAATTAAATTTGTTTTATCTTGTCATAAAGCTGTATACAAGCCAAGTCTGCCAGCAGCACAATAAATGTTTATTTAAATTTTTTCTCACCCTGAATGTCTTCATGGGGGCAGGCATATGAATGTGATATTGTTTCTTATAAAGCTGCCTTCTGCCCATAATGCATTGTGTGGGCACAGCAAATGAAATTAAAACATTCCAGTATGTTTTCCCCTATTGACTTAAAATGTAAGTGTTGAAAAATAGTACTAGGTTTGAAAATCCTGAGTAAAAATGTTGATGACTTTTATACAGTAATTCCAACATATTTGTTTCCAGCCTATGTGTTATACCATCTTTAAAAAGTTCATGTAAAAAGGATAAAGAAATAACTGAATTACATAGCCTGTTTAAAAAGTGATATTTTGTGATTTTTCAGGTCCTGTGTTCCTTCCACGAGACAGAGAGAATGTCATGCTTTGTGGCTTGTAATGGCTTGTAAAACTGACCAGGGAAATAATGCAGCATTACATGGAAGCATGATATCAGAGAGGTGTGAATTCTGAGCCTGAATATCTTTATGACCTCAATGCCTATAAAATAACAAGAAAGAACTGCAGCTACCTTGATATGTACTTTCCCAGGTGAAAGATATTTGGATGCGAAAGGCAAAATGATGCAAAAGAAAGGAGACAAATTTCCAATGTATTATGAGATTTTATTTAGCCTAAACATGGTCTGCACTGGGGAAGCTAAGTACAATAGAAATACAGTGTAGGTGATACTGCTAAATCTTTTGTTTTTTAATATGTGAAGGTATAGGAATTCTCCAGGGAGGGAAATACACTCTGGGCAAAGGAAAAGTTGTATTTAGGATGTAGGCGCCCTTTAAGTGCCACTGAACAATAGATAATTAGCAGCTAACCTTTTATTTTCTAATTGACTTGTACTGCTGTTGTGACAAGCTGACAAATATATCATATATTGCAATTATAACTACCTGCCATGTCCATCTTTGATAGAAAAAAATACTTGGAACATATTTTGATACAAGTCATTTTTTGATAATACAGGGAGATTTCACTTTCTGTGTAGTAAAGACAGTTTTTGCTTGGGGCAGTAACATTTATACTACAGTAAATTTACTTGTGAGCCACTGTAATGAAATAAAAGTAAAGCTTAACTGTCCTGCTTGAATCTGTAGCTCAGATTAACTCTTCCATAAATATGCATAACGCATGCCAATTAGAAGATCTTTTTAGTAAAATGTCTTTGCCTTTCTGTGCACTGTCCTTGATTCTCTCCTCTGGAGGCTGACGGTATTCCTAGGGGCAGAATGGACTGTTGATGCATATGTCATTAAACTGATACACACGATGAATGCTGTGAATATGGAGAACTGTGATTCGTGTCTTAGAGATGTAATTGTGAGTAGCTGAAATAATAATTTCATAAGAAGTGGACTGTCAAGGTTATCAAAACCTAACACTTGAGAAAGTCATAAATTTATGTCATATAAATGAGCAAATGTGCAGTCAATATCTTTAACTGATGGCAGGTCTGAGTAAAATTGATACAGAGCCTATGAATAAGGAGAAAACAAAGCAGAAAAATCCCACACCAAATGTACTCAGTTGTAGTTCTATGCTTGAAAAGAGGCAATCTAATGTAAAGAAAGATGTTTAGATGATATGCATTGCAAAAGGCTGTAATATGAGATGTACTTTAGTAGAAAAAAAATAAGCAAAAACAGAATGTTAATATATCAAGGACAATCAATCAAGAGAAAAAAGAAATGCTTGTGAGTTCTGTGGCAATAGCATGGATATGGAAAAAGGGGTAAAAAAGTAATAATGGGAGACTAAAAATGTCTGAAAATATGCCTGTGAATGAAGCCTGGTCAGACTGAACTGCACACAAAGACCAAATGTGTGGTGTTTGATCTTAATACTGATACAGAGTATAACAGTATTTGAGACTATGTACTGAAGTTTTGCTTTAAACTGCAATTTGAGTCTGACTGTGTACTTTTGCCTGATTCAAATCATAGTCTGTCATACTGAAATGTGTTCATAGAGACAAGGTACAAAGGTAACTTTTTTGAGCAGTAATTCTAAATCCAGTAAAGTAATTCAGTATACTGTTTACATGGACATCATTAAATATGCAAACTACACCGATGAAGAATGGACATAAAAATACAAACTACAATCATTATGAACACAATCCAGTGATTAGAGTGGAAAGTGAGACAAGTAAGCAGTGCGCAGAAAGTGTGCAACAGAATAATCCAGGTTTGCAGAAATAACCAATGTGATTCACATATTTATGAAAGCAGTTGGAACATTCAGACAGGTAGACATGGTTGCAGTGGGTTCAGCTATGATTCACCCTGGCCCTGAATACCACAACTTCTAAACGCCAACTGCATTTAATTGACAATACCATGCACTGAGAGTTGAAAACATCAAGCTTTATCTCCTTAACAGCTGACTGCTTGCATGAGCCACCACCTTTGCCAGTCAGCGGTAATATCTACATTTCCCAGGTACCTCAGCTTCCCCTCCACTGCTCATTATTGTGTATTAGTCACAGCTGCATTCAGTCTTCATAGGGAGGCTGAGGGAAGTGAACCATGGAGTCCAGGTTAGTGCATTCTGTGTTGGGTGTTATGTTCAATACTGTATAACCCAAGCCAGACTACCTTGCAGTATCATAGACTGTGGAGGTATACTACTGCATCAGGAAACACATGACAGTTGTGTCCAATTTGTCCCCACACTATTAGTCTGTTCCTCATAGATCTTGTGATTTTCAGGTAAAATATTGAGTACTGGTGGTCAGCAATTAATGAGTGACACGTCCCTTATACATTCCTACCTTTATATCCCTGAATACAGTACAACAATCAAGAATAACGATAAAAGTAATGGGGAAGGGGAATAGAGGGCAAAACTCGGAGACATATTTTATATATTACTGTTATAAATGTAGACAGTTAACTAGCATCACAGATTTTGCATTAGATTGTCATTTCCAAAGGATATGAAGTCTAGAACTCTTGACTATTATTATTTAGCTACATCAATACTCTGTGATTTGACAGAAATCCACTAATTATACAAGGAACATTTCAACAATATAAGGGACATCTATGGATATTCTGTTACCCTGCAGACTGTTGTTATATATGGTTAAGAAGTTTGCTGAAAATGAATGCTAATGCTTAACCTTTTATTTTAGCAACTGTGTATGTATGGCTAGCCAATAGCATCTTTTCTGGTCTTAAATGTGGGACTGTTTCCCTCATTGATTGTTGCTCTTTGTCCCAGATTCTTGTGCTTATTGGTTACAGATATGCTGCTGTACAGTACATCAGTGGCAATATTCTTAAAACATGAAAACATGGGAGAAAGTTTTTATAGTTTATACTTTCCTAGACCAAAACATAGGAGAAAGAAAGTGCCGTGCTTGGCCACTTTCACTGACCATTTGTAGTATGGGCACTTGGTATATGCATTAGATAGGGGAAACCATGTCAGTGAGTACATTTCTAAGTTAAAAGCAGAAACAGTTGAATTTGCATAGAAAAGCATCTGAACTGAATAGAAAATCTGAATTCCAAATTTTATTTTAGACAAATGACAGAAAAAATAATCTGCAAAGAATGTGTTTTATCAGCTCTCACACACAAAAGCACAATGTGCAGTACATTGAAAATAAGACTGATATCCCAGCAAACTATTGCAGTTTGTTTGAGTGTCAAAGTTGCTTGATGGCAAATGTTGCAATTGTCACCAGAAGCTGCAGAAATGATGCATCCACTGTGATGAATACCTATAGCTCTGAAAGAAAGATAGAAAAAAAGACATAGCAAAAACTTAACCATATGAGCAGCTAGGTATGATTGTTAACCAGACTGAGCCTACTGAGTGGGCTGCCAGCAAAATAGCTGTTGTGAAGCAAGACAAAGTTAGAATCTCTGTAGATCCACAGACCTTAAAATCAGTACTAACATTTGGTATTTCATTGGCTACAGGTGTATTCAAAGAGCTGAAACTGTTGTAAGTGAAGACTTGCAAGGTGTTATGAACAAAATTGATGATATCTTGGCCAGGATTTCCACCAAGTAACAATATGACACTAATTAAGTTGTTCATCAAATTAAGACCACAAGATTTTAAAATTAATAAGTCAAAATGTCAGACTGATATCTTACTGCTGGAACACATGGGTCACCCTGTTTTATAATCAGATGTAAACAATGTATGTGTTTCTGTCAATATGTACATTCTAATAGACAAATCTTCACAAATATGATTCTTCAAGAAAGTGCAATATCCAAGGCCATGCCTCACTTGTCAAATATTGCTGTACCTCTAAGAAAGCTAGCTAGTTGAGTAGGATACAGTCTGTGCTTGGACAGGGAAATAAACTAAAAAAAATGTGGCTTACTAGAGAAACTAGTTAGTACTCTCCTGAAAGCATCTCTGTATGCATCTTAAATAGCATGAAGCATGATTTAGCCACACCCCTATCAACACTGTTCAGTCTCAGCCTCCATACAAGTTTTGTACCAAGTTAATAGAGAACAGCTTCTGTCATTCCCCAGCATAAGGGAGGACCTTCCACAGACCTTGGCAATTACAGGCCTATAAGTCTGACCAATCTCATATGCAAAACCACTGAAAGGCTTATCATGGAGCTAATCAGTAAGAATATAGTGAACCTTCAAACATTAAAACCCATCTCAGTTTGGATTTGTCAAGGGCAGGTCATGCTTACTCAACCTAGTGAATTTTTTTAGAAAGGTCACCAAAGCAATGGATGAAGGCAAAATGGTACACACTGCATACCTCAACCTGGACAAAGCTTTTAACACAATTCCCCACTCTGGCATAGTATAAAAGCAAAATAAACAGAGAATAAACCTCTGTGCCACCCAGTGGATTGCCAGTTGTCTCATAGATAGGATGTAGATATTCAAAACAGGGGACGCTACCTCCACAAAAAAAAAAAAAAAAAAAGTCACCAGTGCAGTCCCCCAGGGTTCTGTATTCAGACCTTTCCTGTTTGGAATCAACTTTTCTGAAGTAAAAGCCAATGCCAAAGGGCTCTGGCTGACTTATGTTTGCAGACGACTGCAAGCTAGGAGCATTCATTGAATCTCCAGATGACTAAGCTATCCTACAGGAAGGTTTGTTTCAAATAAATAATTGGTGTCAAACTCATGGTCCAAAAAATGCATTATTGTATCCTTTGTGAAATTGTCAACCCAAGAGAACTACCATATTGATAATACACCCCTGAGAGTTGAACCAGTTGTTTGCAATTTAGGAACTTATGTGGACAGTCCTTAACTTTTCTCCAAAATATGCCTGTTGTAAGAAACTCCTTCTGTATTGCACAGCATATAATCAAAGGGATTTGTGTGTTGATCTAGGGATGTCATTGTCCTCCTTTACTCAGTCTTCATTAAGCTAATTATTGAATATAATATCCCCTTTAGCATGTATCTGTTTAGACACATGCTGCAACTGGAATGCCCACAGAGGTACCTTACTAAAAGGATACAAGCCCTAAACAACATGTCCTACATGGACCATCTCAACGCCCTGTCACTGTACTCTGTATCCTACAGACTGCTAAAAGATGACCTGTGTCTGGCATACAAGGCATCCTTTGACCCATTATTGATAGATTTACTGCACATCAGCAAGTCAAATGGCATCAGCAATACAGCCTAGGGATCTAAACCTCTTCTGCAACATCAATAGAATGGTTTGGAAGGACAGGTTATATTTCACAGGGGATACCACTGCTGTGGAACAGACTGCCCGTCCACATAAAACATCCTGTTAACTTTCAAGCACAACTTAGATTTATGAATGGGAAACAAAATTACCCTGGGACTGCCCTTTGTGCTACTAATGGACAGTGTAAAGGGTTAAACTAAACATGCATGTGTTTTAGCAGGCTGGTGTAGATGACTACCAAGGTATCCTGAAGTCATGGAAAATTACTGAATGTTAAGTTTGCTAAGTTTCTTTTTCCTGAGACTGAGGTAGCATTTCTTGTTAGCCATGTTGCAAACAGGAAACATATTCCTTATTAGGTAAAAATATAGATAACAAGTACAGAATGTATATTCCTTAATACTTGTCTCTTTCCTATGGGATATATAGTAGTGGTCTGATGGATATGCACTGACCATATAGTTTCTATTGGATGTTAGCAATGATATTATATGTATTTTATTACTCTGATAAGAGTTTTCTATAAAACATCTATGAAATCCTTTGTTGGGGGAGACATGACGTTCTGATTACTGTCTCCTACACGTGTGTCTTGTACTTAATAAAGAGTTGTACTTTGATCTGTCAAGAGACAGAAGTATTTATTTAACCCTTAACAGCTGGTGCCATTTGGGACACAGATTTTTTTTTTTTTATCAAATATATTTTTATTGAAAACTTTCCTGGTATAAAAACAAAACAAAAAGAACAAGACAATTGCATGTGGTACAGTTGATGTTACATTGTAGATTCATAAACATTTAATGATAGTTATTGCCCATTATGCTAATAACATTCATATTTTGTAGAAAACCATAGTATTATTACACTGATATAATTAAATTATAAGTTCATCTAAAAGTTTTTCCATATGGCATATTTATTATATCAACTTTTCTACTGTGAGCTATAATATATGCATAACATCAACCTATAATACGATAACATTCTACTCTAGTAAAAACTTATATACATATATGTCACCTTACTTATTTTGGTTGCTAATCTCAACAGAGTGGTGTGCTTACATTTCTTATGTACATAGCATTTACATACTATTCATGACAAGATATCAATTAATGTATTGCAGTACCTTTAGTAGCAGGTTTTATTCCAGCAGTAATGTTTACTATCCTTAAAATACATAGACTATACCAGACTATTAAGAGAGTATTTCAATTAATGTTTTACAGTACTCTTGATAATATATTTGATTTCTCTGACTTTTTGTATATAGTTTTTTGGCTAATATGTGTTTTTTGCTATGCTTTTGTATTTTAACCAGGTTAATTTTGATCAATCCAGTTTTTTGATATATAAGCTTTCATCAGAGTGCAAAGTGTTATGATATGTTTAGATAACTTGTTAATATTACCCTTAAATAAATGGAGTATAGCTGTTTGCCATGAGAGCGTAAATTTTGAATATCCTGATTTCTCTAATAGAATTCTAAGTGAACACCATAACTTATATACTGTTTTATAGCTCCAGAATATATGAAGGATGTCTGCTTCTTTATTTGGGCAAAAGGGACAATATGGTGACCTGGATGGGTTAAATTTGTTAAGATGTACAGGCGTGAATTATGCATTGTTAAAAATCATGAGTTGTGTATATATTAACTTTTTATATGGTGTCAGTTTTATAGTATTTTTGATAGCTACTTCCTTTTGGTCATCTGTTATGGTGTTGTCTTTCCTATCCCAAAATTTTGAAAATATGATAGTGTTTTGGAATTTAATAGTTGCTATCAATTTATAAATGTTTAATATCATTTTCTTTTTACTTAATAGCATTTTTGTAATTCGTTGTGCTAACTTGACTTCTTGCTCAACTACTTTGATATGTTTGGTTAGAATATTTACTAGATATATGATTTGTTTAATTATCAGGTTATATTTTTTGTAAAATTCCCCATAGCAGGCAGAAGACAGCTCAATATGCAGCTAAATCCAAAAACTTGATGAACCAGCAAGTAATCATACCAAAAAACTTGATGCAGAGAAAGAAAGTTAGCGCTTTCACTGTAATACCATACCGCTTCTTCAGACAAACATGAATGGGGACAGAATAACTTGTATATAAATGACATCATCTCAAACAGCTTAACAGCCAATAGAACAAACATTCTTGCAGCCACATTCTTAGCTTAAAGGCATATGAAGTAGATAATATTTATTGGCATAAAATCTGATAAAAAATAAAGATACAAATATTAATACAAATAAATAAAACATGAAAAATATTCATAAATATATAAACAAACAATAAATGCCCTACAGCTGTTTATTCCTTAATACAAGCTTAATGGGGACATGATCATTCAACCCCATAGCTAGGTGTTCCTTAATACAGGCTTAATGGGGACATGATCATTCAACCCCATAGCTAGGTGTGTTATATTTTTTACTGACTTTGACTAAGTTTGTGATATCTTTCAATGAAAGATTTCTTATGTGATAAAAATCACAAGCTGTATAATTTTTTATTAAAGGAAAGGTATCCATATTTATCATATTGTTTGCCAGTTTTATATCTGGATTATTGTGAATTGTTTGCAGAAGAGTAATTGTATCTTTTAAGTTTACTGAAATCAGTAGTTTTTTTTAAAAATTTCAGAGTTGTTAATTGATATTGGATGAATTTTTATTGTTTTAAGAGTTTCCTGTTTTATAAAGGGAATCGATTTTGGATTGATTTTATATTGTATGTCCCTATGTAGTAATATGATCCATAATGGATACCATGTATTCCCTACTGGGTCATAGTTTGCTATCTGTACGATATGGCTTGCATTGATAATTTCATAGTATAACTGAAAGTCAAGAAGGCCTAGGCCACCTTTTTCTTTTGTGGGTATTAGCTTATCAAAGCTAATCTCGTACAATTTGGGTACCATATGAATTTTGCCAGTCTAACTTTCATTTTATTGCAGAAAGTAACTGGTATTTTTATAAAAATGGCATTGAGATTATATAAAATTTTAGGCAGAATGTTCATTTTTATAATTGAGGCTTTTGATAAGGTAGATAGTTTAAGCTTTTCCCATTTATTCATACTCTCAACTATATTGTACCATGTTTTACCAATATTGTTTGTGAACAGTTCTGCTTGTACATGACTAAAGTTTATACCCAAATATTTCAGAGTGTATTGCACTTTGACCTTAGTCTCCGGAAAGTAAAACTCTTCATGTCCTATTGGATTAATTGGATATATGATTGATTTCCTAGGATTAATCTCATAGTTGGATACCATGGAAAAAGTATCTATAGACGATAGTATTTTATTTAAATCAGTATTTGGATATTGAAAGTAGATATTAAGATCATCCGCAAATGCTGTGCATTTAATTTGGGTGTTGGAGGCAGACAAGATGATGGTACGTTCACCGAGTAATTTGCAGTAGTGTTTCTATATACAGATTAAACAAATATGGTGAAAATGGGCAACCTTGTCTTGTTCCGTTAACTATTTGTATTGGTTTAGAAGTTTTCTTATTAATATAAAGGGTAGTAATTGCTTTAGTATATGTTTTGATCATTTTTATATATTCCTTAGGAAATCCAAATTTTTACAGTATAAAAAGTAAAAAATTCTGATTTACTCTGTCAAAGGCTTTTGTTGCGTCAACAGATAATGCATATTCCGGGGATTTGTCCTTAGCACATAACATGGGTTAAAGCATCTATAGTTAATGTGTTATCCTTAGCTTGTCTATGACTCATGAAACCTAGTTGTTTCGGTGATATTATGACTGGAGCTACCTTTTGTATTCTTTGAGCTATAATTGTTGAGAAAATCTTAATGTCCAGATTAATCAAAGCTATAGGTCTATAATTATCTGGGTTTGTGGGATCTGTATTTGGTTTTGGAATAATCACAGTTTTGGAGTTGTTTATATATAGGTCTGATATCCCAACTTGTATAATATAGTTGTATAGTTTTAAAAGTATTGATGTGACTTGAGACGTAAAGTGTTTATAGAATTCTGCTACATATCCATCAGGGCCAGGAGCTTTTCCAGGTTTTATTTTATCAATAGCCCTACTAATTTTGTCTTCTGTTAAGCTTTTAAGGTTATTGGCTTGGAATTCATTAACCTTAGGAAATTCTAAGTTATTTGCAAAGGATTGAAATAGGTTCTCATTAATATACTCTTGTGGGCCATATATGTTTTGAAATATTTCTTCAAAAACCCCACTTATTTCAATATCAGATCTATACGTATTGTCTTTATATTTTATTTCTTGTATTTTACAATGGGGTTCTTTATGTTGATAATTCTTGCTAACATTTTGGAAGGTGTTTGCGCCCATTCTGCATATTTATGTAGCATTCTGAGTTCTGTAAATGAGAATTGTTGTGTTATAATCTCATTTAATTGTTTCTGTAAACATGCTATTTGCTTCTCAATAGTTGGATTACCGTTTTTTGTAGCTCAGTTTCAAACAGTCTTAGCTTGTTTTTTTAATTGCTCTATATTTTCTCTTCTTTGTTTTTTAAAATATGATGCCTTTTGGATGAAAGTACCCCTAGCCATAACTTTAAAGGCTGCCCACTGAATGTCCAGAGGAATCTTGCCACTTAAAAATCTTTGTTTAATTGCATTAGAGATTTAATAATTTCTTGTTCTACCTCTTTATTTTTCAGCAAATTTGTATTTAATGTCCAGTTTGCTGTATTGTGTAATTTATACCCCACCTTGTTATGTGTTATTTTTAGATTTATTTTAGAGTGATCTGATAAAGATCTAGGTTCTGTGTTATAGCTCACTTCATGATGTGCCAAGCCTTGAGAAATCAAAAACATGTCAATCCCAGACCAGGTTTTATGATATGGGGAAAATAAGTGTATCTGGTACCTTGAGTGTCTGTATTGTTTAATTCAAATAGATCTATTAAGTTGAAGTGCTCAATTAGTTCTGATAGGAATGTTGTGGCTTGGAGAGGTTGAGTATGATTTTTATTTGACCTATCTTTTAGTGGATTAATAGTTATATTCCAGCCCCCCCCCCCCAATTATAATCAAGTGGTTTGGATGTTTATTTAGCAAATTATATAATTCAATTAAGAAATTGGGTTGGTAGTTACATGGACCATAAACATTACACAGTAGTACAGGATTCTTGTGAGTTGGCAGTAAGGTTGTAAAATAGCACCATCTTCCTTTAACATCATAGTTATAATTAATGATATCACCATCAAATGATTTCTTGATTATTATAGCTGTACCTCTTGCTGAAGTACTGTCTCCAGCTGCTATTATTTCCTTAATCCATTTAAATTTTTTTTCAGTACCCTTGCCCCATTGTTCCATAGTCATGTGTGTTTCCTGCAGAAAGGTTATATCAGTTCTTGAATTATAAATGAGATTTATGACTAGCTTTTTCTTTTTAGTGTCCTGTAAGCCATTTACATTCCATGAGGCTATATTAACCATTTTATAAGACTACTATTTTGTTCTATTTATATCTGAGGTATCTATGTATTTTATTTTGAATCTTGTCAGAGCACTTTGCGCACATTTTACTATGGACTGAGAAATAGTTAGATAAAAGATTAAGGTGACATATTCCTCTTTCAAACTTTCCTTGGTGCCTAACCACTTACTCCTAATCTCTGACAGAGCAAAGATTATCCAATAAACAAGTAGTGTAAACAACATTCTGAAATTAAAAAAAAAATCCCTATCTACAGATTTAACTATAATACAATAGTTATTTTGCATTCCAAATATCATCACATATTTCCAGTGTAGACACTCCCCAGACAGCAACCTAACTAAAATAACTTGTTGTGTGTTCTTAACCCAAGTAGGCAGTAGGGTAGGTAATGTTTACGCTTCTATATTCCAAGTTTCCCAGCTATTTCAGACATTAATAGTTTATTTTTATTTATTAGCTGACTTTGCTAGTACATATACTGTTAAGTAAATATAGTACAATTGTAATTTGTGCTTTCAAAACTTCTTTTGTTTCCTCAATAATACTATGTATGTGAAATTACACATACGAATGCGTCTTCACAATATGCTTTACTTAGCATGCATCATGTATAAACACTATACTTTTCCTCTAGTAATTGATATTAGTTCGCAGGAAAAAAAAAAAAAAGAGATACATCATGAAAGAGCATATATACATTTTGTTAACATTATTGTGCCAACCATTTCATATTATTTTAACCTCTTCTTCATAAGCGATTTTTTTTATATACATTTTCTTTTTTTTTCTTCCTTTTCCCTTTTCTTCCCTGCAAGGATCTTTTAAATCATAGCTTCTTACACAGTTTCTACTTAATACTGCTTCCATCCTTTGTATCAGCTAGATTGTTACTGCTTCAGAATTATTTTGCACTCAAGACTGTCTTTAAGGGCTTATACATATTGAGATACAAAGATTGCAGTACCTCTGTGGAATTTAAGCCATGTATAGTTCTTATTCTTGAAGAAAAAAGCATTTTCTCGATTTACAGCCTTTCAGCTTTGATTTTACTTCCTGGTTTTCGATTTACACGAGCTGTGGAAGATATAGCTTTGCTTTTACCTTGTATTTGCTTCTTTTTGTGATTTCTAGGCTACCATAGCCTGGATTTTGGCTCTGACATCACTGATGACTTATTTACATTTTTGGCGTGAGGTCAAAGGTCACAGGAAGCTTGCTGTGACTCAGCTTCCTGGAAAAACGGCTTTTAGAATGTTGAAATGGAAAATAAAGCTTTTAAAGTGTTGTTCTTGTATTTTAAGGTAAGGTTACATCAGAAACTACTAAAATAATGTTTAAAACAATAGCAACATCATTTTTTCATCAGAATTAAGCGTTTTTATACCATAGATGCACTACAAATGCGTACAGTAGCAGAACAAATGTACTTACTTTTCCCTTGTTATTTTGGAGGGATTTCATTAAATACTTTCAAGAAGGTTGAGTTTGCTTCATCTTTGTTTTTTTTTTATTTGGTATGCAGAACCCTTAAATTGGAAATTCAGTGAAGCAGGATACTTCATTTGGAACTTTATTTTGTTCTTTATCAAATATGCACAAAATAGTGAAATAATTTTTCTGTTGTTTGATTATTAATGGTAGATCTTTTGCAACTGTTATTATATTTCCTTTTCACATGATTTGTTTTTTTATTTTGCCTGCTTGTAAAACCATGTTGGCATGAGCTGCATTCAGTAATCTCACATATACCTGTCTTGGAGCATTAATTGTATGGAATTTTCTTAGTGCTCTATGGAACCTCTCTATTACAAAGCTTTGTACTGCCACATTTATATCCAGGAATAGTTCACATATTTCTGTTATTACAGCATGCAGGGAGGTTTGCTCATATGATTCAGGGATGCCTCTGATAAGCACATTGTTTCTTCCAGACCTTGCTTCTAAGTCTATTATTTTTTGTTGCAGTTCAGATATTGTTTTTCTGTGGAAATATTACTTTTTTTTTATTTCCTCTATCTTGTATTCATTTTATAGAGCTTTCTCCTCGTTTTTCTGTAATCTGGATGATATTTGATCTAAGGTATTACCAAAGGCATTTAGTTTTGTAGAAAAATATTTTATTTCTTCCTGCAGAGGTATTAGAGCTAATTTAAGGTCTTCCAGTAAGAGAGATTTTTTTAGTTGCCATTTTGGGAGTCTGCTTCTCTGTTTGCAGCTTTGCAGTTCTTTGTTTTTTTTTTTTTATACTTACTTCTTTCTCAGGAGTGTTTAATTGTGAAAGTTTTGTTTTTGTTGTTTGTGCTGCCATTGAATCCATATTACTACAATTGATATGCTTTATTTTCTTTGCAGAAACTGCAGATTTTCAGTGAAGTCTGTACTGTTATATATGTTCCCGTCAGCACATGTGGTCTCGCAGATAAGTATAAAATACTGTGATTTTCTTTTTCTTTTTGTAAAAATCTTCTGAAAATATGGTTTAGTATCCAGTATATTGTTAGATTTCTTGATTTCTGCTGGGTTTTGAGACGTGTTTAAGCCAAGATTGGTTTAGATTTTAATTCCCAGTCAGGAGCTGTCTGTGAAGTGTGCCTCCTAGTTAGTGGCCATCTTGGAAATCTGGAACTCGGATTTTTTTTTAACCTTTGGGAGCTGTTTCTGCAGAAAAGCCATTTAAGTGGCCCTTTGACAGATTTCTGTCGAGTGCATTTTCTGGAGGATCAGATCACAACCTCACCCTTCCTTTTTATTTACTTTCCTTCTTGGCAGACCTACAGACGATCAAAGGTAAGTGTCATTTTTGTGTGAATGTGTGTTTAGTATGTGAGTGGGATTTTTTTTCTCTTCTCTCTCTTGTGTTTTCATTGTAAAATTTTTTACAATGGAAGCGAGTGTTGGATCTTTAAAAGAACCAGAGTATGGTACTTCTGCTAGACATATGTTATATAAATGTACTAAAGACAGTTATCTGTATTTAGATAAATAGCATGAATTGACTTAAAATGATGGTAAACTGCCTTCCCACCTGCTGGAACTTTTGATAATGATATTTTGTTAAATTTACAGAAACAGCTTAAAGAGAAAGGTAGTAAAGTTCCAGCCAGCTGCTGGTCAGCTTTTAATGCATGGCAGATAGAATCTAAGAGCAGAGAAAATAATCTATTGTTTGTAGTTTAAAGCATAATACAGCCAAATTAAAAACTCAGTTACAGGCAGCTAATAAGACAGTTAACCTGCCTTCAGCAATCATATTGCCAGAGGAAGGAATGATTATGGCCTTTATCCCCTCAGGGAACTTAAAAAATGCAACTTGGTTAACATGAGTAGACTGGGGACAACTGTGTATTTGGTGCAGTGGTGCCTACTGCACCCCCCACGTTATCATGTTCCCCTCCGATCAACAAGATCCTACTGTTTCTTCTACTTCTATAACTTCACCAACCTCTCACAGAACTCATCCTTTTGCAGTTACTCGTGCCTCACTTCCCTCTCAGGGAACTCTTTCTTTCACAACTACCTCTTCCTCTAGTAAGTAGAGTTCATTCTTTTACCACACCCTCTAAGCCTTTTAGCAGTGCACTTTCGCTCTCCTATTGCTAGCCACACTCACTCCAAAGCATCTCACAAGGGCACCTTCTTAGACAACTCAGCCTCCACTAATGAGCAGACAGATAAACCCCTTCCTTAATGTACAAGAGTTTTCTTAGGTTACACAAAAAAGGAGTTTTCTTTTCCTCCACTTGACGACACAAGCTGCTTTCACGTCAGTTAGTTCATCAAGTCCTTATAATTGTAGATGGGGATAACCCAGATGATGCTGATACTGAGTCCTCTTCAGAGGAAGAAAACTGTGCTGCTGACCTCTCAGCTGCATAGTTGCATCCTTTACATCAGGTCCCTAACCCTGCCCATGGGACACAGCATCTTCCACTATTTATGCAGTTTGCCCTTGGTCTGCTGTGGATTTCCAAATATCTCAGCTGCTTTCATTGATGGACTATTGTCTACTATTCGTGACCAGTTAAAGAAAGTTTGCTTAAATTGGCCAAGTTTAGGCCTTCACGAGCTAGTTAATCGAGTTCAGTATTTAGCAGACACCCTCACCCATAAGAAAAAGGACCAGCAGGAAAAACTATTGAATATACAACTTCAACAGTTCAAAGCTTTGCCCTGTTTTAGGGCTAGGAACAGGGGAGGATGAGGGAGCTGTAATAGACCCAGAATTTTTCAAAACCAGGCACTGTTTCCTCAGCATTTTAGCAATACTCAAACTCTGACCCCACAAGGACCCAGTTCAGGGTTTTAATTGTGGACAAAATGGCCATTGGTGAGACAGTTTCCCTTTCTTGCAGCCAGTGAATGCATCACTGCCATCCAGAAATCCATTTGAGGCATCTCACAAGGTCTGCAAAATGCTAGACCACAACAGCAGCCTCCCGCATGGAATACCCCTTGGCAGCAAACCACATAGGACAGCCATGAACAGGAATCACAGCTATTTCCTTTATACCTGTAAGACAGAAAGGTCCATTTGCTAACATTAAAATTCAAGATACTAGTGTGCCTTTTTAATAGATACTGGAGCTACTAGAGCTATGATAAATGTATCATCTCCCCAAATATTCCTTTGTCTGGCACCATGATACATGGAGTGGGAGTCTCAGGGGTTCATCTGAACTACCATGAAACTGTTTCTGTTTGTATTCAACTGGGAACACTAACTGACACACATGCTTTTATTGTGGGAACTTTGGCACCTCCTAACCTTCTAGGCAGGGATGATCTTTGCAAACTACAATGCACAGTGTTCTGTACACCAGATGGAGTGTATTTAAATGTGCTGGATGAGTCTCTGGTAATGCAAATGGGTGTTGTCTCAGAACAGCTGGATAAAGATGTTCTTTTTTTCTCTACTCTCTGAGACAGACTCAATGCAAGTGTCAGATGCATCATTACTGAATACTGTTCCTTCACAGTTATGAACTACCCATGAGAATAAGTTAAGACTCATAAAAGTAATTTGGACTGGGGTCACATTTTTAAAACCATATGAATTTCTACCTATAGTAGCAGAATGCACACTTTTTGTGGAAGCAGAAACTGGAATTGAGCCAGTCATTTCAGCATTATTGCAGCAGGGAATCATTGTACCTACTACTTACCATTCATGAAACCAGGTAAAGACACATATAGGTTTGTCCAGGATTTAAAGGCTATAAATGCTGCAATAATACCTGCTTTTCCTGTTGTGCTTAACCCAGAAACTATACTCAGTTAATTTCCTCCCTCAGCTACCACCTTCTCAATTATTGATATCTCTTCATGTTTCTCAATCCCAATTCATCCTAACAGTCAGTATGTGTTTGCATTCACATACAGAGGACAATACATTTGGACTCATTTGCCACAGGGATATGTTGCATTGCTTACATTATTTTCCAGAGAAATGAAAAAGCAGTTAGATAGCATCCAATTACCTTGTGGGTCCGCTTTAGTGCAGTATGTAGATAATCTTCTTTTAGCTTCTGACTTTCTTACTGACTGTCAGACTGACACTATTTATCTTCTGACTGAACTAACTGAATTAGGGTTTAAGGTAAACCAATTTAAACTCCAGCTCTGGCAAGTACAAGTTCAGTACTTGGGTCACCTAATTTCTAAAAATGCACAACACATCTTACCCTGGAGCATTACCACTATACAGACGACCCTGAGGCTGACTACTTTGAAGCAACTTTGGGGATTTCTTGGGCTAGCAGGCTATTGCAGACAATGGATTTCTAACCATGCTGAAGTTGTCAAGCACCTCTTAGAGTTATTAAAAAAGGATGCTCCTGAGCCATTTCCTTGGCAACCATGCCATGAACAAATTTTTGTTCAGTTACAATCTCTTGTTTCAAATCCACCAGCATTAGGATTACCAGACTATTCTAAGTTGTTGTATCTTTTCTGTTGTGAATGCAACAAGGAAGCATTGGGGTTATTAGCTCAGAAAATGAATGATGGTTTTAGGCCAGCTCCTTATTTTATCTCAAATCTTGATCTAGTGGCAGCTACCCTCCCCCTTATCTCAGATCCATGGCCACCACTGCCCAGTTAGTTGATATGGCAGCAGCACTCACCCTGGGTGATGATACTTTTGTTGCAATGCCACACTCTGTAGATGCCTTATTGTTGAAAACTAAAACACTATATTTCTGCCTCTCTCTTTCATAATCCCTACTGCTGATGAGAGTGAACCTCATGACTGTGCTTTTGTTGATAACCATGTGTTTCCTCCTAGATCTGATCTCCAAGATACACCTCTACAGGACCCTGACCTCATCCTATTTGTTGATGGATCTTGCATAAGAAGAGAAGATGGACAGATAACAGCTGCTTTTTCTGTTTGTATTAGTGACTATTATTGACTGGTCAGTTACAGGGAGCAGGGAAATGTGTCTGCTCAAGTAGCTGAACTGGTAGTCATTACTGAGGCTTGTAAATTAGCAAAGGGAAAAAGAGTCACTATCTATAGTGACTCTAGATATGCCTGTGGTATTGTGCATAATTTTGAAACACTGTGGGGGGGGGGGGCGGATTTGACATCCACAGGCATAACTATTAAAAATGCTGTTTTTGTTCAAGAATTGTTAGATGCCTTGCTCCTGCCAGAGAAGATTGCTCTGATCAAGTGCAATGCACATAAATCAGACTCTTCTTTTGAGTCTATGAGAAATGCTTTTGCCAGCAGAGCATGACAGGCTGCTTTATTAAATCCTCTTCAGGCTTCTTTTTTTCAGCCTCTTCAAGTTGAAAATGTACCTATATCATTACAGGAGGTGATTATATTTTAGAATCAAGCTGATGATTCTGAAAGGGTAAGGTGGATTCATGACAGCTGCTGTCATTTCCCTGGGCTCACTTTGGCACCATCCAGATGGAAGGTTAGTAGTTTCAAAAGCTTTTTTAGCTCAGTTGGCACAGGCTGATCATTTGCCTTCCCATCTGTGAAAATGCATTGTTAAAACAACTTTTAACTGGTATGCCCCTTATGCTTTGGAGGACATCCAGCATCTTGTAAATACTTGTTTTCTTTTAATGTATCTAAATCTGTTGCTGCCCCCACCCATCATATCAAAAAACCAAGGGGCATTTTTGTTGTATACAGTGGGATTTTATTAAATTGCCACCAAGTTAAGGTTTAAGTATGTTTTAGTCATTGTAGATGTTTTTTCTGGTTGGGTAAAAGCTTATCCATGTATTCGAAATGAAGCAGCCACAAGGGCCAAAATGTTATTTTTTGAACTCATACCCCTGTTAGGGGTTCTTTGCTGCATTCAGTCAGATAGAGGCACCCACTTCACTGGACAGATTCTGCAGCACATTTGTAAAGTATTTAATATCACTATTCAGCTACATTACCCCCACAGACCTCAGGCTTCAAGCATCGTAGAATGAGTAAACCAGACATTAAAGACTAAATTAGCCAAGCTTACTGCAGACAGGATTGAAATGGCCAGAAGCACTGCCTTTAGTATTGTTTTCTCTTTCAAGTGCAGTTAGTTTACCACAAAAGTTCTCTCCACATGAAATCCTAATGGGGTAACATAAGAGGATGCCAGCTGCACCCCTACCCACTAATCTCAAGCTACAACTAAGTGATGATGCACTGTTCAATTATTGTAAACAACTTGTTTCTGTTCTACAGCACTACCATTTGCAGGTAGTCTCTGCCCAGCTCCAGCCAGATCCAAATGTGACACGATGTCCACCCAGGCAATTGTGTCTATATATGATCCTTCTCCAGATGCCATGCTCTCAAGCCTCGCTGGAAAGGCCCATTCCTGGTGGTCCTTACAACAGCCACAGCGGTCACACTCGAGGAGTCTTCAACCTGGGTCCACATCTACCATGTCTGCAAGACAGTGCCAGATGAGGGAAGTCAGCCCACCCCTTTTCACTCTGCTGCTGCAGCCTTGTTGGATAATGAACCAGTTTCTTCATGTACCTGAAGAAAAAAGAGGGAGTCCGAGCACAGAAGTGGTGAGTAATGCAGTAGGATTACAGGAAAAGGACATTTTCCCTGAGTCAAGTTACCAAGCACTGCTCATGGGAGCTAAATAACAACCGCAGCCTTTATTCACTACAAACCACACTTGTGCTTGGACATCTGTGAAGATCCACTCTGACCCCATCCAATTCGTTCTTCATGCCTGATTGTTGCCTTGATGACTGCAGTTGTTATTCTTGTTCTACTGCTACATTTCCTGATTCCAGCAGGAACTTTAAGTACCATTCAGTCTTTCAAAAAGAGAATGCAGTGGCTGATAACTCCCAAAACTAAACATAGCATGATAAACTGACATCCCCCTTTTAAAACTTTTTATGCTGCCTTATGAACCTATGCAAGGAGTTTCAATGTTAGCAATTGTTGGGTGTGTGCAGCCATTCTGGCAGCACATAATTTACTGTTATCTAGAGTGGTTCTATTGGATAGTTCTGAGACTCTCAGAGCCTTATTAAATGACACTGGGAATGTGGTAACCAGTATGACCAAACCTGCATCTCTTTCTTTGACATATGCTCAAACAGGTGTCTTATGCTTTCAACAAAGTGGTTCAAAGAAGGTGGTACATAGTCTTTGCAATACCACAATAGTATGACAATAGTAAGATTATGCATGTTGGTAAATTTGGTTACTATCAGAAATAAGACATGTAGAGCTTTTTTATACCATACAGATTGGACTGAATGCCCAGTAATACTAACTTGGGCTAACACCACAGATGTAACATCTTCGAGACAAACTTGGTTATTTTTAAGCGCCACAAATACTAGAAATGTCAGTAGCATCAGTAAAGATTTAGAGATAAACGTGTTTTTGCAACCAGTAACCAATAATAATTTGAGTTCATCTATAACAGCCTTCAGTGAAGGATGTCATTTTATTTCTGGGAAAAGAGCTTACAAGTGGCTGCCTGAAAATTGGAGCGGAATTTGTTTTATTGGCTATAAAATTCCTGCTATTCGACATACAACCACTTCACCTAGTGGAACAATACGCAGTACCTGAGAGACTCAGATTGTAAAAAATCCATTTGGCAAAATTGATGCTTCATGGATCTATCATCATGGCCTGGAAAGGGCAGTCTTCAAGGGACTTTTTCATATGGACCTTGGTGATGATGTTATTTCTGGGACTGGTATATTTCATGCTTATGGGGCTCCAAAAACAATTTGGGATTTGAAAAAGCTTTCTAAACTGTTACACGTACTGAGCAATGCCACATTTGAATCTATTAATTTGATCACTGTGGAACTGAGTACTATGTGTGCTGTAGTGCTGCAGAACCAAATGGCACTTGATTTAGTGCTTGCATCAAAAGGGGGTACATGTGCTGTACTTTTATTCCTGATAATGAGCTCTCCATATGTAGTCGTTTGGAAATTATCCAAAAAGTGGCAGAGCTATCAAATACTAAAGAGGCAGATAGCTCATACTGGGGATGGCTCACCAGTCTGTTTTCCGGCTGGGGTGGTAGTGTTTTAAAATTTATTATGCCCATTGTTATTATTATTGTAAGTTTATTTTTGCTTTTATTTCTGTACAAGATTTTAATAACCAGGCTTATTGCATCTCGATCTAACATTGTATTACAGAATATGCATGTCAGTAATTTTGAAAATGTGTCATTTATGAAGCATGTTAATGAAAGTTTCATGAAAAATGAAAATGAAAAGACAGTCTTTGGAGGATTTGGCAAAATGTGTGACGACATTTTTGGTCTATGAAAGGCAATTTTGGTGTGATGCTTTCTAAGCAAAGGGAGGACTGTAAAGGGTTAAACTAAAAATACATGTTTTTTAGCAGGCTGGTGTACATGACTACAAAAGTATCCTGAAGCCAAGGAAATTACTGAATGCTAAGTTTAAGTTTCGTTTTCCTTAGCCTGAACCTTTCTTGTTATCCATGTAGCAAAAAGGAAATATTCCTTATTAGGTAAAACATAGATAACAAGTACAGAATGTATATTTCCTAATACTTGTCTCTTTCCTATTGGATATATAGTAGTGGTCTGATGAATGAAATGCATTGACCAAATAGTTTCTACTGGACCACAGCTCTAATACCAGCTTTGGTATTGGAGGAGCCGGGGAGAGAATAATTGGGAGTGGGCAGCATTTACTGGCTTATTCATCTTAGGTGCAATGATATGGTAGCCCCAGTCAGATCAAACTGCTCCCTTATAACCATCATCTCGAACGGTATTGGTACCTTGCATGTTACTAGGGCACACAAGACTTGGAAGGATGCGCTTGATGATCTCAAGCTAGTGACACTAGTGATGGGTGTGTAGGAGCAAACACACTGAATAAAATATAGCATAGGATGCCCATGACAGTAATGAGGGTGTCCACATTCTCTACCAGGGGTAGTGTCAGGGGCAAAACAGCGGCCCTCATTGTTGGAATGACAGTGATGCCACAGACATTACCATGGTTACTTGCATGAACGTTCCCATCTGCTTCATCTCCTTAGTACTGGAAAACTCAGGAAGGGGGAAAGAAGTGGGCAGGGCTAATAGTGGGGAGGCTCAATGGTAAGCAAGCACAGTGAGAAAGAAAACACATGAAGAGCGATATCAGTTCTGAAAATCATAACAGGACAGATAAAGCAAGTGGTGCAAAGCTGTTCACTACGTAAAATGCAAATAAATTAGAATCAGACTAAGGAACTGATGCTTCATGAAATTCTGACATTACCTTGGTAAAAGAGGGAGTTACTTTTCCAGTATAGTAATCTCAACTTTCTTCTAAGTGCTGGCTGTTATTCCGAGTATCTAGACGTTGAGTTCAGTCTCATCTATGCCTGTTGTAAAAAAATTCACATTCGTCAATATCTGTAAGACATGGAATACCTCATCAAGTAATATCAGAGAAGAGACCGATCATTACGGTTCATATATTTTTGAAAGCCTATGAGATTCAGCATATTACTTCATGTCCAAGATATTTGCATTCACAACAGACAGGTGGAGCACATGACTACACAGTAAAAAGTTTGCTTAATAAATGTGATTCTAACCTAAATAGGTACTCATCTTGCATTGTTAAACTACATAAATATGACTTGGCAAATTATTGTCTTTATCCCCTCTTCAAAACTGCTGACCAGAAGAATGCTGATATCCACTAATCATTTAATCTGCTGATAGCAGAGAGTAGAAAACAAGATTCAGAATTACTCAGAAAAAATATATATATTTAAATAAAAGCAATACTTTGACAGAAGTGCATAGGCAGGAAGGCAAAAAGGTCAGAGTGATACTGGATGAATATTTTGGACAGAATTCTCACATACCAGAAACTATGGTAGGTTATCATTAGAGTCCAAACTTTTAGATAACTGGAGGAGAGCATATGCACAGATATAGAAAAATCTCAGACATTTATTGAAGTTAGTGGATTAAGTCTGCTTGTTTGAGATGTCTTGTTAAATTTGTCTTTTGCTACCCAAGGAGCCAAAACTTCAGATTCTACTTCAGAAAATGATAGTTTTGCAAGTCAGCCCAGTCAAGGCACTGTTGCCTTCCTGTTCTGTTGCTAACATTGGGAATCCCTACCTATAAATGGTGCTTATTGCACTTAATATGGTTAACTTAAAAAAAACTTGTGTTCAGTGACACTGCATACTATTTATAGTTGAATTTCATACTTAGGAATTTCTTCAGTGTTGTACATTGCCACACGTTTCACTAAAGAATAGTGTTAGCTTTTGATGTACACAAGTGCATTATAGCATACACACATGCACACACACACACACACACACACACATATATGTATTATAGATTTACTGTCATGTGATTGAATGAAAAGTATTTGACAGAAAAATCAAATGTTTGAAAGAATTTGACTGAAAACCCAACTGAATGGAATGCAATTGACTGAAAACTCAGTTGAATGAAACACATTTCGATGAATCACAACTCATTGAAATATTCAGCATAAGAAAATACAACATAGAATAGTGTTTTTGCAGGGAGAAAGAACTTCTGCACCCGCCCAATGTGGAGGGCTTTGCCCCCACCCCATCCCCTTAATTATATAAACTAACTCCTTGGCTGAACAACCACTTTAGAAAAGATAAAACACTGTACACCATGAATCAGTATTAGTGCACAAGCACTGATTTATTGTGTATGGTATTTTATCTTTTCTTCAAGTGGTTGTGCAGGCATATAGTACATGTAATTAAAGGGGATGTGAGGGTGCAAGGGGGCTTGCCACCATGCAAAAACACTATTTTATGTTGTATTTTCTTATATTGAATATTTTCAATTATTTGTGATTCAGTGAAATGGGTTTCAGTCAGCACTGAAATTGTTTTCAGTCAAATGGGTTTTCGATCAATTGCTTTCCAGTCAAATTCTTTCACACATTTGATTTTCAGTCAAGTACTGCTCAATCAAATGGTAGTAAATCTATATTATATATCTTGCATATATCTATCTGTATACCTGTGTGTGTGTGCTGAAACTGGTGGCATGAGTGACAGACCATACAACTTTACCAGCAAAATACAAAAAATGTCAGTGCTTTCACCTAAAACATCATATTTCCTTTGATAGTTCGTATCTTAAAGGGTCTGAAGAAGCCTAATATTTTAGACAAAAGTGCTAACATTTTTTATTATGTCATCCTGCTGCTAGAGTAATTTTAAGAGCTAAGCAGTCATCCTTAAATCACATGACTGAGATCCTACAATTTAGTTAAAAGAAAATGTGCAGCTATGAAACTTTTGAGCTTGTGTCTTGGAGGTATCAGTTCAAGCTAACATTGCTTTTCTTAACTTTAAAATGTCCCTGCCTTTGGGTCCCTTCCAAGTCCATGAAAGCCTTTAAACATCACCCAATTAATGAGGCTAAGAGGAATCTAGTCCAGTAACTCTGGTCCCTTCCCTCCTTGTTGGCCTACCATTCAAAAGCTATGAAATTATGAAATATACTTGAGGTCTTCCTCCCTGATTAGTTGCTTAGGAGATGGTGCTGTACTTGGCAATCTGCATCATCCCCTGGCTGCAACAGCAGTAGTCTGAAACAGTTTAGCCTCAGTCATCTTGGCAGAGGAACAAATGTAGAAATATTTAACATTAACTACAAACCATCACTGCAGGACTTCTATCTTTCAAAGTGGGAATTTTGTTTACTCAATTCATGGTCTTTCAAGCAGTGAAATGAATAACTCAAGATAGTTTTTAGCATGGAAAAATTGTGCCGTTTATGCCTGCTGCCTGCATCAATTTGATCTGGCTACCCTTGTTGATAATTCCTTATCATTTGAACATCATGTCTCCACAGTAGTTTGGAAAGCCTTTTATCTAGCCTATCTAATTTCCAAAGGCATCTCCATTGAATGCAAAGAAGTCTTAATTCCCCTTTACTCAAATCTTATCAGGACCATTATTGAGTATAAATCACCTTTTAGCATGTATTTGTATAAACATATCACATAATGTGAGAGACCTCAGAGATTCATATCTAAAAAGATCAGTGGCCTCAAAAATCTTGGTTATCAGAAGAGACTGTCAGCTCTTTCTCTGTATTCAGTTTCTTACAGACTCCTCCATGGAGAAAAATGTATATCCTTTCATGCCATGAATGATCCAACCTTATTTTATCTCATTTGCCTTTGCAGAACTAATGGTACATCAAATACTTGGTTAAAGGAACTAAACCTTAATCAGCAGATAAGACATGTTAGAGTAATAGATTAATATCCCAACATATCCCCCACATCTGGATCAAACTTCCACTACATGTTAAAAATAGTAGCACCCTTGCCACCTTAAAGGTAATAACCACAAGGATGGAAATGAAAACTGCAAAACGCAACCAATAACTAAAATGGCAGTGATTCCAGTAAACTAGGATCACGTAAAACCCATATCATTCATTGACAAACTTGTAGCAGCAAAGATCAGTTAAGCGCTTTCATCCATAATGTCAGGAATGCTCAGAACTTCCCCCTTCAAGGTAAGCCTAGATAATTGGATGGGCAGCTTCAAATTCTGTCTTGGTCTCTCTTGCCTTGCACTTCAAGAATCTAGAGGGAAAATTTGAATATGTTTTTTGGCTAGACTTGAAATGTTCTGCACACTGATTGCAAATGTCCAGGTTTAAACTCAGTTATTAACATATAATGTTTTTAAAAATAGAAAAGTAAAGATGTAATCAAATTTTATTCATGTGGTTAAAATGTTATTGAATATAATATATATCTTAAATGATTTTTAAATGGCTTCATAAGACATAATTCATCATGTGACAAAGTTTTATGTGTTGAGCAGCTGCAGAATTGTATATTACTCTGAAGAAGTATATCTTACTTTTATAGGTAAAAGTGCTTAGTGGTAGTAAAGTTTCCCATCATGTTCATAGTTCCAAGTGCTTGTGGTTTAGATTTTAGCATGAGTTCCTGTTTCATTTTATTATTTTTTACATGAGTTCCTGTTTTATTTTAGGTAAAGTAATAATATATGGGTGATTTTTTGTGAGATTAGTGGACATTGGAAAGGATGTTCTGATTTTCTGCATTGTTGAACAATCCCTGAGGTAGTTTATATCACATCCCTGGGATATGAGGACACCAAGGTGCAGGATGCTTGTCTTCCTGCCAAAGTACTGGTTTTAATTACGTCTTTTCAATGTAACATAGTTTCAAAGTATTTATGACACTTTATGGTACATATAAGGCAGTCTGATGTTCTTATTCATGTGTGCTTAACCCTAACCCGTACATATTACATCCCCTGCCCCAATCCTAACCCGACACAGTACATCCCCTGCCCCAACCCTAATCCTGCATATTATATTCCCTACCCCCAACCCCTACACATTACCTCACCTGCCTCCAATCCTAACCCTACACATTGCATTCCCTGACCCCAAACCTAACCCTACTCATTACATCCCCTGCCCCAATCCTAAACCTACACATTACACCCCATGCCCCCAATCCTAACCCTACACATTACATCCCCTGCCCCAAATCCTAACCCTACACAGAACATCCCCTGCCCCAATCCTAACCCTACACAGAACATCCCCTGCCCCCAACCCTAACCCTACACATTACATTGCTAAAAATGCTTTCCCTAACAGTGCCACTATTCAGATGATACTTGATATGGGTTACTGATAGTAGAGCAGAAGTTGTCAATATTTTGTGATTCACTCATTTTGTATGTCACACATTTCTGTTTATGTTCACTCATTTGGGTTTCTGACATTGGTATGTTCTACTAATGATGATGTAATCTCTTTCTCACACACACACACACATACACATACACACACACACACACACACACACACACACACACACACACACACACACATATATGTATCTATCTAATATGTATTATCAAAGTTAAGCTTGGGATATTTTTCATCCTTTAGTATTCTAGCTGGCTAGGTAAGTACATTTTGGTAGAGTGGGGACTATATTAGAAAACCATCCAAGTGCCAAATTCACACATTTAACAGAACAAAGTAGACTGCAGTTAATTGCTGAGATAATATTAAATAAGATAGGACCCCGTTGTTGGATGGAATGAGATGTCCTGCATAATGGTAGGTGTGGTGTTTAGTTCTTTTGAATAACTACGTTGAGAGGATAGGATAGCGGTCACTAATGCTGTTTGTAGGGCATGGGAATAAAATCTGAATCGTCTTATTGTGAAGACTGGTCAAGTAAGAACATTTACCAGTGGTTTAAGCCTGAAGGAAGAAAGAAAGTTCAGTAACCGAGATTTAAAAGGACTTAGTTAAAATTACAATCACCCATAGGGATAAATATATGGCTGCTCATAATGAGAGAAATAAACTGGGGATATGTTTAACTAAATCTAAAGAAGATAGCTGTGATATAAACACAGAGTACATGAAGAGATTTATGGCAATTGCCTCAATGAATCTGATTAAGTATTCAGTTGAGTGAGGTATCTTATGAAGATTCTGAGCTAACTGCTGAAGTAGAACTTGGATTGTTTTGTATGTTTGTGTCATAGGGCTCTATGTAGTCTGACTTCTGACTTTCATTTGATCCTCATGTTAACTTTTACATGACAAAAAACAAGCAAACGTTATGAATGTTGTACAACGTTATACCCTACCTAACACCTGAAGCTCAACTGTTTTCTGTCCCAAACTTTTTTAGTCCCACCTCTGTTTTATGCCAGTCTCATATTAACAAATTATAAAACATCTGTAAATAAATTTGAAAAAATGCTTCAATAAAATTGGTATATTTGCCTGAATCCTACCTCATAAGACCAGCCACTGTACAGTCCTTCAACAAAATCAGTGGCTGTAACTCCAAATCTGGCTGAAGAATGTCCAGCTGAAAACAGCACACAAGATCCCTTATAACCAGAGTAAAAGTCTTGCTCTTAGTAACATCATAACTAAATATATTCCAAAGAGAGAATTCATATCCCAAGATCAACACTAGATAGGCACCTCCATGTCCAAGATTTTGTGATTCACTGTATTCACTTTACATAGCAAAACTACAGAACTCCATTCCCCTAGAACTTAGGTCTTAAACCAACTTTAAAGTATTCCAGCAAAAGCTTAACTACTGTTTAGCCACTATAGGGGAGACGTCATGCTCCAAACTATGATCAGTATTATGTGCTAGCCACACTTTTACTGACCCAAATTAGCTAATCAGTTGCTAACTTCAAGAATATACCTTCCCAGCTATTCTTAAATCTTTACCTAAATTCTCATGCCTTCTCATTACTTGTCTTCCTTCCAGCCTTTTCTTCAGGAATATATTCTCCCCTATTTACATATGTGCTTTTTTATTGTTTAAACTCCTTTATTAAATTATCATTTAAGACATAGGCACACATGAATTAATAGGAAGGAAAATAAACCATATTATTATTTTCCAATTTACAGCTGTTATACATTACGCATGTTTTTTCTCTTTTTCTAATAATAGTCTTTCAGTCCAAAATTACATAAATTGTTCAATTCTTGCCTTCTCTTAAACCTCATTAATCCTTGTAAGCATTATTCTGTGTATATTGTTCCCATGAATTCCACTGATTTCTATGTAATTTGGTCCTTCCTTTTTCTGAAGATCCCTCTTCCGTTTTTTTCTCTTTTACAATATTCACTACTTCAAATGCAGCTGGTTTAGATTTTAATTTCCATGTTTTATTAATTGCATTTTTGGCAGCCAACAAAATTAAACTTAATAAGACCTTTCCTTCTATGCCTAAGCAGTTCAGATCCTGTATCCCAGCTCAAAAGAATAATTTCTTTAGTTACAGCCATTTGCTCCGCCAGGGTTTCTGACAGAATACTTCATAAAAGATTTTTAAAATCTGCCAACTTAATACACTCCCATTAAACTTTTTCCAGTTCCACAGCACATCTCCAACATTTGCTATCTAACTGATGAAACATTCTCTGAAGTCTGCTTAGGGTATAAAGATAACTATGCAAATACTTCCATGCAAAAATGCTAAACCTTCTGGACATTGTTGCATATGTGGGAACCATACATATGTTCTTCCATTGTTCCCTTGTAAATTGCTTTTCCAGTCTCTCTTCCTAGTCTTTTCTAAACTCCTGTAATTGATTTTTTTTTTAGTTATCAAGCAATATAGTATATACCCTACTTATTATCTCTTTTCTGACAGCAACTTTTTTTTCTATATTTGACAAAAAAACTCTACCAGAGCTGGTATTTCACTTAGGATTACTATGTACCTTTGTTTTTACCTATACTCTGATATCATTCTCTGGTAGGGAAGGCAGTTTCTAACCTGCAGTCCAAACTTCTTGACTTCATCACACTCTATCACCTTTATCTCTCTAGTTATTTGCCCCCAATACCTTGGTTCATATGCCGTTTTTTTTCAGTAAATTCTAGTCCACTCTTGCCTATTTTCTGTACCTCTACTTGCAGTCATCCCTTTTGGCAAAAGTGGTTTTCTCCACTTCCATGTTGGCTTTGTTTTTTAATACATTCTGCAACTTTATGAATATAATATTGTATATGTTTTTATTATTCTCCTTATAAATCTACATCCATAATCCCACTATCTCCTTATTTCTTGAACCCCCCCCCCCATGTATCATCTTCATCCATTTCTGCTCACTTTAAATTATAACCTTATGCTTGGTTTAAGTGTATGGACCTGAACTGTGTAGCTCTGAAATATCCCTTTAAATCAGGTAATCATAAACTACCTTGTTCTATTGAGAGTAGCAACTTATCTCACTTATCTCTTGCCGTTTTTCCCCTCTCAGATAAATTCCTTCATTTCTTTTTAAAATTATTGTCCACTTCTCTGGTTGATAAAAAATATGCATGACGTATATAAAACTGAAGGGACTAAAACATTTTCTCTGCTTGTATCTTACTTTCCACATTCATGAACAGGAGCTTCCAGTTTTTCAGTTTTTGTATTATCTTCCTAATCCATGCTCCTATATACTCCATCTAACAATGTCCTCATAAATATGGGTATTGCTGAACCACTTTGTGAGTGGATATGTAATTTATGGCTATATCCTTTGTTTTACCTTCATTAATTTTATTTTTTATTTATTTTACATTTGTTTACTGAGAAAGTCTGACTTGACACAGGTCCATTTTCAGCAGAGGCCCAGGGAGAAAAGCTCCAGACTACAGACATATCAGAGTTAAATGTTTCAATGTTACAGCATCCACGTGAATACATAAAGATTAACTTACAAAGGTTATATAGAAATATAGTGACACTGAGTATATGAATAACAAATTAGTAGCAAGCATAATTGATTGAGAAGACCAGTTAAGTTATGGTGTAATATACAGTATGGGTTACTAACAAGTTGATTTTATGAAGTTAATGATAGATTCATTATGAATTTGTGTATTCTTATATGACAAATTGTAGTAATTTGAGGGAGGTGCTTACCCAGGTGAGTCACAAGAGAATAACCAAGTGTTCATAAAGTGTGACTTAAGGAGTTTCTTAAATTGCGTAGTACAGAAGTTGGGGGTCAGTGTGGTTGGTAGCTTATTCCATATTTTAGAGATAGTATTGGAGAAGAGAGACTTCCCATCATCATTATTAATTTTGGTGGTATTCAGAAGGTTTTGATTACTGGAGTGTAAGGTTCTATTAGTGGTATATGGCTGAATTAGATTATAGAGAGCTGTGATTTTCTCAGGGTAATAGAATATTTTGTGTGCAAAGTTTAGTTGATTAAATTGTAGCAAATGAGGAAGTTCAAGCCATTTTAGCTGTTTTAGAGATGTACAGTGATAAGGCCTATATGGGGCCTCTGTTGAAAACCTGACTGTTTTATTGTAACAACATTCCATTTTGTTTAAGTCTGTCTTGTGGAGATTGCTTAGAATTGGGGAGGCATAGAGGAGGGTAGATAAGTGGTATGTCTGAGCTATTGTGACTTTTGTATGTTTAAGAAATTGCCTGTTCCAATACAGGAGACCTAGTTTCTTGTGGACCTTCTTGATAGTTTGTGCTATGTGAATATCGAATTTCAGGTTACTGTCAATTTTGACTCCAAGTAGTTTAGTGTGGGTTGTTGGGGTTATCGTTGCTTTATTTGACAAGATGTTAAAACAGTGGTATGGTGGGGGGAATCTTGATAGGGTGAAGAGAAGTAGTTTTGTTTTGTTGGGGTTAAGATGGGTTGGGAGCTTGTGAGCCATGTTTCAACAGATAGAAAGGAGTCTTGGGTTAAGGTGTGGAGGTCTTTTAGTGTAGGAGCTGCAGATATTAGGGTGGAGTCATCAGCATATTGTACTACTGAGGCATTTGTTGAGGAGGTAGAGAGCTGGTTAGTGAAAAGAGAGAATAGTAATGGCCCAAGGATGGAGCCTTGAGGAACTCCTAAGGCAACTGGAAGAAGAGGAGAAAGCTGGTGCTGCCATTGGACTGCCTGCTGACATCCTGATAGGCAGCTTTGGAACCATGTGATAGTGGAAGAACTAAGGTTTAGAGTGGAGAGAATATTGATGAGTTTATTATGGTTAACTATATCAAAGGCTTTGGATGAGTCCAAAAATATGGTAGTTACAAATTGTCCACTGTTTCTATAGTGGTTAACTGTGTTAGTAAAGGACATTAGAGCTCTGATGGTCATGTGGAAAAGTCTAAAACCATGTTGGGTGTTAGATAGTAGTTTGTTTTTGAGAAGGTAGTCCATTACTTGGGTATGGACAACTCTCTCTAAGCTTTTAGATAAGGGAGATAAAATGGCAATTGGGCAGTAATTAGTGAGTTTGGTGGAGTTGCCTCCCTTGTGTAGTGGTAGAATGTGGGATGTTTTCCCAATAACAGGTACCTTGCTCTTTGATATTGATCTGTTTATAAGTACGGCTACAGGTAGGGTATTGCTTCAGCTACTAACCATAGGAATTCTGAGGGCAAGTAATCAGCAGCCAGGGTTGTTGGTTTGAGTTTTTAGAGATGTTTTGCAATAGAGTTGACAGATACTGGGTGTAAGGAAAAGTGGAAGGTGTTATTTTGGGAATTGGTGCTATGCTGGGTTCAGATTGGTTGGAGCAGCTTGCACTACTTTGGGAGTCTGCAAGGGCTTGAATTGTTTCTGTGAAATATTTATTGAATTGGGTGGGAATGTTATCTAAATTTTTGCTGTTGTTGCTGTGGGAGTAGCTGATTTACTTGGTTGTAGTGTGCTTTATATCACAAAAAGACTTGAAACTTTCTCAAAATGTTCCACAACAATGAGATGTCCTTTTCTGGAGTTACAAAGTCTAAAATAATATCACCTGCAAATAAAGTCAACTTTCATGATTACCATACCAAGTATATCCTTGAATTTCTGATTCCCTGATTTTCTTTGTCAATGGCTATAAATATAAAGCAAGTAACAGAAGGAAAAGAAGACACCCTGGCTGGTTTCTCTGTTCAAACACAACTTATTGGAGATAAACCTCCCACTAATTCTTGCTCCTAATCTTTTAGATCACAGTCAGAAGAGCGACTTAACGGAAAGTCAAACTTCATATGGTTGAGACTATGATCGACTTTCTAAAAAGTTAAATGATAGAGGAATAACAAAAATCCATTTTTGCAGGGGGGAATCCCCCCTGCACCCCCCACCCAGCCACTTATATTGGATTATATGGATTATATTCTATGTAGGAGGGCCAGTCTGAAGGAGATTGGAGACTGTAAAATGGTGGCAGGGGAAAGTGTAGTTAAGCAGCATAGAATGGTGGTCTGTAGGATGATGTTGGTGATCAAGAAGAGGAGGAGTAGTATGAAAGCAGTGCCAAGGATTAAATGGTGGAAGTTAAAAAAGGGTGATTGTAAAGTGGAGTTTAGGGAAGAGTTAAGACAGGCACTGGGAGGCAGTGGAGAGTTACCGGATAGCAGGGTAACTACAGCAGAACTAGTAAGGGAGACTGCTAGAAAGGTGCTTGGTGTGACATCTGGACAGAGGAAGGAGGACAAGGAGACCTGGTGGTGGAATGAGGAAGTACAGGAGAGTATACAGAGGAAGAGGCTGGCGAAGAGGTGGGATTGTCAAAGAGATGAAGAAAGTAGACATGAATATAAGGAGATGAGGCACATGGCAAAGAGAGAGGTGGTGAAAGCTAAGGATAAGGTGTATGGAGAGTTGTATGAGAGATTGGACACTAAAGAGGGAGAAAAGGGCCTGTACCGATTGGCTAGACAGAGGGACAGAGCTGGGAAAGATGTGCAGCAAGTAAGGGTGATAAAGGATAGTGAGGGAAAGGTATTCACAAGAGAGGAGAGTGTGTTGAGTAGATGGAAAGAGTATTTTGAGAGGCTGATGAATGAAGAGAATGAGAGAGAGAGAGAAGGTTGGATGATGTGGGGATAGTGAATCAGGAAGTGAAACAGATTAGCAAGGAGGAAGTAAGGACAGCTATGAAGAGGATGAAGAATGGAAAGGCTCTTGGCCCAGATGACATCCCAATGGAAGCATGGAGGTGCTTAGGAGAAATGGCAGTGGAATTTTTAACTAGATTGTTTAATGAAATTTTGGAAAGTCAGAGGATGCCTGAGGAGTGGAGAAAAAGTGTTTTGGTACCTATCTTTAAGAATAAGGGTGATGTGCAGAGCTGCAGTAACTACAGAGGGATAAAATTGATCAGTCACAGCTTGAAGTTATGGGAAAGAGTAGTAGAAGCTAGGTTAAAAAGAGAGGTGATGATTAGTGATCAGCAGTATGGTTTCATGCCAGGCAAGAGCACTACAGATGCAATGTTTGCTCCGAGAGTGTTATTGGAGAAATACAGAGAAGGTCAGAAGGAGTTGCATTGTGTCTTTGTAGACTTGGAGAAAGCATATGACAGGGTGCCTAGAGAAGAGTTGTGGTATTGTATGAGGAAGTTGGGAGTGGCAGAGAAGTAGGTAAGAGTGGTACAGGATATGTACAAGGGTAGTGTGACAGTGGTGAGGACTGCAGTGGGAGTGACAGATCCGTTTAAGGTGGAGGTGGGATTACATCAAGGGTCAGCTCTGAGTCCTTTCTTATTTGCAGGGGTGATGGACAGGTTAACAGATGAGATCAGACAGGAGGCCCCGTGGACTATGATGTTTGCAGATGACATTGTGATCTGTAGTGAGAGTAGGAATCAGGTTGAGGAGACTCTGGAGAGGTGGAGATATGCTCTAGAGAGCAGAGTAATGAAGGTCAGCAGGGCTAAGACAGAATGTGTGTAAATGAGAGGGAGGGTAGAGGAATGGTGAGGATGCAGGGAGTAGAGTTGGTAAAGGTGGATGAGTTTAAGTACTTGGGATCAGCAGTTCAGAGTAATGGTAAATGTGGAAGAGAGGTGAAGAAGAGAGTACAGGCAGGGTGGAATGGGTGGAGAAGAGTGTCAGTAGTGATTTGTGACAGACGGGTACCAGTAAGAGTGAAAGGGAAGGTCTACAAGAGAGTAGTGAGACCAGCTATGTTATATGGGTTGGAGACAGTGGCGTTGACAAAAAGGCAGGAGTCAGAGCTGGATGTGGCAGAGTTAAAGATGTTAAGATTTGCACTCGGTGTGACTAGGATGAATAGGATTAGGAATCAGTATATTAGAGGGTCAGCTCATGTTGGATAGTTTGGAGACAAAGCAAGAGAGATGAGATTGCATTGGTTTGGACATGTGCTGAGGAGGGATGATGGGTATATTGGGAAAAAGATGCTAAGGATGGAGCTGCCAGGTAAGAGGAAAAGAGGAAGGCCTAAGATAAGGTTTATGGACGTGGTGAGAGAAGACATGCAAGCGGTTGGTGTGACAGAGCAAGATGCAGAGGATAGGAAGAAATGGAAAGAGATGATCCGCTGTGGCGACCCCTAACGGGAAAAGCCGAAAGATGATGATGATGACTTTCATTTCCTTTGTCCCTGCTATTTTGCTGAATATCCATTCCAAATTCCTTTCTTTGTCAAATGCCCACGCTCATTTCTTTCCAGATGTGTCCCTTGCAACATTGCTAGTTGCACTTTGTATTTCTTAATACAATTCAATACTCTTTTCTGTTTGTCTCCACCTGTAAAGCTATTTACATTCCAAGAAAATATAGATATAGTAGCCATTATGATAAAAACATTTTGTTCCCACCCTTTATACAGGACAGTTTTTAATAGCATTTCCAATTGTTGCCGTAGTATAGACACTAATATTTGGCAGGCTGAACTTGTATACACTTGTTTCTTCTCAACTCCATTTAAACCTGTGTCATACTTTGACCTTTTTGCTTTAATGAAAACCATCAAATAAAAAACACATTTTCAGAATATCGCCATCCTCTGTTAACTTAGAACAAACACATAGTACAATGTAAATTTTCATCAAATGAAGTTTAACCTGCCAGATAGGAACAATTGTTCCAAATTGACAGCTGCAGCCACATGCATAACCTAATCTTAAAACTAAGGTTAAACATGCTAAAGGACATGTTACAGCCTGTGTTCCCACATACACTGAATGCTGTCTGTTCTTTTCTTATATCTGTTTCCCTCCTGGGTTTGAAAAAAAGCTTGCATACTTTCAAAAATCATTACCTTTTATCTCTAAGAAAAAGAGCACTGGTTGTCTTGAAATAAAACTAAATTGTGCACTGTTCTATTATATACATTAATGTATTAAGACTGCTGGGAAGGATGCTATCTCTTCTTTACTTCCCATAATTTTAAACTTTATTTTTCATTGAACTGTTTGCAAGTGTACCTTTAAGTTTTGCATTTCCCACAGCAAAGAATGCTCAGAAGTATCAAGATTAATTTTTTGCACCTGTAGAAAAGTAATTTCCATGTAAAAGTAGTCAACAAAAAAAGCTAACAACTTTGCAGATGCATGAAGGAATCTTTGTAAATTTCACTCAGAATAGAACATATGGAATTCACCTAGCTAACTACCTTCAGCTGCAGACTACTTGTCTCTACCTTTTTTTATTTTTCTGAATCTTTTGGGTTTCTAATACCATGACAGGAATGGACTCCATTCCTAAGTCAAAGTATGATTAAAGTTCATAAAATTAATATTGTTACACTCTTTGATGTCAGCCAAAAGTGCTCTTCGCAGCACCCACAATGTGGCCAGTAATGATTCCTTCTGCAATTCGTATGGAGTTACATGTATTGGTAGCATATTTAAATGGGATTGTAGACTCTTTTTATAAGACCGGTTGCTCCTACTGCTACTATTGGAACTATCTGTGTATCTTTCTTCAACGTTGCATTTCTGCTTGCAAATCTTGATATTTTATAACTTTGTGTCTCTCTGTACGCAGGACACTGTAGTCACTGGGTGTGGCAATTTCAGTGATCAATGCTACTTTTGTCTTTTCCTGGACCACTATATCTGGTTTTCTGGCATATCCCTAAGAGCATTTGCTAATGGGAGGAAAACAAGCTAATATTGATACAAGTTCTAGAAACATAGAATTTTGCATGACTTTCATTTCTTTATCTTATTTTTCAAGCCTGATTGCTTATAAAAAACACTTTATTGCTTAAGCTAAGAACATCAATCTAAACACCCAACCTTGTAAAACAAGGGAAAATATTATCTTAATTCTACATGTAATATAGTCAGTACACTTTTACACCTCACTCACACCCCAGCCACCCAAGATCATAACATTATATTTATTTAAATTTATTTCTTTTCAGCCTTTCTTCTGTTGTTACACTGTAAGACCTATATTTCCTACAGCTAAAATGTACTTGATTACTTTAATATCTTTGACACATACAACAGTTATTCAAAAGACTCTCCCAACATGTTAAATAACATTGATTGCAACTATACAAATCTTCTTTACAATATAATGTACAGTTTATATCAGGAGATGTTTTGTACAAATGCTGTTAAGAACAACCATTGTTTTACTTGCAGTTGGTTCTTTTTCTTTCTTTCTTTAGGGTCATTCTAAATATTAATGACATAATGTGGGGTATTTACTTTATATTCCATCCACCAAGTTAAGAAGGTCAGCAAAAGTCCAGTTGTTCCTCAGCCACTTATCCTTGTAATTCTGTATTTCACAGCTTGATTCATGCTGTATAGGCTCACGTTTATTCACTAATTTCAGTGTTGCCAGTCTTCTTGTTGATCATCTGCATTTCCCAACACCTAATTCTGGTTTAGGTCATATGTACTCCTGATTCTTCTTATCAACTTCTGTGCTTTTTTCTGTATTTCAAGCATTTCCTTTGAAACATTGGAAAGGGTATCACTATTAGCATTTCTCTGTGTGCTTTATTATCAGAAAAGTGATTAGAAGAGTTCCCTTCTGCTTGCTGGCTCACTTTTTTGTTGGATATTTTTCTTATTTCCTCCTTATCCTGTTCTGCATCAAATATGTCATTAATCCTCCAGAAAAATACTTGTGACAACAGCTGGATACAGTAATATGGAATCTCACATGTATCTCTCAATGTTCCCTGATTGCAAGGATAAATTTGCTTCTTTTTTGCCTGGTATACAATGAGTAATTGTTTTCCATAAACACTCTACTTCTTAAATTTGTAATATTGTTCCAATTTTTCACAACTTTGCTAGAATCAGCTCTTTCTGCTGATATGATCGCATCTTTACTAATACAGTTATTGGCTACTTTCTCATGCCAGATTTGTAGCATACACTCAATGTGCCCTTTCAGTTAATAAATCCTGCTGTGAGATACCAGTCCATTTGCTTTTATGTGTTTTCATAAAATGAATACAGTCTGTTCCTTAGGTTCTGTGATTCAGCAGAAAATCTCAGTTTTTCTCTACACATTCTATCTTCTCTTATTTTTTTGAAACAGTTCTTCTTGAGAAGTCTCATACTCACCAGCCTTTTCTTCATGTTTCTGTTTTTGCAGTTTTATCATGCATCTGAATAGTTAGTTAAAGCCTCTGTCTTTTTCACCTTTTCTTATATGGGTGATATATTTGTTCTGTGATTACTTCATTTTAATCACCTCTGAGCATATTTGATTTATTTTTTCCTCTAAATTACTCAAAGCCATCTCTTGCACCAAAGCAGAAGCTTGAACTGCATTTTGCTGAACAGCTACAGGGTTCTTCCTGGTCAGTGTTTTCTCTTTACCATTTCTGTTTTTTTTTTTTTCCTCAGTTTCTTTACACTTCTTTGCTGGCATTCAGGCAGTGCACTTACTTACCAGTAAATGAATTTTACCAAACTAACAAATTCACTGGCTGCCTTTTCTCAGTTTGTGTTTTGACACTGATAGAGCTGAAATTGAACTGTTGATCAGTGTACAGCCATCTTGGAAGTCCTTTCTCATCTAATTTCTTGGTCAAAGTATAGAATCTTGAATCTGTAAATATTTAATGTAATTTTAAAACTAAAAGATAGAATAAGTCAGCATCTGTCAAATATTAAGAGGGAAATTATCACCAATGCACTGTACAAGCATACTAAACATATGAATAGTTTCCATACCTTTAAGTTTCTTGTGTTAAAAATCAGATCAGACTCACTGAGGGGTGGTGACATTAAGTATGCAATAGAATATGTAGAGCTAAAGTGGATGTGTAGATTTAGAGCTCACATCCCTCCTAGAAGTAATGAAATGGTGATGTTAAAACATCATTTGAGGCATTCACATAATCAAATACATTGACTGGCCCAAGGTTTGTATTTAAATCTGATGTTTAAGTTAGGTGCTATTATTGCCTGAAGAAGCCTGTATTGGTGAAAGTGTGTTGTTACACTCTCACTTGTAAAACATTTACTTCTGCTTATTTTTAGTGTTTTAGTGATTTAGTGTTTTAGTGATTTACAGGTTTATTGTACATTTTTTAAGTGTTTGTGGTTCTGATTACCTTTTATTTTTCTTAGATCTCTATTTCATAATTGGTAATGGACTTGTCACCACAGCTCAAAGGTATAGTGAGTTAGGCCTTCTGCCCTTGCTGTACTGTTTTCCAAATACCTCCTGAGAGACTACAAAAGATAAGTGCTTATTTTCAACTGTTTTCTGCACTTTCTGATTAATTAAAATAATATTTGCTGCATATCTGTTTGTTTAAAACCATGCAACTGTATTTTACTGCATTTTTTTAGACTAATTGAATTCCTCGTACAACTGTAATCACTGTTCATCTGCTTGTTTTGTTCATTTTACTTGTTTGCTGCACTTGAAAAACATTAGCATAGACTAGGTTCAGGTTTTTGCTGAATCTAGTACTGTCTGTGACATTTGGAACTTGTAAAACAAATTTTTGTCTGGAGAGCCCACCCTGTGCCCTCATGGAAGGAAGGCACAGTTTGGACTGATCAAGCTAGAGTTACTGTTGCAGGGCTCTGTTTAGGGTGTTTTGATTGGATAATTTGAACTTTGGCTGTTTCCTGTTTGTCTGTTTTAATAAGCATCTGTTTGAACCTGTTTGTGCAATGTGTAGCACTGTGCACTCTGTGTGGAGGGATTACCGGTTACAGGCACTTGTTCTCTAGCCTCGCAAATATTACCTAAACCAGAGATCTTCACACCTAAACCTACTAATACCTAGCCCCTGCTGTATTCTCTCTTCAGCTGTTATAGCCAGACCAAGATTATTCCTAGGACCATGAACTGTCAGTTTCCCCTCCTTTTTCCCTACCAGCCTGGTTGACATGAGTCTACTGAGGCAGTGTAGCAACTGCCTCATGTATACTGACAACCCTCTGCTTCTAAATCATTCCTGTACCATTTGTGAGAGATGCACCTACATTATGAAACTGGAATCACAGCTGTCTCCTGCAGTAGATAGCAATACAGAGCAGGTTGTCAGCCCACCTACCACAACTCCAACTCATGACACACAGCATACACATAGACCAACATATGTGAAGGTACTCACAAAAAATCTACCTAAACACCAGAGACCTCCAATACACATACATGCTAAAAAAAACATAACACCCAAACCACACAATACACATAACACATCTGCAAGTATCTTATCATCAAAGCCCATATGGCAATGCACATCCATTCCAAATATCTTCATCATAGGAGACTCTATAATGAGACATACAGACATCCCCCTCATAGGAGACTCTATAATGAGACATACAGACATCCCCCTCATAGGAGACTCTATAATGAGACATACAGACATCCCCCTCACCAGACTGAACAAAGAGAAAGTCACAGTCAGCTATCTTTCTGGTGCCAGGATTTGTAATGATCAAGCAAGTCTCCCAACAAGTACCTTTATGATTCGGACATAGTGCATGGTGTGAATGACTTGAGACATACCTCCCTGGACTATATGAGGAGAGACATGATTGAACTCTCTGATTATGTGTCACAGACAGGTCTGTCCCTAGCTTTGAGCAGCATATTACCCTCGCCTAGGGTGATAGCACAATATAAACAAAAAATCATTGACTTCAATAATTGGCTTAGTTTCTGGTGTCATTCTAAGGGGATCCAGTTTCTGTCAGCCTGGGATGACATGATCGATGCTTTGCCAGATATGGTCATCTGGCAGCCCTGGGATTTCAGCTACTGGCAAAGGGTCTTGCCACCCCCATAGTGCCTTTTTTAGGCAATGTCACAAGGACAAAATTCCCAATATAAAAATTCCATCAAAAAATAACCTCACAGTTGTGCTGCTAAACGCTAGGAATCTTAGCCTGAAACTGCACTCACTAGATGCAGTCTTCACCTTGAATGACACGGACATGTATGCAGTCACGGAGATTTGGTTTAAGGCAGTGGAGAGCACCCCACCTATACAAGGTTACATCTCCTACCACATGTTCAAACCATGAATGAAAGGCATGAAAACTAAAGGAGGTGGTGTATCAATGTTCATTAAAGATAAATACACCTCTAGATTGGTTAAACCATACGAGTCCTTGGATACACTTCAGATGCAATTAACTGTTGGTAGGAGACCTATTCAAGTCATTGCCTGCTACAGGACCCCCTCCATGAATCAAGACACCCACGCTGCCTACTCGGATCTACTGGAATCCATCAAAATACATCGGAACACCATGATTCTGGTTGATTTTAATTACCCATCCATTGCCTGGGTAAATTACTCTTGCTCAAACTCACTTGCTCAAAGGTTCCTTGAGTTCATTAACTCCATTGTCCTGGACCATCTGGTGGGTACCCAAACAAGGGGTGCCAACATCTTGGATCTGATTCTTACCAATATGGGGGACCACTGTAGCACCCCCCCCCCCCCCGCTGTGAGGTCTTCCATCGTCAGATCTGACCACAAATCAGTCTCATTCAAAGTAATTATCATCATAACGGATCCCCACAAGCAGCAACTAAACTAAAAATCTTCTCCAAATCCAATTATATCCTTCTAAGGGATGATATAAATAGCTTCACTGTACCTCCCCCCTCAGATGTAACTGGCAACTATTTCATGTCCTATACCAGTGCTTTTTATAAACACCTGTGTAACTGAACTGACACTGCCATACGTGATAGGACCAAAACAAGCTCTACAAGGAAGAGCAAACCTGCCTGGTGGGCAATTACCATTAACAGGGTTTACAATAAGATGAAGAAATTGTTGTCCAAAAGTAAGAGGGAGCATGCCCTAAACTGGAGGCACTCCCTCCTCAGCCTAAACAAGCAAATAAGACTTCTTGAGAAGTCCTCCAAAGGAAACTACAAATCCAAATTAGCGTCCTCAACTAAGGACAGTCATAAGGCATTCTTTAGTTACATCCATAGCCTGAAAGGTAAGACCCAGATATGCACCAAACTGATAGTTAATGATATCACATATACTGAGCCTGTGGACATAGCAAACCTGTTAACCGACAGGTTCTGTGAAAACTTCACTTCCCTGTCCCTACCACTCATATCCCATGACATTCTTTCTACCCATCCCCCACCTTGTATCTCTGGAGAGCAGGTCTTAAATGCCCTCTCTAAGGCCAAAAACACAGCATATATGGGACCTAGTAACATCCCAGGCTGTCTCCTACATGGGCTCCAACAAGAATTAGCAATACCATTGGGTACTCTTTTCAATCATAGTCCAAGCACTGGCTTCATCCCAGCTGAATGGAAAATGGCCACAGTTATCCCCTTGCACAATGGTGGTGCCTCCACTGCCCCTGGGAACTACAGACCTATTAGTCTGACTAGCCTTATCTACAAGGCCATGAGTGAATCGTCATGGACCATATCAACAAAGATATAAGTAATTGCCAAACACGTGACCCTACTGAGTTTTGATTTGTTAAAGGGAGATCATGCCTGTTAAACCTGGTGGACTTATTTGAGAGAGTCACCAGAGCCCTGGATGCTGGGGAAAACTGTGTGCGCAGCCTACCTGGACATTGGCCAAGGCTTCTGACACTATTCCCCACTCATGCATTATTGACAAACTCACCCAGGTAGATATCAACCCTTATATCATTAGGTGGATCACTAAGTAGCTCACTAATAGAACCCATACAGTCAAAATAGGGGAAATCCACCTCCAACAACAGACCTGTAGCCAGTGGTGCTCCACAGGGATCAGTCCTCGGACCACTACTGTTCTGAATCTATTTCTCCGAAGTACAAGCAAAAACGAAAGGTCTGCGGCTGACTAAGTTTGCTGACAACTGCAAACTAGCAGTGGTCACAGAATCCCCAAATTATGTCAACATCCTACAAGAGGGTCTTACACAAATGATAGGTACCAAAGTCATGGCCTTAAACTCAATGCAAAAAATGTATTATCGTTCCTTTCAGTAAGAACGATGTTCCTGCTAACTACTACATCAATAGATACACCCTAATCATGTACTCAGTGGTGAGAGACCTGGGCACAACGGTTGACAGCAGCCTTACCTTTGATCACAACGTCTCCATAGTGGTAGGGTATTCTATAGTGTTCATTTCATAAGTAAGGGCATTGCCTCCAGAAGAAATGAAGTTATAACCTCCCTGTACTGTTCCCTCATCATGTCAATAATGGAGTATAATGCCCCTTTTGGTATGTACCTTTCCAGGCACCTGCAGCAATTGGAGAGACCACAAACGTTCCTCACTAGGAGATTTCTTGGTATTCAGCATCTGTCCTATGTGGATCAGCTGAAATTACTGTCACTTTACTCCTTTTTACACAGGCTACTTGGCTTGTGTATAAGGCAATCTCTGACTCTGCTTTATTGGAAATGCTACATATCCATAAGTCCAGTGGCTCACACATTACTCGCTCTAAAGACCTTAACCTGGTATGTGACTTTAATAGAACTTGCTGGAGGGATAGGTCTGTCTCTCAGAGGTTGTTACTACACCTGTGGAACAGACTCCCAATTCATGTCAAGCAGGCCACCTCCTTGGCCCTTTTCAAGCACAATCCGGATGACTGAATGGGTAACCGTAAATTCACCCGGGGGTTCCACCTGTATCTCTCTTGGAGAGGGTCAATAGGTGCTGATCGTGGAAACAAGAGCAGAACTTGGCTAAGCTTGTAAGGGCCCTATGACCATTAGCCTAGTTATTTCCTATGATCCTGCGATCCTAATACTGTTTTTTCTTTGTATTTACACTTTTTTTAATGGTGGGTGTGGTGAACTTGAACAGGATTGTGATTCCATCTACTAGCAATATATCTACAAAGATTCCTACATATATCAGTGATTTAATGACCATAACTGCCAGTCCATTACTTGTGGGCTTAGATGGAGCCAGTGAACTGCCTGACACTTACATTGAAGAAGATAGTAAGCTCCTGTTACAATAGCATAGTAAATTACAGCAGTTTGAACAATATATGCTGATGTTTAAGTGCCTACAATGGCAACACTTTAGTTCTTCTATTTACCTAAAACCTAAGATTGTACCTAGAGGTCTTAGGATACTTAAAATACCATCCTATTGAGATAAGTATCCTGATCTCCTGAGGTGCTGGCAACTAGTTAACTTGAGATGCTCCTTTCGGTGCATGGAGCTAATGATGGCATTCTTTGTACCTATTGAGAGGCAGTTATGGAGTGACATTGAATTACTATATGCTGAACTGCTTTCTAGTATAGAACGTAATGAACTTTCCAAGCTCCATCAAGAAACCTTGGATCGGATTGTTACTTTTGAGCAACATTTGATTAAAACTAAAAAAAAAGGAAACTTCAAAGGGACATTATGGATTTTAAATTAGGAAAAGTCTTCACATGGTCTAATAGTTCTGCTGGGAGGCAGTCAGTGATATAGAAGAGGCAATTACTAATGACCAAAGCACGAATGACACTGGTATTCCTTGTACTAAGCAACAGCTTATTATAGTGGATGCTAATAATGTATCTGCTTTAGACCCTTTGGAGTTTTCCCTATTAGGGGATGAACTGTTGCCTATGCCGGAATTGCGACCGCGAAGGAGTTTTACCAACAAGAACCAAATGCAGAAGCCTGTTCATCGCCCAATTACACAGAGTCAGTTGAGGACCCGATGAACATGGTAAATACTGTTTTTAACATCTCTTCATACATTTTAAATGTGGATGAGCTTTCTGTTTTATCCAGGGTTTTACTTTTATACCTAATAACAAATGGATATGGCCCAAACTATCATAGAGCTTAAGCAGTTCACACAAATGCTGAGTTTGAAAATATTATTTGGTAATAGTGCATGTTATTCTCACCAGTTAAAGTGAATGAACGTGTTTGTACCTGCTAGCAGCCCTATGATCCTAGCTTTTGAGAGGGCAGTAGAGCGAGAATTCTATAAGCTTAACCAACGTTACATCAGTGTTGGAAATAAATATTATAATTTAATAACTGAGGACAGATGAGCACTTAACTGAAAATGCCAATATTGTAATTAAAAATGCAGACAAAGTTGGAGGTGTTGTAGTTATGGACACTAAATATTATATTGACACCATGCACCATTTGTTAAACTCAGATGATTATATTCTGATAGACGACAGGTTAATGATAGCATTAAATATGTATCCATGTGACTGTCACAGATGTAAATGGAGCCACGTATTGGCAATGAACTTTTTACAATTTTTAAAAACGATGACCCTAAATTACCAACTATCTACGGAATACCTAAAGTGCATAAAATCAACCACCTCCCCACCAATGAGACCAATAGTATCAGCCCATAGGTGGACCCTGGAATCAATTTCTAAGTAACTAGATAATACATTGAAAAAACATCTTAACAAAGCTGATACTATTATTATAGATACTGCTGATTTTATGTACCAACTTTCCATCTGTTCAAAACAGAACACTGGCAGTGACTTTTATCTTGTAACTATGGATGTTGACTCAGATAGTACAATATACAGGAACCATGTTAGGAAAAACACATACCTACACAGAATGAGTATACACCCTCCACATAATCATACAAACAAAGTGAGAAATCAATTAATAAAGGTTGCCAAATTGAATACTACTGATGTCAGTATGGTTTCACAACTGCAAACCACAATGCAGGAATTTATACTTCAAGGGTATAAAGCTATGGAAGTTAAACATGCCCTAAATATTGTAATTAACAAAAGAGATACTGATTTTAAAACATTGTTTTATGCTTCCAAGTGTACTAAGACCACTCGTAATCATGATGGTATATACAGATACACATTATCGTATAATAATAATAATACAGCTAATATAAAAAGTATTATTAGTAGACATTGGTCTATCCTTATAGATATTCCTGAATTACAGACTGCTTTAACTTTGTCAATCAGATTCAGTCATAGGAGAACAGCTAATTGAAAGAATATCCTGTGTTATAAAGAGCAACCAACTATAATCCCTTTCATTAGTAATAAGCCGAGCACATATAAATGCAAAAATTGTGTCCATTGCAGCCTATCTATATAGAAAAGCAAATTATGCATCCTGTTTGTAATAAGCCCTTATATTTAAGAGCTTATGGCAATTGCAACACAAGGAATTTGACATATTTAACAATCTGTTGAGCGTGTAAAGCATATATAGGCAAAACGAACAGGAAACTAAAAGATAGGATAAGTTAGCATCTGTCAGATATTAAGAGGGAAATTATCACCAATGCATTGTACAAGCATATTGAATATATGGATAGTCCCCATACCTTTAAGTTTTTTATATTAAAATTATATCAGACTTACTGAGGTGTGAGGACATTAAGTATGTAACAGAATATTAAGAGCATGGATATATAGATTTAGAGCTCACACCCCCCCCTGGACTTAACAAAATGGTGAAGTTAAAGCCTCATTTGAGGCATTTACATGATCAAATACACTGATTAGCTCAAGTTTTGTATTTAAACTTGATCTTGAAATTAAGTGCTATTATAGCCTGAAGTAGTCTGTCTTGGTGAAAGTGTGTTGTTACACTTGTGCTTGTAAAACATTTCATTTTATTTTTAGTGTTTTACACATTTATTAAACTTTTTTTAACTGTTCGTCATTCCGATTACCTTTTATATTTCTTAGATATCTTGCTCTGTACTGGTAACAGTCGTTGCCTCACTGTTTTTTCTTTGAGTTTGAATGTAGTATGAGAATAATGTGAAGCATTTGGGTGGGTTGTGTGTGAGATTTGTGTGCCAATAAGATTTACGTGAGGAAGATATAGAAAGGAAAACATAGATAGTAGAATATAAGGGGCAGTATTATTAATAAAGAAAATATGATCATATTAATATGTTAAGAGAAAATAGTCAAAGCATAGTTATTTTATTACAAAGCTTTTTATAACTGTGATAAAGGACAGAATAAAATTAAGTATGCCAATGGATATAAAAATGTTTAAGGTATTTAGTATACGCAAGAAAGTGATGGGGTGCAGTAATGTGGGTTATAAAGATTAGGGCCAACCTTGCAGACACAGGCTAAATGGTACTTGGACAGTTTAAAATGTTCTCATTTTTTCAAGAAATTAAATAAAATACTACTAGCTTAGTCTTCAATCTCACAAATAAATGCACTGAAGTATAAGAGAAGTTCAAGATATAAGTTTTTATCATACTAAAACACTAAACCCCTGGCACATTGAGCTGGCTTTGTGCCATAGAGTGATGAAGCCCCAAGTATGACCAAGTTACCACATGCTTAGTAATCAACATGGGTGCTGGAGAGTGTAGGTGGGGAGGTATGGCTTAAGCAGTTAATACTAGATCACCCATCCAGGGAAGGAGGAAGGTGGCCTATTCTGTCACATTTGCGATGTCCATTGTTAGGTAGACTATAGCTTGTGTAAGAGAAATGTGTATGCTTACACTGTCAAGCAGCATATGTGCTATGGGGCAATGTCAGTCAAAGCATGCACTTAATTCTGTACCCAGGCAGCCACTTAGAGTCAACCAGCTGACTATAGGGATGGGCTAGTAGGGATAGGGCAGGGACCTTAATAGGACCAGTACCAACTCCATAAAGCGTGATTGTCTTCTCCAGGAAAAGAAATGGATCAGACATCCCCAGAATGGAATGAATGGGCTAGAGAGCTGTCACCCAGTTAAGGGATAAGTGGCTGCTGCCTATAGAAGTGGCCTGATGGGATGCAGGTAAGAAAGCCATTGGGAAACATCACATGGCAGAAATAAAACAAAAATAGAATGTCAACTTGGCATTTTCAGCTTCCAAGAGTTACGTAAGGCATTTAAAAGGCAGTATTTATATGCTGTAAAAAGCAGTTAATTTGAAAACATCATGTGACTTTATCACTTCATTGAAATATTTTAATTCATTCCATACTAAACTGTTTTGTATCCTTTGCTTCAGATATGTTCATTTGCTGTGTAATACGAAAATGTCTGATACACAAAATTTCAATATAATTACTTTGTACCAAATGTTGCCTTTCTGGGACTACACCAAATAAAAATAGGATACTATTGTCCTTCAAAATATACTTGATTTCTGATTTGTATAGCTAAAATTCACAATTCCCCAAGCATTTTGGAGACCTAGCACAAAAAGAAATCATATCTTAAAACATCCTCACTTTGTGCTTCATTCATTTCTCTGCCTAACATCACTTCTTGCATTCTTCGTTTTGTTGGAAGTACATACCACTTTGTGGAAATGCATTCACATTTGTTTATGTATCCATCCCTAAAGAAGTACAGATACAAATACTAGGAACAAGAAAATATTAACAATTATTGTTTTCATATTCCTTTCTTTTCCACTGACTGAACATCTACAACAATTGAAAACTCCTTTCCTTGTGGTAATCCTTTCTTTGCCCAGTACATCTCTCAATAATGCCTGCTATGTTTGCTGTTCTGTAAGAGAAACTCATCTTATTTGTCACAGTTTGTTTTAGGATATCATCATATGTTAGAATGTTCTCTTCCAATGTAACTTCTATTAAATGTGCTGAAAATTCTATGTAAGCACTAACCAAATACATCTGAATTGTATATTATAGTAACACAGTAAGAAGTTACATTTTTGACCCTGTCACCTCTTCAGTATGCTTATTAGTGTCTTGCAAGACTTATTTTTCAAGTCTTGTACCCATTTATTATGCACTTACCTCACACGAGGTGAAGACTATAGTAGGTTGAGAAATGTCTCCTGTTGATTGCACAACTACTAAGTCAGAATAAGTAGTGCCATTTTAAATGATTTACTAAACCTTTCCAAGTTGTGATATTCTTAGGATGTTTACAAAGTTAGTTTACCTGAGAAGACTTGTTTGTACTTGTGTACCTGCCTGGAGTTTAGTAGCTGCAGGGACCTTAGGAGGTTTTGGTGAGGAAAAAGGTGGGGGTAGCAAAGTGTTAGATGATTGTTAGGCTAAGGTTAGAAAATAGGAGAGAGAGAAGTATGTTAACAGGAAGTGGGTGATAGTCTGTATGTGTTCAGGATGTGATGTAATTTTAGGACAGGAAGTGGGTGATAATCTCTATGTGTTCAGGATGTGATGCAATTTTAGGTAAAGAAGAGGGTCTTATGACAGATAGTATTTATAGGAGATTTTTTAGAATCCTTCAGTCTTAGTGTGGGCAACTAAGAAGAGACACTCTTGGTAGCTGTCAGCTCCCAAGCGACTATTGCTAGTGTAAGAAAAGGTACAGAGTGGTTGGTGCTTCTGTAACAGTGTAAGTAATTAGATAGGTAGGGAGTGGTAGGTATAAACTTTTTTTTTTGCATGGGAAGTGTAAGCTGGCCATTATCAAGGGAATGGGGCTACAATAGAATTAAAAGGTAGCCATTAGGCATTTAATACAGACTTTAATAAAAACAATAATAAAGAAAGCATCCTAGATTGGATACTTGTCAACAGTCTTCCCGTATTATATAACTCCGGGACCCCACTGGATGACATAAGCGACCACTGCCTCACATATATAATTAGGCTCAAGACAGACAACTCCCAAGTACCCTCCTTTAAAACAATAAGATCTAGCAAAAACTTTAACCTCACCAACTTTCATAACGAGCTCAAGGCTTGCAAATGGTCGCCCCTAAAGGTACTCCCATTGGATGATGCAGTGGAATAATTCAACAGATTCCTTGCCATACTCGACTCCCACACCCCCACCCGCACCATCAGAACCAAAACAAAGTCAGCACCATGGCTGACAAAAGACACTAAATCAAAAATCATGCTCAGAAACAAAGCTTGGGCAACCTGGCATGCCACCAAAGACCCTCAACACCATCTTAGTTATAGGCAATTAAGAAACAATACCAAAAAATCTATTATCCTAGACAAGAAAAACTACTACCACCATTTACAACAAAAAAAAACGTAACAATCCTCGTAAATTCTGGGCTGGACTAAATAAGTTACTTCACCCAGGACATACTCCTACCCCCTCTCCTCTAACCCCTAATAAGGAATCACCAGAAAACACTGCAAACTCCTTCAATAGCTTTTTCACAGAAACCATCAAGACCCTGGCCAGCCACCTTGTGCCCGCCTCTTCTTACCTGGACAATGAGAAACTGAACACCACCACCTCCTTTAGTTTCCAACCTGTTCCTACCTCACTCATCCATTGTCTTATCAAAAAACTAAAGCCCACCACTCTAGCTGCTGACCTCCTCCCAGCAGAATACTTGCAAAAGGCTACTGACATCATAGACTACCCAATTTCAAAACTAATAAATAGAACATTATCCGAAGCCCCTGTCCCATCAATTTGGAAAGTTTCTCATGTTATACCATTACATAAAGGTGGAAGCTCTACAGAACTATCTAATTACAGACCTATCGCTATTCTATCTCCACTAGCTAAAATAATGGAAAAATGTATCCAGAAACAATTTATGAACCACCTTGTAGAAGGCAAGCTACTGGCGGTATCTCAGCATGGCTTTAGATCTTTTCACAGCACCACCTCAGCTCTTCTCTCCTTCACCAATGTAATCAACCATAACCGTAATAGTAATCTACTCTCTTCTGCTCTCTTTCTTGATCTATATAAGGTGTTTGATATGGTCAACTATCAGTTACTCCTACAGACTCTAACTAGCTTCTCCCTTGACTCCCACTCTCTACTATGGTTTCAGTCCTATCTGGACGCCAACAGGCAGTCCTGTGGCAAGAAAAGCTATCATCCTGTCTACCCATCTCCTTAGGAGTCCCTCAAGGCTCAATACTAGGACCCCTTTTATTCTCCATGTTTATTAATAACCTCTACACTATTCCCAAGGCTACATGTATTCAGTATGCAGATGACTCCATGTTGATCTGCTTGGCCTCCTCACAATCTGATCTGCTTTCCTTAACCCAGAGCACCTTCAATACTGTTAAATATTGGCTCACTAATTGCTGTCTGCTAGTAAACCCCAAAAAAACTAAGCTGCTTCTCTTTGCACCCACTCGTGCGTCCAACCATCCAGCCATGACCATTACATCTAACAACGGGACTATTATCTACCCTGATGCCCAAACCAAACTCCTGGGAGTCACAATAGACAATAATCTTACATATGATGCTCATATTAATCAAACCATCAAAACCATAAAGAAAAAAACTAGGATCACTTTATAAGCTAAGACCCTTCCTCACTCCTCTTGCCAGAACTTCCATTGCACAATGTCATCTTCTTTCCACCCTCCTTTATGCCTCCCCCTATTCACAGACTTGCGTAGCACTGAAATCAACAAATTATCCCATTGCTACAACCACATAGCTAGATTTGCCACGGGCTTATCCTATAGCACACACCACTGCCACAATCTAAATCTCCTTGGGTGGCTTGAACTTCCTTCCCTTCTTCAATTTACTCAGCTCACATTAGCCCATAAAGCCCTACACCACCCAGATAATATTCCATCCCTCAAAAATATTGTCACCCTATATAGTAATCACAGCAAACTCCGCTCATCCAATAGACTACTTATCCAAACAATCAAATCCAATAACTCAGCTAGTGAAACCTTATTCGCCAACTTAACTGGCAAAATCTGGAATCAACTATCACCCGACCTCACTCTTAACTGTTCACTAACTATTCAAAGAAAATCTCAGAAAACATTTTAAATCACACTGCCTCTGTCCTTGCTTTAAACCTGACTAGCATCTTTTCACTGTCCTTAAGACTTCAACTCAACCGTGTCTCAAAGACTCTAACTCAAATGGATAGTGTAGGCTAAATGACTTAAAGAAGGAATGTATTATACTTATGACCTACCATGTATAGTGTAAGTATGTGAAACAACAGTTACTTAATCTCATGTTTTATGTCTTATGTACTCCTGTCACTATTTGTCACAATGTACTGTATATATCAAAATTTGTGTGTGGAGCTTTTCTCCCCAGGCCTCCGCTGAAAATGGACATGTATCCAGTCGGACAATCCCGGTCAACAAATGTAAAATAAATAATAAATTTAGCTTGGTGATGGAGAGTTGTTAAGAATGTCAAAGTGAGATAGGGGCAAGGGTTGCTGCACTTACTTTTTGCCGCATTCTATATGGCATACATCTCAAGAGCTTTGGAAGCCTCAAGGTGATATGAAAAACAGAATAAGCAACTACCTATATAGAGGCATCATCGTTGAGATGTTGATTTCAAAGTGGTGTTATTAGGTCTGTTGAGATTTCCTGTTGGCTTAGTGCTGTGCCCTTGCACTAGTGTCTGGAGACAAACAATGATAGGAGCCTTTGACCATTTATTAGGTTGCATGGTCATGGCTACCTATAAAATTGCACAGATACATGCATATATATTGCTTGGTTGTGTTTCCAGCAATACGTATGCATGTAAGACTGGCTTGCATTTCTGTTTGAAGAGCAGTTTATTGCACGCCTGAGAGGGAGAGGTATTGTGAGTACTGCTACAGGCTACTTTGAGTCACACATAGGAGGTCAGGGGGCTATGTTCACTTAGTAGCAGTTCAGACTCTAGTAGAAGTGCATGTGTTCCCTCAGATTTTTTTTACCTTAGAGTTCTAGTTTTCTGGCAAATCATATGGAGTGCATTCACTGAATAATTGAGGGTAACTAAGGACTGCATCCATGAATAACATGGTTCAATAAAATGCTGGTGGGGTGAATTATTGGCTAAGTTATGGGAGTGATAATTAAACCTGCCTAAAGTGGACTTTTGCCCCATCTCCGTTAATTTAGCTTTGTCCAAGTTGCACTGTAAGAAGATGCAGATTACTCAAAGGTTCAGGTGCTCTTGGGATGTCCACTCTGTTGCTTAATATTAATTCCAGGTCTGCATTAAATCTGTTTTGTTAACAAGTATTTTTTTTGAGGCAGAGTACAGCATATAATTGAGCTACTCTTCTTATATGTTAGTAAGCCATGCTAATCCAAACCTGTTTTAACAAGCTTCTAAACTGTAAGAAGGATATTTATGATCTGTTGTTATATAGGTTAGTCCCAACACTAGCTTTGTTGTCAGTTTTCAGGGATGAATGGTGAGTGGTATGGAAGTGACAGTGGACATTTTGATAGAAGTGTAGGTCATAGGCTCTTGAAACCTAAAGCAGTAGGTCAGTGTCACATGGGGGCAAGCATGTTGTTGCAAGCCCAACCATGGTAGTGGGTGTGGGGCAGCTGTGTGTTAAGGTGCTTGCATCTGTTATCATGGTAGGATGCTAATTGCAAAGACAGTGTGCTTGGATGGGTGATACAGCTGAAAGGTCATTAGAATGTCATAACATTCTGGATAGAATGGTTGTTATTGTTGCCCAGCAGGCATATGCCACAGGAATGAGGTGACACAGAGATCAACAGTACAGAAATGAATACCAGTGCCGCACTACATATCTTCCAGTCGCACCCCCTAACAGCTTGCTCCAGGGGTGGCAACCCCCTTTGCCCTAACATTCCCAAGCCATTGTAGAATGTGCATTATTTTCAGTATTTAGTCATGTACTTTGTACTGATAAAGTTGGTTGTAATACAATGGGTGTGTTTTTGTGCTGAGGGCAGGTGGTCAAGGACGATGTAGTTTACATGTTCTATCACAGCAGTGTACTGTCTTGTTGTACACCAGTACCTTTATGTGGACAGTAGTTAGTGTATTGAGCTAATTAATAACAAGTATGATATACTAGTTTCAGAAATGCTGAGCAATGCCTATTCCTAGTGCATGCTGCAGCATTATTGAAAAATACTTCACACAGGTGAGATAGGGTACAGCAGCAGAATAAGTTTTATTGTGAATAACTTCATGATATCACAAAGTGTCTCTAAGACCTTTTGGCAGGCTTAACTGTTTTTGATCTCCAATCAAGAATGTAGCTACTCATGGTGGTAATTGTTCCCTGAAGGTGTGAAATTCCAGGTGGTATTCACTAACATTTTTGATGTTTGAATGCAGTTAAGGAATCTAAAAATGAAACGCAAAAGGTAAAACTAGTATGTTAGTCTTTCTTTGCTGCAGGGGGAACTTTAAAAGTTTAGCCAACACTTGGGTAATATTCATTGTGCACTCAGCAGTCTTCATATTGAAACCCTTTATTCCTCAGAGTTTAATAACACTGTATCTGCCTACAGCAGAGTACAGAATTCCAGTGCTTTTGTTGTGTGTGTGTGTGTGTGTGTGTGTGTGTGTTTGTGTGTGTGTGTGTGTGTGTGTGTATCTGTGTATGTCTGTGTGTGTCAGTGAGGAAGTATCATTTCCTGGTTAGAGTTAAGACAGTGTGCAATATATATATAATGGGGAATCTGGATACAAACTTTGTTATCTACTTGGCTGTGGCTGTTCTTTCTTATGTCTCTGTTATTCAGAGCTCTAGGTGTTTCATAAGTGTGTGACTGTTAGCTATCTTAAGATGGTCATTAAAATCAACCTAATTCCTGTCAGTACTGCTAACTCTTCTAATTATATCCTGAGATCTTAAAGAAATTGAAGCTTCATTTCTTTTTACAATTCTCTGGATAATGTTAGGGTTATCCTGTAAGAATTTACCAATTTCCTCATTACATCAGTGCTGTACCACTGAATCTGGTTCATTTTTGTGCTTTCAGTATTTGGGTGATCTTAACATTCCCCATTAGGAAATTAAATGAGCATTGAGGCAGTCATTCTGCTGTCACAGTGATGCTCTTTATTTATTCTGCCTACCTTGTTAAACTGCTGATATTTCTATCACCTGACTGAGAATTTGTCAGGAAACATCATGCCAAATACGTTCCAGAACACCACCCTTCTAGAGACAGCTGAGCAGGCATATGCTTCATCATTTCTCAGTCAACTAGACAGCTCTTCTGTACCTGGGTTCCTAATTAAACCTTGGTCAGCTGGGTTTAGCCCAGGCTTTATCCCTCTATTCCATGGACCTGACAGTTTTATCTTTAAAGAAGGCATTGACAAGTCTTATAGTTAAGAAAGTAGAAATTCTGGAAATGTTCTGTGTGATGTCTTATTTCCTGTTTATTAGTAAGATTGCAGAAAAGACTATATTTGTACAACTCTAGTATCTTCAGTCCTTCTAAGCTTAGTTTCAAGAATCATAATATCAATGGCTTTTGTTGGTATTAGAGTCATTAATAACCACATTGTGCTGAGATATCAGTCATTTTTTTAGTATTTCTTGATCTTTCTGAAGTATTTTTGTATGTTTTTTTGCCCCACTTCTTTCCAACCATCATTTTTCCCATGAATTGATTCACCCATTTATACCACTGCTTTCTGTAACAGACAGTAGTGGGAGACGATCATCCTAGCAGCCATCATGGTTTTCTGGTATCCTGTGGCAGCTGAGAAATTCAGACAATGGTACTAGTGTCCCAAACATGCATGCTGCCATGCATTTTCTACCTACAGAGTGCAGTGCTTGTTACATGCAAACACACATACGCACACTCACATTGTGGCCCTACTGCCACTTACAAAACTTTATTCATTGTACCTTGCAGCCTGCATTCATGTCAGTGCTACGGAAGGCCTTGATGCATCCCCTCCCAGTAGACTAAGTGAACTGGCATTGGGTACTCATTTCAACCCTCCCCAACACTGGGGACAATATTCAATCCTTAATACAGTGTAGCATAGCATCTCAGTGGAGTGAATGCATTCCCATTGCGATTTTATTTTTGTTACATTTTATGAATGGCTTGCTTGTTACCTACTGAGATGCATGCAGTGAGTCACCTCAGGGGTTAATTACTCCAAGAACTTTTGTCTGTAGTGTGAAGTTCCTTAGAGCGCCATTACTGTCATTTATTATTTTGGCACACATGCTACTTGGAAATGACATTCAATAGTTGTGCTGTTGAGTGTTGCAAGTTGTCATTGTTATGCACATGATGCCCAGCTTCTCCTGTACTTATCTCAAAATTTGTGCCAGCTCTTGAAAATGTTGAAGGAAATCTGGACTCTAAATGGATGAGAAATAGTTAACTTAAGCTAATCCTTCATTACACCAAAGCTCTGAATATGCATGCGACCTTAAGGTCTACCATTGCTGCAGATCTTATAGTGTAGTTTATAGCAGGAATGGGCTGGAGTTTGTCAAGAGTGCAAAATTCGGGCCTGATCCTAAATTATCAGCTGTCACTAGGGGACAAGGTCATACCTCGTATTAAGTATTTGTAACAAACAGTAAACAGTTTAAACTCCTTATTCTAGCAAGACAGCCCTGCAATAGCAGGGCATCTCCTGGTTTCCTCAGAACTAGACTATGGCAAAACTGGCTACCATGAGCTTTACACTGCTTATCCTAAATGCAGTCAATGTCTATGTAATGCTACAGGATATTTGTTAACAGGGATATCACAGAATTCCCTTATTACTCTTGTGCTCAACAGTCTGTGATGTTGACATCTTTTTACAACATATTAGTACAAAGATACCTTGTCCTGTATGGCATGGGTCCCACGTCTATGAAAGAGTTCAAGGTGCTCTAACATTTAGCTTGGCCCTTTTGCTCAGCTAAGAAAGGATTGTCAGCAGTCCCTTGCATGTGACTGGACTATCATGGTCTGAGTTGGTACATGCTGGTGTTCTGTAGAGTTTGTTACTTTGCATTTCAACAGGATTATACTGCTGTTTTGAGTTTTAAAAGGTTTTTAGGAAAACAAAGTCTTTGCTTATAAGGGATAACATTACTCTTTTTATTAGTTATTTGCTCACTGTAGTTTTGCTATACGCTACTGCTCATTTTGCTAGGTAGTTGTCTGATATAGTACATTTTTGAGTTTATTAGTACTTTCAACAGTAGAAAGAATTGTCACTGCAGTTATTTAAAATATATTAAATGCATGGGGTTAATACTACAATCAAGAAAACATTTTTATTGGGAAAGTTAATAGCTTTGCATGAAAAACAGTTGTAGTGTATCCCTTATCTTCGCCATAAACTAAGATACAAAACATGCAGAATATTTTAGAGTGAACAGCAAAAACTAACTGCAGCATAGAAAATAAGGAACATTTAAAAGAAATAACAACAGTGTCAGTATTCTGGGGCATAAAGTCATTTTGATAAACTACCTCAAACAATTTGACAAAACACTAAAGTAAACATATTTTTAAATGGGTGAGCTGTTAAGTATACAAACATGATACAAGTACAGGAGAAATTATTCTCAATCCAAATGAAACTAAGGCATTTAATACTAAGAAAATGAAAGTTATGTACTTACCATAACAATATATGTGTTATCTATCTCCATCTGGTTCAACATATAGGTTATTGTATCTGACTTGAATACAACACCGACGGCCAAATCCTTCAGACTTCTGACTTGCCTGCCTCTGCCTCCTATACCCACAACTCCCACTGCTCATTCGACCACTCAAATCGAGTTTGCCCCATCTGAAACAAGATCTAAGCTACAATATTTCCAAAAGAAGATGGACAGGGGGCTTCAAGGAGAAGATGCCCTCCATTGCCCAGTCATCTCAGATAAGGAAGTGCGCCAAAACAAAAAATAAAAGGCAGGGCAAGATGGGGGAAAGGTTCTGGCTTCAACCTGTGGGACAGAGTCCTCAGCCATGCAAAAATCCTTGAGAGGAAATAAGGAATGAGATTCTGCAATATGGTGGAGCCAAAGGAAGCCCTGGATATAGACTGAATATCCAGCTTCTGCTGAGAAACAAACGTATGATGGTCCACCCAAGTAGCTGCTGCACAAACTTCAATCAAGGATATTCTGGAAGAGAAAGACGTACAAGTAGCCATAGCTCTGGTAGAATGGCCTTTAGATTTGTGAGGTAGGGTCTTGCTTCTCAAAATATAGGTGAAAGAAATAGAGTCTGGTAGCCACTTGGATAAAGTCACTTTTGACACAGGTCTGCTTAATCAAGGTCTCAAAAGGAAACAAATAATTGACTAGATTTTCTAAAGGCCTTGGCACTGTCCAAATAAAATCTCAATTGTCTATTTACATCTAAATAATGTAGAAAGTATTCACCCTTGTTCAAAAAATTGGGAAAAGACACAGGCAGGTGAAGGAAGCTATTGAGATTACTCACTGAAGCCACTTTGGGCATAAAAGAGGGAAACCCCATATTTATGGGAAACAAAATAGGGAGGAGAGGAATCAAGAATTTGTAACTCTGAAACCCTCCTAACTGAAGTAATAGACACCAAAAATAAGGTCTTCTAAGGCAAAAACGTTTAGTCTGAAGTAGAAGGTTTGAAAGGAGGGCCAGTATGGCCTTGCAACACAAAAGGTAACTCCCAGGGAAGGACCAGATAATGAACTAGGGGGCCACAACAAAAAGGTACCTTTGAGGAAATCCTTGGAAATCATGAGAGCCACTAAAGGAGCATTATCCCTGTTGACATGAAATTTAAAAATAGCTGCCAGCTGCACCTTAATTGTAGAAAGACTAGAGCCTGAATGGAGCAACTCAGCAAGAACATCCAGAACGTACTCTAAAGTAGTGGAAAAGGTATCAAAACTCAAGCGTCCACCCATAGTGCAAAACATCTCCATTTACTAGAATACACCTTTCTATCAGAACACTTTTGAGTTGAAGAAAAGATATGTATGACGTTATCAGACAGCTTGGGATTCCTGGCCATCGAGGTAACTGGAGAAACCAGATAGTTAACTTGAGGGACTGTAGATTGGGAGGATTAGAAATGAGATCTAGGATGGCATCTAGAATTCAAGGGGGGTACCACAGAAGAGGCCATAGGAAGGGAAACCACGCCTGATGAGGCCAGAAGGGTGCTATGAGAATCACATTCATTCTGCAGTGGGCTGCCTTCTGGAGAAATTTCACAATCAGAAGAACTGGGGGATAAGCATACAGGAGTCCCAGAGGCTAAGCATATAGCAGAGCATCTCTGGGTGACTGCCCCTGAGGAGGGACTAAGGTGTAAAAGTTGCTGCACTTGGTGTTGGATGGGGAAGCAGAGAGGTTGCTACATGGAGTGCACCAGCACCGGAAGATCTGAGCTGCTGCTCTTGGATTTACAGACCATTTGTGAAGCATATTGTTCCCTGTGGAGGCTGTCTGATGGAATATAAGGCTCCCCCAGGATGTGCATTGCAGCCAGAAACTGCTAAGATGAAATCATCCATTACCAAACCCTCAAGGCGGATAAGAACATGTTCCCCATGCTTGTTGAGATACTAGACAACAGACATATTGTCTGTCTAATAAAATCACACCAATGTGGAGGGTGTGCTGAAAGGCCTGCAACATAAGGAGGACAGCTCTCATCTCCAGAACACTGATGTGGATGTCAGCCTCTGCAGAAGGCTAGAAGCCTTTAACTACCCTTCCCTCAAAATGCCCCCAAACCCAATAAGGGAGCAATCTGTGGTGACTGTGACAGCAGAAAGGGAAGAACAAATGGTCTCCCATTGCCATTATAGGTGAATGCAAACACCACTGAATCTGATCATGACATAATTTTGTCAGTCTTACTGAAAAGTCCATTGGGTGAATCAAGAATGACCACTGTACCACCAGGGTCCATTGCAGACACCTCATATGATACCTGGATAAATGGACTTACCCTATTGAAGCTGACATGTGGCCAGGGAGTTTCAAGATCATGTGAGGCTTTGAAAGAGCAAGTACAAACACTGCCTGAGATTGAAGGCTGATCACTCTGGAGCTTGGGAGGCTGGGAGTTTGACTGACAGTATCCAAGTGGGAACCTAAAACTCTAATGTCTGAACATGTTGTAGACTCAACTTTGTGTAATTGATTGTAATACCTAAGTGGTCGCATAATTACAGTAAGGTGCCCATGGCCATGACAAGTGACACTCCTATGGGGGCAGTGATGAACCAATTATCCAGGTAAGGAAAACCCTGGACACCCTGCAACTGAAACCAGGCTGTGACCACTGCATGCACTTGGTGAACTCCTGGGAGTGGTGGTGAGACTGAATGTCAAGGCTCTGATTTGGTAGTGATTGGCCCCCAGCCAGAAATGTAGAAACCTCCTGGAGTGCCTGTCTATCTTGATATGATGGCAGGTGTCCTTGGTATCTATTGAGCATATCCAATTGTCCTTCCTCAGCAGAGGAAGAGTGGACTGCACCATGACCATCTGGAACCTGGTCTGTTTCACAAAGGGATCCAATTTGCTTAAATCCAGAACAGGCCTGAGGTCGTTGTTCTTTGGTACCAAAAAGAACCTTGAGTAAACCCCAGATCCTTATTCGTCTGGTGGGATCTCTTGGATGGTTCGGTTTGCCAGCAGTTTCTGAATCTCTAATGCTGCCTGCAGTCTCTGACAGGGTGGAATGTCTGGGAGTCATTTGTAATGAAACCTTGGAATTTCTAAAAAGGGAATAGTATAGCCTCTGGATATAACTCTTAGCGCACACACATCTGAGGTGATGGCCTCCGAAGCTTCTGGGTGATGAGCCAAGCACCCCTGACTACCTACAAAGCAGGACAGTTGGGCAACCCTTCAGGGCCACTTAAATGGCCCACCAGAGAATGCTCTGTGGAAGCCCAAGTTCTGTGGACCACCCCTGCCCTGCAGGTGGTGTCCATTATGGTCCCCCTTCCCAGCTCAGGCAAAACCCTCTGAAGGAGTATCCTGGGAAGACTGCTGCAACTTTCTAAAAAAGAGTTGCTTGCCTCCTCATCTGATTCCTTGAAAAGGTTCGCTAAGGGGTAGTAAAATGTACTCCTGTAGTGGACAGTGTCTTCTCCTCTTGCTCACACCTAGTGAGAGTATCTCTAATTTTTGGCCCAAACAAGGAAGAGCTATCAAACAGGTCATTAGCAAAGGACACTTTGAAGCAATCTGCAAAATTGCACAGTCACATCCAAGCATGGTGATGCATGGCAATACCAGAGCCAGCCGCTCGGAACACTCAATTGGGAGCATTGGAAATAAGCCTCACGGAAATATTGGTGATCAACAGTGAGGTAGACAACTGAGTCTCTAGCATCTTTTAATCTCTGGAGATTGTTGCAACTTAACATTCCTTGACACTTCAGACACCAGATCATGTTGGAGTCTAGTCAAGTGTGATAAATAATTAAGTACCCTCAAAGCAAATGTTGCTGAGGCATAAGATGGCTTCCCTAAATGGTCCAAAGCCTGAAATTCACTTTTTGGGGTATGGACTGAGGAACTGTCCTTGGATATTTCCTTTTAGGTGGCCACCAGCACCACAGTCACATCCACGGCCAGACCCTTACTTCAATGCAGTCATTCCTTGGGAGGAGCAAGAACTTTGTCAGGTTTCTTAGGAATAGGCACCATTGTGCTGTATTCCTTCCTTGCTGTCAACCCAGACCCTGAAACGTCAGCCTCAACACCATGGCCCCTTGGTCAATTCAGCCCTGAAGTAGTCAGAATCGATGAGACCAAGACGGAAGTGGGAAACAAAGCCGACCAAGCTTTCAGATCTAAAACTGAAGTTGGGAATGCAGCAGGGCCCAAGAACTTCTGATACAAAGGGGCTAAGGGGGGAAACCATGGAGATGGAGCCAAGGTTCCAGGAACAGGACCCCAACCTGAAGGGACAAGATCTAATTGCATCTGAGTTTGTAAAAAAGACCCTATCAGCTGCTGCAAGTTACAAGCTTTGAAATTGTGTACCGATCTTAGTGACCAGGCAGACAAAGCCACTGACTGGGGCTCGGAGGGTCACTTAGATGATGAGGAATTTAAATCTGAGTCAGGGAGACCCAGAAATGGGGCAGGGAAGGTGAGGATTCCAGTGACATCTCCACTGGAGTGGAGAGGAAGAAGGGAGAAGCTACCAGACCAATGGAGCACCACTGATCAAGAATGTGCTAGGAAGAGTGAGTGCTGGAGATGGATCCTTGACTGTAGTCTGCACCAAGGTAGATTGGCTCTGAGGGGTGGAAGCAGACACCGATACCAAGGCAGCTGGGGCAACAGAAAGTCATGGGATCTTCTGGTCTGACTAACGAGAAGGAGAACCAGGAACAGAAGCCAAGGAGGACATCTTCTAATCCCTCATGGAGATCTTGGAGTCCCTTGGTGGGTGGTGCTTATCAGACCTGACTCTTGGAGCCAATTAAGCAGAAGAGGAGGGACCATCAAGAAGAAGGCCCTTAAGGACCATCTTTTCCTGCCACTCATTGACTGCACTGGACCAAAAGCCTTCACAAATGGCTTAGGATGAGTCCAGATGGGCAGCCCCCAAACAATAAACACACTTATCGTGTATATCCTGAGAGGGTAACTTGTGATGCAGGTGAACCATTTTCTAAACCCTTAATCAATAATGGAACACTACCACCTAACTAACTGAATTCACTACTAAAACCTGAAAAAAAAAACAAAGAAAAAATAACACCCTACATAATGTTATGACTAAACTCCTAATAAAAAAGTTGAATGATACACAAAAAAGGGTGGAAAAGCCCGATACAACACTTCACACACACAAATCCTAAGCTAGTTACCCAGCTACCTACAGTAAAACTATACAACTGCAAACAAAACCGAAGACAAAAACTAATGCCCAAAAACCTATTAAGCAAAGGTTGTGCTGATGTGGAACTGGATCGAGCTGCTGACAGAAATGGTGGCAAATTAGATCTGGGGGGTTGGTTGAGGAGTGGGAGATTGTGGGTAAGGAAGGCAGAGGCTGGCGAGTTGGAAATCTGAAGGATTTGGCTGGTGTCGGATCTGATAACACACAGGTTGAAGCCAGGTAGAGAAGACAATTTCAGATCAATATATGTTTAAGATCCCCAACCCCACTAGCAGATCATCAAGGATAGAAGTGGCTATTCTGAGAGCAGCTTATACTGTCTCCTGGAGAAATGAACATAGAAAAATAAATATCATGAAGCTAGAACTGTGGAAGATAAGAAGCTCAGCGAACATAAGGAGAATCCCAGATTCAGCCTAATTGTCAGCTCTGTAAAGGGGAAAGAATACAGACAACTGATTTGTTTTTCATATAGCTGGCAAAAGCTCAAGCCAATCTTCTATAAAGAAAATAACTTTCAGCTCTAATGGCAACAAGTAAAACAAAGACATCCACCAGCAGAGAAAAAGATAACCTTTCCACCTTCCCAGTGATGCCTAGCAAATTCTGCTAAACAGACTGTAATCTAAAATCAAAGATAAAAAAAAAAAATAGCAGTTGTAAGGAACCTTATTTCTTTTTTGCAGTGGTGAGAGAGTGGGCATGTGCTTCTAAGAAATATTGTTCAAGGTGGCAATCCAAGGCACAAGGAAGCAAATTTATAGACTGCTTCCAGTCCTTAAAATACTTGACAAAACAAGAAACAAGTTTGAACTGTTACAGTTCTGGAAACTGAAAACATTCCAATGACTGCATTTTATCTGTGCTGTAATACAAGTTAAGGACTTTATCTAAAACTGTTTTAACTATATAGCAATGTTATTGATAACACATGAGCATATGAACACAGGGCCAACACTATGCGAGTGATCATGAGGAACATAATATGCCTAGCCAAATATACTTTTAAGTAGACCCACTTAAATGTTCTTATATAATTTAAATAATAAATATACAACAATTGTCAATAGGGCAACACATTTTTTATATAAAATCAACAAGCTGCATGCCAGTTCTTTATGTTTTAATGTAATACTAAACCTACATTAATAAACTTGGAAGGGGATAAGAGGAAATACTTGAACTTTCATTTCAGGAGGCTTATTAACTTTAAATAGCAAAGGCACAAATATTGTGGCGTAGCCTCATTGAAGAGTATATTTCAAATGATGCATATAAATGCAAGGGTTTATTACATGCATGGAGATCACTGTAGCTGTACAATTAAGACTATTTACTCTATATCCAACATACCTATGCTTCCTGTCATCTTGTTAATTAATATTAATACTGTCCTGTGGAGGAAGAGTTGTAATAATTTCCATTAGAATTTGCACTTATATTCCTACCTATGTTTATGACAATACTGTGGGCTACATGTGATACAAACCATTTCAAAATGGGGGTAGATATTAGGACTGCTATCACTAATGTAATTTCCTGGTTAATTGAAATCCAAGTTAGTATAAAGCATCAGAAGATTTGTATGCACAATTACAAACAACTGATTAGATAAGCTGACAAGGATGTAGCATAGCTGTAATGGGCAACAAATCATTTTACATTAACACTGTTTGAGAATTATTGTTTAGCAAAGATAACTATAAAAATTTCAGAGTTCTATAGACTATAGATTCAGATACTGTGCTACTTATTAAAGATTACCTGTCTCAGGCTGTTTACATAATGGTTTATATGTCTAAGTATTAAATATACAATTCGCACAACATTCATACTGCTTGACCAAACTGCAGATACACTTCACTATTTTAAAGAAGCTATGACTGACCACATTGAATATATGTTAAATTCTGTTGAGACTGGGCAAGGTCTAGACTGAAGAATGAGAATTTTTTAATTACATTTGAAAGTGAATAGAGGGTATTAGGTGGTTATTAAATAGGTTCATAGGAGGTTACTAGTCTAGGGGCCCTAGAGCCTTTATAAGTCTAACTATGTTAATCCTGGGTTTCCCCAATTGTAATCGGTTAGATGGACATACTATACAGATTAGCACCGATTACCCTGTCCATGAGGGACAAGGGTGCCACCCCAGGGTGAATTTGTGGTCAACCATCCATTTGTCCAGGTTGCCTTGAATAGGGTCATTGAGGAGCTCTGCTTCACATGAAGTGGAAGTTTATTCCAGAGCAGCAGCAATCTCTGGTAGACATACCTGTCTCTCCAGCATGTTCTGTTAATGTCACTGGCAAGGATGAGATCCCTAGTGTGACTGACTCTAGTGCCATTTGATTTGCTGATGTGCAACATTTCCATCAGATACTGTCCTATAAGCCAGGCACAAGTTGCCTCTCAGTAGCCTATTTGATACAGAGTACAGTTACATGGCTTTCAGTCTGTCCACGTAGGTCATGGTTTGGAGGCCCTGTATCATTTTATTAAGAAACCTCTGTGGTCTCTCCAGTTGCTTCAGGTGTCTGGTGTGATACATGCAGAAGGGAGCATTGTACTCTATTAATAGTCTGATTAGAGTCTAGTAAGGTGGGGTTATAACATTCTTAGACCTGGATGTGATGCCTTTACTTATGAGATGTGCAATGTAGAAGGCTTTACTTACCACCATGGAAACCTGGTGGTCAAAGTTCAGATTGCTGTTGACCTGTGTTCCTAGATCTCACACCACTGGTTTTGAGGGGTGCTGTCAATACTGTAATTGTTGAGAATTCTGCTTTTCCAAATGAGATAATAATGCACTTTTTTTGCATTTAGTTTTAGACCATGACTTTGGCACCAGTCATTTGTTTTTTGTTAGCCCCTCCAGTAATATATCATCATTGGGAATTCAATGTTTGCACCTAGTATACAGTCAACAGTGAACTTAGTAAGCCAAAGGCCATCTACTTTAGCCTGGACATCCAAGAAAGATTCCAAGTAGTAAAGAACCCAGTACAAATCCTTGCGGTGTGCCACTGGTGATGGGCATACTGGTAGAAGTGGAGTCATCAGTTTTGACAGTACATGTTCTATTGGTGAGCCAATTAGATACCCATCTAGTGATGTAAGAGTTAACACCTAGCTGGGAGAACTTTTCAGTGATACCCAAGTGGGGGATTGTGTTAAAAGCTTTAGCTAGGTCCAGATGGGAGATATGCACTGTCTTACCTTCATCTAGGGCTTGGTAACTTTCTTGAAGACATCCGGCAGGTTTAATAAGCATGATCTACCCTTAACAAAGCCAAACTGGGTTGGGTCCTGAGCTTGAAGGTGGTCCATGTCCTTGTTGATAAGATCCATGATGATCCTTTCCATGGCCTTGCAGATGAGGCTGGTTAGCTTTATGGGTCTACAGTTCCCAGGGTTGGTTGATGCCCCCCCCTTTATGTAAGGGGATTACTGTTGCTGTTCTCCATTCTGCTGGTACAAAGTCAGTTATCAGGCTATGGTTAAAGAGAACAGCATGTGGGTCAGCCAGGTCCTGTTTTAGATTGCTTAGTAAACAACCTGGGATGTTATCTTGTCCCACTGAGGCCATGTTTTTGTCCTTGGAGAGCACAGATATGACTTGATCTCTAGAGATACTAGGTAGTGAACTGGTGTTGGGTATGCATCAGGGTATGGCTGTTGGGGATAGGGAATGAAGTTTACGCCAAATCTGTCAGCTTGAAGATTGGCAATATCCTCCAGTATAGTGTAAGTGGTACCATTTATCACCAATTTGGCACATAGCTGGACACTCTTTTAGATTTTGGGCAGAGTTAAAGAATGCCTTACGATTGCCCTTGGCTAGGAATGCTATTTTAGCTTCATAATTAGCTTTAAAGAACTTTACAAGACTTCTGATTTGCTTGTTCAATTTGTGGAGGGAATTCTTCCTCTGCAGAGGCAGTTGCCTTTTGTTCTTGGACATCATTTTCTTCCTTTTGTTATACAATCTGTTTATACTGGATGTCTACCAAGGTGACTTGTTTTTTTTTTGGGAGGGCCTGATTTTAATCCAGTCAGGTACAGTTGAGTCTCTACAGTTGCTAAGATGATTATACAGGGCATTTGTGTACATCTCTGCATAGGAGTCATTATTGCCTGTTATTGCAGGGGTTATAAAATCTTTTATACCATCACTTAGTAGGCTTTCATTTGCTCTGGAGATGTTCCTTAGTTTTTTGCTCTTTTGGGGGTATGGAGTCCATTAGTTACTTCGAATGAGACTGATTTGTGGTCCGACCTTACCAGGGAGGGCATCACACAGAGGGCAGTGCAATGGCCACACATGTTGCTGAGTACTATATCAAGGACTTTAGAGTCCCTTGTGAGGGTGCATACTATCTGTTCCAGAGCATTTGCATTGACACAGTCCAGGAACCTCTGGGCGAGCATATTTGAGCTTGTGTATGTTACCCTGTTGATGGAGGGATAATTGAAATCTCCCATAACTAAGGTGTTGGGCTGTATGGCGAGTGACTCCAGTAAGTCCAGGTAGGCATTGTGCTTTTCTTTGTTAATGGAGAGGGACCTAAGACTAGCAATAATGTGGTAGGGTGTTTTGCCTATAGTTAATTGGGCATGGAGTAGTTTGAGAGAGTTGTACTGTTTGACCAATCTCGAGGTGTACTTGGCTTTAATGAAAATGGATACACCTCCACCTTTGGTTCTTTCACTCTCATTCTGAGGTCTGAACATGTGGAAAGCATTGTAGCCCTGCACAGCTTGGGTGCCGTCTGTGGTTTTGAACCATATTTCAGTGACTGCATAGACATCAGCATCTTCCAAGGTGAGGAGTGCTTCCAGGAAGTACAGTTTCATGTTTAGAGTCTTAGAATTAAGCAGCAGAACCTTGAGTTTGTTTCAAGTGGATTTTGCTATGCCGGAAATTTTGTCATTTTGACTTTGCCTAAAAAAGGCACTATGATGGATGCAAGCACCTTAGCCAGTATCTGAAAGCCTAGGGGAGATAGGTGCAGACTTATGTATGGCCAAACAGCATGGCCTGTTGACCATGTCTTCCAGGCTCACAAATACTGAATCCTCCTGGAATGACACCAGAAGCTAAGCCAATAGTTGAAGTAAATCATTTTTTGTTTATATTGTGGCGTCATCCTGGGTGAAGGTAGACTGCTGATAAGGGGTAGAGTCATACCTGCCTGGGACACATAATCTGAGAGTTCAGTCGTGTCTCTCTTCATATAGTCCAGGGAGGTACATCTGAAGTCATTCAACACAACATGGACTGTGACAGGGTCATAATGGTACTTGTTGAGTGACCTGAGTGCATGCATGATCTGATGGATCCTGGCATCAGACAGGCAGCTGACCGTGACCTCCTTGTCCATCCTGGTGAGGAGGACATCTGTGTCTCTCACTTTGGAATCTCCAATGACCAAGACATTAGGTTTTGAGGTGTTTTGCAATAGGGGCTTTTTGGTGAGACACTGATGTGTGTTGTTATGTGCAGTGGTTTCTTTACATGTTGAGGTGTGTGCAGATAATTTGCACTTGGGAGGTCTCTGATCTTTTGGTAGGCTTCTAGTGTGTACCTCCATGTATGTGGGTTTATCTGTTGTGTCCTGAACTTGTGTGAGAGGTGAAGTGCATGAGCTGACAATCTGATGTCTTGTATTTTGTTACATAAGACAACTGTTCCCAAATTGATAGTGTAATTACATCTCTCACATACAATATTTGTTTATTTCAGTACTAAGTGGTTGTCAATATACATAAGGCAATTACTATATTGCCTCAGGATGCCCAAATCAATTAGACTGGCTGGAGAAATGGTAGGTAACTGACCATCCATAATGGCAGGTTTATACCATAGTACTGTTGGGGAGTGGGTAAGTTAAATCTGTTCATGATGTAGGAACAACAGAGGTGCTTGTTCTGTTGAAGGTTTAGGTTGAAGAGCTATGCCAATGCTGCTCAGTGTGCAGTTGAGTTGTCTGCAGAGC